>NC_141694.1:1272177961-1272878788 GCF_964263255.1 Lissotriton vulgaris | reverse complement strand
TGCAACTTGTTTTCCTTTGAAGAAGTCTTATAAATCACTAGGTATAGTGAATCCTCCTATGACTGGTAATGTGCATAGGCATTGGGTCCATTGCTATATTGCTTCCTGCATGGTGGGTGAGGATAGAAATGGTGCTTTGGAAAACGAGTATGACGCACCATGAAAAAGAGAAAGCATCTGCAACAACCTAAGGCTCCAGAATGGAGGATGGGTGCATTTGAATCTACATCACGACATGCCATCGACAGATCCGTACAGAGTGACATTTGGTGTGTGGCATGTGTAGCTGCAGGTACACGATTTGCACAGACTGCAAAGCAATTCTCCCAAAAGTGGTGGCTGCTTGAAAGATGCTGTAGAAGACTGTTAAAGAGTAAGTAGTACAGAATGGCCAATATTTGCTTGTTAGTTTGCCAAGACATCCACAGAGTATTATTTGGTATATGAGTGGACCAAGTTGCTGCCTTACCTGTATCTGCTATGGGAATATTACAAAGGAAGGCCACAGAAGCCCCTTTTTTGCAGGTAGAGTGGGGACTGAGACATAACACAAGCATTTCCCTTTTGGCCTTGGTGTTGGTAGTCTGAATGCACTTGATCAGCGATCTGGCTGTGTTTACTTTGGAGAGAGCATGGCCGTTGTGTGATTCGGTGTAGGCGACAAAGAGTTGTTGTGGCTTGCGAAATGACTGATACATGACGGCCCTTTTGACATCTAGCATGTGGAGACCCTCTCTGCCACAGAGTTTGAGTTTGGGCAGAATACCGGGAGCTCGACTGCCTGATAAAGGTGGAAAGGGGATACAATCTTAGGCAGAAACTTTAGGGTTAGTCAAGAGGCAAACTGATGTTGGGGATTTGAAAGAAAGGTTCCTGTAGATTAAGAGCTTGAAGCTCACTTGCATGCCTGAAAAATGTCATAGCAACCAGGAGGCAACTTTCTAAAAGAGAAACTATAGAGGGCATTAGTGAAGGGATTTGAAAGGGAGGCCCGTGACCGAGATGCAACATTGAGGTTCCAGACAGGGGCACTCTGGATGGAATAGCTCGTTTAAGTCCTGCTACGAAGGCTTTGATGACGGGACTTTGAATAAAGAAGTGTTCTCTATTTTGTAGGTAAGCTGCAACTGCAGCCATGTGCAGGGTGACTGAACTGTAAAGTAAGGCCTGAGGTTTGAGGGTGGAGAAGGTAACAGTACGTCCTGAACCACTGGTTTCAATTGATCAATGTGTCAAGGATGGGAGTAAAGGACAATCCTTTTCCATTTGGCTGCATAGCAGGCCTGTGTAGTGGGTCTGCTGGCCTCTTTAACTCCATGGCTGCTATGCGTTTTCCCCATCTGTGCTGCAAATTGTTGTTTTACATTGTTTCATGACGAGCTGGGCTCGTCATGAGTGTACGAGGAGGCTACACCATGACGAGCCCAGCTCACCATGAGTGTGGAAGGGGTTAAGGATAGACACTCACTCTGGAGGCAGATTAAGTAAGCCAAACTCAAGGACCTCAGGAGCCGACTGCAAGAATGAGCTGCCTAGTGTGGGATGCCTGATGGCACCCTGACTGCGTTATGTAGTATGGTTGATAGGGAAGTTTCTCGTTGGGGAGTAGACAAGTCGGGGAGGATGGTGAACTAGGGTTGTCTGGCCCATCTGGGAGCCAATAGGATGAGATTGAAGGACGTTTGCTGAAGCTTCTGTACCACGTACGGAGTGAGTGGGAAAGGAGATAGGCAAGTATTCCTGATCAGTTCTACGCATACTGCATTGGACATGGACTGTGGGCGTGTGAACCTGGAGGCAAAGTTTGGGAATTTGGCTTTTTTGGCTGTGGCGGAGAGATCTACGCCAGAAAAACCCCATGAACGAAGGAAAGTATGGGAGTAGAACTTGGGAGTGACAAAACAAGGACTGGATGCCACATCCTGCTGAGCAGGTTTGCAAAATCGGTGTCCAATCCTTTAAGGTTCTCCCCTAGTAAATGTATCATCTGGTAAAGCGTCAAACTTAAAATGCCCGGTGCTAACGCGAACAGCTACTGGAAGTGCATGCCTCCGGGTTTCTGAAGGTAGTACACAGCAGTCATACTGTCTGTTTTGTGAGGACTATCCACCATTTTACCTGGCAGACGAAAAAGCCTTAAGAGCTGGCTGGATAACCAGTAAGTTCTAGGTAGTTGACGTGGAAGCCCAGCTGGTGGGGTGGTCAAACACCCTGAACTGTCATATCAAGGAGATGTGCCCCCTCCCATCCCGTGAGGGAGGCACCCGTGATGATGGTCACCTGCAGGACAGGGTTGTGAAAGGGCCAATCCTGCAAGAGATTGTTGCCGTTTCACTACTGCACAGAGCAATGGGTGCTGGCCCAATTCAACACTAGATCTTCCCAGTGATCCTCTGCCTGTCAACTATGCTTCTAGGCATTATTGTAAATGACACATGTGTAACCTTGCAAGAGGAACTATAGCACTAGGACAAGTGTGGCTCACCGGTTAGATGCGGCAGACCCAGAAGCAGAGGTCGGCCCGGGACCACGGTTCAATTCCGGATGTGGCAGGGTACGGAACCAATGTCAGCGGGCTCGATAAATCTCGCCTCGGTGCCTCTCTAATCATGGGTCCCACGCTGCAACTCTGGGCAATAGCTTGCTTAATCTCCACAATGGCCCCCTCGCTGGCGGGGATGCCTGGCTTCACCTCAGGGATACCCAATAGGGACCATCTCACAAGGAAAGCTAGGACAGGTTCCCCAGCGGTACACAGCGCCAAGAAACCCCAGGGTGAACGTGCGCTCTACAAATACATACTAACATAACATAACACTACAGGAGGCCATCATGCCAAGGAGGTACATCACAGTTCAGATTGTCAAATGGTGATCTGACTGAAGAAGAGGTAGTAACAGCTGGAAAGCTTGAATCAGTGCTTGATTGGGGGTAGGCTTTTCCGGTGACCTTGTTGGGAACGGCAGTCAGAAATGTTTCTATTTGTAGAGGCTGGAGATAGGACTAGACAGTATTAATGGTGAAACCTAGATTGTGTAGAAGGTCTACAGTGGTCGAGTGTGTACGAGGCACTATCTGATCACACTCTTAAGCAGCTTGTTGTCCAAGTAAGGGAACACGTGGCTGCCTACACACCTGAGATGAGCAGGTAACCCAGCAAGGCATTTTGTGAACATCCTGGGGGCTTTAGAGACCCTGAAGAGAAGCACTTTGAACTGAAAATGCTGACCGCTTACCAAAAACCTCACAAAGCGGTGGTGAGCATGGTGGATTGGCATGTGGAAGTAGGCATCCTTCAAATGGAGAGCAGTGATGAAGTCGCCTTGCTGCAGCATGGGGATGACCTCTTGTAGCATGAACACAGGAAAGTGCTCTTACAGGATGTATTGTTTAGAGGCTCGAGGTCGAGTATTGGTCTGGGTGTCCCATCCTTCTTGGGGATAAGAATGCATATAGAGTACACCCCCTTTGCCACGTTTAGGTGGCGGCAGAGACTTTACCTCACCTTTGGAGAGGAGCGCCTGTAGCTCTTCCTGAAGGAGGAGCTGGCATTCAGGGAAGAGGATGTGTTTGTAAGTATGTTTGGTAGGTTTGTAGTGAGTTTTGAACAGTAACCCTCCCTAATGATGGAAAGGACTCACTGATTGAGATGATTCTTTCCCACTGGCTGCTCCAGTTCCTTGGACCCGGCAAACAGGGACTTTGGGCATCCGACTTGAGCCATGGGAGTCTTGGCTCGTGGACGCTGAAGTGGCTTGCACTTAGCAATGCGTTGGAGCTGAAGTGGTCTGTTAAAAGGATTTTCAGATCTGGAGTTGAAGGAGCTGTTGTTCCAAGGGTGTGTCGATGCAGGCAATGGCCTGCAGGCAGTGGCGGACCAGAAGCCTGTTTGGCTTTGGGCTCAATGTCCAGCCCCTGGCGGGGCGGTCTTCAGCACGAGAATGGTGTATGGGTTGAGCGAGTAAGGAGGAAGGCATAATCACGGTTGACGTCTTGCCATGTTGCAGCACCTGTTCAGCATGCTTTTCCCCGGTTTCCGATTCAGAGTGGTAGCTGGGTGCAGAACGGAAATGAACTGGAGAGGCAATGGAGTTTAAGGCCCAGGCCCACCTCGTCCTTGGTGCTCCGGTCCATTAAGATATTATGGGTTTCGTCCTGCTGTCAGCACTCCATGGTGCGTCGAGCGAGGTGTTGATTGTGTCGGTATCTCTAGGTCTTCTTTGACTGAAACGAGAGGCATGTGGAGCAGGTAGTCTTGTCCTGCTTCAGTGACAAAGGTTGCAGACTTAGTGGTGGTCAGTCCCGGGGTACGAAGGGAAGAATGAAACGCAAGCAGAGCAGAGGCGATACACGACCAAACTGACGGCGGAAGGAAAGCAATCTAACAATGGAGCAGATTCCCATGAGCATTACCAGTCATAGGAGGAGTCACTATATCCGTGATAAAGTCTTATTCAATGACCAACAAGTTGCACATGTCAGAACCCTACACAAGATGGCAGAAGAGTATGCAGAACATGTGTATCTACAGCTACACGTGCCGTGATCAGCTATATTCAGTAATGGTCTTTATGGTGGATACTCTTCCTGCAGATCCCTCACCTCTTGAATATCTTCGACGCCAGTTTGGATTCAGAAACTCTTCAGTAGCCAGTAGGGCAGCTGGCTGGACTACGGTGCCCTACGTAATGTTCCAATAATGTCAAAGGAGCCATAAAGCACCCCGTTGGCGTGCTAACATC
This sequence comes from Lissotriton vulgaris, assembly GCF_964263255.1. Classification (NCBI taxonomy): domain Eukaryota; kingdom Metazoa; phylum Chordata; class Amphibia; order Caudata; family Salamandridae; genus Lissotriton; species Lissotriton vulgaris. Next base: position 1,272,874,046 of record NC_141694.1, on the reverse strand, counting down.
AGCTTCCATAGATTTGTTTATGCACCTTTGAGGCATTTGGATGGAAGTAACATCATGAAGACAGGTGCAGTAATTTGATTTATGTAGGGACCTTATCAGGACATGTGGGATACATGGATATGCAACGGGTACTTGCAACAGGGAGGTGGGTGGGTCAGTGTGAGAATCTGCGGGTAGACTTTCCCTTCCCACCGATCACAGGGCACCAGGTGGGCACCCCTGACCCCGTTCTTTCGCTAGAACCAACTCCCCTGCACCCTCCTGAGCAAAGTTTGTACTTCCTTTTTTAGGTCTTGGTGTGAGTGCCTCACGTTTGGGAGGAAAGGGTTAATGGTTGTGTTGGAGGAATAGGGCCTACCCCCTTTCCACAATCTTCAAGAACCAGAGGTCTGAAGTAATGGCCCTCCATGTTTGTGGAGAGGAGGATGCACATACTTCAGAGGGCAGCACAGGTTTGGACAAAGGGAAACTAAGGCTGCTTCCCTGCACTGGTGCAAGAGGAGGAGGGGACGGAAGATGAATTGCTCTTCCCTTTTGCCCAACACCTATACTGCTTATAGAGAGTGTTCACCTGTTGCTACCACCGACTGTAAAACGAAAAACCTCTCTTGAAAGCTCAAAACGTTTGAAACTGTTTATAGTCTCTTGTCTGAACCAGGAGATCTGGAAGTGGCTTTCCTGTTTTTAAATCTTTCCATGGCTGAATTAGCTTTCCCCCTGACGAGGCAGGAACCATCACAAGGGGGAATTCCAACAAAATTGTCTTAACATCCTGGGAGAATCCAGAGTTTTGCAGATACATGACTGCATAGTCTGTGTCCAGGCTTGATTGTATGACCTGTTTGACCGCTGCTTGACATTCTCCCAGAAGCTAAGGCTCCATGGAGTGTGTTGCTGTATGGAATACCTCAGTGAAGATGCCAGCCTTAATCTCAGTGGAAGGAAGTTGGAGGTCTAAAATCTCTGCTACCTTCAATTTTGCCAAGTGAGAGGACTTAACCTCGGGTGGAGGTCCAGCCAGACAGTATAGTTCCAGTTCCAAGGAGGTGTCAAGACCAATGGCATCTTTAAGGCCTGCAAAATCCTGATAGGTCGTAGTTCGTTCGTCTCCATCATCTCAGGACTGAGGTACTTCTGAGGGTTGGAGTCACCAAAAAATCTTCCCTATTCCATATGCTGCTAAACCTCTTGTCACAGGAGGTGGCGTGTGAAATTCAGAGGCAGAGACTCTACGCGTGACAGACGTGACACTGGTGAGTCAGGAGCAGGTGACAAGTGTTGCTCCCCTGGCATTGTCTGCGGTGCGGAAGGTGTCGTCTGCACCGCGGGGAGGCGATGGGGTCCAGCTCAGAGGGCATAAAGGATAGAATTGTCAGTGGAGGAAACTTTGGTCTTGGCATCGAGCCAGACAGCTGGAGTGAAGTGGTGCAGGAATAAGAGGCCACATAACTGAAGGGAAGGAATGAAGAAAGGATACCGAAGGGTATTGTGTTGGCAAGGATCCAGACATAAAAGCCACTAGACCCATGCGCCTGTTGGAGCTCCAAAGGGGACCATGGATCTACAGATGTCAAACATGGGATTTAAGAACATCAATGGACCAGTGTCTACAGGATTGGTGCTCGGTCAAATGGAGGTGCAGGATCCTCCGTAACTTCTTCCATCAGTTCCTGGTCTGACGCTGCTGACTAGGTCACATCGGGGGTCTTGGTGACATTTTTCAAAGAGTGTCAACATGATTCATGCCGCCTTCTCTGGTTATGCTTCTCATCTTAAAGACAGTGGGGACTCAAGCGACCTCGGCCGTGGTCTGAATTTTCGGCGACCACAACATTTATTTTTTGCTCTTGCCTAGAGCATTTTGGCTTCCCATTTATTTCTAGCTGTAGGATGCATCTTTCGAAATGGGTTACAGGCCTTGATGTCATGATCGGTTCTAAAATACTAAAGGCAGATTTTTTTGAGAGAGTATGATAGATAACTGCTCGTTACAGTCTCTACGTGGTATAAAACATGACTGTTTGGCCATATAATTTTAAAACTACACCTGCCGTCACGACTTTGAAGTGAAAAGCTTCGATAACATCAACAAAGAAGGAGATTGAGTGCTCTGGGATCGCATTGAGGGCGCAGAAAAAAGGGAACTAATGTCAGCACACCAACAAGGGCGCTTTATGGCCCCAGTGACATATAGGGACACCAAGGACGGTGACGAAGGAGAGCCAGTGCACCCTACCGGCATCGAAAGCTATTGAATAGTTACTGGTGCCAGAATGGAGCCTCGGATATTGACAAGTTGAGGAATCTGCAGGTAGAAGTAGCAATCTGAATAGTGATTTCATGGCAACAAAAGACTTATCATGGTATTGAAAGGTTCTCTGATGGCAAGTCTTTATAATCTATAAAACAATGTATTCCAATACCTGGCATGAAACAAGCTCTCCTTAGTACTACTAATAATACAGTGTATATATTTTTTTTAACGTAACGCAACACAAATGTAGTTGATGTTTGCTACACTGCCTTCCAATCCACTGAAAAAGCGTAACAAAACTTAAGTCTACTCATCAGCGTGATTCTCGAAACTACATGCTCACAGTACAATCAACCATTCTATGTTAAGGTTGTACTGTACTGAACGAGCTTTGGAGATAAATGCTGGGCAACCATCAATACACATTTACTACTTTAGCTCATCAGTACAAATGTACTACTTTAAATGAAGCACACGACAAACCTCCTTACTTGCATTATACCATAAATAATTAAAACTGAATATGATCAGGATGGCACTTCAAAAGATTTTGTGAATGATTTTTAAATACAAACTGGAAGCATTTACATGTGAGGTCATTTGTAATAGAAACTAAGACCTTAAAGGTATTTCAAAATAGGATAGTAGTAAAGAACAACACAAAAGGATAATGATACTGAAAACTGAAACAAGAAAAGGATGACTCGCTAGATGAGCTTTCACCCCCAAACAAGTGCTTATCTAGAAAGATTTTCATGCATCAATTCGGAACGCCTCATTTTACAAGCTAGCCAATAAAAAAAGCTTTATAACGAAACTTAAACATTGAATATACAACAAACGTAAGACTGTTCTATTATGTAGTGTTTTCCATTCCACGAACGTTTACACCATAAGATTGTGTGTATATTTCTAAACAAACAAGAAAAAAGGTCAGTAAAGCAATAATCTAATTCTTAACATAGCAATCAATCTATACAGATCCTTTTTTGTTTTTAGATTTACAGCCTTCCTAATGCATGCTACTTGTAGAAAGTGAAAAGAACACTAAGTGTATCGACGTGTTTGATTTAAAATGTGCCTTTACAAAAGTGGTCATGTAAAATGATAGTTCTATCCAGTCTGCACAAATATTGACACAGTACACACTAATACAACTCATTTTCCAATAAAATGCAAAGTCTCCGCATAAATTATAAAAAATATTTGCTTCAAACTGGCCAGGCTCTCGCCTGACCCAGTTAGACTGAAATGGTAGGTTTAAATAATACAATATCTGGAACACTCATCAAACAAATAGATTTTATTAGCATCTGGAAAAGAACGCAGCCAGCATTGAAAGGTATTTTTGCACTCACTGCAACATGAGCAATAATCATTGACACGTAGATAACGGATGACAGCAGAACGTACAAAATCAGACTTGTTTAATTAACTGTTATGGGCACCTCAATTCATCAGAGCTATTTTAGTTTTTGGCCAATAAGCATGAACCTAAAAAAAACACAGCTTTGTCTATGCTTTAAAATCCACCAGCAGCCTAAAACATGGACAATTCACACCCGTTTTCCGTTAAACATACTCCCTTTTCCACATATAATTCACAAGCAGCTTTTAAAAATTGTTTTCTTCCATAGGAAGTCTGTTCAAGAATTAAAAAACAAACGGGATAATGTTTGTGATTCTGCAGAAAATAAAAACGCTCTACCTAAGATGTTCAAACTAAGAACGGTCTACAAAAGTCAATAGCACAAATATTTAAGTTACAGACAAAAATAAACATCAAATAAACGTAATTCTGGCTGGAAAAATTAACTAAGGGTCAAACAGACATTCAACTATGACAGAGATAACTTTACAAAAGGTATCTTTTACCTACTGAGCGATGATTATGTCCCCTTAGTCTCTGTGCTTTCTACCACTGGTTGACATTTTTGGTCTGCTTCTATGTCAACCTTCTCTTTGCTCTTCTCTTTGCTTTTCTCATCTGAAGAAACCAATTCATCAGAAAGTTCAGGTTCCTTTTTTGCTTCCACTGGGGGTCGGGGAGTGCCGATATCTGCACGTTCACCATTTATTTGAGGCACATTTTCAGCTTTTTCAGGGGAAGAAGTAGGGGTGGGGGAAGTGGTGGTAAGTGAGGTGGCAGTGGCGCCTTGAACATATTCAGAAATGTGAGACTTTGGAGGAACCCATGTGCCCTGCTCCCTCTCCTTTCTAAATCGGTTGCTATTAGTTTCTTTGCGGAAATCAACATCTCGATCATCTCTGTCCCGTTGTTTTTCACGTTGACTTTTGCGCTCACCATGATCTCTGAGAGCATCTTGATCTACTCCTCTGTTCCACATAGGACCACCTCTAAAATCAGGTCTGATGTTTCCAAGATGAAACCTCTCCCTTTCTTCATGAAAGCCTTGTGGGCTTCCAAACGCAGGTAATGGAAGGTGCTGCCTTTCATCAAAATCCCTATGTCCCCAGGGCTTGTCTGCGTTGAAACCAAAGGGCTCCCTTCGACCAAGTGCTTCTAAAAACTGCCTTCCATGATTCTCTCTCATTTCTAATGGCAGTCTTTCAAAGTGTTCCCTTCCCTCCAAAGGCATTCTTCCAAAGCCTTCTCTTCCTTCCATTGGGGGTCTCATAAAAGGTTCCCTTCCCTCCAAATGGGGTCTGACAAACATTTCTCTTCCTTCAATGGGTGGTCTTCCAAAGAGCTCTCTTCCCTCCATAAGGGGTCTTCCTTCCATGGGTGGTCTTCCAAAATTTTCCCTACCCTCCATGGGCGGCCTTCCAAATGGCTCCCGGACATCCATGGGTGGCCTTCCAAAATGTTCTCTTTCATCAATTGGTGGCCTTAAAAACATTTGCCTTGCATCAAGGAGTGGTCGTCCAAAATGCGGTCTCATATCCAATGTTGGTCTTATTGGACTGTCCCTTGTATGTGTACCTAGCCTTAAAAGAACTTCATGGATATCTGGTGGTGGACGTCTTTGGGCATCATGCCCTTCTGGCCCAGGCCAATGAAGGACTTCCTTGGGTTCGGGACCCAACCAGCCTTCTCGAAGATCAGATCTGGACCACTCAGAACCATCTCGTGTATCTGATCCAGGCCAATTATGATGTTCATTTGAATCAGGCTCTGGTCTTCCATGGGATTCGTGTATCTCAGGTTCTGGCCTTCCTTGACCATCTCGTGCTACAGGCCGATCTCCAAGAAGACCTTCGCGAGGAAATGTTCTTAACCGTAAAAGACCTTCTTGTATATCTGGACCTGGCCCTAGAAGACCTTCTCGTGGAAATGGTCCTATCCTTAGTTGGCCTGCATCCGGTCCTGATCCAAGTAGACCCTCACGTGGACCCAAGCCTGGCCTTTGCAAGCCATCACGTGAATCAGCCCCTTGTTTAAGAAGGGCTCCACGTGATCCGGCTTTCATTCTTTGCATGAATTCTCGTGAATCGGCATCTGCTCTTTGAAAGTTCTCTTGCGACTCTGTTCCAGGTCTCTGATGCCTTTCTTCAGGTCTCTGATGCCTTTCTTCAGGTCTCTGATGCCTTTCTTGCAAATCTAGTGGAAGCCCAAGCATGCTCTCCCTCACATTTGGCCCATGCCTTTGTAAGCCTTGTCGTTCATCTATTACTTGCCTGTGCAAGCCATCTCCTGCTCCTGATCTTAAAAGGCCTTCTCGAACATCCATTCCAAGCCTTATAAGGTTTTCGTGGGCACCTGGACCTAGTCTTGGCAGGTTGCCTCGTGCATCAATTCTCGGAATAAGTAAGGCTTCATCTGTTCTTTGCCGTAGTAAACCTTCTTGAGCATTAAGAACCAGCCTCTGACCCTCTTGTATGTTCATAAATGACCTTCCTAGAACACCAGACTCTTCAATTTGTCGCTGTAAACCTTCTTGTGGATCTACATGAATTCTTCCAGCATTACTACTGGTATCCACATGTACTGGTCTACTAATCTCTCGATTTTCCACTGGAGGAAAGCGATAATCTCTATCTCCTTCCTGTTGAATTCCCTCGTTTCCATGTGGTATCACTTTCTCAGAATTGGAATTGTTATCCATGTTCTGTACAGGAGTCACAAATGAAGTCTCAGTACGATTTAATAAGTCTGCCGGAGGGAAGGGACCTTGCGGTGGAGGGACTGTTGGGTCAATGATGGTGGGAGGCGGCATGTTTCGTTGAGGGGGCATACCAGGCTGCATGAAGGGAAATCTTGGCCCAACTGGGTGTGATAGCAATCCTGGATGGCCTTCCACAAAAGCATTTCCATGAATATGGCCAGGCATATTTAAAATAGGCATGCTGTTGGTTGTTACTGGTGGTGGACCACTCTGTATTCCGGAACTGCTTGAAACGTTATTTAGGACAGCTGAAAAGAAAGGACACTCAGTCAGAAAGAAAAGATTATCATCTTTCGGACAAGGTAAAAATAGCATGACATACCATTAAACAATGTCCTAGCATTATACCAGAAATAAAATAAAATACATTTAACAGATTTACTCCATTATAATTTAAATAAAACAGATGGCAGATTCTATGAATTCCAACGTTAACACAGTCAAATAGATTTGTTTTAAGACCTTTTAAGGTTTGATATCTTGGGAAAATTCAAACTTCTAAAATGTTATACTTTTGTGACACCTATAGTTTGACCGAATACTAACCTTTTAAATATTGCTCTTTAACTAAACTATGCAATAATTACACTGAATTCCATTTTCCAACAACAGCATAATATTACCTTAAAATACAAGAACTTGACTGGGCATTGTTGATCTCATGATGTTCAACAAGATGCTGCCCACTGATTATAATTCTGCAAGTGCTAAACCCCACATCTCGGAGCCATTATTAAATATAATATTTTTTCGTGTGTGTATGTATATGTGTGTATGTATGTGTGTGTGTATATATATATATATATATATATATATATATATATATATATATATATATATATATATATATATATATTACTTAGCCAGTAAGAATCTGCTCTTGGTATGTTCTTGGATGTAGAGCTGTAGATTCACATGCTTTGTATACTCCTGCCATCTAGTGCTCGGTCCGGATGTTTGAAAGTTGTTTTTCTTCGAAGAAGTCTTTCCAGTCACAAGGTAGGTGACTGCTCCTTTCGGTGATAGTTTGCATGGGCATCAACTCCATTGTTAGATCGTTTTCCCGAAGAAGGTGAGAATGGAATTAGTAAAGGTAGAATAGAGATGTCCATCTGTATGTATATAAGATATGGAATAACTGCAACGGGTGTAGGTATCCGGGGAGGCAGGTGGGCACATGTGAATCTACAGCACTACATGCCAAGAATAGATGCTTACTGGTTAAGTAACATTTTCTGTTCGAGACATGTGAGCTGCAGATCACATGCTTTGCGCAGACTATACAGCAATATTCTCCCAAAGCGGTGGCTAACCTAAAGCTGTTGGTTGTTTGAAAACGTGTTTTAAGTACTGCCTCGTCTACATTAGCTTGTTGCCTCACTAACACATCTAGCCCCATTTAGTGGGTGGGATGCGCTCTAGGGGGTATTGGCATTTTCCTTTTTGCTTTTGTGTAACATGTTTGGATACATTTAACAATCCACCTGGCAATACCCGATTTAGAAGTGGGATTGACTTAGTGTGGTGGAGAAAAAGCAACAACGGGCTGCTTTGTCTTACAAAAATCTTTTGTTCTTTCTACATAATATAGCAGAGCTCTTCTAACATCAAGTGTGTGTGCAGATAGAGCTTGTTCTGCTATAGAATCAGGTTGAGGAAAGATCACAGGTAACTCACCGATTGATTGATGTGAAAAGCAGAACACACTTTTGGAAGAAATTACGATTGGTTCGAAGAACCACCTTGTCTTTGTGAAGTTGTTAGTGCCTGGCGTTTACCAACTGTCCTCAAGGAAGTGATTGCAATAAGAAAAGCAACCTTCCATGAGAGAAATTGTAGTTGACACTTGTGCATGGGTTCAAAAGGTGGTTCCATTAATTCCACATTGGTGCAGGTGGAACTCTTGGTAGTATTAGTCTTTTTAGTCCTTCCATAAAGGCTTTAATCGCTGGTACTCTGAATAAAGATATGTGTTGTCTGTTTTGTAAGTATGCAGCTACTGCTGCGAAATGTAACTGAATGGATGTATAAGCGAATCCAGATTGCTGTAAGTGTAAGAGATAACAGTTTTGTCCTGAGGCATCCAGGGAATTGATATTGTTACAATATAGAACAAAAAATGTCCACTTTGCTGCATGACATGCCCTAGTAGTAGGTCTCCTAGCCTCCTTTAGGATATTCATACAGTCTGGTGGTAATTGTAAATAACCAAACTATGACTTCAGGAACCAAATCGTCAGGCTGAGTTCCATGTGCTTTGAATATCTGATTTCTCCATGGCTCTGAGTGAGGAGACTGGAGTTGAGATGCAGCTTTTGGTGTGGAAGTACTGACCGCTCCTGCAGGGTGGTGGACCAGGGTTGAAGTGCCCATGTAGGAGCTTTGAAAATCAGTGTGAGGGATGTTTGCCTGAGCTTCAGAACTACCAGCGGAATGAGTGGGAGAGGCGGAAAAGCGTATGCAAATATCCCTGACCAGTTCATCCATCGGGCATTGACTTTGGAGAGCGGGTGCGGGAACCTGGAGACGAAGCTAGGACATTTTGCGTTTGAGCTGTGGCGAACAGGTCTATATGAGGATATCACCATTCCTGAAAGTAGGGAAGAACAATTTGGGGATGAAGTTCCCACTCATGGATTTGCTCTCTCTGTTTGCTGAGAAGGTCTGCAATTTGATTGTTTACTCCTGTAAGGTGTTCTAGTAGGAGATACATTTTGTGATGTATGTACCATTTCCAAATGGCTTGTGCTAGGCATGACAGTTGGAGAGTATGTCCTCCCCTGTTTTTGCATGTAGTACATAGCTGTCATATTGTCTGTGCGAACTCAGACAGTTTTGCCTAGAAGGTGAGTTTGAAATGCTTTGAGCGCTAGAAACACTGCTAGTAGCTCCAAGTTATTGATATGTGGGCTCCTGTACTTTAGAGTCCATAATCCTTGGATTGTGTGACTCTGTAGGGGAGAGACCCAACCAGTGAGCAATGAGTCTGCTGTTAGCACTGTCTGTGGAACAGGGTTGAGAAAGGGCCGCCCTTTGGATACATTTTGTGGGTTCCGCCACTCCAGAGAGCGATGGGTGCGGCCATCTACCAACATTAGATCAGTCAACTGACCCTGCGATTGGTTCCACTGATTTGCGAAGCATTCTTGAGGGGCAACGCATGTGGAGTCTTGCGTGGGAAACAATTATAATGCATGACGTCATCATTCCTAGCAGTTTCATAAGTACTTTCGCTAGTACTTACCTGGTCCTTGATGTTGTAACGGCACAGGTTCTATTGTTCCTTTGGACAGGAGAGACTGGACCTCTTGCTTAAGTAGATGTAAATGTTTTGGTGACATTTTCTGAGAAAGTGGCGGAATGTTTGGAGGATTGTTGGTAAGCTCCAGGCAATAACCAAGTTAGACAATTCCTAGCACCCATTTGTCTGTAGTTACTGATTGCCAGATGGGGAGGAATTGGAAAAGACGTCTCATACAGGTGTTAAGTGATCGGGGAAGCGTAGGCAAGTCACTGTTTGTTAGGAGAGGGGGATGTACGTGTTGTGGAACCTTTAACTCTACCCTTGCCATTATCACCCCTGTACCCTCCTCTAAAGAAGCCTCTCGAGGAGGAGGATTGATTGTTAACCTTGTAGGGTGCAGCAGTAGTGCCTGAAGAGATGGTCTTGGATTCCCCACAATAGAAGGAGCGACAAAAGGAGCCACAATTAGAAGGAGACTGTAGGTAGCTTTAGCTACTTCTGTATCCTTTTTCATCTTTTCAAAGGAGGTATCTACTACGGGTCAAAAGAGATGCTGTTTATCGAATGGTGTATCCAAAATGGATTGCTGGACTTCAGGTTTAAATCCAGAGATCCTTAACCATGCATGCCTCCTTAATACACTAGTATTGATGGCTCTAGCTGCTGTGTCAGCAGCATCTAAAGCACACCTAGTTGATGAATTTGAGATGAGATTTCCCTCTTGGACTAGGTCTTGAGCTTTAGTCTTATGCTCATCTGGTAGAAACAAACAATTGCTCAATTTCATCCCAGTGTGCCCTATCATACTTGCCTAGAAGTGACTGTGTGTTGGCAATACACCTGTGATTTGCTGCTTGGGTGGCTACCCTTTTACAGAAGGAGTCTATGGGTTTGGACTCTTTGTCTGGAGGGGGGTGTCCCCTGATGTTTGTGAATTGGCCCATTTACGGGCATTAGAGACTACTAAAGAGTCCAGTGGTAACTGCCCTTTAATAAAAGTTAGCTCTGATGGGGCAGGCTTGTACTTTTTGTCTATCCTGGGGGTGAGAATGAGAGCACGAAAAGGGTCTTTAAATATATCGTCTGCATGTCTCATTATGCCTTTGAGCATAGGGAGACTGTGAGTGGACCTTTGTGAGCTACTAAGGGTTTCACATAGAAAGTCCTCTTCTAGGGATTCTCTATGTTATTATACCTAGGGCTCCCGGTTTTATGGTATTTATCTTTTTGACATTTCAGTCTGTATTTATCCATATTAATTTTGGGTTTTGTGAAAAAATGAATCTGAAACTAGTATATTTCTTCAATTATTTGACCGATAAATATGCACTCATGAATGAACAACGGACAGGTTTCAGGGAGATAAATACACTCAGATGATAAAATATGCTCTTATAAGAAAACATGCACATTTTAATATCAAGGTTGTGCATATCTAGTGCTGTTTTAGGCGCTTTACTAAAATTCCTTTCTTTTTTTACCCCCCCCCCCTTACCTTTTGATCAACAGAGCTATTGGCCTGGTAGTCATGATTGACAGCATTTAGAATCAGTCAATAGTCAACCCAATTTCCGTTTTTATCCATATTTAAAAATAAATACAGACAGAAAAATAAATAGTGTTCTGTCTGTATTTATCTGTAAAAAACAGTAAACACGGAAAACAGGGAGCCCTAATTATACGACATGATACTCTGCAGCTCTAGATAGTAAATCTATGTACCCTACATTGTCGTGAGGTGGGGAGGGCTTTGTAGGGTAAAGGCCTGGGTCATTATTTGTGGGCGAGTCAGTGTTATAGTCTTTCCAGGGATCTGCTGGTAAAGGATCATCCCCACCATTTCCATCATCCTCGCCATCAGGTTCTTGAGGCGAGTTAGTTGGTGTAATTAGTAAGTGATGTGACTGTGGGGAAGGAGGTGATGGAGGAGGAGGAGGAGGAGAGGGGTTAGTAACAACATGCTTCCTCTTCAAAGGAACAGGATAAGTGTCCTCTGACTCTGGTTTACGTTTCTGAGGCAATTTGGTAGAAAGATGTCCTCCCTGAGGCTTAATATAGAGTTCTTTCTATTTGGGGTTCAATTTCGGGGGTGGGACATCGAAGAAGGGGTCCTGCTGCTGCAGGGGAGCATCTTTCTGTTTCGGACCCGAAAGTTTTGGTGCCGGGATCATATGAATGTTCAGTTTTGAGCCAGTTTTTGGCTCGGTGACAAACTTTGGCCGACTCGATCCCAAGGTGGAAGGCTTTGGATGCGTATTTTGGTGCCGACCTGGAAGGCGGGGGCATTGGAAACTTAGAAGGCTGACCGTTGTCTGAGGGCGGAGGTGGGACCGGAGCATTTTGCTTGAGCTGAATAGGTATTTGGGGCAAGGGGTGTTCAGTACTCACGATAAGTTGACCTTGTGGCACATGTTCTTCCATGTCAGAGTCGGATTCCAAAATCGATACAGGTTCTTCCTGTTCTTCTTTGGCCCCTTGGCGTGTCAATCTTCTTGCTCTGAAACTTCTCCAAAGATGTCTGGCGTGGATTCAATGTTTTGGCTATGCATTTCAAGACATTGAGCATGATGATCACAGAGTGTTTTCGTCGAAATGAAAGATTTGCACACATCGCAGCTCTGTTTGTTGTGGTCCGGACATAAGCACAAGTTGCACATTTCGCCTGAGTCGGTGTGCAGGTAATTCGGGTGGCACAGAGGACAGAATTTGAATGGAGACCGTTCCATCGACTGCAAGGTGGACTGACGCGGAAAGGCCCGATGGCCTTCCACGAGTTTTCCAATCGAAATAGACATTTTGTTGACTGATATGATACGCAGAGAAGTGGGATACGCATACGAAAACAAAATCGTCGAGGATAGAGTGGATTGCACACCGAGGGAAACACAAAGAACAGTTTTGAACCAGAGCGCAGCAATACACTTACGAACCTGATGGCCGAAAAAAACTATTTTCCAATGGAGTCGATGCCCATGCGCACTATCACCAAAAGGAGGAGTTACCTACTCGTGACTGGAAAGACTTCTTAAAAAAAACACACCCTGACCCAACACTAGATGGCAGGAGTATGCAAAGCATGCGATCTACAGCTCACATGCCTAAGACACTTTTTCCACCACAGAAGGCCTAAATGCCGGCAGAGGGCGTCGAGTGACTCTGCAGCGACGTCATCCTTCGGATGTGACATCAGTGGAGTTCATATAACTAACTCACCGGCACACTAACATCAGTTTCTTCCATGACCAATGTCTGTGCTCGAATTGTGGAGCCACAAACAGAAACTGCCTATTGGAACAGTGTCAAATCCCTATTGATTCAAAATTTCAATAAGAAACGGCAAAAAATGCAAGAGACCGAAGAAGACCCAAGGCAGAAAGCAGGAACAGCAATATTCTATCATCCTCCAATGAGATACACATAGCCTAAGAGAGTACAACCGTAAAAACTGGGCAGTATCCAGATATGAAATAGTAAGAACCTGCAACACAACAAGTATTCAGGAGGAATATCCGATATCAGGCTCAATTTGAATGAAAGAAAATAGTTTGCAGTGTGGGCAAGATGGGAAGGACGCAAGAAATCTGTGGCTATATCCTGCCTATACCAGATACAGTATTACCAAAGGTAAGTAACTTGTTCATCTGATAAAGACATCAAGCCACAGATTCCTTACATGGAATCAGATGCCACAGCCTTCCCATCCCTGGAGTAGGGACTGTGAACTGGTACTACAAAGGATACAGAAGTAAAATAAACCTGGTGCAGAAGACAAGGAGACGTGAAAGAAAGAGCAGCTGAGGAAGATATCAAGCTCAGCCATGTAAGTCCTGCATAGGGACTATGGTCAGAAGAATCGTACACCTAGAACCTTGGGAGCAGAATACCGGTTAACCTGACATTACTGCCCAAGGAATGCAAAAGGAGAAACAACAAAGTTTCGACCCAAACGACATCTGACCCATGCATACAATGTGACAACTGTGCACCGAATCACAGGATACACAAAATAAGCCAACAATGTTAGGAGAGAATATCCATGGCAAGAAGAAAATGCCGATAAATGATCTAACAAGGCCATAAGTGATTGTAAAACTAATCTAGGAGGTTTAACAGGTCCTGTTGATTGCATAACCTCTAGAAAACCACTGAGCAATCTCTTAATGCCACAGAAGGAACCATGCTAGCAAAGTTGAAACAGTCTGAAGTTGAAACAACCTCATCTACTATCCGCATAGAAGCGGCCATCAATAGAAAAAGAAGATGGAGACAAAAAGATCTCTAGGAAAATCCATTGAATATCCATATGCATGGAAAAATATAGACGTAGAATATCATTATATATACATATAGGACCTAGATATATATTTATATCTTCAAGGAAAAGAAAAGAACATAGGAGTATGTTTACGCCCCCACAATACAGAGATAAATTATATGTAAGAGTGACAGAAAAGAATGGGTCAAAATACTATAGAGACATGGAGCAGTATAGTACACAGAAAAACAAATTCCCATCAAGGAATGAAGGAAGGCGCATGAATACCACCATAAAACAAGGTAGCATAAGAAGAGGAAAGAGTCCAACCAAAGAGAAACCTCTACAACACAATGTAGTGCCTGACCTCAAGTGCAGGTGTACCGGACCTCAAAAGCTGCGAATAAAAGTCTCCACAGATGATGTAAGAAAAAGTCTCCAGACCAAAGGTGAAAACGCAAGGCGAATTTTCTAGCAATCAAATTTGTAAATAAAATAAGTGGCATATATATATCTCTATATATCTATATATCTATATATCTATATCTATATCTATATATATATATATATATATATATATATATATATGTGTGCGCTCGCGTGTCAAAACACTACCAAACTCGCGGGGAGATTATTTCAAACGCCTTTATTGCCACAGCGTGCTTGAATAGCAAAGAGGCTCAGGAAAATGTCAATCAATTCCCAGTTCGCTGTCTTGTTCCTGACGCGTTTCAAAGGCTCCCGCCTTCTTCTTCAGAGGAAAGGTGAACACATCATGGGAGTACAGGTTCCAGCCCTTCATATAGCAATGGCACGCCCCTAGATGGGCAGTCCAAATGTCTCAGTGCCTGTTGGGACTGGAAGTCCTGTATTTTCAAGGCGCCCCTCCTGGTGTCAAAGGCGGTTGGACAGTCTCCCCTCGCCTGCCAGGCGACATCACGGTGGTGGAGTAGGGGACGGATGAATATCCGTATCTCTAGCAGGCTGGATGCTTGCCCTTGCCGGCTCCTTCCGTGAGGCTGCGTGGCGGTGCTCAGCGTTTCATGCAGGGTTACCGCTACGTTGCAGGTTGCAAGACATACTTAAAGCCACGGTCAACTGGATGTCCGAGAACTCCTTAAAAATCAACCCGGATAAGACGGAAGTGTTGCCCATTTCCATCTCGGGCAACCGCTGGAGCGAGAAATTTTGGCCTGTGGAGCTGAGTGTGCCACCGAAACCGGCGACTGCAGTCAAAAGTCTAGGCCTATACGTGGATGACAAACTATCCATGAAAAAGCAAGTCACTACGGTAGTAGGTACTTGTATAGGCCTGATACGACAATTAAGGAAGATCTCTGCATTACTTTAATTCTCTACTTTGAGACACGTGGTCTCAGCCACAATCCTGGCTAGGCTGGACTACGGGAACTCCCTGTATATAGGTTCACCCCAGCGGCTGCTGGATAAACTACAGGGGGTTATGAATGATGCAGCCAGGTTGATTTATAAGAAACCTAGGACTGCCCACTCTTCCCCCCTGATGCAGGAGCTACACTGGCTTCCGATTCGGCAGAGGGTTGTATTTAAAGGCCTGTGCATCGTACACAAGGCGCTGTATGGTAAAGCACCAAGATATCTGAAATCCCGCCTATTCCCATACATATCAGGCAGGACCTTGCGCTCGTCGGACGCTACCCTCCTGTCCCAATCTCGGTTCAAACTAGCCACGGTGGGGGGACGTGCTTTCTCTAACACACTCCCAGCTTTGTGGAACAAACTGGCCCCAGAGCTTAGGAAGGAAAGCAATTTGCTATCCTTCAGGAAAAAATTAAAAACTGTACTTTTTAAGCAAGCATGGAGCAGACCCTAGGCGCTCTACTGGGATCAAGTGAATGCCATACCTCACGTCGTAATCTGGACAAAACAGCGCTTAGAGACCCCGGTGGTTATAACGCGCTATATAAGTTAAATAAATAAATAAATACGTTCAATTCCATCAAGGCGCTGCTGCACTCTTCTGGCGGGTGTGGTCAGAATGGTGATGGTTCCATTCACGGTATGTGCGCTCGCGTGTCAAAACACTACCAAACTCGCGGGGAGATTATTTCAAACGCCTTTATTGCCACAGCATGCTTGAATAGCAAAGAGGCTCAGGAAAATGTCAATCAATTCCCAGTTCGCCGTCTTGTTCTTGTCCTTTCGTGAGGCTGCGTGGCGGTGCTCAGCGTTTCATGCAGGGTTACCGCTACGCTCAATTCCATCAAGTGGTCAGATGGTTCCATTCACAGTATATGCGCTCGCGTGTCAAAACACTACCAAACTCGCGGGGAGATTATTTCAAACGCCTTTATTGCCACAGCGTGCTTGAATAGCAAAGAGGCTCAGGAAATATATATATATATATACACACAAGTTTCTTACCTTCGGTAACGATATATCTGTAAGAAACAGTAGGTCGTATTACATTCCTTACCTTAGAATATCCCCAGGCGTCAGACTGGATCCGGAAACCTTTGCGTAGCAGTACCCTTGCGAGTCAGTAGGCGTCGTCTGCGGCTCCGCGTCCGTCGTCATTGGCGCTGTGATGACGTCGTCAGATTACTTAGACGCCGTCCTCGCGCGCTGACATCAGTTCTTATACACAGCTTTTCCGCGCCAGAAACGCAGAGCCATGATAAAAACCAACACTGCTGCCATGAAACTAGGGCCCTGAAAGGGGAGGACCTTAACGCTAGATATCGGTTTGCAGAACGGGGAGGACGGGTGGGGCGGTAAGGAATCTAATACTAACTACTGTTTCTTACAGATATATCGTTACCGAATGTAAGTAACTTGTGCATCTGAAAGAAACAGGTTAGTATTAGATTCCTTACCTTAGAATAGATACCCCAGCAATACCAGCCCTGGTAGTGGGTCTGCGAACCAATAATCACACCAGAAAGTCCTGGAGGACGGAACGGCCAAAGAGGCCATCCCTCCGGACTTGGCTGTCCAGGCAATAGTGTCTTGCGAAAGTGTGAAGCGAGGCCCCACGTAGCTGCCTAACAGATGTCCTGCAAGGGGAATCCCCGGCCCAGGGCAGTAGTAGCCGCAGTGGCCAGAGTGGAATGGGTTCTCAGCCCAACAGGAGGCTCCTTCTTAGCCAAAGAGTAGCATGCCTTGATGCACAACACGACCCACCGAGAGATGGTCAGTTTGTGCACCGCCCGTCCCTTATTAGCGCCCACGTAACCAACAAAGAGTTGGTCATCCACCCGGAATTGGCGTGTGCGATCCAGATAGTATGAGAGCGCACGTTTTGGGTCCAGGTGGTGGAGCCGCTCTTCCTCTTTAGAGGGATGCGGAGGCGGAAAGAAGGTGGGCAAGGTGAAAGACTGCCCGATGTCGAAGGCTGTGACTACCTTGGGTAGGAAAGAGGGTCTTGTCCGCAATACAACCTTGTCCGGATAGACAAAGGAAAGGAGGCTTGGAGGAAAGAGCCTGGAGCTCACTCACTCTCCTGGCAGAGGTGATGGCAACCACGAAAGCAGTCTTAAGCGTAAGAAGACGGAGAGGACAGTTATGAAGCGGCTCAAATGGAGCACACATCAGGTAAGTCAGAACCAAGTTCAAGTCCCACTGGGGCATCACGAAAGGAACAGGGGTGAACATATGAGTGATGCCCTTCAAGAACCTATGTACAATCGGGGACTTGAACAAAGAAGGCTGATCAGGTAGCCATAAGAAGGCGGAAAGGGCAGAAAGGTAGCTCTTGGTAGTGCCCAGAGCAGAGCCCTGCTGGGCAAGAGAAAGAAGGAAGAGGCGAACCTCAGAAAGGGGGGCAGAGAGTGGATCCACAGCCTTTGCTGTGCACCATGCCACAAATCTGTTCCACCTGCAGGCGTATACCGACTTTGTGGAGGGACGCCTGGCTGCCAGAATCTCATTACAAACTTCAGTAGGCAAGTCAAATGGCCTCAACTGTCGCCGCCCAATCTCCAAGCATGGAGGTGGAGACTGGACAGGTTTGAGTGGAGGACCGTCGACTGCTACTGCGACAGAAGGTCCTCCTGAAGAGACAGACGAATCGGGGGATTAACTGACATGCTGAGTAGCTCGGGATACCAGTATCTTCGTGCCCAGTCCGGAGACACAAGGATGACTTGGGCCCGGTCGTGCATGATCTTCTTCAGCACTCTGGGCAGAAGTGGTATAGGCGGAAAGGCGTACAACAGACCCCAGCTCCACTCGCGATGAAAAGCGTCTCTGAGCGAGCGCCGCCTTGAAAATTCCAACGCGCAGAACTGATGACATTGCGCGGGCTCTCCCCACTGCTGAAAGAGGCCTTGCACCTCGTCCAAGTTCAGAAGCCATTCGTGATCCATCATGCACAGACGGCTGAGTTTGTCCGCCCTGGCGTTCAGAGAACCTGCTAGGTGTTGAACCACCAGGGTCACGCCCTGATGTTCCAGCCACTGCCAGAGGCACAGAGCCTCCTGGCATAGGGTCCACGACCCCACCCAGCCCTGTTTGTTGCAGTACCACATGGCGGTGGTGTTGCCCATGAACTACTGCATTACACTCCCGCGGACAGAGGGGAGGAATGCCTTCAGTGCAAGCCGGATCGCCTGCAGCTCCACAAGGTTGATGTGGAGCCGGGACTTCGCTGGAGACCAGAGGCCTCTGATCTCCGTCTCTCCCATGTGGCCCCCCAGCCCTGGAGGGACGCGTCCGTCACAACTACGTGCTCCGGTTGGGGTAGGGAGAGGGATCTGCCACTGACCCAATCGCGGTCTGTGAGCCACCACTGCAACTGTCTTGCAGTGCC
The DNA here is from genome assembly GCF_964263255.1 of Lissotriton vulgaris. Taxonomy (NCBI): domain Eukaryota; kingdom Metazoa; phylum Chordata; class Amphibia; order Caudata; family Salamandridae; genus Lissotriton; species Lissotriton vulgaris. Next base: position 1,272,855,377 of record NC_141694.1, on the reverse strand, counting down.
CTCCGAGATAAAGACATGGTCGGTTAAGTTGCCCTGATGCTGGGCCCACTGAAACTTTAGGTCCCACTGCAGAACCCGCATCCGCGACCTGGCGTGATGCACCAGAAGGATGCAGGAGGCCATCAGCCCCAGAAGCCGCAGCGTCAACCTGACCGCGACTCGGGATAATGGCTAAAAGATTGTAATCAGAGCCTGAATATCCTGAACCCGCTGTTCGGGAGGATAAACCCGAAACTGCGCCGAGCCTAAAACCGCTCCAATGATGAGGAGCTTCTGAGAGGGACACAGGTGTGACTTCGGCACATTGATGGAGAACTCCAGCAAGTGCAGGAGGTCGGCCGTAGAATAAAGGTGGATGACTACTCTCTGGGGCGAGCCCGCCTTCAACAACCAGTCGTCGAGGTAGGGGAAGAGGTAGGGGAAGACTGAAACCCCTAACCTGCGCAGATGAGCTGGGACCACCGCCATCACTTTCGTGGTGGGGCGCTGGTAAGGCCGAAGGGGAGCACGGTAAACTGAAAATGCTCGTGGCCTACCGTGAACCGCAGGTAGCACCGGTGGGCCGGCAGGAGGGGATGTGAAAGTAAGCGTCCTGTAAGTCCAACGCTACCATCCAGTCTCCCGGGTCCAGGGCAGCTAAGACCTGAGCCAGCGTCAGCATTTTGAACTTCTCCTTCCGGAGGAAGCCGTTGACGTTCCGCAGGTCCAAGATAGGGCGTAGGCCCCCTTTGCCCTTCATGGGAACCAGAAAGTAGCAACCACACCCTACTTCTGGCCCAGGAACGCGCTCGATGGTCTCCTTGGCCAAGAGGGCCGTAACTTCCTCTCACAGAAGATTCAAGTGATCCCCCGGCACGCTGTGGTACTGCGGTGGCATGGCTGGAGGGGTAGCCTCGAAGAGGAGGGAGTAGCCCCTTCGGACGATTAGCAGCACCCACCTGTCCGACGTGACAGTGCGCCAGTGGAGGAGGTGATGGCGAACCCTGCCCCCCCCGCCCCCCTACCCCCACCACTGGCGTCACGTGGGCCTGAAAGCTCGGACTAGGAGGGCTTTGAGGCGGATGCTGCGGGGGTAGATGTGGACTGCCTCACCGTTGTCCCCGGGCACCGCCACGGCGGTTACCACGTCCGCCACCGCGCTGGATGTTAGTCTGCGGCCCGTGGCTGGCAGGACATGTGGGGGCGCCCCTTCCTTGGCCATGAAATGAGCGAAAGGCAGCAGTTTGCTGGCGCGGGGTCGACAGGCCCAAGGACTTGACCGTAGCCCTGGAGTCCTTAAAGTGCTCAAGCGAACTGTCTGCCTTGTCACCAAAGAGACGACGGCCATCAAACGGCATGTCCATAAGGGTGTTTTGGACATCAGCCGAAAAGTTGGCGGACCTCAGCCAGGCGTGGCGACGAATCGCCATCATCGTTGCCATCGCCCTGCCTAGCGAGTCCGTTGTATCCAGTCCACATCGGATGGAATACCTTGCCACATCTCGACCCTCGGCAAGGGTTTGGGCGAGTTTAGCCCGGGCCTCCTCCGGACATTGTGGCAGCACGTCCACAGAGAGTGGGAATAACGGCCCAGGCACGCAGTGTTAACTGACCGCAACCCCAAACTCAGAGAAACATCTTCTTACCATACTGTTCGTACCTCTTGGATTCCCGATCGGGGGGAGGCGTCGGGAATGCGGTCTGGGAGTTAGAGGCCTGTATGACCAGGCTCTCGGTAGTGGGGTGGGTGGACAGGAAGCAAGGGTTTTTTGGGGGGGACTGGGGATGACGTCGTCCGGGGACGGCGTCGGCGGCGACACCCTAGGGTCCGGCACCGGCGAGGTCTTAAGGTCGACCGGCAACGCCCCTGATCCGGAACCGGGGCCGAAGCACACGACGGCGCCGGGGCCGAAGCACCCGGCCCATTTGGGCTCCCAGTCGAGACTGCAGGGCCTGAAGGCAGCGCAGAACCAGACGGAGGAGTGAGCGACCTCATGGCCTTGAGGAAGGCATCGATTTCCTCCGGCGTCGCGTTCTGCCCAAGGAGCGGCGGGTATGGAGCAGGCCGCGAGGCCTGCGGCACCGGCGGACCCGCGTAGGTAGTGTCGCCGAACCCCTGGCCGCGTTGTGCGAGCTTCGGGGGATAGTCAGAAGACTATGTCGCTTCTTAGACTTTTTGTACCTCTTACCTGAGGACTTGGAGCCCGAGGAGTGGTGACGACTCTACGAGCTGTGACGACTTCGGCCCCGCGACCGGTCCCTCGACCTCCTTCCGGACCAGGACCTTGAACGGCACGGGGCCAACTGCCGGAGCTCGAGGCGCTTGCGGGACCGCTCCCACCTAGCCTTCGACGTCAAGGCCTGGCAGTCGGGGCATGATTTGTCATCGTGGTCGGACCCCAGGCAATGTAGACACAGGCGATGGGGTCGGTAACCGACATCAGTCGGCTGCAGTCGACGCAGGGTTTGAACCCGGGCATCCCTACTGGCACCGTCTGAGTCGTTCGACTTTGAAGAAAGATCAAAAATTATCGAAAAAGTTTAATCAAAAATTGACTAAGGGTACCACTTTTTCCGGATCAGCTCTTGCTGGCGCGTAAAAAAGAAGAACTGTTGTCAGCGCGTGAGAGCAGCGTCTAAGTACTCCGGCGACGTAATCCCGGTGCCGACGACGGACGCGGAGCCGCAGATGACGCCTACCGCGTGCAAGGGTACTTACTGCTACGCAAAAGTTTCCGGATCCAGTCTGACGCCTGGGGATATTCTAAGGTAAGGAATCGAATACTAACCTGTTTCTTTCAGATGGTGTTGATTCAGGACCGGAATGGGGCCTGCTTGAGTCTGAGCTGGAAGACTTGTGTTTATGTTTCATAGGTGGGCTGGAGGGTGGGGCATCTGAAACTTTCTTTGTGTCAACCAGAGCCCGAGGGCGAGGGTGACACCAGAGCCTTATCTTTGGTTTGAGTGGGCAAATGGGGATCTGTACTCACGGGGCTTTGACCCAGAGTGACAATTAGGTCTTCCTCAATGTCCGAGTCAGCTTTGGACACGGAGGCCAGTTCTTGTTCTTCAGCTTCTGTGGCAGGACGGTGTTCTTGTTCTTCACCGAAGATCTCCGGTATGGAGCCGCTGCCGCGTTGCATCTCGTGGCGTCGAGCCCGACGATCACGGATGTTCTTCTTCGAACGGAATGATTGACACGCTTCGCAGAACTTTTCTTCGTGTTCCGGGGATCAGCACAGGTTGCAGACCTAGTGCAAGTTGGTGCATGGGAGGAATATGCTACTTACCAGTATGCATCTGTTCTTGGCATGTAGGGCTGCTGGCATTCATATCTTGTGCCTAGTGTTGGGTCCGGATGATTGCACTTTGTTGTCTTGGAAAAGTCTTCGAAGTATCACGAGATAGGTGACTCCTCCCTTGGACTACAGTGCGCATGGGCATCTTCTCCATCCTCAGATTGTCTTTCGCCATTATGGCAGAGATGAAGATAGTAAAGTAAGAGATGGCCATGCCAGAGATAATGCTGCAGCTGCTACAAGCACCGGGGAGGAGGGCGGGCGATATGAATGTCAGCAGCCCTACATGCCAAGAACACATGCATACTGGTAAGTAGCATATTTTGTTCGAGGCATGTGGGCTGCTCAATTCATATCTTGTGCATAGACTGTATAGCAGTATCTCCTCTAGCAGTGGCTACCTGTGCCAGCTGCAGCAGTTTGAAAAAGAGTTTTGAGGACAGCCTGGCCTACAGCAGCTTGCTGTTTTGCTTGCACGTCTACACAGTAGTGTTTTGTGAAAGTGTGTATAGTGGTCCATGTGGCTGCCTTACAGATATCTTCAAGGGGAATATTTCCTAGGAAAGCCATGGATGCCCCCATTTTTCTTGTGGAGTGTGTTCTTAGGGGGATGGTTAAAGTGCGTTTTGCTTTTTGATAGCATATTTGAATGCATTTAACTATCCATCTGGCTATTCCTGCTTTTGAAATTGGATTCCCTTTGTGTTGTGGTGCAAAAGCAACAAATATTTGTTTTGTCTTCCTAAAGGATTTATTTCTGTCCACATAATAAAGTAGAGCTCTCTTGACGTCTAGTGTGTGCAGGGCTCTTTCAGCTACTGACTGTGGATTTTGAAAGAACACTGGCAGTTCTATTGATTGGTTGATATGGAAATTGGATACAACTTTAGGCATGAATTTCGGGTTTGTTCTAAGAACCACCCTATTGGCATGTACCTGCATGAAAGGTTCTTGAATTGTTAGGGCTTGTAATTCGCTCACTCTTCTGAGTGAGGTGATGGCAACCAAGAATGCAATTTTCCACGATAAGAATTGCAGTTCGCATGAATGTAGAGGTTCGAAAGGGGGGCCCATGAGTCTGGTAAGCACTATATTTAGATTCCAGACTAGAGAAGGGGGGTGCCTAGGAGGAATCACCCTTTTTAAACCCTCCATGAAGGCTTTGATTGCTGGTACTCTAAACAGTGAAAGATGTTGCCTGTTTTGAAGGTATGCTGCTATAGCAGCGAGGTGGAGTCGTATTGAAGAGTATGCTAAGTTACATCTTTGTAGATGTAGCAGGTAACATATAATGTTTTGTATTGAAGCGTCTAAGGGGTTGATTTGATTATTGTTGCAGTAAATAACAAATCTCTTCCATTTAGCTGCATAGCACACTTGTGTGGTTGGTTTTCTTGCCTCCCTAATGATGTTCATGCAATCTGGGGGCAAGTTAAGGTATCCAGACTCTAAGACCTCAGGAGCCAGATCGCTAGGTTCATCTGATTGGGATCTGGGTGTCTGATTTCTCCATGGTTCTGAGTTAGAAGATGAGGTGCAAGGCAGTCTTTGATGAGGAACTACTGAGAGTTCTAGGAACGTTGTGTACCACGGTTGTCTGGCCGATATGGGAGCAACTAGGATTAGTGTGAGGGCCACCAGCGGGATTAGCGGTGCTGGGGGAAAAGCGTACGCAAATTTGCCTGACCAGTTCATCCATATCGCATTGCCCTGTGACAATGGATGTGGGAACCTGGCGGCAAAGTACTGGCATTTGGAGTTTTCTTTTGTGGCGAACAGGTCTATTTCTGGTCGACCCCACTCCTTGAAGAATGGTTGGAGAACCTGGCGGGTGAATCTCCCATTCGTGTAGTTGTTGGCTGTGCCTGCTGAGCAGGTCTGCAACCTGATTGTCTTTCCCTGGAAGGTGTTCTGCTAGGAGAAAAATGTTTTTTGGAATCGCCCACTTCCATATGCTCTGTGCCAGATGGGACAGCTGTGGAGAGTGTGTTCCTCCTTGTGTCTGGATATAGTACATCGCGGTCATGTTGTCCGTCCGGATCAACACCGTCTTGCTGTGCAAATATGTCTGAAATGCTTTCTGGGCTAGGAATATTGCTAGCAATTCCAGTTGGTTGATATGAGCTTTTTCGGTTTGTTTGTCCAGAGCCCTTGTACTGTGTATTGAAGGAGATGTGCTCCTCAGCCTGTCAGTGATGCGTCCACTGTTAGTACTAGTTGTGGAACCGGCTCTTGGAACAGTTGCCCCTTGGAAAGGTTCTGTGGGTTCCACCACTGCAGAGAGTTGGGAGTGCGACTAAATACCAACACTAAGTCTTTTAGTTGTCCTTGAGCCTGGTTCCACTGCAGTGCTAGACATTCCTGTAATGGGCACTGTTGAAACCTAATGTTGTAAGGTCACCTAGGGTAGCCTGGCCTAGGGTAAGACAATATTAACAGAGGCTCATGTGTAAAGGTTGCATACCACCCAGCAGTAACATCAAGCAATTCCACTCAAAAATGACGCTACACCAATCTTTGTGTAAAAATACGAGCTGTTTTATAAAAGTTCTTTTAGTTTCTTTGTTTTTCAAACTTTCACAGTCAAATACATTTAAGTTCTCTTAACCTCATCACTTTATCACATATAGTAGGTAAACATCTACATATTTCAACAGATCATGTGCAATATTACTGTACTTTAATTAACCCTTTTCAAATCTTCTTTTGAAATCAAGCCCTTGTCAGTTAACTACAATCTTCCCACAGACAATCTATCTCCAGGAAACAGATTGGCATTCCCCAGCACAGGATATCAATTCCTTAAGCAACCCCACCCTTTCTCAGTACAAGCTGACATTGGTTTCATGCACCAGAGGCTGTGAGAGCGTATACAAATTAACTGGTTTAGGCCTCTGTCACCTTCAAGCCCTCTAGAGTACAGGAGGATTATATACCGTCTGAGTTGGCTTATCAGGGTACTGCTACCTAGCAGTTCCTCTACCCCCTGCTGTATGTGGAAACCAACCAGTGCTGCACCACTCTCTGCTTATGAGGCCAGTCAAGTTGAAGTACAGCCCAGTCCTCCTCTGCCTCCCCTCAGGCTTCCCAGCTTACTTGATGGTGAATGCTCGAATGTCTGGCCACCAGTCGCACCCCTTCACTTGAAGTGCGCTTCCCCGCTGAAAAACCGGGCCTCCCCGCTCCCTCTCTCCTCAGGGAAGCAGGGGCCCTCCTTCGTGTGACTCACGGCGCTTGGGCGGGATGTCAGTTGCTCGATCGAGCCGCTCCCCTAGGATCTCCTCTAATGCCGCTGACAACGTTTTTCTCCGCGAAGGCGCGTTCGCGCATGCGCGGGAAGAAAGCGGACCGAGAACAGAGTCTGCTCCGCCCGCCTGACGCTGGTAGTGGCTCCACAGCGGGCCTGCTCGGTCCTAGGCCCCTCCTGTCAAGGAGAACTGGATCAGCCTAGAATATGCGCAGTGGCGCCGGATACTGCTCAACCAGCCCCCTTTTCTCCTTCATTCAGCGGCGCTGCCACAACAGCGCTATCGAAGCCCCAGGGGTCCCGCTCACCGCGAAATCAGGGAGAACTACGCAGCCACCAGAAACCCTGACACCCCACTCCTCTTCCTCACGAGTGGGGAGGTTTATTTACAGGCTGCACGACCAGACACAGGTAAGGGGCCTCGGCGTCAAGGGCAAGAGCCTGCTTCAGCACCATAGAGAGGGGGGGGGGGGGGGGGTTTGAGGTGGAATCCCTCACGGTTGAGCCCCCAAAACTCTATTCTCAGCAGAAACCCACTAACCCTCCATACTGGACAGGAGCAACGCCCCCCCCCCAGTCCATGTCCTGAGGAGAACCCGTCTAAATGTTGTTGGGTTCGAAACGCGTCGACGTTCTTACCTCCAAGATACCAAATAATTAGGGCTCGCTAGGAATCAACTCAATATACTTGCAAATGTTTGATCTGTTCTCATGTCATTCCTAGCTACAGCACTTAATGTGAAATCTATTGTGTATCTTGTGCAGGTGATAACAAGTAGGCTCATTGTAACCTGATAGTCCACTTGTTCAGTCTATATCCAGGACTGGAGCCTCAATGATTGATTGACCTGAGGCCTACCACTGTTGTCTATGTTAATTATTTGTCACAATTTCCTTGTTTAAGTATTGTGTTTGATATCTTCTTTTCAGTTCACTGAATATGTATTTATGTATCCTTATAAATGTTGTGTTGTATCTTTTGATGCCAAAAAACTCTTAAGAAATATTTTATAATATAAAAAAAGTTTTTCAATACAAATGGTTGTCCAACCTAGCAATTCATTATACTAGGCTGCGCACTACTACATCGACTCAAACTGCCCAGCCATTTCTTTGTTTATTGCATAATAGTGGTCCAGGCCGGTCAGTGACAGGACCCAAGCCTTTCCCAGTTTCCCCTTACCTAAACAATAGAGCAGCCCCTCTTCCAAGTGTACACCCTTCCCACTTCAAAGGCAGATTTTAAGCAACAAAGTGAAAACTTTGTAAATGTTGCACACAGCAACAAGTTACATTAATTCCAATGTGGGCATCAAGTCGGGCTTAAAGCAACAAGTTGTTTAATACCTTACAGTTCCACAGTACTTGGGTATAAGCCAATCAAAACATAGATGTATTAAGGTCAGGGCACTGGCACGGTCTCATTAGCAGGCCTCTACTCCGAATTGTTAAACCAGCAGTATTAGTCCAAAACTTTGGGGGTGATTATACAAAAAGGCATTTTCTTACAAAAATGATTTATGTAAAGGTGTATTGCGATGTGTACTTCTTACCAGATCCAGGAGCCTTTTCTGAAGAAGTGACCTGAATGTCTGTTGCTTCAGATTGCTTTACTCCAGATTCTACTTGACTGGTTGGTAATGGGTTGAATGAATTGTCAAATGAAACAGTTTCAGTATCATTCGAAGCAGAGAGTGAAGTAGCTGGCATTCCAATGCTATTGAAAGATGAACCTTTCATTGTCTCTTGGGTCACAGACAAAGGGGGCTGAATCAAAGCTGTAAACAAGGTGGGAAATAGAATGCTTAAACAAGTGCAACCAGATTTTTTATCATCTTATAATTACAATATTTTCACACAATCTCAATATTAACACACTGAACAAATTCTGTCCTTTCAAAGAAATATGAAAAGAAGTTACATTATATAACATAAGTACGAGAAATGGCAAACGAATATGCTACTTACCAGTATGCATCTGTTCTTGGCATGTAGGGCTGCTGACATTCATATCTGTGCATAGATCGCCGCCTAGTGTTGGGTCCGGATGATTGCACATTGTTGTCCTGGAAGAGTCTTCGAAGTATCACAAGATAGGTGGCTCCTCCCCTGGACTACAGTGCGCATGGGCATCCTCTCCATCCTCAGATTGTTTTTCGCCATTGTGGCAGAGATGGAGTGTATTACAGTAAGTGATGACCATGCTAAGAGTAATTTGAGTGCTGAAGCCGCTACAGGCGCCGGGCGGGCGATATGAATGTCAGCAGCCCTACATGCCAAGAACAGATGCATACTGGTAAGTAGCATATTCGGTTCGAGGCATGTGGGCTGCTGAATTCATATCTGTGCATAGAATACATAGCAGTCCCTCCATTAGCGGCGGCTGCCTGTGCCAGCTGCAGCAGTCTGAAAAAGTGTTTTTAGAACAGCCTGTCCTACAGCTGCCTGCTGTTTGGAATGCACGTCTACGCAGTAGTGTTTTGTAAATGTGTGTATGGTAGACCATGTGGCTGCTTTACAGATTTCCTCTAGAGGAATGTTTCCCAGGAAAGCCATGAAGGCCCCCAACTTTCGTGTTGAGTGAGCTCTTGGGGGAACCGTTAATGTGCGCTTAGCCTTTTGATAGCAAATCTGAATGCTCTTAACGATCCATCTGGCTATACCTGCTTTTGAAATTGGGTTGTCTTTGTGTTTCGGTGAAAAGGCAACAAACAGTTGTTTCGTTTTTCTGAAATCTTTTGTCCTATCTATGTAGTACATGAGAGCTCTTTTGACATCTAGTGTGTGGAGCATTCTCTCTGCCACTGAATCTGGATTCTGGAAGAACACTGGCAGTTCTATAGTTTGATTCATATAGAACTGTGAAACCACTTTAGGCAGAAACATAGGGTTAGTGCGTAGTACCACCTTGTTGGAGTGAATCTGTATGAATGGCTCTTGTATAGTTAGTGCTCAAAGTTCACTAACTCGTCGTAGCGATGTGATTGCTATTAGGAAATCCACTTTCCACGTTAAGAATTGTATCTCGCATGAGTGGAGAGGCTCAAAAGGTGGACCCATAAGTCTGGTAAGGACCACATTCAGGTTCCATACAGGTGCTGGTGGGTGTCTGGGAGGAATAACACGTTTGAGTCCTTCCAGAAAAGCTTTGATGGCAGGCACTATGAAAAGCGAGAGATGCTGCCTGTTTTGGAGATAAGCTGCTATTGCGGATAAATGTATATGAATGGAAGCGTAGGCCAGATTGCACTTGTATAGATGTAATAGATAACAGATGATGTGTTGAGTAGATACATCTAGCGGATGAATGTCATTATTGGCACAATAAATGACGAATCTCTTCCATTTGGCCGCATAACATGCTCTAGTCGTGGACCTTCTTGCCTCCTTTATGATATCCATACAGTTCGGAGGTAGGTTGAGGTAGCCAAATTCTAAGACCTCAGGAGCCAGATCGCCAGGTTGAGCTGTTGCGGATCTGGATGCTGAATGTCGCCATGGTTCTGCATGAAAAGTCTGGGTGTGAGGTGCAGCCTTTGATGCAGTACCACGGAGAGATCTAGAAACGTGGTGTACCATGGTTGGCGCGCCCATGTTGGAGCATCTAGGATGAGAGTAATCGAGTGTTACCTCAGTTTGCGTGCCACTAGCGGTATCAGCGGTGCTGGGGGAAAAGTGTACGCAAATTTGCCTGACCAGTTCATCCAGATCGCATTTCCCTGCTACTGTGGGTGTGGGAACCTGGCGGCGAAGCTTTGGCATTTTGCGTTTTCCCTTGTGGCGAATAGGTCTATCTCTGGATGACCCCACTGCTGGAAGTACGGTTGGAGTACTGATGGATGTATCTCCCACTCGTGCCTCTGGTGGCTGTGCCGGCTGAGCAGGTCCGCCATCTGATTGTTCTTGCCTGAGAGGTGTTCTGCCATGAGGAAGATGTTTCTCTGAATGGCCCACTTCCACATGCTCTGAGCCAGATGAGACAACTGTGGAGAGTGTGTACCTCCCTGCTTCTGTATGTAGTACATGGCAGTCATGTCGTCCGTCCGGATCAACACTACTTTGTTGCACAAATGTACCTTGAATGCTTTCATCGCCATGAAGATTGCCATCAGTTCTAGAAGGTTGATGTGCATCTTTCTCTGCTGTACTGTCCATAGTCCCTGCACTGTGTAGTGGAGTACATGAGCTCCCCATCCCTGGAGAGATGCGTCCGTTGTCAGTATTATCTGTGGTACAGGCTCTTGGAACGGTCGGCCCCTGCAAAGGTTTTGTGGGTTCCACCAATGCATAGAGTTGTATGCGCGACCGGTCTTTCAATTGTCCGTGAGCCTGATTCCACTGACGTGCTAAGTACTCTTGAAGCGGGCGCATGTGTAATCTCCCGTGCGGGACTATGAAGATGCAGGAGGCCATCATGCCTATCAACTGCATGAACACTCGTGCTGGAAGCGAGTGTTGTGGTCTGAATTTTTGTATCAGCAATCGAATGCTGTTGATCCTCACTGAATTTGGCTGTGCTTTGGCTGCCAGAGTGTCTATCGTCGCGCCCAAGTACTGCCGTACGTGGGCGGGCTGAAGGTGGGACTTTAATTAATTTAGTGAAAATCCCAGGCTGCGAAGTAGGTGAATGGTGTGGGACATGTGGGTGGCACATTGCTGGGCCGACTTTGCTTGGATAAGCCAGTCGTCCAGATAAGGGTAGACGTGAATATTTTGTCTCCGTAGGTGTGCAGCCACTGTCGCTAGGCACTTGGTAAACACCCTGGGTGCTGTTGTCACTCCGAAGGGGAGGATTTTGAACTGATAATGCTGATCCTGAATGGTAAATCTGAGATATTTTCTGTGTGACGGGTGTACTGGTATATGGAAATATGCATCCTTTAGATCTAGTGTTGCAAGGAAATCTCCCTGACTGAGTAACGGTAGAACCTGCTGTAATGTGAGCATGTGAAAATGTTCTGACAGGATGTACGCGTGTAGGGGTCTGAGGTCCAGTATGGGTCTGAGGGACCCGTCCTTTTTTGGGATCAAGAAGTACAGCGAGTACACCCCTGTACCTTTTTGTTCCACAGGCACGAGCTCTATGGCTCCTTTTTGCAGCATGCTGACTACCTCTTGCTGTAATAACTGTATATGTTCTGCGGACATAGGACGGTGTCTTGGCGGTATGTTGGGTGGAGCGGATGTTAACTCCAGACAATAACCGTACTGGATAAGCTGCCGCACCCACCTGTCTGTGGTGATGGATTTCCAGACTGGCAGGAACCGTAGTAGTCTCCCACCCGACCGGTGTTATATGGTCGGTGGGCAGTGACAAGACGTCACTGTTTGTTGGTGGCGGAGGATCGGGAGTTGTTGTTTCCACGACCTCTGCCCTTGGTGCTGTTTCCACGATAGCCACCCCTATTGGTCTTGTTGTAGGTGGTCTGCGTGCCTCCTTTACTATATTGTGCCTGCTGGGACACTTGGCCTCTGGAAGCTCCTCTATTGTTGGAGCGACCAAAAGAACCAGCTCTGAACTGCTGGGACTGGAGAGCTCCCATAGACTTTGCAGTCTCTGTGTCCTTTTTAATTTTTTCTAAGGTGGTGTCCACTTCTGGGCTGAATAAGTGATCAGGGTTAACTGGTTGATTGAGTATGGTGGTTTGTATCTCAGGCTTGATCCCGGAGATTCTCAGCCAGGCGTGTCTACGTAACATAACGCTAGTATTAATCGCCCTGGCCGCAGTGTCTGCTGTGTTTAGCGCACACTTGATAGACGCATTGGAAATAAGTTTTCCTTCCTGAATTAGCATTTCTGCTGCCTCTTTGTACTCATCTGGCAAGTGTTGTAACAGGGTTTCAAGTGTATCATAATGAGCCCTGTCGTATCTGGCTAAGAGTGCCTGTGTGTTGGAGATTCGCCAGACATTGGCCGCTTGAGCTGCCACCCTTTTCCCTGAGGCTTCTAGCACTTTGGATTCCTTGTCAGGGGGAGGAGCATCACCCGTGGTTTGCGAGTTAGCTCTTTTATGAGCATTGGAAACAACTAGCGAGTCCAATGGCAATGATCCCTTGATATATGTAGGGTCCCCAGGTGCTGGCTTGTATTTCTTTTCAATCCTGGGGTTTACCACTCTGGCCCTTGTGGTCTCCTTAAAATATGTCTCCAGCATGTTTCAGGACACCTTTTAGCATGGGTAGAATTTTGACAGTTCTCTCAGAGGTTGAGAAGGTGTCAAATAAAAAATCCTCCTCAATAGGGTCAGCATGGAGTTGGACATCGTGATTTTTTGCTGCCCTCTCAATAAGTGCGTTGAACGCAGCGGTGTCTTCTGTTGGTGATGTTTTAACGGCATAGACATTGCTGTCTGGGGCATTTTGTGGCTCCCCTGGGTCAACAGCATCTGCCCAGGCTTCATGGTGCTCTTCTGGATCAGTGTCGATAGGATAATTGTATTCCTCATTGTAAGCATCCTCTACATCCACATCTGAATGTGTGGGTGAAGAAAAAGCAGGCTCTCTTCCATATGGTTGCAGAGGTTCAGACAGAAGAGGTGACTGACGTTGCTGAATCCCTTTTTCTTTTTAATGGAATATTTATAAGACTCCATTGGCTGTTCTGGGACGATCTTTCGCTTGTGAATGGAAAGTCTACCCGTTTCAGCGTCGATGAATTGCTTCGGTTGGTCTTCCTGGAGAGGCAGTCGATGCTTTGTGGCCTCTTCAGTATCTGTAGGCTTTTTTCCCATGGAGACCTTGCTCGCTGGGTCGACGCCCGTGTGTGGGGCGAACGCCTTAGGCGTCACCGGTGGCGGCAGTATAAACTTTATCGGTGCCGACGCCTTCGGAGTCTTACTGACTGTTTTTGGGGATGGAGCGGCCTTCGGTCCGACAGCTGTAGCTTTTTCTTTTATGCGCTGCAGCGAGTCCGACACTTGCTTTGTATAAGAGGCGGATGGTTGTGTTGACTCGATGGGATCTTTAGAGCCACGGTGTGTTTTGTCCTCAATGTCTTTGCTGACTTTCGCTTTGTCGAGTCGACGCTTAGGATCGGTAGCGTCCTGCGCTTTGAGTCCTTTATTTGTGTCAACTGTCTCCGGCGCCGACGCCTTCGGTCGATGTCAGTGACCTTTTTCTTCCGCGCTCCGGATTTCGGCTCAACACTTTTTAGCGACCTCTAGCGACCTCTAGCACTCTTTTGTTTCGTCGAAGCCGACGGTCCAGAAGTCTTCGATCCGATCAAAGTAACTTGTACTTTCGGTTTAGTTACCGGTGCTTTTCGGTTTCGTGGCCATTGATGTTGTTGGTTTCGATTTTGATCGATCAACCGATGGCTCTTTAGAATTGTCTGTAGCCGGGCCTTGACGCGAGGCTATAGAACTACGTGTTTGATCTTAGGTAAGGCCTTGTGGCGATCCCTCGACCTGAGCCTTATCGAGTATTTCAGTATCGGCCCCCATACTAGCGGGCGGGCCTAGCTCCTCGCTCGAGCTATCTTCTACGGCCCCAAAGGCCTCATCGTCGTCTCCTACCACGTCGACGACTTCGTTATTTTCGACCATTTCTTCATCTTCTGCGTCACAACTGGAGTCAACCTCCGACGCAGGATCCAACTGGATCTCTTGAACTTCCTGCTCGACCCCTCCATCGTCTTCAGCATCGAAGATGTCCACTGGGTCAGGCGCTGTCTGCTGTGCTTCCTTCCGCGCGTCGAAGTGTTTTCTTGGACCGGAACCGAGAACAAGCCATACAACTGGCTTCATCGTGATCCAGAGACAGGCACTTGTTGCACACCGGGTGGACGTCTATGTGAGGATACTTGGAGTTGCAAACAGGACATCTTTTGAATGGACTCCGTTCCATTTCGATCGTCGATAAGGCCTCTGGCGTCGACCGGGCATTTGGAGCTGAAAAGCCACGCAACTTTTCCTTGACGTCCGGCTCGGGAATCGAGCTGGAACGAGTACTCGGCACCGATCGCAAAGACAATACCGACGATACCTATAGGCCTTTTGGCCTAAAAGAAAGTTTTATATCGATTCCGAACTTGAGCTAACAAATATACATCCGAACCCAATGGCGGAAAAAAACAATCTGAGGATGCCCATGCGCACTGTAGTCCAGGGGAGGAGCCACCTATCTCGTGATACTTCGAAGACTCTTCTAGGACAACAATGTGCAATCATCCGGACCAAACACTAGGCAGCGATCTATGCACAGATATGAATTCAGCAGCCCACATGCCTCGAACACAATGTTTCAAACTAGTCCAACTACCTCGAAAATACACTGCCATGATCAGGACATACACATGTAGCAGTTAACCAGTCTATCTCTATCACTGCAAATCTTTATCATCCTGATTTGACTTTCCTCATGGTTTTTCCCTAAGACCCCATGCATAGTAGTCTACTCAGGTTGCTCACCCTGAAGACTATTCTTGGTGGTCATTACATCGATCCGGAGGGTGAGCAAGCTTCAGGCTCTCTCCTTCGCCGTGCCTCTTATACTACCTTCTATCCAGACAAGCTTGTTCTCAGGACTCGTGTCTTTCTTGACAAAGGTGATTACGCTGTTTCATGTTGGTCAATCCATCACCCTTCTAATGTTCTTTGCTTCACCTCACCCCTTTAAGAAGTGTTTCCATTGTCTGAACAAGAAAAGGGCACTGATCGTACCAGAGAATACCAGGTAGGGGATAAGCTCTTTATTAGGTTTGGGGGAACAAAGAAGGGAAGAGAGGTGCAGAAGCGAACCATCTCTCACTGGATCGTGCTCTGCATCAAAATCTCCTACACTTTAGCTAAGAAGCAGCCTCCAGAAGGCTTGTGATTTGACCACAGTACAGGCTAATACTACTACTGTGTTGGCATGCAAAGTGACTGTCCTGGACATTTGCCAGGCTAACACTTGGGCATCCTTCCATATCTTTACAAAACACTACCTTCTGGACAGCCATGTCTGGTGCGACAGGCATTTTGCCCTTTTGGTTATGCATGACTTTTTGGACTAAGCCAGTTCAGAGACCCACCTCTGGGGGATACTGCTCTGCTATCTATGCTAATGTTAAGAATCTGCAGTAAGAGGTCTTTATCAAAAGAACAAGTTATTTACCTTTTGTAATGCTTTTTCAGGTAGAAACTTTAAACTGGATTCTTTCACCTAAACAGATAGCAGTCTAGGAATCTGCACAGTGATCACGACCAATTTGATTTCAGTTCTGCATCTGCGGTTGTGGAAGTCACGCAAGTAACTGATGCCAGCGTGTATGGGTAAAGCCTATATAGGCCTGTGGATGTCATCATATCTGCTGCAGATGACAACGATTTAGAGCCACAGAGAAATATTCCAGTGTGCAAGGGGACTGCTTCAAAGTTTTCAGATATAGTCTGATACCTGGGGGAATATATTACGGGAAGAAATCTGCAGTTAGAAGACTCTCTCAGAAATAATTTATTAGGAGGCTATCAGTCAGGATTCCGGGTGGGCAATTTGTTCGGATCTTGTGGAGGGGTGAATCTGGTACACTACTTCACTTCAGATTTTCAGCAATTTTCAACACCATAAACAGGCCTCAAAGTTTTCAGTTTCTATTCATTGTGAATTCTGGAGGGCCTTTTCAATGTTTTCAAATGTTTTAAAAACTTGTAAAAAATCTGTGGTGTAGAAATTTTCTTTTATTTCCATCCGACCTCATTCACTCCCATGGTCAGTTATTTCAACAGTCTTACCTGCTTCTAAGTGTCTTCCTTGTACCTTTTTATTTACTTTTCCCTTTCAAGTAACTTTTCTTTATTTCTCTCAACTCTCTGCCTAATTTCCCAGTACTCAAATCCCCCTGTCCTAGAGTCCAGTCCCACCTCACAAGGATGTGCAAGAAGGGGGGTATGTTGGCACGCATTTAAGATTTGATTGCAACATATAAACAGTTAATGGTGGGCATTTAACCCATCTTGCTACTTCTCCGCCCTTCAGATAAATGAGAAAAGATTAAGACACAAGATATATATAGTGGTGTGATCTGCTCAGTTATTGCAAGCAATTGTAACTCTGAACTGTTCTTTGCCCTGAGATGCCAAGAATGAACTGAGCTAGTATATGTATTTTTATGGTCTAATGCACAAGTTACTACTTGTGTAACGATATATCTGTAAGAGACATTAGTTAGTGATAGATTCCTTACCTTAGAATATCCCCAGGCGTCAGACTGGATCCGGAAACTTTTGCGTAGCAGTACCCTTGCGCGTCGTTAGGCGTCGTCTGCGGCTCCGCGTCCGTCGTCGGCGTCGTGGGCGCCGTGATGACGTCGTCGGAGTACTTAGACGCTGCCTCCGCGTGCTGACGTCAGTTCTTAGCCACAGCTTTTCCGCGCCAGAAGCGCAGAGCCATGACAAAAACCAACACTGATGCCATGAAACTAGGGCCCTGAAAGGGGATGACCTTAACCCTAGATATCGGTTTGCAGAACGGGGAGGATGGGTGGGTCGGTAAGGAATCTATCACTAACTAATGTCTCTTACAGATATATCGTTACACAAGTAGTAACTTGTGCATCTTAAAGAGACACGTTAGTGATAGATTCCTTACCTTAGAATAGATACCCCAGCAATACCATCCCCGTGGTGGTGGGTCTGCGAACCAATAATAACACCAGAAAGTCCGGGAGGACGGAACGGCCAAAGTAGCCGTCCCTCCGGACATGACTGTCCAGGCAATAGTGTCTTGCAAACGTGTGCAGCGAGGCCCACGTAGCTGCCTGGCAAATGTCCTGCAAGGGCACACTTCGGCCCAAGGCAGTTGTAGTGGCCGTGGCTCGAGTGGAATGAGCCCGCATCCCAACAGGGGGTTCCTTCTTAGCCAAGGAGTAACACGCCTGGATGCATAAGATAATCCACCTGGAGATGGTCCGCTTGTGCACCGCTTTCCCTTTCTTAGCGCCCACATACCCAACAAAGAGTTGATCATCCACGCGGAACTGTTGTGTGCGATTCAGATAAAATGAGAGCGCACGTTTTGGGTCCAGACGGTGGAGCCCCTCCTCCTCTCTCTCGAGGGGTGCGGAGGCGGAAAGAAGGTGGGCAACGTGATGGATTGCCCAATGTGGAAGGCTGTGACTACCTTGGGTAGGAAGGAGGACCTTGTCCGTAATACAACCTTGTCCGGATGGACTGAAAGGAAAGGAGGCTTACAAGACAGAGCCTGGAGCTCACTCACTCTCCTGGCAGAGGTGATGGCTACCAGGAAGGCAGTCTTCAAAGAAAGAAGGCGAAGAGGACAGTTGTGAAGTGGCACAAAGGGAGCGCACATCAGAAACGTAAGAACCAGGTTCAAGTCCCACTGAGGCATCACGAAGGGAACAGGAGGAAAGGTATGAGTGATGCCCTTCAGGAATCGATTAACGATAGGGGACTTGAACAAAGAAGGTTGGTCAGGCAGCCTCAGAAAGGCTGAAAGATAGCCCTTGACAGTGCCCAGAGCAGAGCCCTGCTGGGCAAGAGAGAGAAGAAAGAGGAGAACCTCAGAAAGAGGGGCATTGAGGGGATCCACAGCCTTTGCTGTGCACCATGCCACAAATCTGTTCCACCTGCAGGCGTATACCGACTTTGTGGAGGGACGCCTGGCAGCCAGAATGATGTTGCAAACTTCAGGAGGCAAGTCAAATGGCCTCAACTGTCGCCGCTCAATCTCCAAGCATGGAGGTGGAGACTGGACAGGTTCGGGTGGAGGACCGTCCCCTGCTGCTGCGACAGAAGGTCCTCCTGAAGAGGCAGACGAACCGGGGGATCGACTGACATACTGAGTAGCTCAGGATACCAGTACCTTCGTGCCCAGTCCGGAGCCACAAGGATGACTTGTGCCCGGTCGCGCTTGATCTTCTTCAGCACTCTGGGCAGAAGTGGTATAGGCGGAAAGGCGTACAACAGACCGCAGCTCCACTCGCGACGAAAAGCGTCTCCGAGCGAGTGCCGCCTTGGAAATTCCAACGCGCAGAACTGATGACATTTCGCGCTCTCTTCTGTGGCAAATAGATCTAACCAAGACTCTCCCCATCGCAGAAAGAGGCCTTGCGCCACGTCCGAGTTCAGACGCCATTCGTGATCCATCGAGCACAGATGGCTGAGTTCGTCCGCCCTGGCGTTCAGAGAACCTGCCAGGTGTTGGACCATCAGAGTCACGCCCTGATGTTCCAGCCATTGCCAGAGGCGCAGAGCCTCCTGGCAAAGGGTCCACGACCCCACTCCGCCCTGTTTGTTGCAGTACCACATGGCGGTGGTGTTGTCCGTGAACACTTGCACTGCACTCCCTCGGACAGACGGGAGGAATGCCTTCAGTGCCAGACGAAGAGCCCGCAGCTCCAACAGATTGATATGGAGCCGAGACTCCGCCGGAGACCAAAGTCCTCTGATCTCCGCCTCTCCCAAGTGGCCTCCCCAGCCCTGGAGGGACGCGTCCGTCACAACTACGTGCTCCGGTTGGGGAAGGGAGAGGGATCTGCCGTTGACCCAATTGCGGTCCGTGAGCCACCACTGCAGCTGTCTCGCAGTGCCCTCGGAGATCAGGACATGGTCGGACAGGTTGCCCTGATGCTGGGCCCACTGAAACTTCAGGTCCCACTGCAGAGCCCGCATCCGCCACCGTGTGTGATGCACCAGAAGGATGCAGGAGGCCATCGGCCCCAGAAGCCGCAGCGTCAACCTGACCGAAACTCGGGATAAAGGCCCGAAGATTGGAATCAGAGCCTGTATATCCCGAACCCGCTGTTCGGACGGGTAAACCCGAAACTGCGCCGAGTCGAGAACCGCTCCTATGAAAAGGAACTTCTGAGAGGGGCACAGGTGTGACTTCGGCACATTGATGGAAAATCCCAGCTGGTGCAGGAGATCCGCCGTAGTCTGGAGGTGGCTGACGACTGTCTGGGGTGAGCCCACCTTCAACAACCAGTCGTCTAGGTAGGGGAAGACTGACACCCCTAACCTGCGCAGATGAGCTGCGACCATCACCATCGTGAACACCCGTGGGGCACTGGTAAGGCCGAAGGGGAGCACGGTAAACAAAGTGCTTGTGGCCTACCGTGAACCGCAGGTAACGCCGGTGGGCCGGCAGGACGGGGATGTGGAAATACGCGTCCTGCAAGTCCAACGCTACCATCCAGTCTCCTGGGTCTAGGGCAGCTAAGACCTGAGCCAGTGTCAGCATTTTGAACTTCTCCTTCCGGAGGAAGCCGTTAATGTTCCTCGGATCCAAGATAGGGCGTAGGCCCCCTTTGCCCTTCTTGGGTACCAGAAAGTAGTGGGAGTAGCAACCGCGTCCTACTTCTGGCCAGGAACGCGCTCGATGGCCCCCTTGGCCAAGAGGGCCGAAACTTCCTCCTGCAGGAGCCGCAAGTGATCCCCCGATACGCGGTGGTATTGCGGTGGCATGGCTTGAGGAGTCGTCTCGAAGGGGAGGGAGTAGCCCCTCTGGACGATCTGCAGCACCCACCTGTCCGAAGTGACAGTGCGCCAGTGAGAGTGGTGATGGCGAACCCTGCCTCCCACTGGCGTCACATGGGGCGAAAAGCACGGACTAGGAGGGTTTAGAGGTGGATGCCGCGGGGGCAGGTGTGGACTGACTTCGCCTGCTTCCCCGACCGCCTCCGCGGCGGTTTCCACGGCCGCCGCCGCGCTGGACGATAGTCTGAGGTGAGTGGCTGGCGGCACGTGTTGGGGCGCCCCTTCCCTGGCCACGAAAGGAGCGAAAGGCACCCGTTTGCTGGCGCGGGCCGAGAGGCCCAAGGACTTGGCCGTAGCCCTGGAGTCCTTAAAGCGCTCAAGCGCGTGGTCTGCCTTGTCGCCAAAGAGGCGACGGCCATCGAACGGCATGTCCATCAGAGTGTTCTGGACATCAGCCGAAACATTGGCGGATCTCAGCCAGGCGTAGCCATCGCTCTGCCTAGCGAGACGGTAGTATCCAGCCCACACCTGATTGAATACTTGGCTGCATCTCGGCCCTCCACAAGGGCTTGGCCAAGTTTGGCCCGTACCTCCAACGGGCACTCTGGCAGCACTTCCGCAACCGTCTCCCACAGAGAGTGGGTGTAGAGGCCCAAGAGGCATGCGGTGTTGGAAGACCGCAGTCCCAAACTAAGGGAGGAGAATATCTTCTTACCATAATTCTCATACCTCTTGGATTCCCTGTCCGGCGGGGCCGTCGGGAATGCGGTCTGGGAATTAGAGGCCTGGATGACCAGACTCTCGGGGGTGGGGTGGGAGGACAGGAAACATGGGTCGCCCGGAGCCGGGCGGTGGCGTCTGGCCACGTTCCTATCCACGGGCGAACCCGTAGCGGGCCTGGACCAAGTGCCCAATAGAACGTCGGTCAAGGCCTCATTAAAAAGGCAGCAGAGGCTCAGCCAAGCATGACTGCGGTTTAAGGACCTCTGTGAGGAGGTTAGTCCTCACGGCCGCGACGGGGAGCTCAAGGCCCAAGGCCTTGGCAGCCCTCGTCAACACTACACCATAAGTAGCCCCCTCCTCCGAAGCCATGGTAGGAGGAGAGACAAATCCAGGGTCTGGAGAGGTGTCCAGGCCACTGGCCTCCCCAAGGTCTCCTGCCCAGTCCATATTAGACTGACACTCCTTGGTCAGAGGTTACTCAGACCCCTCCCAATCCTCCTCATCACCCATCTCCTGAGATTCAGGGTCGTAATTCAATGAGGTCGGTTCATAGAAGTAAAAATCTCCAAACGGCGTCGGGTGCGGCGGCGACAGGCGCCGTCCCGACGTCGGAATCGAAGCAAGGGAGGTATCGGGGACGGCGCCGCCCGAGGACGGCGCCGGAGGTGACACTACACGGACCGACGCTGGGGGGGTCGTAAGGTCCACCGGTGACTATCCAGAGCCCGAGGAAGGCCAAGCGGCGCCGGGCCGGAGGGCACCGGCGGTGTCGGGATCGTGGGGCCCTGCGGCGCCGGGGCCGAAGCACCCAACAGCGTTGGGGTCAAAGCCCCCGAACCACTAGGGCCCCCAGACGGGTTCGCTGGGCCCGGAGGCGCCGCGGAGCCCGTCTGACGAGAAAGGGACCTCATGGCCATGAGGAAACGCTCAATCTCCTCCGGCGTCGCGTTCAGCCCAGGGACCGGAGGGTATGGGGCCGGACGCGACGCCCGCGACTCCCGAGGAGCCGCGTGGGCGCTGTCACCCGAACTCCTGGCCGCATCGCGCGAGCGTTGGGGGGGGAGTCAGAAGAGCGATGATGCCTCTTCGACTTCTTGTGTTTCTTACCTGACGACTTGGACCCGGAGGAGTGGCGCCGACACCCGGAGCTGTGACGGCTCCGTCCCCGCGACCTGTCCCTCGACCTCCCGTGGGAACGGGACCTCACGCGGCGCGGGGCCGACTGCCGGAGTTCGAGCCGCCTGCGGGACCGCTCCCGCCTGGCTTTCCTCGAAAGGGCCCGACAGTCGGGGCAGGCCTCGTCGTCGTGGTCGACGCCCAAACACGTCAGGCACTGGCAATGAGGATCCGTGACCGACATGGTGCGGTCGCAATCTTCACAATGCTTGAAGCCAGGCATCCCTACGGCACAGTCGAGTCGCAAGACTTCGAAAAGGATCAAAAAGATCACCAAAAAGTTAGTCAAATATTGACTGGGTTACTGCTTTTTCCAGATCTGCGCTGGCTGGCGCGGAAAAAAGAAGAACTGACGTCAGCACGCGGAGGTGCGTCTAAGTACTCCGATGACGTCATCACGGCACCCACGACGGACGTGGAGCCGCAGACGACGCCTACCGACGCGCAAGGGTACTGCTACGCAAAAGTTTCCGGATCCAGTCTGACGCCTGGGGATATTCGAAGGTAAGGAATCTATCACTAACGTGTCTCTTTCAGATAGTTAATTTTACGTCCAAGCGAATTAACAGGCACAAAAACACTATAAAGTCTTATTGTTGTCCACTATATTTCATGACATGCAATAAATATAATTGAAACTAATTTTAAATATTAACATTTTAACATTTTACTGTCCTTTGAATACATGTTTACAATGAATATCTTACAGGTTGTAACGGTGGGTGGTGGAATTGCCGGAGGTGGAATGACAGCAGCAGGGGGTGGGATTGGAGGAGCAATGTATCCTAGAAGGGGAGAAAAGAAAAACATTCACTACAATGAACACTGAGAGCCACTTTAATGAAAATAACATTTAACAGAATCTTTAAATGTTTCATTTAAGCTAGCTTTTTTCTTCTAACATGATTATCTGTAATGTGAAAAAAGTTCTAGATATAGCTTTGAAAACTGGTGATTTGGGGTGTTATTTCTGGTGAATATGCTACAGGCAGAACTGCAAAAGAATATTCTCTAAAAAGTTGTTAACTTTGAGAATTGTCCCTGCATGAGTAATTACCCAATGCCCCCCAAATCTTGTTATCACCAACCACATCGACCTTGCTACCAGACGTTGTCAACACTCAAGGTTAACACACATCATCCACTTCAAGGGGATGACTGGGTGGTATTGCTAGAGAGAAAACAATTACTGGAAAGTATTTTTCCCCTTGCTCTTTCATTCTACTCTTCCTCACTCCAAAAAAGGTGGGAAATCAATAAGTAAGAAGAGCCTAAAGCAATCATATCATACAAGCAAAAAAGAGCTTTCTTCTATAGAAGTAGCAAGAGAGTAATGTTTACAAAAGCATGATGAATGCCTTTCTTTGGTTTGGGGAATGAGCATGACATTTACAATTGTGTGCCCCAATCATTTTACTTAAGCTTGAAATACAGGAAAGTAAGCCATCTGGTAATAGCGACTTTAGCCGAGATAGATAGATAGATAGATAGATAGATAGATAGATAGATAGATAGATATATATATCATTTTTTTTTAAGAGAACTTAAAACCCAAAACAACAAATAGTTAGTGATGTTTTCCCTGCATGTGTGGGTGATTTCCCAGGATGTTGGTTTCCGGCGTTCAGGGAAGACCTGGCCTGGAAGTTTGGGCTGGACTGTTCCCATGAGGCATAGGCTCAAGACTGATTTGCATATAGCTGGGTCTGAACTGAGGTGGCGAAGTGAGCTAAATGATGATGATGGATTCAACCTAGATCTGTGACTGGGGGTGAGTGTCTGAAAAGTTTCAGCGCTCCGCCCATCATCTCTTTGTGCCTACATGTGTGGGTGAGACTTCCAGGCTCTTCTACTAAGAATGTCATCAAAATCACCCGAAGGTTTTTTTAAAGTAAGAGCTTGAAGTTTGCTGATGATTGTGGTGGAGGAGACGGTCCCAATAAAGCAATCTTCGAGACAAGCAAATTCATGCTGCACAAAGTCATAGATTCAACTGGTGTGTGAATGAGAGAGGCTAGGTTACTATTTTAAGGACACAGACTCAGGGTTACTAGCGGGGTGAAGTTTGTTGGGACAGGTATGTCTCAAGCACAGTATACAGAACTGCTCTCCTGCCCAGAGTGACTAGCTGCATTCACATCTGTCATCCTGACATTTATTTTGGCCCTTGTGTCATGCTAATCTAGCGTGTATGCAGAGGTCTTGTAGTATGGTTTAGGGCCTCCTTTTGCGTGCATGTTTTGTTAGCATGGCTTATTAGAAGTTTAAACGGCATCTTACCTTTTGCTGCTTTTTGCACACGACACTGCGTAGCTGTTTTTGCAAGTTAACTTTCACGAAGGTCTATACATGAGAAAAGATTCGTTTTTCGACATCTCTAGACATACATCTTGCCCCCAGTCTGTACAGTGAATGCTGAGGCGTCAAGGTTATCATAACATGTGAGCTTGTTTATCGGCAATTCCGTGTAACACATTCTAGACACAACATTTTGGCAGCTGCGAGCCAAGCAAGATTCTGGCGCCTTCATCATAGCACACTTGCCATAATTTCACACACTTGGAAGATTCCATGGATGCAGAGAGCCATGCTGATCAAGATGTATTTTACACTTACTGAGCGGAAAGGTAATGGGTCCCCCAAAACAAGCTCAAGAGACCTTCTTTAGTTTAAAACTAGGCGCTATATCACCTGTTTGCACTATCATTGTAATATGTTTTCTGCTTTTGTATTTTATGGAGCTGTAACCATGCTGACCATATTATTTTTAATCATATGTCTGCTTATGTTGACAAATACTGCGCATGAGATCACGTTGTTAAAATAAATATTTTAACCGTGCAGTGTCTCTTATTTTACTCCTGTTCTGGACTGGTATGAGAGTATAACAAAAGAGTGTTCTCACTTCCCACCATTCCTGAAATGGTCCTAAGTCGCATGTTCTAGGTTGTCTAATCAATGGTTACTTTGCTATAGGACAAAGAGCTAATGTGACACTGATTGCTAGCTGGTTGGGTTTTTTAGGTACTGAGGTGAGTTTCTGGTACACCACAATTCACTAATGTCCTAGGTCTCTGGGCACAGTTCTGTGTATGAGCAGAAATCCTTGCAACAGTCTAGGCCTCTCCCTGACTAGGCAACATTCAGCACGTGTCCTCTGACCCGGAAGACCACACCAAGGATGCTCTCATTGCCTGCAGCAGAGTACTTTCCTTGTCCTGGGTATAGTGCATAAGAATAAGTTTACTTACCTTCGATAATGCAGTTTCTGGTGGATACTCTATCTAACCACAAATTCCTTACTTTGTAAATTTGCCCCAGGCTGCAACTGGACCTAGAAAACTCAAAAAGGTGATGCTGTGCACCGGTAGGTGGTGCCAGGCAACTCCGCATTGATGCAGTTTTCCCCAGAAATGACAAATGGAGCAACATATAAGTCCCATCTATGCATTCTGTCAGTTTCTTTCATCAACTCCTGTGCGCTCTGAGATGCCAAGCACATATGTAGATTGAAGAAACCAGTGTGCAAATAACTAGATCTGGATCTTTTAGATGCAAGAAACCAGACTAAGGAACAGAGAGGTGGGAGGGTGGCGAGCAATCTGCAATTAGATAAAGTATTAGCAGGGGTGGTGCACGACCGTGATGGCTGCACACAAGTAAGGCTCCGGCTGCCTGGCAGTAAAATCCTCCACTAATCCTGCTGACGCCTGATGTTTCAACTCTGTGCAAACCATAAGTTGCTCTTGTAAATCCACCCTGCCTCCGGTGCGCTTTTTTACAACTCCCGCCTCTGCTTGAAGATCTGAGCGGGGTAGGAGTGGGGGACAGCACGGGACCCTGCCTGGCTGGGGAGGGCACTCAAGCTTCATGGCGCCCACCTGGTGTCAGGCCCAGGCAGCTGGCGCGCGTGGGGTGGCTAGAGTGGCCGCTGCCCTGCTGGGACTCCCGACCCTCCTTGATTTCCTGCTGTGGAAGTGAGCCCCCCGTGGAGGTGAGCGCTTGAAATTTGGGGAATGAGACACAATTTTGACATATACTTTGGCGGCACTGACGGAGCGCAGACACCACAAGAAGTGCGACACCCTGCTCCTGGGCTGGAAATGTGCTACATTAGACTACTGCCCGACTCAGATAATGCGAAGAACTGGGATACGACCTGGCTGTGGTTGGCGGTAGCTGGTATTGCTGCTGGAGTGGGGGATTGTTGACGCAGCCCTACCCGGTGTTAACTCTCACACCATATTGCGGTCTGCCTTGCTGCGCCATCTTCTTACCTCCACTGCGCGGGGGTTGTGTGCTGCTGGACTGCTGGTGTGTGATTCAGACTGGCACATGCTTGCAACATCTGGCTATTATGAAGAGACCCTATGCTAAGCTCGATACGAGGGTAGACTGTAGTGTTTGGGCAGCTGTTTGACTGAGGATTGCGGCAACCCACCCCCACATATTCCGGGCTGCAGATTGTTGCACACTTAGCGGCTGTGACCCCCTGATTGGGTAGGACTGCCACTGGCTGAATGCGGATGGACTGGGTTCGGTCCTTGTCCGGTGCGGATACCTGGTTTGCGTGAACTGGGCCCCTCGTGCTGGCTGCGCTCCTCCTATGTAGTGAAAGAGAATTATCTGGTGGCTGACAGCATACACCTGCTCTCCCCATAGACTCCGCCATT
This sequence comes from Lissotriton vulgaris, assembly GCF_964263255.1. Classification (NCBI taxonomy): domain Eukaryota; kingdom Metazoa; phylum Chordata; class Amphibia; order Caudata; family Salamandridae; genus Lissotriton; species Lissotriton vulgaris. The sequence goes on along the minus strand of NC_141694.1, from coordinate 1,272,828,865 downwards.
GTAGACAGGCAGAAGAATTGCCGACTCTCCTTTGCTGTGGAATCCCCCCCCCCCCCCCCCCCCCCCCCTCCCAGGCATTGAGGACAGCGACCCAGATCAGTTCTGCGCGGCTGTACATCGCCCCCCTGGGAGGAGTGCTGTAAGTACCGGGGATACACCTTACACCCCGCTTCTCTGTGGCTGCAATGAGGAAACCGGATAGCCGCCAGCCCAAGCTGATGTTTGAGTCCAAGAGAGCAGTCAGCTGGGGAGTCGTCGCAGACGCAGTCCTCCACTCCTGAGGATGAGGTTAAGAAACTGCTCCTTGCCATGCAACATAGCCTGACTGATCTCTCGGGGAAGATGGATACCATGAATAGTCGCTTGGACTTTTTGGTTCAGAAGGTGGGCAAGCACGACGGGCAGATCAAGGAGGCGGAGTGGCGTATATCGGATAACGAAGACACCACTTCGGAGCTGCAACTTCAGGTGTCGCAGATGGATAAACTGCTTCAGATCATCGCAGCTAAGAACGAGGACCTTGAGGCTCGCAGGTGATGGAACAACATCTGAATCATAGGTGTCCCGGAAAGCACCAACACGGGCCGCATGGAGGAGTATGTTGAACGTCTGTTGAGTGGAGCCTGTGACGAGGATCCTTTCTCGGCACAATTTATAGTGGAGCGGGCACATCGTTCACCGGGGCCTCGTCCCCCTCCTGGCGGAACCCCCCCGGCCCATTCTGGCACGTCTCCTTATTTATCGTGACGTGGACGGCGCGCTGAAGATGGCCCGTGTACACAAGGCGCTACAATATGAAGGCACGAAATTCCCCGATTTCACTGTTGCAGTGCAGGAAGCGCATCGAAAGTTCCTTGGAGGCAAGCAAAAACTTCACAAAGCACAGATTTAATATGCTCTCCTGTACCCAGCACGGCAGCGAGTCTCCTATCAAGGGAAACACTCCATCTTCACCAACCCGCATCAGGTGGAAGAGTTCCTTAAATCCATTTGAGTCGCTCCATGGGAGGCGCCTTCACCACCACGCTTCTCGATCGCCTTCTCCTCACACTAGCTGAATGGCACACGTGATTGTGACATCGGCGGATACCCCCCTTCTATATGCGATGAACTCATGGGAGCCTGCTGATATGCTGGGATGTACTAAAGTTATGACCTCAGAGACTACACCTTCAGTAGCAGACACTTCACTGCATCCTGAGGAGCCATGCTGCCAGTTACGCCTCATGGACAGATAAGTGTACAACTGGCATACAGACTATGCATTTTGGGATGGGAGCACACGTATGGGACAGGTGGTTTGACACTTGACTAAGCCAGGCACCCTTCCTTCCTCACCTCATTCCCTTCTGGAGGCACTGAGACACTGTCTTGGCAGTACTGAGGGGAAAGAAGGCTCTGTGGCGCACTGGCGATAGATACCCCCCGCATGGGTGATACCACCACCCCCCCCCCACCCCCATTTACTATTTTTGTTTTCAGCACTGCAATATGAGGATGCTTTGAACTGTACTACGCAACTATGGTTGTCTTGGGTTTTGAGGGAGGTTACATTCCTAGCACTTTTGTGATGCTGTTGTGGGAAGGGGTGGGACGGGGATTGTTGCTTGCTAAATCAACTGGTTTTTTTTTCACCAGCAGCTACTCATTCAGCACTCTTTGCTGTGCATATACACAGACATCTCAGTGTTGACATCTTTAGATACATATCACCTCTGCGCTAATGTCCTCGTTTCCTGACAAGTTTCACATAAAGCTACTCACGTGGAATATCAGAGGCCTCAGGGACCCCCGCAAATGTCACCAAATCCTCGCCTACCTTGATAGACATCAGATACACATAGCCGCGTTTCAAGAGACACATGCAGATCCACGTAGATTGCCCTGCTTTGGGGGTAGATGGGCGTCAGATCGTGTTTTTTCATCTTACTCAACGTATTCATGGGGTACCCTTATACTGGTTAAGAAAGGCAAGCCCTTCATCCTAGGAGGCTCCCTCAGTGATTCGGCAGGCCGGCACTGCCTGTTATAGGACACGCTACGCACGCAGTCGGTCACACTCGTCTGCTGCTATAGACCAAACACTGACGACCGGATTACTTAACTGCACTATGGGGACAAATTCTCAAGGTAGGCTCTACTCATGTCATTTGGGGGGGATTTCAACATTCCGTTGTGTCCATCGCTTAACAGATCGCACCCCAGCTACATCATTATACCAAAACTTATGAGACATTTTCAGAACTGCTCACTGAAACTGGACTCATTGATGCATGGCACCACGTCCATCCCGTGGGGAGGGAAGATACATACACCACAGCACATGCCTCCTGGTCCCGCCTTGACTATTAGATAGTTTCCCGAAGGGTCGCACCATGGATAGTGTCCGTGAGGCACATGGCCAGAACCCTTTCAGACCATGCCCCCGTCAGCATGACGATTGCACTCCCTAACTCAATCGATACTCTGCGTTGCAGGCGGCTCATTTCCGAAGCACTGATCAATGCTTTCTATCAGACGGAACTGGGGTAAGAGATCGCTAACATTTTTAGTCAGAATTGAGGCTCAGTTAAGCATACGAGTACGCTCTGGGAGGCTTTTAAAGTCACTGCGGGGTTCTTTTACGGCAAAAAGCTTTGGAGTCCTTCGGGACATCCGGCGCAGCCTGCATAGTCTTGAAGGTGAACTAAAACAGACATATGGCCGGGAGAGTCGGGACCTCAGAGAACCACACTTCGAGATAGCTCACTGAATACACTGAAATGGCTGAACAGGAAGTCCGTTTTCGAGGCAAGCACTACATTGCTCACCGTTATGGGGAGAGGAACGACCCGCATGGGCGCTGGATATCCGGCAACCTCGCTTTTCTAATTACAATCTGGACATAATTGATGCCTCGGGAGAGTGACACAGGGATAGTCAGGGTATTCTACATACATTTACCACCCTTTACAGCAACCTCTATAGCACGAGCAGAACTGTGCCACTGGATTTCATTCCCTTTCTCCCTAGGATGGCTAGGCGACCATCAAGGAGAGTTTCTGACCGTGCCGTTTGAGGATGACTAGTTCTGGGAGGCGATTATTCAAATGAAATCAGGGAAAGCCCTGGGCTCTGATGCGCTTCTTATCAACTTCAACAACTCCTATATAGATCAGTTGGTCCCGGTGCTGAAAGAGGTATAATCGCAAATTCTCCCAGAAACCAGGAGAGAGGCACTTATCTCGCTCTTGAAGTCTGACAAACCTACAGATCATTGTGATTCATATAGGCCCCTCTCCCTTATTAATACCAATATCAATATCATAGTAAAATTGCTGGCGAACAGCCTCAGCCTCTTAATGGATAAACTAGTGTAACCGAATCAGGCGGGTTTCATTCCCGGGCGAGCGACCTCCCATAATCTTCGCACCCTGTTCTCCATCTTACACAATGTAGACCCAAAATTGTCACTCGTGGCAGTCTACCTGGACGCTACGACGGACTTTGATAGCGTGGACTGGGATTATCTCTTTACTATTCTTAACTGTGTGGGACTCCCTATTGGGTTTTTATCTTTTATACGCATCCTCTACACCTCCCAGACGGCAAGTGTGATGATTAACGGGCACACTTCACCCGCTATCCTGTTCACTCGCGGCACCCGCCAGGGCTGCCCTCTTTGCCCCTTATTAATTGCCCTTGCGAAGGAGCTCCTGGTGGCGAAACTCAGACAACACCATCAGGGAAAGACCCTTCGGTGCTTCCTTCACCCCATACTAATTTCTCTTTACGCGGATGACGTCACTTTGTATGTAAAAGATCGGATTCAAAACCTCAACCCACTCCTTAGGGAATTAATCCGATTCAGTGGGCTGTCGGGCATACACATAAACTAGGCTAAGTCACAGTTATTCCCACTCACCCAGTCGGTGACGCCATTCCCCATGGACTTTCCCATAGAGTAGTGCAAATATGATGTGAAATACTTGGGGGTGCATGTCACTGTGGATCGTGATTAACTGCTACGACTCAACTATGGGCTGTGTCGTGGGATGGATCGCTCTCACCAAGGCGGGAAGCATTTCCCTTATTAAAATGATCATCCTTTCCAAACTCTTGTATCTGTTCTTGAACATCCCTTTTTCTCCGGGTAGACACTTCTTTACTATGCTCCAGTCGGAGCTCATTAAACTGGTCTGGGGCTGTAAACAACCAAGGGTACAATGGGAAACACTCACACAACCCTATTCACAAGGAGGCTTTGATGTTCCCAATTTTGAGATGTACTATGTGTGTGCTCAGGCGCACTTCGCACATTATTGGTTCAACCCTCCAAGATACACGCCACATGTCGCAACGGAGCATTGGCTGGCGGACCCTATCCTGTTAGAAAGAGTTAATTTGACTGTCCCCGCACTACGCACGCAGCACCCGAAATCAGTTGACTGCACGGCCAAGGCGTGGTGACGGCTTGCCCAATATCTTCAGGCTCCCATGCTCTATTCACCGCTGCTTCCGCTTACATACCACCCACAGATGCCCATTCTCTAGGAAAGAGTGTTCATCAAGACCAAAACTAAGTTTAATATAACCTGCTGATGTAACCTCTATTAAAATGGCAAATTCCGGTCCATGCAGCAATTGTTCCTGGGAGCTCCATCCCCCATGGATGTCTTACTGTATATCCGGCTTAGACAGCGTATCAAGGAACATACTCCCACGTACCCGTTAGAGCCCCCAATGCACCACACGTTGCGAACTACCAATTCCTCCCACTTGGTATCTACACTGTACCATAGCATTTACACTGAAATAACACACCCTCCCTGCACAGCACGTGATAAATGGAGTACAGAGTTTGGACACGACATTACTGACCAAGAATGGAAGTACTGCTGTAAGCAGACTGAGCTGCTTTCCTCTAGCAGTGGATTGCGCATAACGCATTCCAAATTTCTCCATCGCCTCTATTATACTCCAGTTAGATTACAAAAATTTGGTTTCCGTGACACGACCAGGTGTGACAGATGCAGGGCGGAGAACGCGGATTTTCTCTACCTTGCTTGGGAATGTGGTGCAGTGGGTACATACTAGAAACAGGCGTTCACTGTGTTAGAGCTAATGACGGTATTGGAGATCTCACGTTCCTCACTGCTGGAACTTCTTGGATATGCAGAGGAGATACTGGTGGCGCCCGCGCAAGTTCGTCACATTTAGTATAATACTCGCCAGAAGGCGGGTGGGCCTGTAGGTTGGGCAGAGGACAGGCACCAAAATTCAAGGAGTGGTAGGGGGATATGATACTTTGGCAAGAACAAGCATTTACTTATGCTGAACTCCTTCCACTCTTGTCCCGGCCTCGGGACACATGGGACCCTCTCAGAATGTACCTCTTAGAACACCCTTTGGAGCCCACTGTAGGACCAGCCTCGCAGACTTGACAATGTAGTGTACGCCCGGTTTAGCTGTGGGAAATGGGCGAGGGATTCTGCTGTGACTGTACTGATGCCCGTTGTCTTATACCTTCGCTATGTCTATTTGTGCGATTAGGGACTGTTGGGGAGGAGTAAAATGTTATCGATGTCTCAAAGTCCGATTTCTTTTTCTTTCCCTGTGCAACTATTGATGTCCCCAAAAGTGGTCTTATTGCTAATGCGGTTAATGAACACTGTACATTGTTTTACACTGCCGGACCGTTATGTTTCTGCAATCTTGTATTTCTGAAAATGCTATAAATAAATAAAGTATCAACAAGAGCTTTAACGAAGATAAGTCACTCGTTCTTCTGATGGATACTTCTTACTGCAGATTCCTCGCCTTGTGTACAGATACTAAAACAGTACCTCGACAGGTGGCTTTGCCACCCCTGCAAGAAGTGACTGTGCCTCCCATCGGATGGCTGTGTGTGACTAAATGTGCACTAAAGAGTTTTTGAGGTTGTTGCTGAACAGGGAAAAGTTTGGGAGGAATACTAACCCTGATGGCTGAGCAGTTGTCTGCTGGACCCATAACCATGAAAGGGCAGCGAAGTCTACTGTACGGAAGGCAGGGGCTGGTGCTGTCAAAATGCTAGGGCCCTGTGAACATCCCCAAAAAGGACAACATTGTTCTAGGGATTGTCGGACTAGAGCGGAGACGCTCAGAGAATGTGCCACAGCTTGGCTTTCTTTAAAACGTTTCAGGACTGAGTGTCTTTTCGCCAAACAGGTGGGAGCTGTTAAGAGGCATGTCCATTAAAGATGTCTGGACGTCCCCGGAGACGTCCATGGATTTCTCCATGTGTGGTGCCAAAGCACACGATACCTCCCATAGGCCTGCCAAGACAATCTGCATTGTCTATATTCAGAGCAGGCGACTAATTTGGAATCGCCTAGAACATGTTGAATGATTTGTGCTAGTGAAGGTCATCTGCCTATCATGTCCCAAATTGTGTGGATAAAACATCCCAGTATGCAGCTCGTAACAACTCACTTTAGGACAAGACTGGCTGAGGTGAAGATACATTTGCCAACGCGTTTCTACTCCTTGTGGGGAGTTGTTGGAAAACATCTTTATTTTACTGGTGGACATCTGTACCACCAAGCTCTCTGGCATGGGATATTGGGTCAAACATTTTTTGAAATCTAGACTCCGCAGATTGTGGTTGACTGCAGTGCCAGAGCAAGGCTTAGTCCAAGTGCCCAACAGTGTGAGAGTAAAGGCTTCTTTAAAAGGTAAAAATGTTAATTAGTGTCTGGCTAGGCTGCAGGATACCTTATAAGCAAAATTTGAGGTTAAAAAATGAAGGACCTCAGCATCGCTCCCAACTACTGTGGCTCAGGAAGTACTCTCAACCGTAGTTGGTGGGTGAGGCAACTCAGTGTTGGGGGTGTTGTCCAATCTACTGGCCTCCTGTAATTCCATCTACAATTTGTCTGCACCATAACGGGGGGCAAGTGTGAGAAAATGGCCTATTTCTTGCATGGCATGCACCAACTTTTAGCTGAATTGCTGATGTTCTTTGACTGAGTGTGCCCTGGGCTCCTGCTAATCAAGTACCCAGGGCCTATGTCCCTTCCCTATATTGCACGGAAGCCTAAACCCAATTGGCATCTCGGCCACATCTCAAAGGAAGGTATGGAGAACTCTGTACCTGTCACTCAGTGCACTGTTGTGAAGTCCCTAAGGCTGCTACTCAATTGTGTAATAGTACAATGGATACACACAAAGTTTTTTTCAAGTGATCAATGACATAACTATTTAATGTATTGTGCTGAACTGCACATCATTCTTCAATGTATTTGTTATAAAACAATCTCAATATGATAACAAAATAAGAATTGATGTAGTTCATTTACAACATGTGTACTCAAACTCAAAATATTTGAACTGTTAACATATATTAAAGAAAACCCAATAAGTTTCGGGTATAACCCTTCATGAGGGGCATGAAAGTACTCAGTCAAAAGCCAATTCTAAGCATATGAATCCACTTTCTTTTTTTGTGACCACTGGCTGGAACACAAAGAACAAATGAAAAACAATGTTAACCAAGCGACACCAAAGTTTACTCGTCAGAAGATGCAGCAAACATTTATTCACTTATACAGGAAGCAAGATCATTTAGTTCCATCCATTGAACAGTTCAACAATTGTTACGTCAACTAGAGTACACAATGCGAAAAGAAATAAACCGTCTACATGCAACAACACTCATAGAATATCATGATTCAAGGTGAAAAGGATACCCAGGGAACTCTGGATCGCCCTTAAACCCAAGCTTTTCAAATTCAATTAAACCTTCATGGCACATTGGTATGCCATTTTGAACAAATGTTCACTGGATCTTATCCTCTTGATTATTGACGAGCTATCAACAATCCTGGGTGAACTCGCAACTGAGCTTGATACACTGAAAGAACAAATTTCCAACCAAATGACAACTGAAGATTGGCCCAAAACTCTGAACAACATAAATTCTAGACTGGATCAACAACACGCAAAGGAAGTACATGATCACAAATTGCGTAAACTTGAACGAGATATCATCGATTACAAACGTGATGGAGTATAAACATGGGTAGAAGCATATGCCCAGAAAAGATTTTTCAGAAAACCGGGTACAACATCTTCGGAAGAAAGCATTGCAAATGAACAAGACCTATCTCTTCAGAGACCCCCTGCAACGACCATGCAGGCGCACACTTCAAGACTCCAAGTGGGTGAAGAACCATCAACTAGCAGGAAACAGTCTGTTTAGAGGAGGGACAGTCTACGAGCCATCCACCGGACAAGGGAGATCCCCCACGAGGCAACGGACAAGACGGGGACAAGGCAAAAAAGCCACAGAATCATCCAGGCCACAGCGCAACCTGAAGAAGACAGTAACTTAGTGATGAACATCTCACAAAGGCTCTTGACATCTGAAGAAACAAAAGTTCTGAGCAAAGGAATGTCTTTTATCCCCTCGTACACTTCTAATGCCTTGGAATCTGAGATTGCACTGTTTAAGTTCATGCGCAAACTACGACTGAGGTGATTCTACCATTCCCAATTTACAAACGTCAACCCAGATACAGGACAGATTTCAACCCAAAAGCAGTTTCTAGCACCAATTTAGCATAAAACTTTAGACACTTTTGAAGACATTCAGAATATCCAGTACCAACAACCCAAGCATAAGAATTTAACAACGCGGGAACAGAAAATGTTAAGATCTTTGAGCGCAGAAACAGTCTTGTATTCCAACCAGCAGATAAGGGAGGAGCCATTGTGGTCATGGATAAAGAATGTTATGATATGAACGTCAATGAACATGAACTAGATTCACATACCTACATTCGGTTACAATCTGATCCCACAAAGGAATTTATAATGATTGTGGAACACATTCTCAATCATGCACATGATGTGCGATTCATCACAAAACATTAAATAGTTATGTTATAGATCACTTAAGAAAAACTTTTTGTTTGTATCCATTGTACTATTACACAATTGAGTAGAAGCCTTAGGGACTTCACAACAGTGCGCTGAGTGACAGCTACGGAGTTCTCCATTCCTTTCTTTGAGGTTATAGCATCACAGGCCTATTTAGGCTGAACCTTTAGCACACAGCAGCACGCTTAGAATCATTTTCGAGAACATTATTTTGTTGTGAATGTATCTAGGACCCTAATTAAATATTCCAGATTCATGCCCTTATGCGGTTATAACAAATCATATCCTTATAAAGGCATAAGAATCATATCCATATTTAGTCATAGCCAATGCAGTCCAAAAGTGGCAAGGCTACTTCCCTAGACTCCTAGAAAGTACAACGCGTTCTTTAAACAAACCAAACCTCCAGCAGCCCGGGAAATCCCCCTGCTTTTGTTTTGATTTGTCCTAGAACTCCTGAGAGTCCTGAAAGAACTGCCAGTTCTGAGTGACAGTTCTTAGTGACGTCTTATGTCCAACCTTACGTCAAACACGGCACCTTCCAGGTATAAATATACCAGCATTTGCCTTAAGCAACACACGGTGGTTTGGAGCAGAGCGGCTATCTACTTATCCAAAGCCCAGCTGATGCGAATGCCGAAGGAAGCGGACCCTCCCATTGACGCACTGAGAGAGACGCTGTCTTTTCTCCTGCCGAGAAATCCAGCTCCAGTGTTTCCAGTCACCCTTGCGGGTTACTGGCAGATCGAGTCCTGAGAACGAGATACAAGACCTCCTTCATTCTAAAACCAAGGCATGGAGCCGATTAGATCCATAGAGAATTCTTGATTCAAATTCTTGGCTAAAACTAACTTAACTTAAACTGCAGCTCACTTATAATAATAATAATAAAGGAGCTTGTAGAGCGCCTGGTGACGCCATCCCGGCGTGTCCCCGCGCTGTGGAGAGAGCAGCAAGATGGAGTGAAGAGCTAAAGGGTAAACAGATGGGTTTTTAAAAGTTTCCTAAAAGTTGTTTCAGACTCCGCTAATCTAATGTTCGTTGGGAGGGAGTTCCAGTGGTTGGCAGCCAACACACGAAAGGAGCGGCCTCCCATTCTGGCCTTCTTTATACGAGGAGCTTTAAGAAGACCCATGCCCGTAGAGCGAAGTGCTTTATTGGGCACATAAGGGATGGCAAGATCCTTCGGGTATTCAGGAGCTTTCAGCGAGGTTATCCTGTAGCAGATTAGAAGCGCTTTAAACAGGATCCTCTTTTTTATAGGGAGCCAATGAAGAGCAGCCAAAGTAGGTTTAGATGCAGCTCTTTTGGGGAGTTTGAGTACTAGCCGTGCTGCCGTGTTTTGAAGGACCTGCATCCTTCTAATATTCTTTTCTGTTGTCCCCAATAACAGCACATTACCGTAGTCAATACGGGAGGTGACTAATGCTTGGGTCATGGTACGTCTGGCCTCAAGAGGAAGAAGGTCCAGAGTACGATTTAGGGTCTTCAATACCCCAAAACATTTCCCTACTACTTTATTAACGTGTCTCTCAAAGGAGAGTTTGGGATCAACCCAGACCCCCAGGTTCTTAGCCTCCTTGCAAGGGATAGGTAGAGGACCCAGACAGGGAGGCCACCATTCCTGAGTCCAACTAGCATCATTACCCCCTATCACTAGGACCTCAGTTTTTGAACCATTGAGCTTCAGGCAGTGTTGGTTCATCCAGCCTGCAAGCTCCTGCATGCAGGTTTTGAAATTGGCAGCTGCTAAAGTGGGTGCCTGTGATAGGGAGATGAGCAGTTGAGTATCGTCGGCATAAGATACTAATTTTATGCCGTACGATTGGACCACATCTGCCAGCGGGGCCATATACAGGTTGAACAGGGTGGGGCTCAGGGCAGAGCCCTGAGGCACCCCCTGCTCTAAGGCTATGCTGTTAGAGAGAAACGTGCTTCTCTGAACCTGGAAACTGCGGTCAGTAAGGAAGGCTTTTATCCAACCTAATGCCTCCTTGGCGACCCCAGCTTTGCTCAGACACTGTAGCAAGATGGAGTGTGCCACAGTGTCAAACGCAGCGCTGAGGTCCAGCATAATCAGTGCCATTGTGTGACCTTCATCAGCTCCAGCCCGCAGAGTTTCGGTCGCTCTCAGGAGGGCTGTCTCCATTGAATAGTTCTTCCGGAAGCCAGATTGGGAGCTGTGCAGGGATTTATTGGATTCTAAGTGATCCATGAGTTGGATGTTGGCTAATTTTTCAGTCACTTTCGCAAGGTAAGGTAGGAGAGAAATGGGTCGTAAATTTTCCAGTATGTCTTGACTTACTCCTTCCCACGTACTAGGCTTAGGTTAGGTGCACCGGGGTAGGCATATCTTAGAAGCACCAGTTGAGTACGTTTAGTCAACTTTTATCATTGTATGTAAATGTATATATTTTATCCGTTTTAAGTATCATATGGCTCAGAAACCATATCAATGCTTTTACAGTATTATTTCATAATACTCCTTTTACTGTACGCACTTTACTTCATGATAAGTATTGCACTTGTGGCAATTCATTTCTCTTGCGTGAGAAAGAAGACTGCTCAATAAATAACAGCTTTTATTGAAAACGCCCATCTCTCTATTTCTCTGCACTCTGGTGAAACTAAGCATGCACGATTGACTGAGTGAAATAGCTATCTATTGTTTTCACACGACTCTGGAGATATACTCCTTATTCTGGGGGGAGCAAAGTTGTCATGTTTATGCGGTTGACAGAAACTAATCGCTTCTTGTCTAATCAGGAAAGTTAACTCCTTCCTGTTCATTCGACAAAGTTTCTAGTGACCTCTGAGCTAGCTGGCATACCTAATTAAGTCTAACATTTTCAGTAGAGAACTAGTCGACCCCAGTCCTACGTCTACACTACCGCTTATGTTATTCCAATGCGCAGAGCCTATTGGGAATATAGGAACTACACTACATGGCGCCCAACGTTTGGTAAGGCGATAATCTAACGCAAGATACTAGAGTAACTCAGTTGTGCTTTTCACACAGACCCATTTCCCGTAAAAACTCCAATAGACGTCTGGAGTGGGTAAAAGGTTAATATCCGCCAGAACTGAGTAGGAAGAGATTCCTATGTATTTGTTTTTGGTTTAGTCAACGTTAAAGGATACAGTGTTCCAAAATATTGTGCACCTAATCTTTGTTTCCTTGAAACTTGCTCTGCAAACTTTCATTAAACAATGTCGGTTAACGGCGACAACAACGAAACCGGTGGAGTTGCAGTAGATGCGAATCAACCGGGTGCAGACGTTACAGGGTTTAATGAAGACGATCAGAATGCTATAATCATCCCGGTCAATATATGAAAAACCATAACTATAAAACTTATAGAAAATGGAGTATCATCAAGAGGTGGTACAGTTGTATTTTTGGTAGAGGCCCATGAATATCGGCAGACAGAGGTATTCTATTCCTGGATAACCTTTCCAGCAGCACATGCTGTAACACGAGAGTCCTACTACTACAAAATAGAGGAATCTCCAGAGGAATACTCTCCTTTCGAAGAAGTTGAAATTCCACTAACATACCAAGAGCACCTGCTCTGGTTTAATGGTGCCCTAAAACATCAAAATCACATTACCAGGCTCGGTCCACTAGGTAGACCAGGAGCCACATGGCCGGTTCTAGCCAGCTACACACCACACCCGACATTGAAAAAATGTCAAGCGGAGAACTTTTAGTTCAACTGAAACGACTAATTAAAAAATACATAGACAATTAGTCCAATATGTCATGCGGACTTCAACAGTCCAACCTGCAATTAAAATTCCACAAAACACCCCTCAACAGGGGAACACAAATAAAATTACACCACAGAATATACAATCATGTCTAGGTAAAACACCCGCAAAACGGAAAGAAATTCCATTCTGGTTAGCTCAAAAAATCACTCAAATAGAGGCAGTATTTCCTGATACTACCCCTCACGAAAAACACAGAATTCTGACTATCTGTCTCCCAATGGGGTTCGCACCATATGTGGAGGACTATGACACTTGGGGCACAGTTTTTGCTTCTATCTACACAAAAACACATGGTGTTCCGTCTATGGCGTTTATACCAGACGTACTAAGTCAGATTCAAAATGAATACGGTCCAGAACCTGCTTTAACTCTAGGTATGAAATTATTGAAAGACTTTAAGCAGGTCTCGGCTATATTACTAGCCAACATAAAAGGAGATGCAGCATCTGTGGTGATCCGCCAAAAATTGAAAGAAACAGATATAGCAGACCAACCTTTTGAACTCGCCAGAATAATTGAAAAATCCTATGAAGAATTAGGTAGTTTGGGTGGTAAACCAGTAAAACCACAATTAATTGAAAATGCTGAAAAGACTTTCATTAAAAATAATCTCAATACTCAAAAGAAGAAGTGGGAGGGTAATAAGCAAACCACTCCCAAAGAAAAACAGTTTCAGTCCAGAGGAAGGTCTCCCCAACGAAGAAATAGATCTTTAGAGTGGAGGGGGGGATGCAAGTCTCCACAACGGGAGCTCTCTGAAAAAAAGATACAACCTTAGAAATAGGGATAATTTGAGAAAACCTGATAGATATCAAGATATTGATACACGTCCCTCTCGATCTTTTCAGACTTCCTCAAAGAAATCGGAAAGAAGAGGACTGTCAGAACATAAAGAAGAGCACGTCAAGTCCAAAGACAAGGAACCTGCTCATCAAAGTAAAAAACTTACAATTTCCAAGAAAGAAGGTAGCCAGTATTAAAATAAAACATGCCGAGAATTCTGAAGACACAACTAAAAAACGGAGAGAGGGCCCAGACAATGCTAGACAGTGCAGCAGAAGTGACCATAGCTCGCAAGATCCTGATGAATCTTCTGGAGACAGTGGACACGAATGAATACATTCAAGTGGAAAATGCAGACACTCGAGTTAGCGTGCCCCACAAACTATATGAAATAACATTACGTGTAGAGGGAGATAAAACTAGGAAAATAAAAGGTCTCTTTTGGGAGAATATATCTAAAGGCTATGATATCCTTCTAGCAGAGAAAGACTGGCCACCAGAGTTTGTCAGGGAGTGCCCACATGGCGAAGAAATGATTATGCCTGCCTTCTCAAATCACATTCCAATTCATAAAAAATACACATTTACAAGAAAATTGGCAGTGGCCCAAGCCCCTGCTTTATATAAAAATCATGTAGGATGGGATGAGGAGTCTCCTCACCATAAAATCCAGTTAAAAAAATCAACCTATTGCACAGAGGCAGTATCCTGTTAAGCAAGAAGCTAAAAAACAAGTCGGAGAAATTTTAGACCAACTTGAATATCAGGGGGTGATTGAAACATGCACCTCACAAATTAAGAATCCTTTGTTTCCTGTCTCCAAGCCAGACACCTTAACTCCTGCTGAAAAACCTTTGCAGTACAAAACTCACACAGTGCAGCACTAATGAATAACATCATGCGCAAAAAATATAAAACGACATTAGATATTTCAAATGGTTTCTTCTGTCACAATATAGCACCTGAAAGCAGATATTTAACCGTTTTCTCAAGCATGGGGACCCAAAAACAATGTTGCCGTCTCCCACAGGGATTCAAGAATAGCCCAGGATTATTTTCAGCCAGGGTAACAGAGTTACTACAAATATATGATGATGAGGCATTATCATATGCCGATGACATCTATCTTACAGACGATGACCTGGAGACTCACTTGAAAAGAGTGAACACCATAATACTTGGGTTCGCATCTGAAGGGTACAAATTCAACTTTAAAAAATCACGAATTGCCCATTTAACTGTCCTATTTTTAGGATATGAATTATCAAGTGAAGGCAAAAGCCTAGCAGACAACTTCTTAGAGAAGTGTGTAGTACTCCAAGGTCCAAAAACGCTGAAAAACTTACAATCAATACTAGGTTTCCTGAATTTCCGAAGAACATATTCTAAATTATGCAGAGAGGGTTAAACCCCTCTACGAATTAATAAAACCTTAATTTCAAACCAATTAATTGGACTAAAAAAACACACAGAAATCTTAAGATCATTACAGACAGACATGTTAACCAAAACAAAACTGCAAACACGTGCGAACGAACGCAACCTTGTAATCAGAGTCATCCCAGGAAGATGCAGATTCACATACCTGACCTCTAATGAGGGAGAAACTGTACCAATAGCTTACAAATCACACTTGTACACACAAGCTGAAATGAAATTCAGTTCTACTGAAAAAATTCTAACTGCGGTTCAAACTGCTGTAGCAAAAGAAAGAGCCCTAGCCCAAGAGAAGAGAATATCTGTTTTAACAGCAGTATCAGCCCTTGAGGCAGTAACAAGACCAGGCATTCCAAATGCTATATCTCTAGATCCAAAATGGATACAATGGGAAAATTCTCTTGCTACAGAAGACATGAAGCACGCTTTTGATCAGAAAATAAAAAAAACTAGAAGATCTGGAATACGAACATGAATGTCCTCTGTCAATCGAAATTCTGCATCTCGAACAGTACACCTGTGTAATCTACACGGACAGATTTGCACAACACTTCATTGTGGAAAAACAAATTTACAATGCTGCGTGCGCGATTGTTAAAAGTCGCTGGCGCTTAGGTAAATTCAGACCGATGGTCACTGAAACTGAATCATTCAGAAACTGTACAGCTCAGCGAGCTGAAATAAGATCTCTAAAAACAGCGCTTGAAAATGCCGATCGCGTTGCATTACTGTGTCCGGTCTTACAATAATTCCATGCAGACCTGGATAAAAAACGGTTACAAAGATGAGACAGGTGCCACAATAAAGCATAAAAACTATGGAAACGAGTAGTTCTTTTGCAGAAAGAACTACGAAAGACTCACATGATACATACGCAGAGTCTTCAACGTGATGGCATTCACGTTGCAGGGAATTCATTGGATAACAGAGCCACAGCGGCAGCTGGTCAACCGGCTTCCGTAGCCAAAAAAGCATTCTAAAAAACAAATAGACGGAGAAACGCTACTAGCAGTGAAAGCCTCAATGGAAGGCAATTATGCGGCGTTACCTCTTAACTATCCACTCGGAAATACATATATAATTGATGCGAACTCCGTTCCATTTGCTCAAATCCCTGGAGTGGGGGATAGAGTAATTCCAAACACGATCCGGAGGGTCTTCTTTATTCAGGAAGCACACATGGGATTGGGTCTGAGGCACCAAGAGATCCTGAAATCTCTAATAGAATTACAATCACGATACTGGTGGCCGGGGATGAGCGTGCAAATTTATTACTTTGCAATGAATTGTCAGGACTGCAACAGAGATCGCAGTTGTGAACCGGACCAGACACCTGCCCAGACACCTCTATTAGACAGCATCAGGCTATCTACACGCAGACATCCACATGGAAGAATGCCGTCCCATAAATATTAAGACAAAATTCATTTAGATGAGGCCCCCAGCGCTTGGCTGACGCCAGAACTGTTATAAAAGATTTGCGAGTCCTTATCGGCACATACGCAATTTGCATGCTACATTCTGACCAGGGTCCTGCGTTTAGCTCTCGGGCTTACAAGGAGGCCATGGCCAGCATGGGCATTGGGTTGCAGTACTCTAGTCCATTCCATCCCGAGGGAAATGCGGTAGTGGAGAGAAAAAACTGTGACATAAAGCAATCTATAACAGCGAGGGTATTCGGTTCGGGTGATGGGTGGGTCAAACATCTAATAAGTGTCCAACGTAGTCTTAATAACATGCCAAGAAATTCTCTAGGAGGTATCAGCCCGTACAAACTTTAGTTTGGTACTAGAATGATCATTCAGGATCTAGATTGTCACACTTCAGTGGTGAAACAAAAAACCTTTGATATCAAAGATCGTTTGGCTGTTTAACAGAACTTGAATGAAACAAGAAAAAGTCTAAGCAGCGAAAAGCTACAGCCAACGGCCTCTGAAGAAAAACCACCTGTCCCAGCAAGACCTGTCTGGATTCTAAAGATTGGGGATCTGGTCAGAGAAAAGGTCGCGGTGAAGAAGGAATGTGGGCCTTCTTACAGAAAAGCAGTACGTGTCTTAGCTGTCAGCGGAACAAGATCAGTAGTACTAAGGCCCCTTGCTGGTAAAAAGGAGAACCGAGTTGTATCAATCGACCTGGTGAAACCACAACCATGTGGCCAATATTGAGTAGTAGGCCCAGTGGACTCCCAAGAAGTAGCAGAAGACCAAACTTTGCTACAATCCAAGAGGTTCAAACTGAGAGACTAATCACTTTTGATAAACCTGCAGTGAATACAAAAGGACTATGCAACAAAGCCATGGAACTTGTGCCTCTTGAAACCCAAATTGCAACAGTTCGTCAAGAAGAACAAGTTACTTACCTTCGGTAACACTGTTTCTGGTAGATACAATATCTGCCTGTGGATTCCTCACCATGTGAATATCCCCCTTGCGCCAGCAACGTTCGGAAAATTGTTCGTAGCACGCGGGCGTGGACGACGTCATAGGAGCACGGCATCGCTCGCGACTCCGTCTGACGTCACCGACTCCATATAAGGCCCACGTCGGCGTGATGACGTCAGTTCCGCCCTTTTTTCCGTGCCTTCGAGGCACCCGGACGGACCAACGAGTATATATATATATATATATATATATATATATATATATATCTATATATATATATATATATATATATATATATATATATATACACAATGTACACAGTACATGCAAATCAAAAGCAAGTAAAGTGCAAAACTATACAAAATCAAATATACAAAACCATAAATACATTTGCACATAAACCCAGGTATAGCAGAGTGGACAACGGGGAGGCGGGTGGGTCAGTGAGGAATCCACAGGCAGATATTGTATCTACCAGAAAAAGCGTTACCAAAGGTAAGTAACTTGTTCTTCTGATAGATACATCTGCCGTGTGGATTCCTCACCTTGTGAATAGAGTCCCACAGCAGTCCCCACTCCCGGAGGAGGGTGTCCACTCTGCTACACCAGGAAATCTTGGAGAACAGAGCGCGCGAAGTGGCCGTCCCTCCTCACCTCAGCATCCAAGCAGTAGTGCTTCGCAAAAGTGTGGAGGGAGGCCCAAGTCGCGGCCCTGCAAATGTCCTCAACGCACAAGTTACTACTTGTGTAACGATATATCTGTAAGAGACATTAGTTAGTGATAGATTCCTTACCTTAGAATATCCCCAGGCGTCAGACTGGATCCGGAAATTTTTGCGTAGCAATACCCCTGCGCGCCGGTAGGCGTCGTCTGCGGCTCCGCGTCCGTCGTCGGCGTCGTGAGCGCCGGGATGACGTCGTCGGAGTATATAGACGGCGCCCATGCGCGCTGACGTCAGTTCTGATAACACAGCTTTTCCGCGCCAGATACGCAGAGCCATGATAGAACTAACACTGGTGCCATGAAACTAGGGCCCTGAAAGGGGATGACCTTAACCCTAAATATCGGTTCGCAGAACGGGGAGGATGGGAGGGCGGTAAGGAATCTATCACTAACTAATGTCTCTTACAGATATATCGTTACACAAGTAGTAACTTGTGCATCTGAAAGAGACACGTTAGTGATAGATTCCTTACCTTAGAATAGATACCCCAGCAATACCAACCCCGGTGGTGGGTCTGCGAACCAATATCACACCAGAAAGTCCTGGAGGACGGAACGGCCAAAGAAGCCATCCCTCCGGACTTGACTGTCCAGGCAGTAGTGTCTTGCGAACGTGTGCAGCGAGGCCCACGTGGCTGCCTGACAGATGTCCTGCAGGGGGACACCGCGGCCCAGGGCAGTTGTCGTTGCCGTGGCCCGAGTGGAGTGAGCCCGCAAGCCAGCCGGGGGCTCCTTCCTCGCCATGGAGTAGCATGCTTGGATGCACAAGATGATCCACCTAGAGATGGTCCTCTTGTGTACAGCCTTCCCCTTCTTCGCGCCCACGTAACCAACGAAGAGTTGGTCATCCACCCGGAATTGGCGAGTGCGGTCTAGGTAGTAGGAGAGCGCACGTTTTGGATCCAGACGGTGGAGCCTCTCCTCCTCTTTCGAGGGATGCGGAGGCGGAAAGAAGGTGGGCAAAGTGATGGACTGCCCGATGTGGAAGGCCGTGACAACCTTGGGCAGAAAGGAAGGTCGTGTACGCAACACCACCTTATCAGGATGAACAGACAGGAAAGGTGGAGAAGAAGAAAGAGCCTGGAGCTCACTCACCCTCCTGGCAGAGGTGATGGCAACCAGGAAGGCCGTCTTTAGAGTAAGGAGACGAAGAGGGCAGTTATGAAGCGGCTCAAAGGGAGCACACATTAGATAGGTGAGAACAAGATTCAAGTCCCACTGGGGCATCACGAAGGGAACAGGAGGGAACATGTGCGTGATGCCCTTCAGAAATCTACTTACAATAGGGGACTTGAATAAAGAAGGCTGATCTGGTAGCCTCAAGAAGGCTGATAGAGCAGAAAGGTACCCTTTAAGAGTGCCCAGAGCAGAGCCCTGCTGGGCAAGGGAAAGAAGAGAGAGCAGCACTTCCGAAAGGGGTGCAGAGAGAGGATCCACAGCCTTTGCTGTGCACCATGCCACAAATCTGTTCCACCGGCAGGCGTATACCGACTTCGTGGAGGGACGCCTGGCTGCCAGAATGATATCACAGACTTCGGGAGGCAAGTCAAATGGCCTCAACTGCCGCCGCTCAATCTCCAAGCTTGTAGGTGGAGACTGGACAGGTTCGGGTGCAGGACCGTCCCCTGCTGCTGCGACAGAAGGTCCTCCCGAAGAGGCAGACGAATCGGGGGATCGACTGACATGCTGAGTAGCTCGGGATACCAGTATCTTCGTGCCCAGTCCGGAGCCACAAGGACGACCTGGGCCCGGTCGCGCCTGATCTTCTTCAGCACTCTGGGCAGAAGTGGTATAGGCGGAAAGGCGTACAACAGACCGCAGCTCCACTCGCGACGAAAAGCGTCTCCGAGCGAGTGCCGCCTTGGAAACTCCAACGCGCAGAACTGCTGACATTGCGCGTTCTCTTCTGTGGCGAATAGATCTAACCAAGGCTCTCCCCACTGTCGAAAGAGACCTTGCGCCACATCCGAGTTCAGACGCCATTCGTGATCCATCATGCACCGGCGGCTGAGTTCGTCCGCCCTGGCATTCAGAGAGCCTGCCAGGTGTTGAACCACCAGGGACACGCCCTGATGTTCCAGCCACTGCCAGAGGCGCAGAGCCTCCTGGCAAAGGGTCCACGACCCCACACCGCCCTGTTTGTTGCAGTACCACATGGCGGTGGTGTTGTCGGTGAACACTTGCACCACGCTCCCCCTGACAGAGGGGAGGAATGCCTTCAGTGCAAGACGAATCGCCCGCAGCTCCAGAAGGTTGATGTGGAGCCGGGACTCCGCCGGAGACCAGAGGCCTCTGATCTCCGCCTCCCCCATGTGGCCTCCCCAGCCCTGGAGTGACGCATCCGTCACAACTACGTGCTCCGGCTGGGGTAGGGAGAGGGGTCTGCCACTGACCCAGTCGCGGTCCGTGAGCCACCACTGCAGTTGCTTCGCAGTGCCCTCCGAGATCAGGACATGATCGGACAGGTTGCCCTGATGCTGGGCCCACTGAAACTTCAGGTCCCACTGCAGAGCCCGCATCCGCCACCTGGCGTGACGCACCAGAAGGATGCAGGAGGCCATCAGTCCCAGAAGCCGCAGCGTCAACCTGACCGAGACCCGGGATAACGGCCTGAAGACAGGAATCAGAGCCTGAATATCCCGAACCCGCTGCTCGGGTGGGTAAACCCGAAACTGCGCCGAGTCGAGAACCGCTCCGATGAAGAGGAGCTTCTGAGAGGGACACAGGTGTGACTTCGGCACATTGATGGAGAACCCCAGCAAGTGCAGGAGGTCGGCCGTAGTCTGGAGGTGGCTGACGACTGTCTGGGGCGAGCCCGCCTTCAACAACCAGTCGTCGAGGTAGGGGAAGACTGACACCCCTTGCCTGCGCAGATGGGCTGCGACCACCGCCATCACCTTCGTGAACACCAGTGGGGCGCTGGTAAGGCCGAAGGGGAGCACGGTAAACTGAAAGTGCTCGTGGCCTACCGTGAACCGCAGGTAACGCCGGTGGGCCGGCAGGACGGGGATGTGGAAATAGGCGTCCTGCAAGTCCAACGCTACCATCCAGTCTCCTGGGTCCAGGGCAGCCAGGACCTGAGCCAAAGTGAGCATCTTGAACTTCTCCGTACGGAGGAAGCCGTTGACGTTCCGCAGATCCAAGATAGGGCGTAGGCCCCCTTTGCCCTTCTTGGGTACCAGAAAGTAGTGGGAGTAACAGCCACGTCCTACTTCTGGCCCAGGAACGCGCTCGATGGCCCTCTTGGTCAAGAGGGCCGAAACTTCCTCTTGCAGAAGTTGCAAGTGATCCCCCGACACACGGTGGCATTGAGGTGGCATGGATGGAGGGGAAGACTCGAAGGGGAGGGAGAAACCCCTTCGGACAATTTGCAGCACCCACCTGTCCGAAGTGACTGTATGCCAGTGGGAGAGGTGATGGCGAACCCTGCCTCCCACAGGCGTCACATGGGCCTGAAAACTCGGACTAGGAAGGTTTTGAGGCGGGGGCTGTTGAGGGAGGTGTGGACTGGCCTCGCCGCTGACCCCGACCACCGCCGCGGCGGTTCCCACGTCCGCCACCGCGCTGCTGGACATGTTGCGGCGTGTGGCTGGCGGCCCGTGGTGGGGCGCCCCTTCCGTGGCCACGAAAGGCACCCGATTGCTGGCGTGGGGCCGTAAGGCCCAAGGACTTGGCCGTGGCCCTGGAGTCCTTGAAACGTTCCAGCGCATGGTCTGCCTTGTCGCCGAAGAGGCGACGGCCATCAAACGGCATGTCCAGGAGGGTGGCCTGGACATCGGCCGAGAAGTTGGCGGACCTCAACCAGGCGTGGCGTCGAACCGCCACCGTCGTTGCCATCGCCCTGCCCAGTGAGTCCGTGGTATCCAGCCCACACCGGATAGAAAAACGTGCCGCATCTCGGCCGTCCGCAAGGGTTTGGCTGAGTTTAGCCCTGACCTCCTCAGGGCATTGTGGCAGCACCTCCGCAACCGTGTCCCACAGAGTGTGGGTGTAGCGGCCCAAGAGACAGTTGGTGTTCACTGACCGTAGCCCTAGGCTCACAGACGAGAAGACCTTCTTCCCGAACTGCTCATATCTCTTGGATTCCCTGTCGGGCGGGGCCGACGGGAATGCGGTCTGGGAGTTGGAGGCCTGGATGACCAGACTCTCGGGGGTGGGGTGGGTGGACAAAAAGCAAGGGTCGCCCGGTGCCGGGCGGTAGCGTCTGGCCACGTTCCTGTCCACAGGGGGGCCTGTGGCGGGCTTGGAGCAAGTGCCCAGAAGAACGTCACACAAGGCCTCGTTGAACGGCAGGAGGGGCTCCGCGGAGCCGGACTGCTGTTTGAGGACCTCAGTGAGGAGATTAGTCCTCACGGCCGCGACGGGGAGCTGAAGGTTTAAGGCCTTAGCTGCCTTCGTCAACACTACACTGTAAGCAGAACCCGCCTCCGAAGCCACAGTCGGGGGCGACGTAAATCCAGTGTCTGGCGAGGTGTCAATACCACTGGCCTCCCCAAGCTCATATGTCCAGTCCTGATGTGACTGGCAATCACGTGCCAGACGGTCCTCGGACCCCTCCCATTGCTCCTCGTCACCCGGCTCCTGGAGACCAGGATGAACAGCCAGGGCCTCCTCGTGGAGATAGAACTCTCCGAAGGCCGACGGAATCGGCGCCCAGCGGCGCCCTTCCGACTCCTGAGTAGGACCGTAGGAAGCATTGGGGTCGGCAACCACATCGGCTGCCGGGGACGACACCTGAAGGGACGGCGCCGGCGAGGTCGTAAGGTCGACCGGCGGGGTCCCGGATCCGGAGCCGGATCCAGCGAGGTCGCGCGGCGCCGGGACCGAAGTCGCCAGCGGCGCCGGGCCCGAAGCACCCGACGTCGTCGGGGCCGAAGCGCCCGACCCGGAAGGACCTCCAGACGGAGCCGATCGGCCCGAAGGCGCCACGGGAACCGACTGAGGAGGGAGGGCCCTCATGGCCATGAGGTACCTCTCGACCTCCTCCTGCGACGCGCCGTGCCCAGGGACCCGAAGGTGTGGGGCAGGCGGCGGTGCTTGCGACTCCCGCGGAGCCGCGTGGGCGGTGTCGCCCGAGTTCCCGGTCGCATCGTGCGAGCGACGGGGCGGGTCGGAGGATCGATGGTGTCGCTCCGACCTCTCATGCCTCTTACCTGAGGACTTGGAACCAGACGATCGGTGTCCACTCCCGGAACGTCGATGACTCCGACCTCGCGACCTGTCCCTCGACCTCCCGTGGGACCGGGACCGGGACCTGGAGCGGCGCGGGGCCGACTGCCTCAGCTCGAGACGCTTGCGGGACCGCTCCCGCCTAGCCTTCGACGTCAGGGCCCGGCAGTCGGAGCAGGTTCGATCGTCGTGGTCGAGGCCTAAGCACTTCAGGCACCGGCGATGGGGGTCCGTGACCGACATGAGTCGGCCGCACTTCGAGCAAGGCTTGAACCCGGGCATCCCTGGCACCGATAGTCGAGGATCGACTAAATAGAGGATCAAAAAGATCGAAAAAGTTTTCAGTCAAAAAGTGACTGGGGGTAGAGCTTCTTCCGGATCTGCGCTAGCTGGCGCGGAAAAAAGAAGAACTGACGTCAGCGCGCATGGGCGCCGCCTATATACTCCGACGACGTCATCCCGGCGCTCACGACGCCGACGACGGACGCGGAGCCGCAGACGACGCCTACCGGCGCGCAGGGGTATTGCTACGCAAAAATTTCCGGATCCAGTCTGACGCCTGGGGATATTCTAAGGTAAGGAATCTATCACTAACGTGTCTCTTTCAGATAGGAACACCTCTAGACAATGCATAAGTAGCAGACTTCGCTCTAGTTGAATGAGCTCTAATACCCTCAGGAGGGTCCTTACCCGCCAGAGAGTAGCAAATCTTGATGCAGAGAATAATCCATCTGGAAAGTGTGCGCTTGTGCACCGATCTGCCCTTCTTGCAGCCAGCAAAACCCACGAAGAGCTGATCGTCTATTCGATAGTCTTTAGTCCTATCAAGATAGAAACTAACCGCTCTCTTCGGGTCCAGGCGATGAAGCCTCTCCTCCTCCTTGGAAGGGTGTGGGGGAGGATAATAGGTAGGAAGGGTAATGGATTGACCTAGGTGGTAGGGAGTAACCACCTTAGGCAGAAAAGCAGCCCTGGTCCTAAGAACCATTCTTTCAGCATGGATGGACAAAAACGGGGGCTTGGAACTAAGAGCTTGAAGCTCACTTACCCTCCTTGCCGAGGTAATTGCAACTAAGAAGACCGTCTTAAAAGAAAGAAGCCTCATTGGACACTTGTGTAAGGGTTCAAACGGCGAACCCATCAGATAGGTTAACACAAGATTCAAGTCCCAATGAGGCACAATTAAGGGAGAAGGAGGGAACCTATTAGTGAGTCCCTTCAAAAACCTCAATACCACAGGAGATTTAAAAAGAGAGGGCTGATCCGGCAAACAGAGAAAAGCCGATAAGGCCGAAAGGTAACCTTTGACAGTGGCAACAGCAAACCCTTGCCGTGCCAGAGAAAGAGCAAACAACAAGATATCAGATAAATGAGCCTTTAACGGGTCAACATCCCTCTCCCTGCACCAAGAGACAAACTTGGACCACCTATACGAATAGATGGACTATGGTGGAGTCGCGCCTGGCAGAAAGAATGACATCCACCACATCGTGAGGGAGAGAGAAAGAATTCAGATTGCCCCGTTCAATCTCCAGGCATGAAGGTGTAATGTCTGGAGGTGGGGGTGTAGAACCTGCCCCTCCATCTGAGAGAGGAGGTCTGCCCTGAGAGGGAGACGGAGCGGCGGGTGAGAGGAGAGGTGGAGAAGATCTGTGTACCACACCCTTCTTGGCCAATCCGGGGCGACCAATATGACTTGGGCCCGGTCTTGGCGAATCTTCCTCAGAACCCGAGGAATCAAGGGTATGGGAGGAAACGCGTAAAGGAGCTGACCTTCCCAGCTCAACTGAAACGCGTCCCCCAATGCTCCTTGCATCGGATAATGGAGACTGCAGAATGACGGGCAGTGAGCATTCTCGCAAGTGGCAAACAGATCCACCCGAGGTGTCCCCCACATCTGAAAGATGTTGCGAACAACCTCCGGGTGAAGCCTCCACTCGTGGTCGGCAGAGAACTGCCGACTGAGAAAGTCTGCACGTACGTTCAGGACTCCGGCCAGATGATTTGCCATCAGACAAATCTGGTGGTCCTGAACCCAAGACCAGGGACGCAGTGCCTCTTTGCAAAGACACCACAACCCTACTCCTCCCTGCTTGTGGATGTACCACATCGCGGCCGTGTTGTCCGTAAGGACCTGGACCGACCGACCGCGAAGGGAAGGGAGGAATGCCTTGAGCGCCAGACGTATGGCCCGCAATTCCAGAAGGTTGATGTGAAGCAACCTTTCCTCTGGAGACCAAAGACCCTTGACCTCCAGATCCCCCAGATGAGCACCCCACCCTAGAGTGGATGCATCCGTTATCACCGTGGCCACCGATGGTGGAAGCTGAAAAGGCTTTCCTTGAGACAGATTGCCTTCCACGCCCCACCAAGACAAATCCGCCGCAGTTTCTCTGGAGATCTTTACTGACTCCCCGAGATCTCCGTTGTGTTGATACCACTGCCTGCGGAGGCACCACTGGAGTGCCCTCATGTGCCAGCGTGCATGGTTGACCAAGAGAATGCAAGAAGCCATCAGACCGAGCAGGCGAAGGACCTTCAGAACCGGAACAACCGCTCCATTGTGAAATAAAGGAATCATTTCCTGAATGTCGCGAATCCTTTGCGAAGGAGGGAATGCACGAGATACAGTAGTGTCCAGTACCGCACCTATGAACAGGTTGCGCTGGGAGGACACCAGGTGAGATTTGGGCACGTTTATCGAAAAACCCAACCTGAACAACAGCTGCGAAGTCTCTTGCAGGTGATGAAGCACCTTCTCGGGCGACTCCGCTTTGATCAGCCAGTCGTCCAGATACGGGAATACAGGTATCCCCGACCTCCTGGGATGTGCCGCCACCACTGCCATCACCTTGGTGAAAACTTGAGGCGCAGTAGTAAGACCAAACGGAAGGACCGCAAACTGGTAGTGTTGCGATCCCACCGTAAATCGGAGATACTTCCTGTGCGACTTCAGGATTGGGATGTGAAAATACGCATCCTGCAAGTCGATCGACACCATCCAGTCTTCTTCCAACAGCGCTTGAAGAACCTGCGCAAGAATGAGCATTTTGAATTTCTCCTGCTTGAGATAGAAATTCAAAATCCTGAGGTCCAGGATTGGACGTAACCTGCCATCCTTCTTGGGGATCAGGAAATACCGGGAGTAGCACCCCTGACCCCTTTCCTGCTCTGGAACCACCTCTATCGCACCTTTTTTGAACAAAGCCAGGACTTCTTCCTGCAGGCGAACAAGGTGGTCCTCCGAACAAAAACCCTGGCAAGGAGGGTAATTGGGAGGGAACTCCTGGAAAGGAAGAGCATACCCATTTTCTACGAGATTGAGAACCCAAAGATCTGATGTAACCGATTCCCAATCCCGTAGAAAATTAGTAAGCCGACCCCCCACCGGAGCCACATGATCCAGAATGGCGGATCTAGGGCTGCTTTGCTGCAGTGGGAGGGGGTTGATTATTAGAGGAAGAGGAGGAGGCCTGGCGTCCACGACCACGGCCCCTTTGCTTTCCTCTGTAGGTTTTATACAGAGGATTC
Source organism: Lissotriton vulgaris (assembly GCF_964263255.1). Lineage (NCBI taxonomy): Eukaryota > Metazoa > Chordata > Amphibia > Caudata > Salamandridae > Lissotriton > Lissotriton vulgaris. The sequence goes on along the minus strand of NC_141694.1, from coordinate 1,272,802,165 downwards.
TGACGCTGCTGCTGCTGTCCTTGGTTGTAGGGACGAAAATTGGATCTGCCAAAACCCCTGAACTTTCTAGCCGCAGACCCCCTTGTCTGAAGGCCCAAAGACTTCGCCGTAGCCCGGCTGTCTTTGAATCTCTCCAGAGCTACGTCAGCCTTCTTTCCAAAGAGGCCTGTCCCATCAAATGGCAAGTCCAACAATGTAGACTGAACATCAGAAGAAAAATCGGAGGACTTAAGCCATGCGGCCCTTCTTGTTGCAACAGTTGAGCCCATAATCCTGGCAACAGAGTCCACCGTGTCCATACCACTCTGTATAACCATACGAGCTGCAGCCTGAGTATCAGCGACCACCTCGTTAAAGTTCTTCCTATCGTCCTCCGGAAGCTTAGAAGAAAGTTGTTTAACAGAGTCCATCAACGCATGAACATACCTCCCCAATAGGCAAGTAGCATTGGTAGATTTCAAGGCCATGCTACCCGAGGAGAAAATCTTCTTAGCAGACTGGTCCAACTTTTTAGAGTCCTTGTCTGCTGGCACCTGAGGGAAAGAGCCCGCAGCCCTGCTGGAACAGGCGGCCTGCACTACCAGACTCTCCGGTGCAGGATGCGAGGAAAGAAATTCAGGGTCATCAGGAGCCACCCTGTAACGCCTTGCCACAGACCTGGAAACCGCAGGAGCAGTCAAAGGTCTCTTCCAAACCTCCTTTATCGGCTCAGTCAATGCATCCGTAAAAGGAAGCGTAGGCTCCACAATTGAAGAAGGCGAATGCAAAACTTCCGTAAGGATGTTGGGCTTGTATTCAACTGTGGGCAAAGTCAAGCCTAGCAAATCTGCAGCCTTCCTAATAACAACATGATAGGGTGCTAAGTCCTTAGATGGAGTATCCGAAACGGATGGCAAACCCCACTCAGGAGAAAGTTCCAGGCCACTTGCACTTTGGAGGTCCTCAAAACAATCCCCCTGATCTTGCAACTCTCCTTCCTCAACCTCGGAGTCCACATACTCCTTCTCCTCCAAGAGGCGTTGTGCCCTGCGCCTCGACCATTCCATGCGGACCGAAGTCGATGGATCCGGCAACGACTCCGACGGCGCCGGTGCCGACGTCGAGCGAGGAACCTGAGGACGTGAAGCACCACGATCCGAATCACCACGGAGCCGATCCGGAGTCGGCGAAGCCGCACGCGAAGTCGACGACCTCGGCGGCGCCGCACCGAGCCAAGGAGTACAAGGCGTCGGCATAAACGGCATAAAGGGGGCCGGGGCATAAGCCTGGGGCACACCCAAATTAAAAGACAAAGGACCCATGGGACCACCAGGCGCACCAGCGGGGTACATAGCCCTCGAGTAAACACCGAACATGGCGTTTAAAAACTGCGAGGGATCCTGACCTGGACCTGGAAAGGGAGGATACGAACCCAACGGCCGCTCCAAAGGAGGCTGATCCGGCAAAGGTGCACCCTGGCCCTCTTGATTTTCAGGCTCCACAATCGGAGTCGGTGCTCGAGGAATCTCTTCTTCATGCACCGAAGAGTGGTGCGACTCCAGATCCTGATCCTGCTCCTGTTCCTGAACTGGAGAGCCCACATGAGATAGAGCTGGAGAAGGAGACACAAAGTCCTTGTGATGTTTACGATGTGACTTCTTCCTCGAATCCGAAGACTCCTTGCCAGAGTGATGTCTGGAGTGATGTTTACTCCTCTTATGCTTCTTCCTCGAGGAGCTCGAAGCATGGCCCGAGGCCGACTTGGATCCGGACCTCGACCTCCCTCTGGACCTCGATCTCTCTCCGGACCTTGATCTCTCTCTCGATCTCGACCTCGCCTTGGACCTCGAAGCCGACCTCGACTTCGACCGCGACAACTGCCTCGACTTCGAGCGCCTGGACACCGACCTCGAAGACCTTCCGGCTTCTCTTCCCTTCACCTTTGCGAGCAGAAGTTTCGCCTCCCGCTCTCGCAAGGCCTTGGGGTTCATCTTGAAACAGGAACGACAGTTCTTAACATCGTGATCCGATCCAAGACACCACAGACAGCCGGAATGTGGATCGGTGATCGACATCATACGGGCACAGGAACCACATTGTTTGAAACCCGTCTTCCTCGACGACATCTTCGGCGAAGAAGTAAATCTCAACAGAGAAACAGTAACAGCTAAACAGTGATAAGATACAAAAGTATCGCAGAAGATCCCAGAAACCGTTAGCGTCGACGACGCGGAAAAAAGGGAATTGACGTCATCACGCCGACGTGGGCCTTATATGGAGCCGGTGACGTCAGACGGAGTCGCGCGCGATGCCGTGCTCCTATGACGTCGTCCACGTCGGCGTGCTACGAAGAATTTTCCGAACGTTGCTGGCGCAAGGGGGATATTCACAAGGTGAGGAATCCACACGGCAGATGTATCTATCAGAAACACCTGTCTACAATGATGTAGCCTCGGACTATACAAATGTAACAAAAGAAAATCCATAGATCAATGGAAATCCGGAAGCAATTCCACCAATTGACAGAACTGCATCTGGCTACTTTATCAACTTTGATGACTTTTCCGATGATTCAAGTGAACATGGAGACAAGCCAGCAACAAAAACTTTCAAAAAGAAAATCACAGAGCTTCTTCATCAACTCAGAGAAACATATCTAATTTCACCATGGATTAAATTATGGATTGTGTTAGGTGTACTTTTCCTCCTTCTCTGGCTCATCTTGGTTTTAAGTTTGGGTAGATTTATTGATGGAAAATATAGTACAATGGACACAGAAAGTCAGAACATCAACTTGGTCCTGAAACCACACAGATCTTCTCACATCGAAAAAAAGAGAACTATCATCAGTGAACATCACAGCCATCCCTATACCTGGGGGTATAGCATGGGACAAAACTGACTATGAAATCTATGGCCCGGTTGAGCTCTTGAAATATCCACACCAATTCAAGATCTCCTCAAGTGACTTTGTATTACCTAGTACTTTCTCTGATGATTGGGACTTTGAAAATATTAATAACATGATGTCAGATTTAGAAATGTTAGCAAAATTTACAGAACATGATTATTTACAGGGTTCATCGAATTATGAAGAAATGTATTGCTACAACCACTTTGGGAATCATTATCTGCGTAAATCTGCCTATCCTAGAAATGTTTTCAGTTATAATCAGTGGGAACATTTTCCAACACCGCCTAAAGGTAGTTCAAAAACATTATATGAGAAATTCCAATACTTCTCAGGGTTCAACATCACTGATCCAGAAACGTTTTATTTCAAAATGTTAAATAAGAGCGGAATGAAAAACATGTTGACAAATACTAAATTGACTTATTCTGAAAAATGTTATGAAAAATGTCTACATTTGGTTTTGAATTTTGGAAAAAGAACATTGAGGCAAAAACCATCTGGGGTAAAAAAGAATGGCAGGTACAAGGTTTAGAATCCTTATTTAGATCCTGCATGATCCCAGAACAAATATTGTTCCTGAATGACACCATTCAACAAACAACCTGTCTTGGACTAGCCAAGATAAAAGATTTAAACAACCCGTCTATATCAAAGCCTATGCCTGATAGAAACACCACTACAGATGAGGAGTTAGACATGTCCTATATTTTAAAACAAAACAGTATAATTCCTGATTGGAACAAATGGTTGATCTGGCCCACAGACACTAATAACTGTCAAGATAGATTCCTGAAAAAAATACAGGGGTTCAAACAGAACAGGCCAGACCCAAGATATTCCCAGAGACAACATCCAGGGATAGTTACAACATATAGTGTAGGAAAACTATGTCTAGAATGGCTACAGAGATTCACACTGCCCGAAATTAAGCAACACTTAACTTTACTTAAAGAAGGTGCTGACTTGCGAGATTTCTTAATGGGACCTCGCAAACAGCGTCAAAAACGTTTCATATACGCCGGTATATACACAGCTTAAAATGAAGCTTGGAAATTAAAACAAATTGAAACTGCAGAAAAAATACGAGAAATTGATCGTATTAATTTGGAAAAATTACTTTCTGTAGTGGACAATGGGTTAACGACTCTGTCCTCCAGAATTTATTCACTGGACAGCATTGTATCATCTGCTATTGATATAATAGAATAGGATATGCTAATGTTACAACATGGCCAGTCCCAATTACGTTCTATTGTACAGCTAGGCTGGACGTTACAAAACCTCAGTTCAGGCTATGTGCCATGGCGTCTAATCAACATAACGTCATTATTTTCTATCTTTAACCTTACTGATAGACAAATCTCTTAGGCACAAAGAGGGACAGACTATACAATACTGAGCATTGAAAAACTAGAAAGATTACCATTGACAATGTCAGAGAGACCCGTCATTGAATGGATAATACATGGCACCATTTCAATCCCAATAACAACTTTTCAGTTTCAATACTGCCAAAAATATATACCAGCAGGCCTGTATGAAAGGTTGGGTAAAGGATACATCAAGTCAACCTGGAATTTAACTTATACACATAGATGTTCTAGTGAAGGGAAAAAAGAGGTATTTCTTAGTGGTAACAATTGTAAAAAATCACTAAGCAGTACACTTCTGTGTCAAGGAATTAACTTGCACGGAGCCTGCGAAGGTGCATCAAACAACCTTTCATGTCATCTGCACGGCACCCCTGCTACACAGATAGAGCCCTTTTTCAGACATCTTTCCAACGGTAGCTACGTTATAATAAGTGACCACAGCTGTTGTGGCAGGATGCCAGGAAAAGCCTATCTCGTGAGCGTTACTTCCAGGGTCATTTGTTGTATGCAAGTATTGTATCCAAACACGCAATCCAGACATGGAGGCGGCAATATAGCCTTATGTGAATATATCTTCTATTCAAATTGATACTTTAAGCAGAATGAAGTCTATTCTTTTACAAACAACTGTGCCTTTAACCTTGTCCAAAGATACGTATGATCTGCAAGTTGCAAGGACAGCGGCAGAGACACATACCCTATTATCGACAAATTGCCCAGTGCATTTCGTAGAAATGTTAAGCCAAATCTTAAACATGTCAGATACCAGTGGCATCCCACATGTATTTAAGACAATTTTTTCGGGACTGTTAGCACCTTTTGAAACAGTTCTGGGCAACTTCCCGAATTTTGTGCATTCGCTATTCGGTGGCCTGCCTCTTATTTTGGGACTCGTAGCAGGAATTTTATTTTTGTTCCTTCTGTTCCGATATGGCAAGTCAAGTCACAGACAAAACTCAGGCTACGATGGAAGAAACGATCCTAGCAATACGATACCGTGAACGTATCACTAAAGTCCTCGGATTGGCCCAGTTAAGAGATCTGAATACTACCTGGTTTCTTTCATTCAGACCAATTTGCCAAAATTGCATCTTACCTGTACTTCGATGTCTGCTATGCGGAGAAGAATGCGCGTTGGACGTCTGTCTTACACTACCCATCAGCAGTACCAATGGATATTGATGCTTTGCTCGGTCCGGTAACGACTCATGCAACGTGTGGTCCCCAGCGGCTACCTATTCTGATGACGGCATTCGTTGAGACTTCACCATTACGATTAGGTGGCGGTGAAGTACGAGATGAAAGTGGCACCACACAGGTACACCCTTCCGTGAACATTGCTGATCCGGACATCGATGATGGCAATGCATCGCACATATGCACTATTTCCACCTTTTCTGAGTTGGCCCAACTTTCACCTACTGTTGTAGACGAATTTGTTGACGGTCGATCTGAAGTAATGTTCTCCCCTAACAATGAGAATAATATTTGAAACAGCGAGCACACAGCGTTCCCTGAATTCTGAATTCGGCCTTCAGTTTTTATAAACAAACACTACTAAAAACATTTGGAACTATATTTTTTTTCCCATGAAAACAAAAGTCTTTTTCCAAACTTCCAAAATAGTTACCGTCTTTTGGCACATGATACTCTGCTTAAAGTAGAACTATTCTTAGAGAACAGAACTTCTATTTTTAGAGACTCTAGAGACAATATTTTTGAATCACCCTCTAGCACATGTACAATCTTGTATAAATATGTGATGAAATGGTCTCGACCTTCTCTTCTGTATTAAGAGCAATTTCATAAATGTAATTTTCGTGATTCATTCAGTGAAGATTATAATGCACTACAAAAATTGTATCTGAATGATACCACTGCTTGAAAGCGTACAGTATAATACTCATTTTCGTGTATCTATACCATTTCAGATGCATATTATGTACTTTGGGGTGGGATGGAAAACACATGCATACTTATATGTTTATATAATGCTTAGTATTTAGTAATGATGGACATTATACGTGGAGTATGTGTTGTGAATGTATCTAGGACCCTAATTAAATGCTCCCGATTCATGCCCTTATTCGGTTATAACAAATCATATCCTTATAAAGGCTTAAGAATCATATCCATATTTAGTCATAGCCAATGCAGTCCAAAAACGCCAAGGCTACTTCCCTAGACTCCTATAAAGTACAATGAGTTCTTTAAACAAACCAAACCTCCAGAAGCCCGGGAATTCCCCCTGCTTTTGTTTTGATTTGTCCTAGAACTCCTGAGAGTCCTGAAAGAACTGCCAGTTCTGAGTGACAGTTCTTAGTGACGTCTTATGTCCAACCTTACGTCAAACACGGCACCTTTCAGGTATAAATATACCAGCATTTGCCTTAAGCAACACACAGTGGTTTGGAGCAGAGCGGCTATCTACTTATCCAAAGCCCAGCTGATGCGAATGCCGAAGGAAGTCGACCCTCCCATTGACGCACAGAGAGACTATGTCTTTTCTCCTGCCGAGAAATACAGCTCCAGTGTTTCCAGTCACTTGCGGGTTACTGGGAGATCGAGTCCTAAGAACGAGATACAAGACCTCCTTCATTCTAAAACCAAGGTACAAAGCTGATTAGATCCTTTGAGAATTCTTGATTCAAATTCTTGGCTAAAACTAACTTAACTTAAACTGCAGCTCACTTACTCCTTCCCACGTACTAGGCTTAGGTTAGATACACCGGGGTAGGCGTATCTTAGAAGCACCAGTTGAGTACGTTTAGTCAACTTTTATCATTGTATGTAAATGTATATATTTTATGCGTTTTAAGTATCATATGGCTCAGAAACCATATCAATGCTTTTACAGTATTAAAATAAAACATGCCGAGAATTCTGAGGACACAACTGAAAAACGGAGAGTGGGCCCAGACAATGCTAGACAGCGCAGCAGAAGTGACCATAGCTCGCAAGATCCTGACGAATCTTCTGGAGACACCACACAATAGGAGTGCAGGTTGGTACCCCAATTTTTCGTAGCATCTCTGGCCACATGTCAGCCCCTGGTAAATGGTACTACAGGTACCCAGGACACTGTGACCAGAGAAGGCCTCTAAGGGCTGCAGCACTTATTGTGCCACCCTTAGAGGTCCTGTACCCTGACTGACACGGACACTGACACTGACACACACACACACACACACACACACACCCCCACCCAACACACACACCCGCCCACACCACAAGCTTCTCATCACATTAAACCCACACAGATGCCAGTGTGGGATATAATGTAAAATGCACAACAGAGGGCATCTTAGAGATGCCCTCTGAAACACGACCAACTTATAGTGACCTAACTGAGTGGCGGCTTAGGCTGCCACCAACAGACATGTTTCTGTATGCCTGGATCGAGAGCCTGCTGCTCTCTGGGGGCCTGTAACAATGCACATCCTGGGAGGAGGTGCCAAGCCTCCTCACCCAGGAAGAGCAGGGTTCACAAAGGGGAAACTTCAAAAGAATGTCACCTTTGTGAGCCTCCCCAGACCATTTGCTGCTTTCAGCAACTGGTCCCCACTGGTTTTACCCCCCCGTTTGGGCGGGAGAGACGGCGGGAAAAACAAGTAAGGGAAAGAGGTGTGCCTACCTCTGCCAACTCCACCCCTCAGGTTGGGGAGGCGAGATGACGCACAACTCTGAGTCCCCGCCGTCTTGAGGATGGGCGGACCAAACCAACCAGGGACAGGCTCCTGCCCCACTCCCACTAGAGGGTGGCACAATAGGAGTGTACCCACCCCAAGAACGGACCAATTGGTCCCTGCCCTTTACCTACTTGTAACGCTCCTAAATCTAGTATTTAGGGGGCACCCTGAACCTTGCTTCCTCAGATCCAGACAAGAAACAAGAAAAGAAGAAGGACTGAACAGCTGTGCAGCAGCTAACAAGAGGAAGACACCCACTGACTTGGACCCAGCCCTACCGGCCTGTCTCCCCCTCGAACCTGCTCCTGCGAAATCCCAGTGTATCCTGCAGACAGAAACCTCAAAAACCCCGGGGGACCTGCCTGCCTTCACTTCCAAAGACTGCTTCTCCTGTGAACACCAGATTTGTTCAACTGCAACATCTGGCAGCAGCAAGAAAATGCAAATCCGCCCAATCTGCACCCACCGTCCACGGCCCGAGATAGAGTGGGCAAACACAAAGAGGAGGTCAACTCGTCGATCCTGAACCAAGATCCGGCGATCCCTGGCCTGCCTCACAGGAATAATAGGGATCAGGCTCGATTTCGCCCCATAGCCTACTGGCGCCGTCTTTGGACGACTCCTGAGCTGTCACTATGCACAGGCTTTGAGTGAAGTCAAGTCTATGACTACCTCTGACCAGATTCCGTGGTTTAAAGAGCTCAAACTATCCTTAGTAGCTATGGGCATGATGTCCTTATGGGAATCCCACTCCTCTGTGGTCTTCCCCATAAAGAAGTCATTAAAAGAAGCCTACTGGAACCACATAAAGCAGCAGAGATTGTCCCAGAGAAACAACACCTTAACATCAGGATTCTTAGAGCTCAAAACGACCCCGACCTTGGAGCCATATTGGGATTTAATCACAAGCACCCTGGAAAGAAAATTATACCATCAGTTCAGGGTGGGTTGCCTACCCCTGGGATTTTATATGGCTACTTGGAAACGCAGATGTGGAGGCCATTGCTCGTTCTGCCCTGAAGCGATGGAGACAACTGCACACTTCCTTTTTGTATGCCAGTCCTATAGAAACCCAAGACTAAAGTGTCTGGGCCCCATCTGTAAAAACCTGGGGTTCAGGGTAGCTATGGCAGCCTTGAGGGTTCTTAGGACAGACACAAGCTATAGTGGTAGCCGTGGCAAAGTATTTGGGATGGGCTTGGGTGATTAGAGCCAACACGATTAAACTCTCCCAATAGCTCTCCTCTGTAAATGCTCGCCTTATCCCTTCTGTAGGAAAGCTGCTGTCTTGTATATGTATATATATATATATATATATACATATATATATATACATATATATACATATATATATATGAAGGAGTGATGAAGGAGTAGGCTTACTCCGAAACGCGTCGGACGGTGTATCAACATTAAAACTGCACCATCAAATGAGGCCACGGCTCCTGTGTCGTTCTTTCCGAAACCGGGAGTGAGAGGACGCGGGTGAAACGTGTTAATATATATATATATATATAAAATCCAAAACTGAAGTTTCGCTCTGAACCCCTACCCCTTGCAGCGGAGGGCCCAGACGGGGTAGCGAGTCCCCAATAAATCAAAGATTTTCACAACTAGATGAAGAAGGAATGTCCGGGCCAGCTTGTGCAGTTTAACGAGCTTTAATAGTTAGCTCCACTCGACGCGTTTCGAGGCAGTTTTCCTCTTGGTCACGAGCCTGTTTTTTATACTGTTTTAAATACTGCTGCTCACTTTTAAATATTGCTTTTTAACATTGTTGTAAATCTTTTATGGTGATGTCTTTTATGATTTTTCTAAAAATCGAAATAAAGACTTTGAAATTGATAAAGAGCAATCTTATGATCCTAAAATCCCCAAAGGGATTGTCCCTAAATTTGAGGAGGGTGATGACATCACGAAATAGTTCACAGCCGTAGAGAGGGCTTGTGACATGTGAACGGTGAAGAAACCTCTCTGGGAGGCTCTCCTATGGGACTGTTCTCTGGTAACTGCAGAGGCAGAGACGGAAACCTGACCCTTTCTGGGCCAAATGCTGGGTCTTATGACCTCATGAAGAGAACTCGGATTGTGGGACTTGGGCTCACAACTGAGGAGTACAGAATTAGATGATCAGGGGGGCTCACAAAACCCACACCCAGTCCTGGATTTATTTTGTAGACTACTCAGTGAAGAAACTAGATGGTTGGATAACTGGACACAATGTGCATGACTTTACTAGACTTTCCAATTTGTTTATAAAGGAACACATTTTGAGTAATTGCACAAATGAAAAGTTACATCAGAATTTGGTACACCTAGGTCTAATTTCTCCCCAAGAATTGGGAAAGAAGGCAGCCCATTGGGTCAAGACTAGGGTGACAAGGACAACCACTCGGGATGACCAAAAGAAGGTGGTTACAAAACCTCCCCAGGGGAAAGGTGGTGAGAATCCTCAAGATAAAAAGTCAGAGGCTTCTAAAGGGCCCTAAAAACCTGCACAGGGAGGGGCGGGGGGCAACATTTTCCGCAAATGCCTGGTGTAACAACTGTAAGAAGTTGGGACACTTAACTGGGAACAATGCTTGCCCTAGCACAAAAAAAGCCCCATGTCCTACAGCTACTCCTGGTGTAGTAAGTCTACAGATGGGATCAACAGTGTGCCCAGAGCAAATCAGGTTGCATACTGAAGCAGTTCTAGTTTTAGAGGGGGAAGATGAATTTGACACTGTAGCTGTGTGGTAACCCAACTTAAAGAAATACTTACAATACCCTTGGATTAATGAAACTAGGATAGAGGCTCCGAGGATACAGGTGCCAGTGTCACTATGGTGAGAGACACACTGGTTTCCCCTGAGCAATATTTGATTAGGCGTAGTTATCCAATCACCAATGCGGACAGTGTTACCACTAACCATGCAATAGCTATGGTAACAGACAGGGGGAGGGAAGAGGGTTACAGGCCTGAAACAGGTAGTGGTCTCTCCAAAGCTACCAGCTGCATGCCTGCTTGGCAATGACCTGTAAACCTCACCCTGGCCTATGGTTGAACTAAAAACCCATGCAGCAATGCTGGATATCCCTGAATTGGTGTGTGTAAAAACAAGAGCACAGAGCAAAAGGCAGGGTGAAAAAGAGTTGGAGCCTGAAAGTATGGCCCAACCTTCCAAGAGAAAAGGTAAGAAAACTGGGGAGCCAGCTTCTGTTCAGCAAAAGGATCAGTATCCCTCTCCTCGGGGAGAGGACTTGAACACCCCAGAGGGAACTGAGTCTATGGAGCTTGACCCTAACCAGGATGAACTCTTGGGCCCAGGGGGGCTCTCTAGGGAAGAGCTGGATTGCCCCACTCTTGAAGGCCTGAGGCAGCAAGCTGTTTCAGAAGCAAAGGGAGTTGTCAGTGGTACCCACAGAGTTTATTGGGAAGAGGGATTACTGTACACTGAGGCAAGAGACCCCAATCCTGGCACTACTAGGAGAGTGGTAGTGCTATAGAAGTACAGGGAGTTCCTCCTAACTTTAGCTCATGACATCCCCCTAGTTGGGCATCTGGGCTAACGAATATGCTACTTACCAGTATGCATCTGTTCTTGGCATGTAGGGCTGCTGACATTCATATCTTGTGCATAGACCACCGCCTAGTGTTGGGTCCGGATGATTGCACATTGTTGTCCTGGAAGAGTCTTCGAAGTATCACGAGATAGGTGGCTCCTCCCCTGGCCTACAGTGCGCATGGGCATCAAATCCATCCTCAGATTGTTTTTCGCCATTGTGGCAAGATGGAGTGTAACACGTGAGTGATGACCATGCTAAGAGTAATTGCAAGGGCTGCAGCCGCTACATGCGCTGGGGAGGAGGGCGGGCGATATGAATGTCAGCAGCCCTACATGCCAAGAACAGATGCATACTGGTAAGTAGCATATTCGGTTCGAGGCATGTGGGCTGCTGAATTCATATCTTGTGCATAGAATACATAGCAGTCCCTCCATTAGCGGCGGCCGCCTGTGCCAGCTGCAGCAGTTTGAAAAAGTGTCTTTAGAACAGCCTGCCCTACAGCTGCCTGCTGTTTGGAGTGCACATCTACACAGTAGTGTTTTGTAATTGTGTGTGTGGTAGACCATGTGGCTGCTCTACATATGTCTTCTAATGGACTATTTCCAAGGAAAGCTATAGAGGCCCCAAACTTTCGTGTGGAGTGGGCCCGTGGGGGAACCGTTAATGTGCGCTTGGCTTTTTGATAGCAAATATGAATGCACTGAACGATCCACCTGGCTATACCTGCTTCGGAAATGGGGTTGCCTTTGTGTTGTGGCGAAAAGGCAACAAACAGTTGTTTTGTTTTCCGAAAATCTTTGGTCCTATCCATGTAGTACATTAGAGCTCACTTGACGTCTAGTGTGTGAAGCATTCTCTCCGCCACTGACTCAGGATTTTGGAAGAACACTGGCAGTTCTATAGTCTGATTGATATGGAACTGTGAAAGCACTTTAGGAAGAAACTTAGGGTTAGTGCGTAGTACCACCCTGTTGGAGTGAATCTGGATAAATGGCTCTTGGATAGTTAGTGCCTGGAGTTCACTAACGCGTCGCAGCGATGTAATCGCTATCAGGAAAGCCACTTTCCACGTCAAGAATTGAATCTCGCATGAGTGTAGAGGCTTAAAAGGTGGACCCATCAGCCTGGTGAGGCCCACATTTAGGTTCCATTCAGGAGGTGGTGGTGTCCCGGGAGGAATAACTCGTTTGAGTCCCTCCAGAAAGGCTTTAATGGCAGGCACTCTGAAGAGTGAGAGATGCTGACTGTTTTGTAGATAAGCTGCCATTGCGGACAAATGTATACGAATGGAAGCATAGGCCAGATTGCATTTGTATAGATGCAACAGATAACAAATGATGTTTTGAGTAGATGTGTCTAGCGGGTTGATGTTGTGGTCTGCACAATAAATGACAAACCGCTTCCATTTTGCCGCATAACATGCTCTGGTGGTGGGCTTTCTTGCCTCTTTTATGATATCCATACAGTCGGGAGGCAAGTTGAGGTAGCCAAATTCTAAGACCTCAGGAGCCAGATCGCCAGGTTGAGCTGTTGCGGATCTGGGTGCTGAATGTCGCCATGGCTCTGCGTCAAAAGCCTGGGTGTGAGGTGCAGCCTTTGATGCGGTACCACGGATAGTTCTAGAAACGTGGTGTACCATGGTTGGCGTGCCCACGTTGGAGCAACCAGGATGAGTGTCACTGAGTGTTGCCTCAGCTTGCGTGCCACCAGCGGTATTAGAGGTGCTGGGGGAAAAGCGTCCGCAAATCTGCCTGACCAGTTTATCCATTCCGCATTGCCCTGCGACTGAGGGTGTGGGAACCTGGCGGCGAAGCTTTGGCATTTTGCGTTCTCCTTTGTGGCGAATAGGTCTATCTCTGGATGACCCCACTGCTGGAAGTACGGGTGGAGTACTGATGGGTGTATCTCCCACTCGTGCATTTGGTGGCTGAATCTGCTGAGCAGGTCCGCCATCTGATTGTCCTTGCCTGGGAGGTGTTCCGCCATGAGGAAGATGTTCCTCTGAATGGCCCACTTCCACATGCTTTGAGCCAGATGAGACAACTGTGGAGAGTGTGTACCACCCTGCTTCTGAATGTAGTACATGGCCGCCATGTTGTCCGTCCGGATCAACACGACTTTGTTGCACAGATGTACTTTGAATGCCTTCATCGCCATCAGTTCCAGAAGGTTGATGTGCATCTTCTTCTGCTGCGTTGTCCATAGTCCCTGCACTGTGTAATGGAGTACATGAGCTCCCCAACCCCGGAGAGACGCGTCCGTTGTCAGAATAATCTGTGGCACAGGCTCCTGGAACGGTCGGCCCTTGCAAAGGTTTTGTGGATTCCACCAATGCAGAGAGTTGTATGCACGACCGGTCACCAACACTAGGTCTTTCAACTGCCCGTGAGCCTGATTCCACTGACATGCTAAGCACTCCTGAAGCGGACGCATATGTAGTCTCGCGTGCGGAACTATGAAGATGCAGGAGGCCATCATGCCTATCAACTGCATGAACACTCGTGCCGGAAGAGAGTGTTATGGTCTGAATTTTTGTATCAGCAACTGGATGCTGTTGATCCTCACTGAATTTGGCTGTGCTTTGGCTGCCAGAGTGTCTATTGTTGCGCCCAGATACTGCTGTACACGGGCGGGTTGAAGGTGGGACTTTGGATAATTCAGTGAGAATCCCACATCGTGAAGAAGGTCAATGGTGTGGGACATGTGGGCGGCACATTGCTGGGCCGACTTTGCTTGGATAAGCCAGTCGTCCAGATAAGGGTAGACGTGAATGTGTTGTCTCCGTAGGTGTGCAGCCACTGTTGCCAGGCACTTTGTAAACACCCTGGGTGCCATTGTTACTCCGAAAGGGAGGACCTTGAATTGGTAATGCTGATTTTGAATGGTGAATCTGAGGTATTTTCTGTGTGACGGTGTAGCGGAATATGAAAGTATGCATCCTTCAGATCTAATGTTGCGAGGAAATCTCCCTGACTGAGCAACGGTAGAACCTGCTGCAGTGTCAGCATGTGAAAGTGTTCTGATAGAATGTACTGACTGAGGGGTCTGAGGTCCAGTATGGGTCTGAGGGACCCGTCCTTTTTTGGTATTAAGAAGTACAGTGAGAACACTCCTGTGCCTCTTTCTTCCACAGGCATGAGCTCGATTGCTCCTTTTTGCAGCATGACTAGTACCTCTTGCTGCAATAAGTGCAAATGCTCTGTGGACATAGGACGGTGTCTTGGGGCTATGTTGGGTGGAGTGGATGTTAACTCCAGACAATAACCATAATGGATAAGCTTTGTGACCCACCTGTCCGTGGTGATAGATTTCCAGACCAGCAGGAACTGTTGGAGTCTCCCCCCGACCGGTGTGGTCGGGAGCAGTGACAAGGCGTCACTGTTTGTTAGTGGCGGAGGATCTGGAGCTGTTGTTTCCACGACCTCTGCCTTTGGCGCTGTTCCCACTATAGCCACTTCTACTTTGTTTGGCGTATGTGTTTGGCGCGCCACCTTTATTGTACTGTGTTTGCTGGGACAGCTGGCCTCTGGAAACACCTCTATTGCTTGAGCAACGAAAAGAACCACCCCTGAAATGCGGCGACTGGAGAGCCCCCATAGACTTTGCAGTCTCAGTGTCCTTCTTGATCTTTTCCAAGGTGGTGTCCACCTCTGGGCCAAATAAATGATCAGGATTCACTGGCTGATTTAGAATGATGGTCTGTATCTCTGGCTTGAACCCGGAGATTCTGAGCCAGGCATGGCGTCTCAACATGACACTTGTGTTAACTGCTCTGGCCGCGGTGTCTGCTGCGTCCAGTGCACATTTGATAGAAGCATTGGATATGAGCTTTCCTTCTTGTATGAGCATCTCTGCTGCCTCCTTACATTCCTCTGGTAGGTGTTGTAACAGGGTCTCCAGCGTGTCGTAATGGGCCCGGTCATACCTGGCTAAGAGTGCCTGAGTGTTTGAAATGCGCCAGATGCTGGCCCCTTGAGCCGCTACCCTTTTCCCTGATGCCTCGAACACCTTAGATTCTTTATCAGGGGGAGGAGCATCACCCGTGGTTTTTGAGTTAGCCCTCTTCCGTGCATTGGAAACAACGAGAGAGTCCAAAGGCAACTGTCCTTTAATGTAGGTAGGGTCCCCAGGCGCCGGTTTGTACTTTTTTTCAATTCTGGGGTTTATCACCCTGGTTCTTGTAT
Organism: Lissotriton vulgaris; assembly: GCF_964263255.1. Taxonomy (NCBI): domain Eukaryota; kingdom Metazoa; phylum Chordata; class Amphibia; order Caudata; family Salamandridae; genus Lissotriton; species Lissotriton vulgaris. The sequence goes on along the minus strand of NC_141694.1, from coordinate 1,272,786,477 downwards.
GTTCTTTAAAAATTTCCACAGCATGTTTCAAGACACCCTTCAGCATAGGTAGAGTTTTGACAGTTCTCTCCGAGGTGGAAAAGGTGTCAAAAAGAAAATCCACTTCAATAGGATCAGCATGGAGCTGGACATCATGGTTTTTGGCTGCCCTTTCAATAAGCGCATTAAACGCCGCTGAGTCCTCAGTAGCAAAGTTTTTACAGCATACCCTTGAGTGTCCGGGGCAGTGTATGGATCCCCTGGGTCAGTAGCATCTGCCCAGGGTTCATTATGGTCTTCTGGATCAGTGTCCACAGGGTAATTGTACTCCTCATCATCACCTGTGAGGGTAGTCGATGCTTTGCGGCTGGTACCACAGTAGTGGGCTTCGGCCCCGTGGACCCCGATTTGGCCGTTTCGACTGCCATTTTAGGGATGAAAGCCTTCGGTACCACTTTCGGCGGCAGCGTGAAGAGGATAGGCGCCGATGTCTTCTGAGGTTTATCGGCAGGTTTCGGAGGTGGAGTAACCTTAGGCCCGACCGTCGAAGCCTTGTCTTTGATTCGCTTCAACGACTCCAACACCTGCTTTGAGAAGGAGGCGGACGGTTGCATTGACTCGACGGAGCCCTTCGGGCCACCGCTTGGCGTGGACTCGAGGGATGCACCAGTTTTAGTCCTGTCTGGCCGATGCAGAGGCTCGGGAGCCGTCAGAGCTCTTAGTCCTTTGTCGGTGTAGACTGTCTTCGGTGCCGATCTTTTCGGGTCGACGACCTTGACTGGTGCTTTCGGAGCGGCAGTCTTCGACTCGACGCCCTTGAGCGGCCTTTTTGGGTCAAGAACAACTTTATGCTTCGTCGGAGCTGATAGTTCCGAGGACTTCGAGCCGACCAAAGCAAGACGCACCTTCGGTTTCGATTTCGCTTCTTGCGCTTTGGGTTGCGTAGTCACCGAAGCTTTCTCTTTCGGTTTCGATTTTGCAACTTGCGGCTCTCTCGAAATGTCCGAAGGCGGGGCTGTAGAACCCATTGGAAGATCTTGGGTAAGGCCATGTGCCGATCCCGCGACCTGAGCCTTATGAAGCGTCTCGGCCCCAGTATCAGTTTGTAGGCTTAGCTCTTCGCCTGAGCTATCCTCCATGGCCCCAAAGGCCCCATCGTCGTCTTCTACCTCGTCGACGAAGTCTTCCGCATCGAGCATCTCAGCATCAGCGTCGTAGCTGGAGTCGATCTCCGATGCGGGATCCGACAGGTTCTCTCGAACCTCCCGCTCTGCTTCCTCATCATCCCCGGCATTGAAGATGTTCACCGGGTCAGGGCCTTCTTCTGGGCTTCCTTGCGCGCAGCGCGCTGAAGTCGAATCGTCTTCTTAGATCGGAAACGGGAACAAGCCATACAGCTGGCTTCTTCGTGCTCCGGCGACAGGCACTTGTTGCACACCGGGTGGACATCGACGTGTGGATATTTCGAGTTGCACACGGGACATGTCTATAACAGGCTCCGTTCCATGACGGTTCGTCGATAAGGCCTCTGGCGTCGACCGGGCCCTCAACGCCGAAAAGCCACGCGGCTATTCTGGATGTCCGGCTCGGAAACTGAGCAGGAACAGAACTGGGCACCGATCGCAAGACAATACCGACGGTAAACTAAAGGCCTTTTGGCCAAGAGAAAGTTTTATATCGATTCCAAACTTGAGTTAACCAATATGCATCCGAACCCAATGGCGGAAAAAAACAATCCGAGGATGGAGTCGATGCCCATGCGCACTGTAGTCCAGGGGAGGAGCCACCTATCTCGTGATACTTGGAAGTCTCTTCCAGGACAACAATGTGCAATCATCCGGACCCAATACTAGGCGGCGATCTATGCACAAGATATGAATTCAGCAGCCCACATGCCTCAAACACAAAGACTTGGGAAAGTCTAGTTAGCCACTTTTACTGCCCCCAGATGAACCAAAAGGTGAAGGAGTTTGTCAGCTCCTGTGTTACCTGTCAAGCCAGTGGCCAGACAGGTGGCCACCCAAAGGCCCCCCCCCCCGATACCGCTGCCTGTGGTGGGGGTTTCCTTTGAAAGGGTAGGTGTGGACATAGTGGGTCCACTTGAACCTCCCACAGCATCAGGAAACAAGTTCATTCTAGTGGTAGTGGATCATGCCACTAGGTACCCTGAAGCAATTCCCCTTAGGACTACTACAGCTCCTGCAGTAGCCAAGGCCCCCATTGGTGTCTTCACCAGGGTACAGTTTCCTGGGGAGGTGGTTTGAAAAAGAGGTTCTAACTTTAGGTCTGCTTACCTGAAACACATGTGGAAAGAGTGTGGAGTGCAGTACAAGTTTTTTACACCCTATCACCCACAAACTAATGGCCTTGTTGAGAGATTCAACTAGACATTGAAAGGCAAGATTATGGGGCTCCCTGAGACACTCAAAAGGAGATGGGATGTCCTGTTGCCTTGCCTGCTTTTTGCTTATAGGGAAGCGCCACAGAAGGGAGTAGGGTTTTCCCCCTTTGAACTTCTGTTTGGCCATCCTGTGAGGGGACACTCTGTCTTGTAGTAAAAGAGGGTTGGGAGAAGCCTCTTCAAGAACCCCAACAAGATATTGGTGACTATGTGCTTGGCCTAAGGTCCAGAATGGCTGAGGACATGAAAAAGACATCCAAGAATCCTGAGGCCGCACAGAGAAGGGTGAAAGGAACATGGCGGCGGCAGGCTAACGGCTGCTGCGAGGCTCCTGCACCTAAACACCCCCGTTACGAGTCTTTTGCCGGTCTTTGTATCTTAAGATTATGGATGACAACGGTTAAATAACTAGTGAGGCAGTTTTTTAAGCTATTACCGCTTTTGGTGTATGCCGCTGAGTTTTTCCCCCGTTTTTCCCCGTTTACTGGTAGGAGCTGGTGATCGGAAACTGCAGAAACACGGGAGCACTAGGACCCTGCGCTTGGCTCTGCCGGAATGCGTGAGCGGCGCTACGCGATTGAGCTGGAAACCGGGCAGCTGCAGCGGATTACAAACGCCGAAGGTGCTAAGCTGCAGAAGCAGGTCGGTGGCGGCGACTGTTTGCTTTCAGGAGAAGGAGTTTAAGTCAGCAAGCCCCGGGTAAGCCTTTTCGCTGCCGATTTATGGCTGCGGTCGAAAATAGCTTTTTTGAACAGAGTGAATGTTCCAGTGTGCCGTGGCATTTTTTCTGTTGCACCAGAAAACGGCGTAGTGACATTTAAAGGGGGAGACTGTATGGAGGCAGACAGTCCCACAATAGTTCCCCAAAACGAGAGTGATAACGTGATAGATTTTACCAAGAAAGGGGATACTGCAGAGGGGACCACCTTGGTTGATCATTGCACAGAGCAAACTGTAAAACAGGACACCACTTTAAAAGGCAAAGAGAAACGAGGTGAAGTAAAAAGCCGATATCAATTACGCTCAAAACAAGAACTCAGGAAGAAAGGGGTTCTGAACTCTATTGATTCTACTGAGAGTAGGGGCCCAGTACCTATTTCCCCTCTTAAACAAAACAAGAAAGGGGGAGCAAAAGGAAGTAGAACATCCAAAGGGGTAAAACAAACGCAAGTGCCTAGAGGGACTCCCTCATTAAATAGTTACTTTAAGATAATGGAACTGGCCTTGAACTCTAAGGAGCCTGCTACAGGAACAGTGGGGGTGGACGCAAGCACAAATGCAGTTGAGGAGCCCATAATGGATGAAACTTCTAATTCTACTACAGCATCAGCCCCCTCGCTCCTCTCTACATTTCCATTAGGTAATAAGTACGCTATCTTGGATTTAGCTCGTGCAGGGGGTGGGCCGGAGGTGGTTGTTCGGGAATCCCCGAACCAGAATTCAGTGTCAGGCGCTGGTATTTCACGCAATGATGACACACAACGTACAAATTGCTCCTCCCTCTCTGAAAGAGTCAGTCGCTTTAAATCCTACAGTAATATCTGTAAGCAATGTTGCTAAAACACCTCTACCTGCTTTACCTACTCACAGCTTAGACTTGGGAAAACACGGCCCAATGCCCCATTCTGATGGGGCGTGTGAAGTATACGAAGTGGAAAAAGAAGAGAATAGACTTGGTTCTCTGATGTACACTTTGAGGGAAGACTTACTGGGAAAGTTTGAGATCTCTGAGAAGAATCAAAGGGGGTTACATGATAGATTTGACCTTCTGGAGGCTAAAATCGAAGGTATTAACGCTAGAACGAGTGTACTCGAGGGTAAGGTGACAGCCCTCTCAGAGACTTCTAAAGGAAACACTAAGGATATAGAAGCTTTAAAAGCCCAAAATCGTACTTTAACAATGGACTTGGAAAGGTTGGAAACCCAAAGTCGACGTAATAATCTGAGGATCCTTAAAATTCCTGAAGGAGTAGAAGTGGAAGACATTAAGGGGTTCGTATGTAGATTGTTACGGGAGGATATCTTAAAGGACCGACCTGATATTAATTTGGAAGCTGAGATCCAGCGAGTACATAGGGACCCATTCAGGTTGCACCCGGATCGTAAAGCTCCCAGGAAGATTCTGGTACTTTTCCAGACTTACAGTGTTAAAGAACTGATCCTCAGTAGATGTTCGTCACATACTTCTTTAAATTTTCGAGCCAACCCCTATCAGATAAGATCAGATATTGATGGGAAAACCGCTCAAAGACAGTGGGAACTTGGCTCTAGGATGCCTGAATTGCGTTCAATGGGGGCACAGGTACAAATGAAATTCCCAGCCCTCCTCAAAATAATGTGGAACAATAAAATGTTTAGCTGTCACTTCCCAGAAGAAGTAAATAGAGGGTGAGAGGGGGAAAAAAATGGGGTGAGCAGTTTGGAAAAAAAGGGGGGGGAATAGAGGCTTGAGAAAACTATAAATAAAAAACAGTAATCACTATAGAATAAAAAAAAAAAGACTAATGATTAGTTGCACATAAGTGGGGGTGTCAAAGGTAAAGGGCCTCCTAAGACGTATACACGCCAAACAGGAGGGTTGGGTTCCTTGGGGGGTGGGTTGGGGGGGTACTTAGGGGTGAGGGGAACAAACGTATAAAAATGTCCTCAAATGCCATCAATTTTTATTCTTTTCTATTCGAATGTAATTACAAGTCACAACTAGTGGTAGGTGATGGGGTAGTTCTATTATATGATGACTTCGTCTAGTTGTAGCAACATCCTTTCCTGGAATTTGAATGGATTGGGAAGTCGTAAGAAACAACAAAATATTTGTAGTTAAATACTGGAGAAAGTATATTTCTTTTACAGGAAACACACTTAGAAGCAGAGGAATGTAAGAAAATATTTGTAAGGTATAAACGGGTTCAGGAAATATTGTGCTCAAAGCAAAATGGTGTCACTAGAGGGGTAGCTCTGTTAATAAGTGCTAATAAAGGGATTAAAGTCCATGATTGGAGTACTGACCAGTCAGGTAGGTGGCTGGCTGCAGTGCTCACAATTGGTAATGTTAAAATCTTATGTGGGGTATATTATGGTCCTAATGAAGGAAATGCTTGTTTTTTTACAAAAGTTAGAAAAGCATATGCTACAGCATACAATTCCAGTCATATTGGGGGGTGACTTTAATCTACTGCTAGATCCCCAAATAGATCGCACTTCAAAAACTAAATATAATCCTCCAAAAAAATCCCATCTTGCCTTAAAAAATATAATGAAGGACTATGCATTATGTGATGCCTGGAGAGTTAAGTATGGTACCCAAAGAGAATACTCCTTTTATACTAAAAAGTATCGTCAGTTCTCAAGAATAGACTTCTTTTTATTAGACCAGTCTTTTTTAGCAGTTATTTCTTCTATTTCTTACATACCAGTTGGTCTATCAGATCACTCTGTAGTTGAGTTAAAAATAAATTTTAAAAACAACACCCTAGACTATAGGTGGACACTTGATAGGACCATCTTATTAAATATAGAGTTTAGGGATAAAATTAGGGAAAATTCTATGGAATTCTTTAGGTTCAATGATAATACCGACTCTGAATATATTGCATGGGACACATTTAAGTCTTATATTAGAGGAGTATATAGTTCCCAAATGACTCTAAACAGAAAGCTTAAAAAAAGAAAGGGATATTCAGGAGCTCAACTTAATTAAAATAAAAGAACAGCAACTCCACTCTGCTGCCTTGGATGATAGAGCCAGTATTCCAAAACTTGAGAAGGAAATATTGGAACTGCAAATAAATTTTAGAACAAGAACTGAAAAGACACTCAAGGATAAATGGGAAGTAAGTAAGTTACACAATTTTGAGTATGGAGAGAAATGTGGGGCGTTATTAGCTTGGAAGGCCAGGTCGGAGAGGACCAGGAATAATATTAAATCGTTGACACAGCGTGGGACAGGAGTAACCTTAACAGAAGACATTGAGATTAAAATGGAAGCCAGAACTTTTTATGAAGAACTGTATCAAGAGAGGACTAATCGGTCGGTGGAAGATCTGGAGAACTGGTGGACTTCAAGAGAATTGCCTCAGTTGAGTGACGTAGATAGGGCCTCTCTGGTCAAGGAGATAACAGTGGGAGAGATTAGATCACAATTGAAAAAGATGGCTAGAAATAAGGCTTCCGGCCCTGATGGACTTCCGATTGAGGTTTATAAAGACATTGCAGAAGAAATTTTACCTCCATTACAGAGACTCTAATAAAATATTCATCCATGGAGAACAAATTCCATCTTCTTGGCTAGATGCTACAATCTCCTTGATAGCCAAACCGAACAAAGATCCGGAAAAAATAGAGTCATACCGTCCTATTTCACTTTTAAATTCAGATCTAAAAATGTACTCTGGTATCTTGGCGTCCAGGTTGGCCAAAGTTATTAAAACAATTATCCACCCAGACCAGAGGGGATTTATACCAGGCTGTCAACTAAATGAACTTACCTTTCAAGTAACCGGAGCCATCGATACCACTATTGAGAAGAAGATACCGCTCACTATTGTGGCAATAGATGCTGCTAAAGCATTTGATCAAGTGAACTGGCTCTTTTTATGGAAATCAATGATAAAATTTGGCTTCCCGGAGATTTTTGTTAAGGGAATTGAAACTCTATATAGTGCCCGAGAGCTAAGATCTTGGTAAATGGTAGCCTGTCTGACTGGTTGAACATTTTTAGAGGGACAAGGCAGGGCTGTCCCTTATCTCCTCTTTTGTTTGATATTTATATTGAACCTTTTGTTTGTACCTTACGACAGGACACAGTAATTAAACCATTTAAAATTGGTGATTTAATACTTAAGACAGCCCTATATGCAGATGACCTTCTCCTCTATACATCGAACCCAGTAGAAGCAATACCAAGATTATTTGAGCTGGCAGAGGATTTTGGTACTGTATCAGGATATGGCATTACCAGGGATAAAACTGATAGAATGTGCTGGAATAATATTAGAATGTCAGTTACCGAGCCTTCCATGAAAGAAACGTTAATTCTGCACCGAGGCCTATGTTGCCAATGTATTTGCATTATGCACGTTTAACAAGTCGAGATGAACCCGTTTTGTGGCTCAGCCTGAGCCAGGACCCGAATTCAGGCTCCATGCCTCCAGACACTCTGAAAGCTGCAGCTCAGCTATGTATCCCTGACCTCTCGCATACTTTCTGCTCAGCTGAGAGGGGCCAAGCCCGGCCTGCCAAGACAGTATTTTGTGCACAGTTATCTGCTTGCTCCACCGAAACACATTCCTGCCTAGTGAAGAAGGTAAACAGAACCCGTCTGCAGAGATAGGGCCTAGTTTTTCTGTCTCCGTTTAAGTGATTTACAGAGCTCGCATCCATAGAAGCCCATGGCCCCCACGCAATGCACAAAGAAATATATGCCCACACTGGCTCTTAGTGATGAGCAACATTTGCTTGAGCGACCTTTACTTCAGACAATACATCCTCCAAGCTTAAGATATCAGTTAAAGACGTGCAGGTCGTCCTGACACTGAAGGTTTCTCTACTAGACCGAAAGTCAGCTCCCCCCAGCTTTCCCCAGTTACACGTTAATAGCACGACATGACCAAGTGGCGCACACAAGTAGGGTAAAGGTTCCAGCTGACCATGCAGACCCCCTCCATGTATCCACCCACCTATGACTCACCTATGACTCCTAAAGGGAACGCCCACGTGTACGCCTTCTTACACGCCCCTTTGCACGCCCACATGCTCTTATCTCTCTCTTTCTCTTGCTCTGCCTGGAGCGCTCCTCCTTCTCTATGCAATGCAATGTATATTCAATGTATAAATATAGTACTCTGTGAATAAAGTTCAGAAGACCCTTCCTGAACCTTAGTGGTGATGGAACCCGATTCTCCCTTAACTCGAGTTACTGAAATAAAGCCCTTTTGAATCGGACACCACGGACTCTGCCTCTCATTATATGCATGACCCTTTGTTTAAGTATAGAAATTCCGACAGGGTAATATTTTATTTACCACATAATTCTGGCGCCCGAACAGGGACAAGTCCCTTTCCCCACGCGCCGGCGATGTAGGTCCAGCCCTTGCCCCCTTCTACAGCCGTGACGGACTTCAAAGTGTACACGCCAGCAGGACTTCCTGCTTACTCCCTCAGGCCCACGGAGGAGACGGACTGTGACCAGGCATCCACACGAGGCGGTGAGGATCGCGGATCATCCCAACCAGAGCCCAAGCCGTGAGAGAGCAAGGTCCGAGGTTTCCAGAGACCCACCTGTTCCGAGGCGCATGCGCAGTACCGAGTTCACGCAGTATCGAGTATCCGAGGCCTTCAAGTTCTGCTTCCCGGTGAGTACCGTTATTGAGAATGCATAAAGATTAGAGTTTTCAAGACGGGTTCATTTATTTGAGCTCGGTAAAGACGTGTCTCGTTCACACTGGCATGGTAAAGACGGGTCCATTTCGGTGGGCACGGTAAAGACGTGTCTCTTTATGAGATCGGTATGGTTGTACTGTATTCCAGTGCATAAAGTTAACTCTTTTTAAGTTCATGTTTCCTCCATGTATCAGTTAAGATGTATCTGTTTTAGTGTTTTAGTGTTGTAGTGCGAATGATTGTTTCAGTCAGTCTATTTTGGTGTATATTGTGTTTTCGTTAAGTAAGTTTCAACATGCCACTGTTTTCGAAATTACGTCAGATAGGGACCAGGAAAGGGATACTCGAAGAGTCAGTTCCCGTCCCGCCTAGAGACACACCTGGTCATTTCATGTATAACAAACACGGGCTAGATGCCATATTGTTTTTAGACTTATGGGTAGATTACACGAAGGATTTAGAGGAGAAGTACAGATGGCCTGCTTCAGGAACATGGGATTCTGAATGTATTATGAAAGTAGAGGAAGCGCTATGGAAAAGGAAAGTAAGACCGTCTCAGAAAGATGCCATTGAGTTATGGCGTAAAGAAGCGCATAGGAGAGCAGAGAAAGAATTCCACCAAGCAGAGAGAAGTAAACTAGCAGCGGAAAAAGCCAAAGTAAAAGAATTGCGGGAGGAGGGGAAACGGGTCAAGGCAGAACAGGCTGATAGAGAAAGAAATGCCCTCGTAGCTGGTATTTATCCCGTCCTTTCAGAAGAACTAGCTAAAGTGACCCCCTCAGAAACATCGCGTAGGTCGCGTACGCCACCACCTGTACCCTTTAGAGTACGTAGAACAAAGCCGACAGCATCAGAGGCTTTTATTTCCTCCTATCTAGAAGAGCCCGCACCGGACTATGTAAATGCAGATTTCCCTCCGCCCCCATCAGCGGCTCAGCTCCTACAGCTCCAGCAGACCGTGAAAGAGGACGTAGGACAAGGGGCAGTGGGAGGTGGGCCACCGCCATCGCCACGAACGCCACAAATGACATCAACACCATTTAAGTTTTCTGTAGGTGTAACAATTCCACGTTGTATATACGATCCAGTACCAGGAGAGGGTTCAATGCTCGTGTTTTCACTAAGATTAAGAAAAGCTGTTGACTATTTGGTTACATTACCAGACATGAAGGAACATCTAGATAAAATATACCATTTCATTAGAACGGGGGAGGGACCCGAGTGTATAGAAAAGGCCATGGAACACAGAAAGGTGGAGGTTAAGAACTACATCCTACGTTTTATGATTAACTGTCTGATCAGGGAACAAGACCAACCAGACAAAGATGTAAAGCGAGGTCTGATGGAATGGAGTGACAACATAGATGCCGGTAGGCATGATAGACAGGGACAGACAGAAAGTATGTACAAGAAAATACGAAAGGAGATCTTAGAAATACACAGTGAAAAGTCTGACGGGAAGTATGAGTCATCATCGGAAGATTTTGAGCCAGACAGCGAGGCAAAGGACAAAATGAATTATGTAGGCAAAGCACGACAGTTTGACAGGCCCAAGTGCCTCGACTATCGCAAACAGGGACAGGCTATAAAGGAAAGATATTCCCTTGAAAATGTATTCCAAGCAACTGAAAAAGCACTGAAACGACGAGTAGAGAACGAGCAATCCCACACCCCACACGAAAAGGAGTTGGCCCGGTCAGCCGTCCAGTGGGTGTCCAATTCTAAGATATATAGCAATGATATAGTGGCCAAGACTTTCTTGAGTCTTCCGCCGAACGAACAGCGTTTGGCTGGTATTTACATGGTTCAACATTTGATAACGTTGTATGAGAGTCAATATTCTGATCCCGGTCCATTGTATAAATTACTGGACGACATACTCCTAGAAAGATGGACAGGCCTAGGTACTGATTTAATTAATGTCATCCTGGATCAACGACATAAGTACTTACATTCTCTGACCACATGCATGCTTCCCGCCCCACACCACGACAGAAAGAACTTATACATAGACAGACTGAACCCCCTACGAGAGGTACATCCCGTCAAAAATGCAGCGGGTGAACTTCAACGAGTGTATGTTTACACACCCTTGACGAAACTTGAAATACTGGAAATGAAAAAGATGTTGCCCTGCCATGATAAAGACCCGGGGGGGTTTCACCGAGAATTGAAAGACATTCTCCGCATTGGAGATTACACGTACGCTGACATTCTGAAACTATTGAAAGTACTGTTGCCTGCAGGTATTTATGAAAAGCTTAAGGAAAAGGACAGGGAGGTGGGAGAGAAAAAGTTAAGTTGGGCAGAATTGAAAACAGAGGATAAAGGCCAGCACCCTGGTGTTGGTCTTGGGAACAAAGCTAAAGAATTACCTGAACTCCTGATACAGGTTTTGCCGAGACTATTGATTACGAAAAAGGAAGATTGGGATGCTATTTCAGCCTGTAAACAGAAACAAGACGAGGACACAAGTGATTTTTATTCCAGATTTGAGAAATGCTTTTCTATAAATAGTGGCCTTAAGCCCAGTAGTGAGTCATATCCACATCTTTTCGTGAGCAAATTAGTAGAGAATTCCTTACCCCAGATCAAGAATAGAGTACTGAAGGTTGAGAGTACATGGCAAGCAAACAGCCCTTCGCAAATGTTGCAAATGCTACAATATCACCAGAACAGAATTAGAGAAGAGCAGGAACATGAAAAGAGACGCATGAAAGAGACAAAAATGAAAGTGCTGGTTGCCCAAACGGTACCAGCAAATACGAACAAAAATGCCACGACACTTAACAAAGGGAAATGTAATTATTGCAAACAGCCAGGTCATTTTGTAAAAGATTGTGCTGTCCTGAAACATAATATAGCTACAGGCAAGACAAAAGAGCGACCGCATCCTCCTAGGCAGAATAGCACCCCACAGAACACACAACAGACAGTAGCCAATTTTCCACCCCCACCACCACCTGTTCATGCCACACAACAAATGTTACAGTACACGCAGTCAGACTATCCAGAATACCAACAGTTCTCATGAAACAGCCTAGAGAGGGAAGTTGGCTTGCCCCTTATTGAGGTTCCTGTAGATCAAGAGGGTCCCTATGTACATAGTCGTGTATTGGGAAAGGACAGAAAATTTCTGATTGACACAGGGGCGAGCAGAACTACCATCAGTCATGACGAGGTTCCAGGGGCACCCTTCTCAGGCTCACAGAATGTTTCCCTGGGATTTTCGGGAAAGCCTATTGTTAATGAAGTTTCGAAACCAGTTTCCCTAGGGGTCGGTCCATTGTCACGTACCACAGACTTGCTACTTACTAAGTCATGTCCAGAAAACTTGCTTGGTATAAAGACATTAAAAGAACTAGGAGCAGTTATATGTTGTTCTCCGGAAGGAGTGCGACTGTTCTTACGTGATTTTAAAGGACATTATGTGTTGAGAGATTTTTACCCCAGACTCCAGAATGTACCACAGCCACTTATGGGCACAAGGTCCGACTGACGTAGGTTACATGCACATTACACCACACCGTGTCACTCTCAAAACAGGAGTAGTACTACCACGTATACGACAATACAAGTTACCACCTGATGCCGTAGTAGCCTTACTGAAAATTGTTGACGAACTCATTGCACAAGGGGTGGTAGTGGAAACTGATTCGAATGTATGTAATTCACCTGTCATCCCTATTCTTAAACGAACAGACCCTAATGCACCACCAGTTTACAGACTAGTTGTTGACCTTCGAGAATTGAACAAATGTATAGTCCCTCAATACCCAGTGGTCCCAGACATTTCTTCATTACTGACTGCCATTGATTCTGAGGCAAGGTTCTTTGCTGTCATTGACTTGAAAAATGCCTTTTTCAGTGTTCCAATTCATCCAGATAGTCAGTACCTTTTCGGATTCAGTTTAAATGGACGCAGCTTTAAATTTACGAGAGCTCCCCAAGGTTTTACAGAGAGTCCTAGCATTTACAGCCAAGCATTAAAAGACAGCTGGACAGTATTCATATGCCTACCAACACTGCACTGCTCCAGTACGTAGACGACATCCTAATTGCAGCACGATCAAAACCAGACTGCGAAAATGCATCACTGACAGTTTTACACTTTCTGGCAGACAAGGGGCAGAAAGTGTCCCCTTCGAAGTTGCAATTCTGTGCACAGCAAGTGGTGTACCTTGGACACTTGCTGTCCAAGAGGGGTAGACAGCTGACACAAGAACGTATTCAGTTAATTGCTAACCTTTCACAGCCCAAGACACAAAAGGAAGTACGGGCCTTCATTGGCCTCACTTCATACTGCAGACAATGGATTCCCCAGTATGCCTATCTAGCCAAACCACTCATACAGTTGACAACACAGGAGGCAGCGTCTTCGACCGTCCTCCCCTGGACACAAGAACATACCTTGGCTTTTGAAGAATTAAAAAGAGCCTTATGTCAAGCGCCAGTTTTAGCGACTCCTTGTTACAGCAAACCTTTTACGCTTTTCGTCACTGAACGAGATGGAACAGCATTATCTGTCCTTACACAAGATCAAGCAGGAAAACACAAGCCTTGCGCTTATTTTTCTAGTACACTGGATCCAGTGGCACAGGCTCTGCCCGCGTGCCTTAAATCAGTTGCAGCAACAGCCCTAGCCATAAGACAAAGTGACTCCATAGTGCTGGGACACCCCCTGACAGTACAGGTCCCACACGCAGTGGAAGTTCTCTTGAACAAGACACAGACAACACTTGACTGTAGCGAGACTGACAGGATATGAACTGACGTTATTTCAGCCACACATAGAGATCAGACGATGCAATATTCTTAACCCTGCTACACTCTTGCCCTAAAGTACAGTAGACACTGCACCACATGACTGTGTGGAAGTAATGAATACAGTGACGAAACCAAGACAAGACCTGACCGATATTGCACTGCCAGACCCTGACCTGACACTTTATGTAGATGGTTCATGCATGAGAACTAGCACAGGAGAGTTAGTGGCTGCATATGCCGTGACCACTGATACTGAAGTCATAGAGACACAAAGAATAGACACACTGACAGCACAAGCAGCAGAGCTCATCGCTCTGACACAAGCATGCATAAGAGCCAAGAACTTGAAAGTGAACATTTATACAGATTCACAGTATGCATTCGGCGTTGTTCATGATTTCGGAGTGTTATGGAGGGAGAGAGGTTTCCTGACCTCTCATGGGGCTAAAATTCAGCACGGTCCGCTTATTCAGGCCCTGTTAGAAGCGATACATTTACCTTCAGCCATAGCAATCCTAAAATGCAAAGCACATACCAAAGTTACAGACACCATTTCCCAGGGTAATGACCTGGCAGACCGAACAGCTAAACTTACAGCCCAGACACCAACAGACACGACAAAGACAGAAGCACCATTACTGACAAAAAGTATGACAGTCAGGGATCCCTCACAAGATGTACTCGACATACAGACACATGCCACTCCAGATGAAATAAAGAAATGGACTGAACAAGGAGGGGGTCCAGACTGACCAAGGTTGGATGACTAAAGGCAAAGCTACATGGTTTCTCCCAGACTCTATGGTACAAGCCATCATAAACACAGCACATAGTCCAGCACACTTGGGAGAAAAGGCAATGCTAGACAGCTTACAGAATATCTGGTTTAACAAGCACCTGCGTGCAGCAGCGAAACAGAAAGTACGTACCTGTATGATTTGTTGCCAGTTCAATCCAGGCAAAGGCATTCCGGTGGAACAAGGCGGATTTCATCCTCCTGACCATCCTTTTGAAGTCCTCCAGATGGATTATATCCAAATGGACAGATGTAGAGGCTACAAGTATGTCCTGGTAGTTGTATGTGCACTATCCAGATGGACAGAAGCGTATCCAGTCCCAGATTATACTGCTGTGACCACCGCCAGGCAATTGGTGCGTGAATTTTTCCCCAGATTTGGATTGCCCCGTGTCGTGTACTCAGATAATGGTCAGCCCTTTTCTTCTGAATTAATGAAACAAGTGTCCCTTCTGTTAGGATATAATTGGAAGTTTCATTGTGTACGACATCCAGAAGCAGCAGGACTCGTAGAGCGCCATAATCAGACACTTAAGACGAGATTAGCGAAGATCTGTGCAGAAAAAGGCGTGGATTGGATGGTAGCCTTGCCGGTTGCCCTCTTTTACATGCGTATGGTAGCTCATTCCAGAACAGGCCTATCTCCTTATGAAGTGGTTTTCGGTAGACCACCGAATATGTGGGGTACGCCTATGCCTAAGAAAATAACTGATGTTGACAGTAACATGCTGACAGATTACCTGGCTTCCTTGATGTCTGCACTCCTCTCTTGTCGTTCACAGGTTGCCGCCGCCTTCCCTGACAACACCCAGGTCAAGGAGCATGCCATAGTCCCTGGAGATTTCGTATATGTGCGGAACTTTGATCGATCAAGCCCCCTTGAGCCACGCTGGAAGACACCGAAATTAGTATTGCTCACCACGAGGACAGCCGTCAAGGTCGAAGGACGTAAAGGTTGGCTACACGCCCAACACTGTAAAAAATACCATGGAGATTCCGGAACTTTGATCAAGACAAAAGACAGTACCGATAGTACAGACTCTAAGCCCCCTTTGCTAGAAAAGACTCTGCAACAAGAGTATAGGTCCAAGTTACGATCTAGTAAGTCAGACAGCGTTTAATTGTTTAAGTCCACTAGGTGGTGAATCGGTTAGACAAGTTCCTGACATGTATAAGATCGTAGACCAGAATAGTAAGAACAGAAATGAAAGAAAAGTACTGCAAGATATTACGCAGTAGATGTATAGTAACTCTGATTTTTATGTCTTTTCTGTGCATCACTATCATATGTATCAGCTTGACACTACATGTTTTCTTTCCTATTTCTTCACGTATACACTTTTCCATTAATGACACTGTAGAGCATACATTCAGTGATCTGCCACCCCATGAACTGTCATATCGACTAGCCCTGCGCAACAATACTTTTATTTGAATGTTGCACCATTCTCATCCGACCAGCAATGTAACAGATTGCTGGGTATGTGGCCGACTCCCACCTTATCAGAAAACGAAGGGAGTTCTTCCCCTTTTCCCTTTTCCGTTCTCGCACAATGGTTCGTGCGGAGCATGGTTTGCTTTAATGTCATCACTAGACAAAGTCCGCAGTTTCCCAGGAAGAATGGATATGGGGAAACTTGAATACAGTAATGCATGAGGCATGTTTTCCAGACAAAGACGGTCTTCCCCAAAGGAAGGGGACCGATCTAGAAAATGAAGTGTACGAGCAAGGAAATGCTTCCCTTAACTTTATGATTCTGAATGTTCAGCCCGAGCAAAATACAGGTCCACCGTTTATATCAGTCCTACCAGTAAAAGGTGAATTGTGCGTTAGAAAGAAAGGATCAGTACATCTGGGACACAGTGAATATAATACTGTAGTCGAGTTTAATGACAAAGGAAAGTCTTCTTTCAAAGCTTCCCGCCATTCCTATTTCATTTGCGGTCAGACAGCCTATGTACATCTGCCCTTAGACTGGGGTGGAACATGTTATATAGCGTTCCTGTTGCCACCTGTCTTTCTAGCCCCATCCCATTATCATCGAGATTCACGATTAGAGCATGTCAGACACAGGAGGGAGACCGATTCCCCAGTGATTGATCAGACTGAGACAGCTTGGGATCAATATACAGATTTCAATAAAGGATTCTTTTTCTTCATAGGTCCCGTCCAAAACAGTAAACTAATACGCAAGGTAACAAGAACTCTAGAAGCAGTTGTAAATGAGACTGCATCTGCTCTGGCTAACTCGACCCAGGAGCAGTCTGCCATGAGACTTGTTGTTCTTCAGAATCGCCTTGTTCTTGACGTCATCCTGGCAGATAGGGGCGGGGCTTGTAGATTGATCGGCTCCAGTTGTTGCGTGTTTATTCCAAATAACGCGCCATCTGTATACGCAGCAATAAACAAGACTCCACAAGATAGCTCACGAGATACATCAAGATCCAGGCACATGGACTTGGTCCGGTTGGCTCTGGAGTGTAATATCGGCATGGGGATGGAAAATGTTGTCGTTCCTAGGAATGATACTGCTTATGATATTCGGCTGCTGTCTCTGTCTGCAATGTGGCCCGGCGATTTGCGGCCTGTGTGCCACTGCCTGTATTCCCCATCCACGTATACAAAAGAAAAAAGACGAACAAATGATGCTGTATGATCAGATATATGGTCTCATGAATATAGATATTTCCTGAAGGGCACAGTAGGGGACAAGGAGGGAATGAGGAAATAGAAATTTTTCATGGCCAATGTGTCCCCTGCTTGTACCCCACGTTTAGTGTATGTTCATGCCATCCATGCATTTTCCCTCTCATGCCTGTAATAATAATGCCTCTGCATTTCCGTCCCATATTAGAATGTCAGTTACCGAGCCTTCCATGAAAGAAACCTTAATTCTGCACGAGGCCTATGTTGCCAATGTATTTGCATTATGCACGTTTAACAAGTCGAGATGAACCCGTTTTGTTTCTCAGCCTGAGCCAGGACCCGAATTCAGGCTCCATGCCTCCAGACACTCTGAAAGCTGCAGCTCAGCTATGTATCCCTGACTTCTCGCATACTTTCTGCTCAGCCGAGAGGGGCCCAGCCCGGCCTGCCAAGACAGTATTTTGTGCACAGTTATCTGCTTGCTCCACCGAAACACATTCCTGCCTAGTGAAGAAGGTAAACAGAACCCGTCTGCAGAGATAGGGCCTAGTTTTTCTGTCTCCGTTTAAGTGATTTACAGAGCTCGCATCCATAGAAGCCCATGGCCCCCACGCAATGCACGAAGAAATATATGCCCACACTGGCTCTTAGTGATGAGCAACCTTTGCTTGAGCGACCTTTACTTCAGACAATACATCCTCGAAGCTTAAGATATCAGATAATACAAGACGTGCAGGTCGTCCTGACACTGAAGGTTTCTCTACTAGACCGAAAGTCAGCTCCCTCCAGCTTCCCCCAGTTACACGTTAATTGCACGTCATGACCAAGTGGCGCACACAAGTAGGGTAAAGGTTCCAGCTGACCATGCAGACCCCCTCCATGTATCCACCCACCTATGACTCACCTATGACTCCAAAAGGGAACGCCCACGTGTACGCCTTCTTACACGCCCTTTTGCACGCCCACATGCTCTTATCTCTCTCTTTCTCTTGCTCTGCCTGGAGCGCTCCTCCTTCTCTATGCAATGCAATGTATATTCAATGTATAAATATTGTACTCTGTGAATAAAGTTCAGAAGACCCTTCCTGAACCTTAGTGGTGATGGAACCCGATTCTCCCTTAACTCGAGTTACTGAAATAAAGCCCTTTTAAATCGGACACCACGGACTCTGCCTCTCATTATATGCATGACCCTTTGTTTAAGTATAGAAATTCCGACAGGGTAATATTTTATTTACCACATAGTTAAAATGATAATCCTGCCAAAAGTAACGTTTCTCTTCAACACCATTCCCTTAATTTTTAACAAAAAAGATATTCTCAACCTGCAAGGAAGGATAGGCTCTTTTATTTGGGTTACAAAATCTCCCAGAGTAGCCTGGAAGAAGTTGAGGAGAGGATTAAAACGTGGCGGTTTGGCACTTCCAGACTTACTTTTCTACTGCTATGCCTTCCAATTCAAAAATTTTAGACTTCTTGCCAATAAACAGGACTATACCTCACATGGTAGACTTTTTCAGGCTATGTTATTAGACCTTCCACATAGTGCAGATTTCTTTTTGTTTAAGTTTGGCGACCAAATATTTTTTTTAAAAATTTGTCTAAAATTATTAAGGGCTGCCCTAGATAATTGGCAACAGATCTGTAAAATACTAGGTATTTCTTATTACCACTCTCAAGCTTCAATTTGGGATTCCCCCGGCACTCCGGAGTGCTTAACAGATCAATTAGCCCTTCCATTGAGGAGAGCTGGTCTCGAGAAATGGGGGGACCTTTGTAATGCGTCGACACTATCAAGTTGGGAATCCCTAGCGAGTTTAACCGGGGGTACCCTCACGGGGTTCAAGTTTTACCAACTGTCTGCTTGGTGGCGGAGCCAAAAGTGGAATACAGAAGAGGAGAGCCCCCTGTTGGAACTAATAAGTAGTAACACGGGGAGGAAGGGTGAGACCGCTGTATGGTATAACATTTTAGTGGGAAGTAAGGATAACCTTGAATCAGAAATTATTAAAATATGGGAGTCTACCATAGTTCAGAACCCAGATAGCTTAGTGAAAGCTTGGATAGATTCCTTTACAATGTCTCAAAATATTATAAAACCTTCAAACTTGAGAAGAAATCATCTATTTACAATGTATAGGGTTTATTGGACTCCGGCTAAACTTTCTAAAATGTCAACAGTACAATATACTTGTCCTAGATGTAAGCTTCCTGAAGCTAATGACACTCACATGTTTCTGGATTGTCCTGAAATAGTTAACTACTGGAGACAAGTCTGTTGTTTTTTGGAAGAGGTACTGTTATTTCCATTCACATGTACCCCTAGATTAATTTTCTTTGGCCTTCAAACTGATTATGACATTAACAGTTATATATCACAGTTTATTTTTTATGTGGTTGTCATCTCCAGAAGAGAGATCTGTAAGGAGTGGAAGTCGGAACTTCCCCCAAAATTTTCAGAATGTCTTAAAAACATCATGGCGGTGAGTAAATTTGATATACTCTGTGGAGGGGAGAAGTCTGTTAAATTGTGGTCTGCGTTAAAAATCTGGTGTGATAAATAATAGTCCAATGATTATGCCAGAGGTTAAGTGGTCCGGTCCTCCCAATGTAGCAAGAAACATCGCAAATGGGAGTTGGATGGGAAATAACCCTACCTCTGGGCAATCTTCGCTGGCTATCCACAAACATCAGGGCTGGAAAGGAAGGTTTGTGTCAGTGGCTTGAAGAATGCCTATTTAGAGCTAATATCTACTGGTGGCATATATGAGGACAAAAAAAAAAAAAAAAAAAGAATCTTGAGGCCAGCCAGGAGCAACAGAAGCACTGGTATGACCAAAAAGCTGCACTGGTTGAATTTCAACCTGGACAAAAGCTGTGGATTTTGGAGCCAGTGGCACCAAGGCCACTCCAGGACAGATGGAGTGGCTTTTACTCTATTCTAGAAAAAAAGAGTGAGGTCACTTACATGGTTAACCTGGGCACAAGCAGCACACCAAAAAGGGTTATTCATGTGAACCGCCTAAAGAGCTACAATGACAGGGCTGACATCACCATGTTGATGGGGACTGATGAGGAACAGGAAGCAGAGAGCGAACATCGCCCTGATGTCCTCTCCTATACCCCAAAAGATAGGTCAGTAGATGGAGTTGTCTTTTCAGACACCTCTGCCCAACAGCAGACGGACTACAAGCAAGTCTTGAAACAGTATGCTAAGCTCTTTTCCTTGTCCCCTGGTCTGACAAACTGGTGTACCAATTTGGGCTAGTAACATGTGTCCAGCATTGTGTCCACCTGCTTTGAAGTGTATCACCATATAGCACATGACGGTTTCCCTTTATGCCTCGAAGGTTTCCCTAGCAACCAGGCAATATCTACTACTTTTAATCACATTACATTTCTGTCTACATCTCGATTGTAATTTTAGGGCACTTTGTTTCACGTAGTTTTGCTCAAGACATTGTTGGTCCGGTTTAATTAATTTTCAATATCCTAGACAGGACCCAAAGTCATATTTAACAATCCCGCGCGGTTGATTTTTTATTTTCTATATCCTTGCGGTGCAATTTATTAGAAGGAGAGTCCAACGTTCTGTATGTTCGCGGACCACCCAGCCAGTGTTGGTCAATTCTGATTGGCGGAAACTTGAATGTTTCTTCATACCAATCCGCACCAACATAATTTGATGGCAGCGGACCACATAGGAAGCTCTACAGCTTCGCGGGCGATATTACTCGTGTCTCTGAGTCCCAACCAATTAGGAGACGCCTATCTTTATGCAAATTATTCAGCTACGAGAAACCGAATCCGGATAGGTCGATATGTAAACCAATCCCACCCGGCTGGTTGATATTTAAACCAGGAAGCGTTTCACATCAGTTCGGGAAATGCCACGGAGATAGATGTTCCGGCGCCAAGATTTTACACAATAGGTAAGCGCTATTAGGCATAACTTATGGCTCGCATCTACCCTAGACGTAATTTTTTCCTGACCCTTGCACGAATCTCGTCTTCTGACACCCTCTAGATTTACCCGGTCTTTTACAGCAAATTACTCTCGTAACTGAGATCCACAGACTCGGCTGGGCTGTGTTGAAGCTGATTGCGATTAGGAGCTAATCTTAAGCGTGTTCCCATACTGTGCCTTCTCCCCAATAAACCATATACAGGTATGTTTGTCTGCACTCTCTTATACTTAGTAAAGACCAAACATCTAGTCACACTTCTACAGCAATTGATCGAGTCCTAAATTGCTTTTTGCGTTCCTCTAGGTTTCATTGAAAACAAAGAGATGATTTTTATAGCACATAAGGTGCGGCCTAATTAGCCAAAATAGGAGGAGCATAAGAACATACCGCGTCTCACATTATAAGGTATTTCCTGATTTTATAGGTCCGTAACAGATTAGTGGATAGATGTCTAAACAACATTCACAGTTTAGCTCTTTATTTCTGTTTCCTATCTGTTGTACTACAGGCCAGAGGCTTTTATCGAGGGTATTGTGCTTTTCTTCGAGAATTTAAGAAACACGCACCTGAGAAAAATTCTGCTTTTCTTTTACACATATTGGATAAGATATTTTCCCTGTTATTTAGGGGTAGCACTTTAAATACTAGACCTTTAAATTACCAAGTGAGTTTAATGTTAGATTGGCTGTAACATTGTGGGATTTTGATTAAAACACCCTTTATCTCGATTTACAGTAGATCCATATGTCTTCGTGTCCACTGACAACGACATAGGATCTTATCCTACTTAGGCCCATTTGGCTTAAACATGACAATTCCTATGTAACAATTATCCAGTAGCGTTCCTTTCAGAATATGGAGGGTAGATAATATTCTTGCAATTTTTAACATGACAAAATAAAGTAGAGATTCTCTCGAATCTAGGTCATTTACCTTTAATATTATAACGATTGACTTAGTTTTTTGTCAATCTTTCCTATGAATAATTAAAATAATTATTTTCCCAAAATGCTTGTTACATCGACCCACTACAGGCTTATATGTATTTTGCTTACATACAAAAGCAGTAAAAAACAAACAGGCCGATTCGGTTCAAACCAGGATTCCTGTTCCAAAAAGACAAACTATCCAGGAGTCTTTCCATTAGCAAATGGAGGGTAGTTAATCTCTCTTACAAACCCAAAATGGTACCAGAATGTTCAAACTATATGTAGGAGACTGTTATATGTATTTCTGTTGTTGATCATGTATTGAATGTGACATATTAAATAGTCTTTGTTAATCTTTTATAATATGTTGTATATCTATTTACAGGGAAACAATATGACTCCCTGGTTACGACACATATTATTTTAGTCTTGAAAAAGGTGGCAAAAAGCAAGAAAATCCACCGAAACGCGTCAACGCTTTTTCATGCTGTACAATTCAAGACTCCCTATCGTTGTAGATATCCTAATGTTTTGTACATACGACATCGATGTGATAAACTAGGAGTCCGAATATACTAGGAGCATTGTATAATTTTTATGTCTTGCTGTTTCTAACTTTCTTTTACCGATTATGCGGGTCATAATTGAATGTTACGTTATTTTTGTGTTGTACTGACTTGTTTTTATTTAAATCCCCTATATGTGTTCAGTTTAAGAATCTATAGTAATTTAGAATAATTTTTACTGTATGTATACATAATAAATTGTGATTTTCCTTTTTATTCAGTGTGTCATGATATTTATGATTTCCTGTGATTTAGGTTTTAATTGTTCTTTCTAAACACTGTCCAGTCCTGTTCGAGGGAATTGCATTTTTCTGGTACCAATGATGTGGACACTGGTGACAGTGCACCTGTCAAAAACAAAATCTATTGAGACAGTCAGACAAGTCAAGGAAAGCATCCGAGCTGAAGTCAGCAAGATGCTGGAATTAGGGGTTATTGTACTCTCTGAGAGTCCCTGGGCGAGCCCAGTGGTTCTAGTCCCCAAACCTCATCCACAGGGTGGAAAGAGATAAATGAGGTTCTGTGTGGACTATAGAGGGCTCAACTCTGTCACCAAGACAGATGCTCCACCGATCCCAAGACCAGATGAGTTGATAGGCAAATTGGGGGCAGCCAAATTTCTAAGTACCTTTGACTTAACTGCAGGGTACTGGCAGATTAGCATGGGCCCAGGAGCAAAAGAGAAAATCGCATTCTCCAAACCTGATGGGCACTATCAGTTCACTGATATGCCCTTTGATTTAACGTATGCCCCTGCCACCTTCCAGAGGTTAGTGAATACATTCCTTGCTGGGTTGGAGTCCTTTAGTGCACCTTATCTTGATGAAATCGCTGTCTTTAGTTCCACCTGGCAGGATAACCTGATCCACCTTAGAAAGGTTTAAAATGCCCTACAAACTGCAGGACTAACTATCAAGACATCCAAATGCCAGATAGGGAAGAGAAGTGTGGTGTACTTGGGCCACCTTGTTGGTGGAGGCCAGGTACAGCCCTGGCATCCCAAGCTCCAGGCCATCCTGGACTGGGCAGCTCCAACCACCTAGACCCAAGTCAGTGCATTCCTTGGCTTGACTGGATACTACAGGAGGTTCCTGAAGGGTTATGGGTCCATTGTGACTCCCCTCACAGAACTCACCTCAAAGAAAACGCCCGAAAAGGTTAACTGGACAGTTATTTGGCAAAAGGCGTTTGACACCCGGAAAGAAGCAATGCGCTCAGCACCAATTCTAAAGGTGCCACATTATGTCAAACAGTTCACAGTGCAGACTGATGCCTCTGAGCTAGGGATAGGAGCGGTCCTATCCCAGACCAAGATGTAGGCCAAGACCAACCAGTTGCTTTTGTAAGCAGAAGGCTTCTCCCCAAGGAGCAGCGTTGGAGTGCCATTGAGAAGGCGGCCTTTGCTGTGGTTTTGTCCCTGAAGAAGTTGAGACCATACTTGTTTGGTGCTCACGTCCTAGTTCAAACTGATCACAGACCTCTCAGATGGCTAAAACAAATGTAAGGAGAAAATCCTAAACTGTTGAGGTGGGCCATCTCCCTACAGAGAATGGACTTTGTAGTGGAATACAGACCTGGGACTGCCCATGCCAATGCCATTGGACTTTACAGGTGCTTTCACTTACACAATGAAGACTCTATAGGGAAAGGTTAGTCACATCATCATTCCTGGGCATTGTAAGTGCAGTGCGGCCATTTAGAGTATATTGTGCTGGGAGTTTGTCATTACGAACTCCACAATACCATAATGGCTCCACTGAAAACTGGGAAGTTTGGTATCAAACTGCTCAGCACATTAAACCAACACTGATGCCAGTGCGGGATTTAATGTAAAATACACAACAGAGGGCATCTTAGAGATGTCCCCTGAAACTCGACCAACTTCTAGTGACCTGACTGAGTGGCTGCTTAGGCTGCCACCAACAGGCATGTTTCTGGTACCCTGAGTCGAGAGCCTGCTGCTCTCTGGGGCCTGAAACAATGCACATCCAGGGACAAGGTGCCAAGCCTCCTCCCCCAGGATGGACAGGGTTCACAAAGGGAAAGCTTCAAAGGCATGCCACCTTTGTGAGCCTCCCAAAACCATTTGCTGCTTTCAGCAACTGGTCCCCACTGGTTCTACCCCCCGCTTTGGGAGGGAAAAACAAGTGAGGGAAAGAGGTGTGCCCCCTCTGCCAACCCCACCCCTCAGGTGGGGGAATCGAGATGAAGCATAACACAACACTGAGTCCCCGCCATCTTGAGGATGGTGGGATCCAACCAACTAGGGACAGGCTTCTGCCCCCCTCCCACTGGAGGGTGGCACGATAGGGAGTGTACCCACCCCAGGGAAGGGATCCATTGTTCCCTGCCCTTTACCTACCTGTAAAGCCCCTAAACAACAAGTTACTTACCTTCGGTAACGATATATCTGTAAGAAACAGTAGTTAGTATTAGATTCCTTACCTTAGAATATCCCCAGGCGTCAGACTGGATCCGGAAACTTTTGCGTAGCAGTACCCTTGCGCGTCGGTAGGCGTCGTCTGCGGCTCGGTGTCCGTCGTCAGCGTCGTGGGCACCGTGATGACGTCGGAGTACTTAGACGCTGCCTCCGCGTGCAGACGTCAGTTCTTAGTCACAGCTTTTCCGTGCCAGAAACGTAGAGCCATGTTAAAAACCAACACTGGTGCCATTGAAACTAGGGCCCTGAAAAGGGATGACCTTAACACTAAATATCGGTTCGCAGAACGGGGAGGATGGGTGGGGCGGTAAGGAATCTAATACTAAATACTGTTTCTTACAGATATATCGTTACCGAAGGTAAGTAACTTGTTCATCTGAAAGAAACAGGTATTAGATTCCTTACCTTAGAATAGATACCCCAGCAATACCAACCCCGGTGGTGGGTCTGCGAATCAATAATCACACCAGAAAGTCCTGGAGGACGGAACGGCCAAAGAAGCCATCCCTCCGGATTTGGCTGTCCAGGCAGTAGTGTCTTGCAAACGTGTGCAGCGATGCCCACGTAGCTGCCTGACAGATGTCCTGCAAGGGGACTTCCCGACCCAGGGCAGTGGTAGCCGCCGTGGCCCGAGTGGAATGGGCCCCTCAGCCCCAACAGGAGGCTCCTTCTTTGCCAAGGAGTAACAAGCCTTGATACACAAGACGACCCACGAGAGATGGTCCTCTTGTGCACCGCCCCTCCCTTCTTAGCGCCTGTGAGAAGGTGGCCTGATATGCAGTGCTCACTATTCTAGTGAACACTATGTATCAGTCCAGCAACCCTTATTGATGATTGGTTGTAAGTCAACCTTATAGACCAGCTATCCTAGTAGCATGGATACGAGCAGTCTAAGGCTAAAGACTCGAGAGGGCGTGTTAAGCCAGCTGTTTACCACACATATACCCCTTGAATACCCAGTGAAAGGACACCACACAAGTGTTATGAAAATAAACAGTTATTTATTAAAGATCACAACAGCCCTGTACTCTTTATGAGGACAGGGTACTAAGCACAAACCAAAACTCTTACAAAAATACTTAAGTTAGCACAGTATATACAAATGCCCGAGGGGCACGGAAAACCATATACTCTGAAAGTGGAATGCGAAATTACTAGCAGGTAAGTACAGTACTAATAGCTTTTGGAATCGCTAGGACTTGACTAGGGAATCGTTAGATTATGTCTAGGAGGCCTAGGGGACTCGGGTGCAGTGTGTGCACTCTCACGCGAGATGCGGGACAAAAGTCTATGGTAGCTAGGAATTAGAAAGTTAGTGTTCTCGGGCGAACCCGACCTGGTAGGGAGAAAACGAAAGTAGATTCTGACCCTTGGATAGTGAGGCTATGCTGGGGCACCGAAATGCCGAAGTTACCTAGCCCAGGGGCTGCAGCTGCATAGGTCTGAAAAGACGTCGGGAATCCTCGTAGACGGACCAGGAGCCGGAAGAAAAGATGCTGGCCGGTGACCAGTGAAGAAAGTTCAGTCGGATCCAAGCCTGGATCTTGAAGATAGATGACACCTGAAAGCAGAGGGGACCAAGTTCGAGACTACTAGCCAGTAGTCAGTGGGCACCAGGAGGGCACCGGATGGTAGCCACCTCGACTAGGTGAGTGGGTGACGCTTGACTCGAAGATCTCACGGACCAGGAGGCGTTGTCGGCGACCAGGATGGAGGATCGAGCTGTCCCACGAAGATAGAAGCTGTCGGCGTCGCTGGACCCAGGATTGGGCAACAAAGCCTTGGCAAATTCAAGCCCACGCGGTGGACCTAAAATGGCGTCTGGAGTGGACCAGGAGGGTCCGGGGTGCCTCTCTTGAACAAGGAAGCAAGGGCCAGCCTGGAGCAACCAGACCAGCAGAAGAGTTGTCGTCGGGCGTCGTTCAGAAGGCCACAAGCCAGCCGGCTAGTAGCCAAACAACGCGGTGCACAGAAAACAGCAGAAGGGCCCCACGCCGATCGTGGAGATGCAGGGAGGCTGATCTTGGGTGCTGGAGCTGCGCAGGGTTGGGGCTTCTCGGACCCCAAAGCACTCACCAGTGGAAGACTCGGTGGGCTTGCAATAAAGATGTCGTGCAGTCTTGGCGATCGTCGGTCCCTTGAGGTCTCGTCGCACTCACGGTTCTCAGCTTGGCTGTAGAGGTGAGTAGAGGTCAGAGGTGCCAGGGAAGCCGGGTCTCGTCGAGCTGGGTCGTCGGATTCGTGATGAAGGACTTGCAGCAGACCGCAGTGTTCTTTAGGATGGTGCCTGCGGATGCAGGGTGACTACTCCTTAGCCACAAGGGAGAATCTTGAAGAAGAAATCGTGAAGTCCTTTCGAAGAGAGTGGTATCTTGATTCCAAAGATGATCTAATTTTAACAGGGGGCCCGCTCCCATCTTTATACTAAAAAAGGGGGCTGACCCGGTGACTAGGTCCTGCCTATGGGTGGGACTAGGTGGGGGGTGGTTACACCCCTCAGCCATGCCGGACTTCCCCAGGCCAGGGGCTGGTGTGCCCCTGGAACTGGTTCAGACCGGCCTATGCGTAGTGAGCACCGGGGTGCCACTCAGCAGTCACCTTCCTGTAAAGCCCTGCCTACCCAGGATACACAAAACCATGTCTGGGACGGTGCTAGCACCGCCCCTGACAGGAAACCCTTTGTCCAGGCTCCCCTCACTGGAAGGACTCCCAGCTGCAGGGGGTCAGACTCGTGTCTGTGGTGGCAGCATCCATTTTGTGGAGCTGAGGCTTCAGTTAACTTTAACCGGGGTTCACAGTTACATACATGTCGTGTCCCTCTAGAAGGGTGGAATGCTAACCCCGTCGCCAGAATTGGCGAGGGGTTAGTATTCCAATTCGTATGACACCTTACTCGACATGTTTTGATAAAGCAATACCAAAGATAGCATTTAACCGCGAGGATTATAATGCACTTAAGAGTATATGGTATGCGATATCATGGAACAGCTATTAGGACTTGATTCCGCAAGCTGCAGACAGGCTCAGCTCATGCCAGAGCACCATCTCACACGATTCCAAGCACTCTGCCTTCAGGATTGTCAAGGCCTGCCATAGGAGTGACTGATAGGAATCTGTGTGTCCATTTTAGGGTTAGGTATAGGTATACTACACCTACAGCAAAGGGTGATTACACGACTTTGCCCCAGCTGTCATGCAGCCAGTTGTGTCAAATTTAGGAGGCCAGCCAGGGGTGGCATAATACATGCTGCAGCCCCTGGTAGCCCTGGGTACACCTATGCCCTGAGTTACAGGGTCTGATAAGGTGGCCCAGTACCAATTGGTAGATGCACCTAGGGTACATGAAGTAATTTAGAAAGAGAACAGCCAGGCTGTGGGTCTGATTGGCAGGCCCACAGCCAGAGAAAGTCGTAAACCAGTGAAACAAAAGCAAAAAATCTGGGTGATCATAGGATTGCAGACCCTACTCTCCTACATGACCCCCCCCCAAACTTTGGGACAATAAGCTAACCTTGACCAGGTGAGTCTTCTTGTTCTAAGTGGAAATATCTGGAGAGCCCATCGGCATTGCCATGATCAGTACCAGGTCTATGTTCCACTGTAAGGTCCATCCCCTGTAGGGAAATGGACCACCTAAGCAGTTTGGGGTTTTCACCCTTCATCTGATTTAGCCACAAGAGGGGCTTATGGTCGGTCTGAATCTTGAAGTGAGTGCCAAACAAGTATGGCCTCAGCTTCTTCAGGGCCCAAACCACAGCAAAGGCCTCCCTCTCAATAGCTGACCAATTCTTCTCTCTGGGGGTCAGCCTTCTGCTTATAAAAGCAATGGGCTGATCCTGACCATCAAAATTCAGTTGAGAAAGAACAGCTCCCACACCCAACTCAGAAGCATCTGTTTGGACAATGAATGGTTTGGAGTAGTCTGGACTCTTAAGGATAGGTGCTGTGCACATGGCCTGCTTTAGGTCATCGAATGCTTTTTGACAGCCTGCTGTCCACTGAACCTTTTTTGGCATTTTCTTACTTGTCAGTTCATTTAATGGTGTCACAATGGAACCATAGTTCCTGACAAACTTTCTGTAGTATCCAGTCAGGCCCAAGAAAGCTCGAACCTGAGTCTGGGTGGTTGGAGGAGCCCAGTCCCTGATTGACTGTATTTTGCTCTCCAGTGGCTGAACCTGGCCTCCACCTACAAGGTGGCCCAGGTATACAACCTGTGTCTGCCCTATCTGGCACTTGGTGGCCTTGATAGTGAGGCCTGCTGCTTGCAGAGCCTCTAACACTTTCCTCAGGTGGACCAGGTGATCCTCCCAGGTGGAGCTAAAGACAGCAATATCATCTAGATATGCTGCACAGAAGTCATCCAGCCCAGTAAGGACTTGATTCACCAACCTTTGGAAGGTGGCAGGTGCATTTTTCAGACCAAAGGGCATTACCACAAATTGATAATGCCCACCAGGGGTTGAAAATGCTGTTTTGGGCTTGGCATCCTCAGCTAACCTGATTTGCCAATACCCAGCTGTTAAGTCAAATGTACTTAAGTAGTTGGCAGAAGCCAATCTATCTATAAGTTCATCTGCCCTTGGTATTGGATGGGCATCAGTCTTAGTGACTGCATTGAGACCCCTGTAGTCTACGCAAAACCTCATCTCTCTCTTACCATCTTGGGTGTGAGGCTTTGGCACTAGAACTACTGGACTAGCCCAAGGGCTATCTGAGGGTTCAATGACTCCCAATTCCAACATCTTCTGCACTTCAGTTTTTATGCAGTCTCTAACATGATCAGGCTGCCTGTAGATTTTACTCTTGACTGGCAGGCTGTCACCAGTGTCAACCTCATGGGTGCACCAATTGGTCTGACTGGGTGTCAGAGAGAACATATGTCTGAAAGACTGAAGAACCTGTTTACAGTCTTTCTGCTGATGTTCAGAGAGGCTGCCACAAAAGACAACACCATCTACTGACCCATCATCAGGATTCTGAGTGAGCAGGTCTGGGAGAGGGTCACTCTCTTCCTCCTGTCCCTCATCTATGGCCATGAGCAAGCTCATGTCCTTCCTGTCGACATATGCTTTGAGCCTGTTGACATGGAGTACCCTATGGGGACTCCTGGGAGTTCCAAGGTCCACCAGGTAGGTGACCTCTCCCTTTTGCTCAAGGATTGTGTGGGGCCCAGACCATTTGTCTTTGAGTGCTGCTGGGGCCACTGGCTCCAGCACCCACACCTTCTGTCCAGGCTGATAAACAGTCAGGACAGCCTTTTGGTCATGCCAAGCTTTTTGAAGTTCTTGACTGGCCTTAAGGTTTTCTGATGCCTTCTCCATATACTCAGCCATCCTGGAGCGGAGACCAAGTACATAGTCCATTATGTTGGTTGCAGGCTTTTTGAGAGGTCTCTCCCATCCTTCCTTCACCAAACACAAGGGGCCTCTCACAGGGTGCCCATACAAAAGTTCAAAAGGGCTGTAGCCAACCCCCTTTTGTGGGACCTCTCTGTAAGCAAACAGAAGGCAGGGCATCAGGACATCCCATCTACGCCTGAGTGTTTCAGGTAGTCCATGAATCATCCCTTTTAGGGTCCTGTTGAACCTTTCAACAAGCCCATTGCATTGTGGGTGATAGGGTGTAGTGAATTTGTAATTGACACCACACTCCTTCCACATAGCAGTTAAATAGCTTGACATGAAGTTTGCACCTCTGTCAGAGACAACCTCCTTAGGGAAGCCCACTCTGGAGAACACTCCAACTAGGGCCCTTGCCACCACAGGGGCTGTGGTGGTCCTAAGTGGAATAGCCTCAGGATACCTGGTGGCATGATCCACTACCACCAGTATAAACTTGTGCCCTGATGCTGTCTGGGGTTCCATTGGACCAACAATGTCAATCCCCACTCTTTCAAAGGGCACCCCCACCACAGGCATTGGTATAAGGGGGGCCTTTGTTGTGCCACCTGACTTACCACTGGCTTGGCAAGTGACACAGGAGCGACAAAACTCCTTGGTATCCTCATTCATGTGAGGCCAGTGAAAGTGTGAGACAAGTCTGTCCCAAGTCTTTGTCTGGCCTAAGTGACCTGCTAAGGGAATCTCATGGGCCAAGGTAAGTAGGAAACCTCTCTGAGACAAGGGTACAACCAGCCTCCTGGTCATGCCAGGCTTGGGGTCTCTTGACTCAGTGTACAGGAGTCCATCTTCCCAGTATACCTTGTGGGTACCTGTGGCGTTCCCAGCAGCCTCAGCAGCAGCCTGCTGTCTGAGGGGTTCAAGAGAAGGGCAGTCTAACTGGTCCTTCCCCAGGTCTTCCCTTGAGGGTCCCCCTGAACCCAAGAATTCAACTTGATCAAGTTCAAACTCTCTAGGCTCAGTTTCCCTCAATTCCTGCAGGTCAGCCTCCTCTGAGACTTGATCCACAACCTGGGGCAAGGGGGAAGGCACAGCCTTAACCCTACTGCTCTTTTTCTTGGGAGGTGTCTGGTCCATTGTTCCAGGATCCAGCACCTGTTCAGTGGGGCATTTTCTGGCCTGTGACCTAGTCACAGCAAACACATGTGCTGGCAAACCTAACATTTCCAGATGAGTCCTCTGCTCCACTTCTGACCATTGTGATGACTCCAAATCATTGCCCAACAAACAATCCACTGGGAGGTCTGAACTAACTACAACCTTCTTTTGGCCAGTTACCCCTCCCCAGGAGAAAGCTACAATTGCCATACTATGATTGGTAGTGACATTGCTTGCATTGGTCACCAGGAATTCTGTACCTGGCATGATCTGTCCAGGGTCCACAAAGCTAGGTGTCACCATTGTGACACTGGCACAAGTGTCCCTATAGGCCTGAGCCATTTTTCCATTAATAAAAGGTGTCTGTCTGTATTTGCCCAAAGTATTGGGACTTATGTCAGGGGACATATCCATATCCCCTGTACTGACAAGGACAGCCTGAGTGAGGGTGCCAACTAAGTTGTCACTCCCCTCAGAACCCAGGGTTAACCCTACTAAACCCTTGGGAGGTGCACTACCACTGCTGGCTGTACTAGGGGGCACAGGTGCCTTAGGGGCTGCAGTGGCAGGAGTCTGCCCTCCTCCTTTCTTGGTGCACTCACTAAACCAGTGAGTTTTACTTTTGCAGTATTGGCACCACCTTTTAGATTGGCCTTCTTTCTTCTTTTGGGGAGCCTGACCCCCACCCTCTTTGGGTTGTTGGGGACCTGTCGAAGACTTCTGGTCATTTTGTTCCCCTTTCGAATCCTTACCCTTCTGGTCTGCTTTCTTCTGACCACCTTGATTCTGGCCCTGGTTCTGTTTAACTCTTGTTCTAACCCATCTGTCTGCCTTCTTTCCCAATTCTTGGGGAGAGGTCAGATCTGAGTCAACAAGATGCTGATGCAACAACTGGTTCTGACAATTGTTTAAAATTTGCTCTCTCATCATCAAATTGTACAATCCTTTATAATCAGTAACCTTACTGCCCAGCAACCAGCCCTCAAAAGCCTTAGTGGCACAATCTACAAAGTCAGCCCAATCTTGAGACTGAGTTTTCTGGGTATCCCTGAACAGCACCCTGTACTGCTCAGTGGTTAGGCCAAACCCATCAACCAGTGCATTTTTCAAGACTTGGTAATCATTAGCATCCTCCACCCTTGTGGTGAGGAGCTTGTCTCTTCCTTTACCCTCAAAGGAGAGCCACAAGATAGCTGCCCACTGACTTGGGGGAACACCTTGCACAGTGCAGGCCCTCTCCAAAGCAGTAATCCATTTGTGGATGTCATCCCCTTGTTTAAAGGGGGGCACTATCTTACCAAGGTGTTTTGTATCAAAACTCCTTTCCCTATTGCTAGGTACAATGCTGCCACCAGTGGGGACTGTCCCACTCAATTGTTGCTCTCTAGCAAAGGCAAGCCTCTCTTTGGCCAGGGCAAGTTCTTCCCTTTCAATCCTCAGATTGGCTGCCTTTTCCTTAGCTTCATACATTCTCCTCTGGGGAGATGTCATTCCCCTTTGAGAGGAACGTTGAGAGCCATTGGTATGAAGGGATCTGATAGAGCCTCTTGATAGAGATCTATCTCGTCCATTCCCAATGTTAAGCTGACCTGAGAGTGGCCCCAAGGGTCCCCTAGTGCCCATCTCATGTCTGCTTAAGTTGGACCTGGTTAGTCTGCTGACTTCTACCTGTTCCTTTTCTGCCTCATCCCCTGATACCAAATCATCATCCTCATCATCAGCATCATCTGCTTCCTGAAGAGGATGGTCCTGGGCATCAAAGGGACCCTGTAAGGAGGGCATGTTGCCATCTGAATTAGAAGGGTCTGGGTTACCAGCCCTCCTTGCATCATGAGTCTCCAAGAGACCAATCAGAAAGGCAGTTGTGGGGTTAGACCCCTGCTTAATCTTCCTAGAGGTACACACTTGTCGTAACTCATGGAAGCTAAGCGCAGTATATCTTGAAGGGATGACCTGTGGAGGGTCCACTGACACAAGGGGAACCTCAGTGT
Organism: Lissotriton vulgaris; assembly: GCF_964263255.1. Taxonomy (NCBI): domain Eukaryota; kingdom Metazoa; phylum Chordata; class Amphibia; order Caudata; family Salamandridae; genus Lissotriton; species Lissotriton vulgaris. The sequence continues at coordinate 1,272,753,115 of NC_141694.1, read as the reverse complement.
TTCCTCCTTTGTCCGACATACTGTTTCTAGTGTGGTGTAAGTGATGCACCTACCTACACTATGTGTTTACCTACTGATCCCTTGCTAAGAGTTGCAGCCAAGGTGTGCTAAGCCTTGAGGAGCTACAACAGCTGGTTCAGTAGAACTCAGAGTATTCTAAGCTTTAGTTATGTGTACCTAACAGTACTTATGTGATCTTTCAACAAGATATTCTTAGGATACGTGTGGTAAAACAACAGCAAGCTCAAATCCCACCGCTGCCACCAATGTGAGAAGGTGGCCTGATATGCAGTGCTCACTATTCTAGTGAACACTATGTATCAGTCCAGCAACCCTTATTGATGATTGGTTGTAAGTCAACCTTATAGACCAGCTATCCTAGTAGCATGGATACGAGCAGTCTAAGGCTAAAGACTCGAGAGGGCGTGTTAAGCCAGCTGTTTACCACACATATACCCCTTGAATACCCAGTGAAAGGACACCACACAAGTGTTATGAAAATAAACAGTTATTTATTAAAGATCACAACAGCCCTGTACTCTTTATGAGGACAGGGTACTAAGCACAAACCAAAACTCTTACAAAAATACTTAAGTTAGCACAGTATATACAAATGCCCGAGGGGCACGGAAAACCATATACTCTGAAAGTGGAATGCGAAATTACTAGCAGGTAAGTACAGTACTAATAGCTTTTGGAATCGCTAGGACTTGACTAGGGAATCGTTAGATTATGTCTAGGAGGCCTAGGGGACTCGGGTGCAGTGTGTGCACTCTCACGCGAGATGCGGGACAAAAGTCTATGGTAGCTAGGAATTAGAAAGTTAGTGTTCTCGGGCGAACCCGACCTGGTAGGGAGAAAACGAAAGTAGATTCTGACCCTTGGATAGTGAGGCTATGCTGGGGCACCGAAATGCCGAAGTTACCTAGCCCAGGGGCTGCAGCTGCATAGGTCTGAAAAGACGTCGGGAATCCTCGTAGACGGACCAGGAGCCGGAAGAAAAGATGCTGGCCGGTGACCAGTGAAGAAAGTTCAGTCGGATCCAAGCCTGGATCTTGAAGATAGATGACACCTGAAAGCAGAGGGGACCAAGTTCGAGACTACTAGCCAGTAGTCAGTGGGCACCAGGAGGGCACCGGATGGTAGCCACCTCGACTAGGTGAGTGGGTGACGCTTGACTCGAAGATCTCACGGACCAGGAGGCGTTGTCGGCGACCAGGATGGAGGATCGAGCTGTCCCACGAAGATAGAAGCTGTCGGCGTCGCTGGACCCAGGATTGGGCAACAAAGCCTTGGCAAATTCAAGCCCACGCGGTGGACCTAAAATGGCGTCTGGAGTGGACCAGGAGGGTCCGGGGTGCCTCTCTTGAACAAGGAAGCAAGGGCCAGCCTGGAGCAACCAGACCAGCAGAAGAGTTGTCGTCGGGCGTCGTTCAGAAGGCCACAAGCCAGCCGGCTAGTAGCCAAACAACGCGGTGCACAGAAAACAGCAGAAGGGCCCCACGCCGATCGTGGAGATGCAGGGAGGCTGATCTTGGGTGCTGGAGCTGCGCAGGGTTGGGGCTTCTCGGACCCCAAAGCACTCACCAGTGGAAGACTCGGTGGGCTTGCAATAAAGATGTCGTGCAGTCTTGGCGATCGTCGGTCCCTTGAGGTCTCGTCGCACTCACGGTTCTCAGCTTGGCTGTAGAGGTGAGTAGAGGTCAGAGGTGCCAGGGAAGCCGGGTCTCGTCGAGCTGGGTCGTCGGATTCGTGATGAAGGACTTGCAGCAGACCGCAGTGTTCTTTAGGATGGTGCCTGCGGATGCAGGGTGACTACTCCTTAGCCACAAGGGAGAATCTTGAAGAAGAAATCGTGAAGTCCTTTCGAAGAGAGTGGTATCTTGATTCCAAAGATGATCTAATTTTAACAGGGGGCCCGCTCCCATCTTTATACTAAAAAAGGGGGCTGACCCGGTGACTAGGTCCTGCCTATGGGTGGGACTAGGTGGGGGGTGGTTACACCCCTCAGCCATGCCGGACTTCCCCAGGCCAGGGGCTGGTGTGCCCCTGGAACTGGTTCAGACCGGCCTATGCGTAGTGAGCACCGGGGTGCCACTCAGCAGTCACCTTCCTGTAAAGCCCTGCCTACCCAGGATACACAAAACCATGTCTGGGACGGTGCTAGCACCGCCCCTGACAGGAAACCCTTTGTCCAGGCTCCCCTCACTGGAAGGACTCCCAGCTGCAGGGGGTCAGACTCGTGTCTGTGGTGGCAGCATCCATTTTGTGGAGCTGAGGCTTCAGTTAACTTTAACCGGGGTTCACAGTTACATACATGTCGTGTCCCTCTAGAAGGGTGGAATGCTAACCCCGTCGCCAGAATTGGCGAGGGGTTAGTATTCCAATTCGTATGACACCTTACTCGACATGTTTTGATAAAGCAATACCAAAGATAGCATTTAACCGCGAGGATTATAATGCACTTAAGAGTATATGGTATGCGATATCATGGAACAGCTATTAGGACTTGATTCCGCAAGCTGCAGACAGGCTCAGCTCATGCCAGAGCACCATCTCACACGATTCCAAGCACTCTGCCTTCAGGATTGTCAAGGCCTGCCATAGGAGTGACTGATAGGAATCTGTGTGTCCATTTTAGGGTTAGGTATAGGTATACTACACCTACAGCAAAGGGTGATTACACGACTTTGCCCCAGCTGTCATGCAGCCAGTTGTGTCAAATTTAGGAGGCCAGCCAGGGGTGGCATAATACATGCTGCAGCCCCTGGTAGCCCTGGGTACACCTATGCCCTGAGTTACAGGGTCTGATAAGGTGGCCCAGTACCAATTGGTAGATGCACCTAGGGTACATGAAGTAATTTAGAAAGAGAACAGCCAGGCTGTGGGTCTGATTGGCAGGCCCACAGCCAGAGAAAGTCGTAAACCAGTGAAACAAAAGCAAAAAATCTGGGTGATCATAGGATTGCAGACCCTACTCTCCTACAGCGCCCACGTAACCAACAAAGAGTTGGTCATCCACCAGGAACTGGAGAGTGCGATCTAGATAGAACAAAATCGCACATTTTGGGTCCAGGCGGTGGAGCCGCTCTTCCTCCTTTGAGGGATGAGGTGGCGGAAAGAAGGTGGGCAAGGTGATAGTCTGCCTGATATGGAAGGCCGTGACAACCTTGAGCAGGAAAGAGGGTCTAGTCCGCAACACAACCTTGTCCGGATGGACAGAAAGGAAAGGGGGTTTGGACGAAAGTGCCTGGAGCTCACTCACTCTCCTGGCAGAGGTGATGGCAACCAGGAAAGCAGTCTTCAGAGTAAGAAGGCGGAGAGGACAGTTGTGAAGTGGCTCAAAGGGAGCGCACATCAGAAATGTAAGGACAAGGTTCAAGTCCCACTGAGGCATCACAAACGGAACAAGGGGGAACATGTGTGTGATGCCCTTCAGAAAACGAGTTACAGTAGGGGACTTGAACAAAGAAGGTTGATTAGGCAGCCTTAGAAAGGCTGAAAGGGCAGAAAGGTAGCCCTTGATAGTGCCCAGGGCAGAGCCCTGCTGGGCAAGAGAAAGAAGGAAGAGAAGAACCTCAGAAAGAGGGGCAGAGAGAGGATCCACAGCCTTTGCTGTGCACTATGCCACAAATCTGTTCCAACTGCAGGCGTATACCGACTTTGTGGAGGGACGCCTGGCTGCCAGAATAACATTACAGACTTCAGGAGGCAAATCAAATGGCCTCAACTCTCGCCGCTCAATCTCCAAGCATGGAGGTGGAGGACCGTCCCCTGCTGCTCCAACAGAAGGTCCTCCTGAAGAGGCAGACGAACCGGGGGATCGACTGACATACTGAGTAGCTCGGGATACCAGTACCTTCGTGCCCAGTCCGGAGCCACAAGGATGACTTGGGCCCGGTCGCGTTAGATCTTCTTCAGCACTCTGGGCAGAAGTGGTATAGGCAGAAAGGCGTACAACAGACCGCAACTCCACTTGCGACGAAAAGCGTCTCCGAGCGAGTGCCGCCTTGGAAATTCCAATACGCAAAACTGATGACATTGCGCGTTCTCTTCTGTGGCGAATAGATCTAACCAAGGCTCTCCCCACAGCCGAAAGAGACCTTGCGCCACGTCCGAGTTCAGACGCCATTCGTGATCCATCATGCACCGGCGGGTGAGTTCGTCCACCCTGACGTTCAGAGAACCGGCCAGGTGCTGAACCACCAGGGTCCCCCCCCTGACATTCCAGCCACTGCCAGAGGCGCAGAGCCTCCTGGCAGAGGATCCACGACCCCACCCTGCCCTGTTTGTTGCAGTACCACATGGCGGTGGTGTTGTCCGTGAACACCTGCACTACACTCCCCCGGACAGAGGGGAGGAATGCCTTCAGTGTTAGACGAATCACCCGCAGATCCAAAAGGTTGATATGGAGCTGGGACTCCGCCGGAGACCAGACGCCTCTGATCTCTGCCTCTACCATGTGGCCTCCCCAGCACTGGAGGGACGCGTCCGTCACAACCACGTGCTCCGGTTGTGGAAGGAAGAGGGATCTGCCGCTGACCCAATCGCGGTCCTTGAGCGACCACTGCAGCTGTCTCGCAGTGCCCTCCAAGATCAGGACATGGTTGCCCTGGTTCTGGGCCCACTAAAACTTCAGGTCCCACTGCAGAGCCCGCATCCGCCACCGGGCGTGATGCACCAGAAGGATGCAGGAGGTCATCAGCCCCAGAAGCCGCAGCGTCAACCTGACAGACCTGGGAAAAAGGCTGAAAGAGTGGAATCAGAGCCTGAATATCCCGAACCCGCTGTTCGGGAGGATAAACCCAAAACCGCGCCGAGTTGAGAACCGCTCCGATGAAGAGGGACTTCTGAGAGGGGCACAGGTGTGACTTCGGCACATTGATGGAGAACCTCAGCAGGTGCAGGAGGTCGACCGTAGTCTGGAGGTGGCGGACGACTGTCTGGGGCGAGTCCGCCTTCAACAAACAGTCGTCGAGGTAGGGGAAGACTGAAAACCCTAACCTGCGCAGATGAGCTGCGACCACCGCCATCACCTTCGTGAACACCCATGGGGCACTGGTAAGGGGAGCACGGTAAACTGAAAGTGCTCGTGGCCTACCGTGAACCGCAGGTAGCGCCGGTGGGCTGGCAGGATGGGGGTGTGAAAATAAGCGTCCTGCAAGTCCAACGCTACCATCCAGTCTCCTGGGTCCAGGGCAGCTAGGACCTGAGCCAGTGTCAGCATTTTGAACTTCTCCTTCCGGAGGAAGCCCTTGACGTTCCGTAGATCCAAGATAGGGCGTAGGCCCCCTTTGCCCATCTTGGGTACCAGAAAGTAGTGGGAGTAGCAACCACACCCTACTTCTGGCCCAGGAACGCGCTCAATGGCCCCCTTGGCCAAGAGGGCCGTAACTTCCTCCTGCAAAAGTCGCAAATGATCCCCCGATACGTGGTGGTATTGCGGTGGCATGGCTGGAGGGGTTGCCTCGAAGGGGAGGAGTAGCCCCTTCGGACGATTTGCAGCACCCACCTGTCCGAAGTGACAGTGCGTGAGTGGAGGAGGTGATGGCGAACCCTGCCCCCCACTGGCGTCACATGGGCCTGAAAGCACGGACTAGGAGGGTTTTGAGGCGGATGCTGCGGGGGAAGGTGTGGACTGGCCTCGCCGTTGTCCCCGACCTCCTCCACGGCGGTTTCCACGGCCGCCACCGCGATGGATGTTAGTCCGCGGTGCGTGGCTGGCAGCACGTGAGGGGGCGCCCCTTTGTTGGCCACGAAAGGCACCCGTTTGCTGGCGCGGGGCCGAGAGGCCCAAGGACTTGGCCGTAGCCCTGGAGTCCTTAAAGCGCTCAAGCGCATGGTCTGCCTTGTCGCCAAAAAGGCGACTGCCATCAAACGGCATGTCCACGAGGGTATTCTGGACATCCGCTGAAAAGTTGGCGGACCTCAACCAGGCGTGGCGACGAATCGCCACCGTCGTTGCCATCGCTTTGCCCAGTGAGTCAGTGGTATCCAGCCCACACCGGATGGAAAAACGCGCTGCATCTCGACCTTCCGCAAGGGCTTGGGCGAGTTTAGCCTTGACCTCCGTCGGGCATCGTGGCAGCACGACCGCGACAGTGTCCCACAGGGAGTGGGTGTAGCGGCCCAAGAGGCAAGCGGTGTTGGAAGACCACAGTCCCAGACTAAGGGAGGAGAATACCTTCTTGCCATAATTCTCAAACCTCTTGGATTCCCGATCAGGCGGAGCCGACAGGAATGCGGTCTGGGAGTATGAGGCCTGGATGACCAGGCTCTCGGGGGTGGGGTGGGTGAACAGGAAACAAGGGTCGCCCGGGGCGGTGGCGTCTGGCCACGTTCCTATCTACAGGCTGACCTGTAGCGGGCCTGGACCAAGTGCCCAAAAGAACGTCAGTTAAGGCCTCATTAAACGGCAGCAGGGGCTCGGCCGAGCTTGATTGCGGTTTAAGGACCTCAGTGAGGAGGTTAGTCCTCACGGCCGCGACGGGGAGCTCAAGGCCTAAGGCCTTGGCCGCCCGCGTCAATACCACACTGAAGGTTGCCCCCTCCTCCGTAGTCACGCTAGGAGGTGAGACAAAACAAGTGTCTGGCGAGGTGTCCGGACCACTGGCATCCCCAAGTCCACCTGTCCAGTCCTCCTGGGACTGACACTCATGTGTCAGAGGGTCCTTAAACTCCTCCCAATACTCCTCATCACCCATCTCCTGATACTCAGAGTTGTCAAATGATGGGGCCGGTTCATTGAAGTAAAACTCCCCAAACGGCGTCGAGAGCGGCGCCGGAACCGGATCGTGGGAGGCATTGGGGACGGCGCCGCCCGAAGACGGCGCCGGAGGTGACACCCGAGGGGCCGGTGAGGTCGTTAGGTCAACCGGCGACGACCCGGATCCAGAAGCGGACCCAATGGGACCCTGCGGCGCCGGGCCCGATGGCGTAGGGCCGAAGCACCCGCCGGCGTCTGGGCCGAAGCACCCGACACGCTAGGGCCCCCAGACGGGTCCGCTTGGTCCGAAGGCGCAGGGGAACCCGCTGGAGGAGTGAGGGACCTCATGGCCATGAGGAAGCGATCGATCTCCTCCGGCGTCGCTTGCTGCCCAGGGACCGGAGGGTATGGGGCAGGTCGCAACGCCCGTGACTCCGACGGAGCCGCGTGGGCGGTGTCACCCGAACCCCCGGCCACGTCGCGCGAGCGTTGTCGGAAGAGCAATGACGTCTCTTCGACTTTTTGTGCTTACCGGACTACTTCGAGCCTGAGGACTTCGAGCCTGAGGAGAGATGTCGACTCCCGGAGCTATGATGGCATCCCTACCGGCACCGATCGGAGTCGAAGACTCGAAAAAAGGATCAAAAAAGATCTCAAAAAGTTTAGTCAAAAAATTACTGAGATACCACTTTTTCCGGATCTGCGCTGCTGGCGCAGAAAAAAGAAGAACTGACGTCAGCACGCGGAGGCGGCGTCAAAGTACTCCCGACGACGTCATCAAGGCGCCCACAACGGACGCGGAGCCGCAGACGCCGCCTACCGATGTGCAAGGGTACTGCTACGCGAAAGTTTCTGGATCCAGTCTGACACCTGGGGATATTCTGAGGTAAGGAATACTAACTTTCAGATAAATGCTTACTGGGTAACATAGTCTGTTTAATGGCATGTGTGTCTGTAGATACACATGATTAGCATAGACTGTAAATCAGTTTTCCTCCTAAAAGTGGTAGCTAGCCTATGTCGGTTCCGTTTGCTTGAAATACTGTTCACAAAACCACTAGACCCACGTTAGCTTATTTACGGGCAATACCATCTACACAGTAATGTTTTGTAAATGTCTGCAGTGTATTTCATGTAGCTGCCTTACATATGTGAGCTATGGGTATATTGCCTACCAAAGTCCATGACCGTTCCCTTTTTCCAATTAGAGTGAGCTGTTGGAGGGATAGGTAGAGTTCATTTAGCTTTGACGTTGCGAGTTTTGATGTATTTTACAATCTAATGTGAAATTATTACTTTCTTTACGTGGTTTTGAGAATGCAACAAATAGTTGTTGTGTTTTCCTGAGACTGAGTTCTGTCAATATAATACAGGACAGCTTGTTTTACATCTAGCGTGTGTAAAGCTCTTTCCACGACAATCAAGATTTGGAAAGAATACTGGCAACTCAATAGATTGATTTATGTGGAGCTGTGAGACTACGTTTGATAGAAATTTAGGGTTGGTACGCAGTAACACTTTGTCTCTATGAAGTTGAAAGAAAGGCTCTTCTAAAGTTAATAGGTAATGGTGTGCGGTGTTAGCTACCAGCCTTTTTAATTCAACAAAGCACGCCTAGTAAATTAGAATAAAGTTGTGCGAAAGGTGTGTCTGTTGATTTTATCCACTTTGCATCACAAAGAGTGAATGTTTATCGCTCTTTTGCACTACATACACTTATTTTTTTGTTTTGGATACTATTTACTTTTGAACAAAATGACTACCAATGATGAGAAAAGGGGCCTAACCTGGTGAGTACCTGCCAGAATTTGAAGTGTACAAGGAATTGCCCCAAAAATCTTTTATGCTATGAAATTTAGGCAAGAAGCGGTAATACACCCCAAGTTTAAATTAAGAATTGTTGGGGTGTAGCAGTGGAAATTGATATGTGGTCTCTCCATTGCTTAATACTAATACCAACAATGAACGCCTAAGGGACAGGGTTTTGTAGTTATTGATGATTTGTGAGTGGAGGGCAACTCTGGTTCTCATTTTCCCTCTAGGCTCCTGTGTGGATTAGATCTTCTAGAGTTAATGCCTGAAGCTCACAGACATGTCTAAGTGAAGGGATTTCAATGAGAAAATTAACTATCCACAATAGGAATTATAGAGGGCATGAGTGTAAAAGATCAAATGGGGGACCCATTAACACAACATTGAGGTTCTGGAGGATAACGAATAGTTTCTTACCTGGCGGCGTAGTTTTGCAGCTTGAAGACTTTCTGGATTCACTATGCTGTGCATTATTCCGCCATCTAGTGGTTGGTTCGGGATTGTAGTCTTTTTTTCTCTTTTTTTTTCTGTGGCCCAGGTGGGCGTTGACATACCACCATTTGGTGTCCTTCGTGACGTCAACGTGCTTCCTCCGGAAGCTCCCTCCTTTGGTCGCCATCTTCGGATTCTTTTTTCTTGTCTTGTGTTAATCTTGTTTTTCCTCTTATTTTCTAAAGCATTTTTCAGTTTTAATCCCTTTTCTCCTGTCTCATCTTTCTGGAGGTTTGCTAGTGAATCCAGAAAGTCTTCAAGTTGCAAAACTACACCGAAAGGTAAGAAACTATTCATTTTGCAGCGTGAGTCTTTCTGGATTCACTATGCTGTGCATAGACTTTGTAGCGGTTTGTCCTTATTGTGGTGGATAGGTGGAAGATGAGCACTGTTTACTGAATATGTGTTGTAAGAATTTCTGATCCCACTTGCGCTTCATTGTTCATTTGGATATCTACACAGTAGTGCTTAGTGAACATGTGCACTGAAGACCATGATGCAGCTTGGCAAATGTCTTGAATTGGTGAGTTAGCTAGAAACGCAATCGTTGCTCCTGTCTTCTTTGTTGAGTGAACATGAGCTGCTCCTTGTAGCAGTTGTACTGCTTGCTTGTGGCTTAGGTGCATGGTTTTTGCAATCCACAGTGCAATGGTATTTTTGGTAACTGGCCGTTCTCAAAAACTGCTGGCGAAAGAAACAAAGAGCGGCTTTGTCTTTCTGCACTCCTTTGTCCTTTCTATATAGTGCATCACAGCCCTCCTGGTGTCCAGTGTGGGCAGCGCCCTTTCTGTGCTTGGGGTTGGTTTATGGAAAAAACTAGGTATTTAGATTGTTTGGTTGATGTGGAACCGAGACACCACCTTTGGAAGTGTAGGTCTGTTCACATTACAATCCTATCAATGTGTATCTGCAGGTAGGGCTCTTGAAGTATTAGCGCTTGCAACTCACTTACTCTTCGTAGTGATGTGACAGCCACTAAGAAGGCCATCTTTAGCATGCGCATGTGCTTTGTAGCCTGATGAATTGGCTCAAATGGTGCCTTCATCAATTGAGTTAGCACTACGTTGAGGTTCCATGCTGGTGCTGGCATCCTGTTTGGAGGTGTGATTCTCTTTGCTCCTTCTAGAAATCTTTTTACTACTTGGGAGGTGAAGAAACCTTTCCCGGTTTCTCCTCTTGTGTAAACCACTATCACCGCTAAATGCACCCGTAGGAATGTGTAGCTTAGTTTACTTTGTAGTAGATGTTTTAAGTATTTTAGTTCTGTTGATTCGTTTGTGATTTTCCTTTGCAGTTTCTCCCTAATGCACCATTCGGAGAATCTTTTTCATTTTGCTACGTAGCAATTCCTTGTGGTAGGTCTTCTCGCCTCCTTGAGCACTGCCATTGTGCTCGCTGGTAGTTTGAGGTGTGCAAACTCTAGGTCTTCAGGAGCCATGCCGCTAGGCTGAGGCTCGCTGGCTCTGGGTGTACCACCCTTCTGTTCTGCATTGTTAACAGGTCCCTTCTTTTGGGGAATCTGCATCCTGGTGCATGAGCCATTTCTGCTATTTGTGAGAACCATGACTGTCTCACCCACTGCGGTGCTATTAGTATCAGCGACATGTTGCTGATCCTGCATTTGCGGAGTACCCTGTGTATCAGGGGGGGAAAAGCGGATGCAAATGTCTTACCAACTTATCCTTAGCGCATTCCCTTGTGATCGATGATCTGGTTGTCTGGATGTGAAGTGTTGGCATTTTGCACTTTGGTGTGTTGCAAAAGGTCTATTTGCGGTGTACCTTACTTTCGGAATACTTGTATTTCCTGTAGGTTGTTCTCCCATTCATGGTATGCTGATTTCTGCCTGCTGAGTCTGTCTGCTTCCACATTGTCCTTCCCAGGGAGATGTATTGCTAGTAGGTCTATTTTTTGTCAGACGGCCCATGTCCATATTTTCTGTGCTAGCCCTGATAGTGCTACTGATTGTATCCCTCCTTGTTTGTTGATTTAGAACCTGGTTGTTGTGTTGTCTGTTTGGATCAACACCCTGTTTCTGTACAGCTCCTTCTGAAAGGCTTTTAAGGCTAGGAACACAGTTTTTAGTTCCAGGTAGTTGATGTGCTTGTCCGCATCCTGCTGCGACCATAGTCTCTTCACTTTGAGTTTGTTCATGTGCGCGCCCCAGCCCAGCTGGGAGGAGTCAGTCATGATGGTCACTGTAGGAATTGGTTGTGTGAATGGTTTCCCCTGTGATATGTTTTCCTTGTTCCACCACGCTATTTCCTGGTGCACTGCGTGTGTGACAACCACTATATCTTCCCAACTCCCTGTTGCCTGTGACCATTGCTGCTGTATCCATTCCTGGAATGCTCTCATGTGGAGTCGAATATTTGGGACCAGGTGAATGCATGACGCTATCATTCCCATCAACTTGCTCACTGTCCTGTCAGAACTTGCCCCTTGCGGTAAAGACGTGTTTTCTTCAGTATCGCCAATGTTCTCTTCCTGCTGGGGAACACTTTGGCCTGTATGGGGTCGATCTCCACCCCTAAGAATATCTTGATCTGCTCCAGCTCTGTTGACTATTTTTTCTAATGGATTGAGAAACCCAGTTGGGTCAGTGTTTATACGACCTGCTGGATGTGTTTGCAGTGGCTGTACGAACTTGCCTTTACGAACCAGTCGTCGAGATAAGGGTATACGTGTATTCCTTGCCTAAGTAGGTGTGCTGTGACAGCAGCTAGGCATTTTGTAAACACCGTCTGTGCAGATTTGAGCCTGAATGCCAGTACTGTGAACTGGTAGTGAGTTTGGTTGATCACACACCTTAGTAGACGTTTGTGCTTGTGGTTGATGATGATGTGTGAGTGTGCGTTCTTTAAATCTATAGTTGCCATGTAATTCCCTTGTTTTATTTGTGGTATTACCTCTTGTAGTGAAGTAATTTTGAAGCTTTGATTCCTTATGAATTTGTTCGAGAACCTTAGATCTACAATAGGTCTTAGTGTTTCGTCCACATTTGGCACAAGGAAGTGAGTGGAGTACACCCCCTTGTTCCTTTGGTTTTGCGGCACTATCTCTATTGCCTCCTTGCTGAGCAGTTCCTGAGCCTCTAGACGCAAGAGGAAAAGTTATTTTGCTGAGTGTGCCTTGTTTGTTGGTTTTCTGTTTGGAGGTTGTTTTTCTAGCTCTATACAGTATCCGAATTGTATGATGTTTAGTATTCATTTGTCTGTTGTGACCTTCCTCCACTCTTGGATGAAGTCTCTTATTCTTTCCCCTACTGGTGTTGTGTGTTCAAGGTACTGTTTGTTGTGGAACGCCTGGTCTTTGTTTTTCTGTATGTCCTTCTGCCCACCCTGAGGTGTTGTTAGGATGGGCGTTTGCTTTATTTTGAAGTCACTTGGGGGTAGGCTGCTGGCCTCCTCTCCGTGTGTGGCCCCGTCCTTTTGAGCACCCTCGAAAGGACTGGCCCTGTGGTTGGTACTGCCAGTTCTGCTGCTGTGGTCCCTGCTGTTTCTGGCCCTGGTTGTTCCCTTGGTAGCTTTGCTGGTACGTTTGGTACGATGTAGTAGGCCCATTGCCACCCCTACCACCTGGTCTTCTAGTGGGTGTACCCCTTCTCATCCCACTGAACTGCAGCGCTCCCATGAAACTTGCTGTCTCGTGGTTCTTTTTGAGCTGGGTTAACTTGTCGTCAACTGGTGTGCCAAACAGTTGCTCACCGTTAAAGGGTGTGCTCAGGATGCTGTTCTGCACTGCTGGCTTAAAGCCTGAAATTCTATGCTATGTGTGCCTTCTCTCGGTCACTCCGATTATCATTTGTATGCTCGACGTGTCCGCAGCATCAAAGGCCGATTTTAAACCGTTATTTGCCATGTTCTTGCCTTCTTCTACCAGTTGAGCTGCCCTTTGTTTGTACTGGTCTGGTAGATGCTTCAGGAGTTGCCCCACCTCCCAGTGCTGGTATGCGTGCCTGTTGTTCAAGGCGTTGGAGTTTGTGATGCGCCATTGAATTGCCGCACTCCATTCCACCTCCCTCCCTACGAGGTCCATCCTTCTACTTTCTGGAGGTCGTCCGGCATTTGTGGGTACATTGGCCCTTTTCCTAGTTGTTGCTGTGATAATGGAATCGGCTGGCACTGACCCCTGGATGTAAGCAGGGTCCTTTGAGGAATGCTTATACTTTTTCTCAGTCCTTGGAGTTACTGCTTTGCATACTGCTGGTTCTTTAAAGGCATCCCTACCCTGGTCCAGCACACTAGGGAGCATGGGAAGGGATTGGCTCCTAGTTTGTTGAGGCAGCAGAGTTACCAGGATGAAACATGCCTTGGGCTTCTCTTCCTCCAGTTTCACCCCATATGTTTGTGCAGCCTGTGATGACCAAATTGTAGATTCATGTGTCGTCTGGCGGTGAAGGCCTAGAAGGGTAGGTGTCTACTCCTCTTTCCAGAAATTCGGCGTCAAGGTCATGCCACTCCAAGTCATGTGCCTCAGAGGACGTCGAGTCCCAGTAGGTCTGCTGATCATCGTCGTCTTCGCCCACGAAAAAATAGACTTCCTCCTCCTGTTCCTCGAGTGGTCCAGGCGTTTTCGCCGGATCGGTGTCCTCGTCGTCTTTCGACTTCGAGTGCAGGCTTCAGCGGGATGGTGTACTGTCTCTCATCCTTTTGCCGAAGTCCTTTTTTCGCTGTTGGATGCTCGCCATTTCTGCCTCAAGCCTCCTCTTCTTTCTTTCAATCTCTGCGGCCTGTTCGGCGTCGAGAGATTGTGCGCTTCGCTTCGAGGTTGTCGACGTCGAAGTTATTGTTGGCTCTTCTTTCCTCGGCGCCGAGGTGTCCTTTTCGAGGGCATCCTTTGACGACCTTGACTTTGAGGCCTTTTGCCGTCAGGGAGCCCTTTTTTATGGATCCGCTGTGCTGCTTTTCCTTGGGTGCTGTTGCCTTCACCGAGAGTTTCAGCGCAAATGTTCCCTTCGTCGTCGACCACCAGACACTCGAGCGACACTCGAAAGGGTGAAGCTAAGTCCGCTAGAGGACTTAGCTTCACCCTTTCGAGTGTCGCTCGAGTGTCTGGGGGTCGACGACTCTTACCCCCTTCGACTTTTTCTTTGGGACTTAGACGACCGCGCAGTCCTCCGGTCCCTCTGCGATGTTGTCCTCCTCTCCACTGGAGAGGCCCAAGTCTCGGAGCGATGGAGGTGGGCACTGCCCCTGCATGGTGTTGTTCGCCCTTCTCTGGCTCTCTCTTACTCGGAGGGTCTTGGGTGTGAACGCAGAGCACGCGTTGCCGTCCTCTGTTATGGTCGAGCAGCAGGCAGAGGTTGCAGACTGGATGCTGGTCCTTCTGGGCGTATTTATGGTGACAAATGGTGCAAAACTTCAAAGGTGTTTTGTTCATTCCGTCGCTCAGCGCGCTCCCTGCGAGTGCATTCTCCGTTGAACATCGAGGTCTCAGTCGAAAATCTCTGTCGTCGTCCCGGTTACCTGACCTGTAGTCGGGTGTCTTGAAAAGTTTGAATTTCGTCGATTTTCTTCTCTTTCCGTCGATTTTTTCTCCAAAAACTCTGGAGCACTTCGGTAACGATCCAGACCCAACGGCAGAAAAAAGAATCTGAAGATGGCGACCAAAGGTGGGAGCTTCTGGAGGAAGCACATTATCGTCACGAAAGACACCAAATGGTGGTATGTCGACGCCCACCTGGGCCACGAAAAAAAAGAGAAAAAAGGCTACAATTCCGGACCCAACCACTAGATGGCGGAATAATGCAGAGCATAGTGAATCCAGAATGATTCACGCTGCAAAACTCATGTGATCCTCTAGAAAAGCTTTAATTACAGCACTTTTAAATATAGAAGTTTGTTCTGTTTTGTAGATATGCAGCTACTGCTGCTAGGAGTAATCTTATGGAAGTGAAGGTTAACCATGATGTTTGTTAATGGCGGCAGTGGTATACAATGTCTTGAGGCTTTGTTTTTAATGGGTTAATATCCTTTGAATGGCAATAGTAAACAAATAGTTTACACTTTGCCACATAGCATGCTCTAGTAGTGGTGTTGTAAATGAATCTAGGACTCTAGTGTAATTTTCCAGATTCATGCCCTTATATAGGTATAAATTACCCGATCCTTATATAGGCATAGAAATCATTATCATATTTAGATTGAGCCTATGCAGCCCAAATACGGCATGGCTACTTCCACTAAGTTCCGAGAATCAACAACGATTTCTTAGAAAAACCCGCCTTCAGTAGCTAGGGACTTCCCCTCGCCTGAATACTAATTTCTCTAGGAAATCATGGAGTTTTCAAAGAACTAAGACTTTGAGTGACGTTATCAAGTCCAATCATACGTCAAACTCGGCACCTTCAAAGTATAAATATGCCTAGATTTGCCCAGACAAAGACACGGTGGTTTGGAGCAGATCGACTAACTACTTGCCTGGCGCCCTGCAGCAGCAAGTGCCGAAGGAAGCCGACCCTCCAGCTGACGCACTGAGAGACGCTGTCTTTTCTCATGCCGAGAAATCCAGCTCCAGTGTTTCCAGGCTACCCTTGCGGGTTGCTGGGAAATAGAGTCCTGTGAAAGAGATACAAGACCTCCTTCATTCTAAACCAAGGTACGGAGCGGATTAGACCCCAAGAGAATTCTTGGATAGATCCTTGGCAGAAAAATACTAAACTTAAGCTACTCCTCACTTCTTCCCTTGTACTAGACTTAGGTACACCGGGATAGGCGTATTTTAGAAGCACCAGTTGAGTACTTTTAATCATTATTTTATTACTGTATGTATTTTATATGTTTTAAGGCAATTTATGGCTTAGAAACCATATCATGTGTTTACAGTACTACTTTATAAAACTTTTCGTATTATATGCCCTATACTTTATAACCCGTATTACGATTGTAGCAGTACGTTTCTTATGCTTGAGAAAGAAGACTGTTCAATAAATACTTTTTATTGAAAACGCCCGTCTCTCTATTTTCTCAGCACCTATGGTGAAACGAAGCATGCACGATTGACTCAGTAAAATTTCCGCGACTCTAGAGATGAATGAATGAATGAATGAATGAAAGGAGTCTTGTCCTGCGCGAACTTAGCCCAATGGGCGTCAAGGCGCCTACTTCATAAATACCAGCTCATATCCATGGCGTAGCAATCCATCATTAATAGGCTCTGGAAAAGCACCAGGTTTTTAAGGCCTTTTTGAACAAATCCATTGAGGGTAGTGTGAGAAGTTGGCCTGATATATAATGTTCACTATTCTAGTGAGCACTTTGTATCAGTCCAAACAACCCTTATGGTGATTGGTTGTAAGTCAACCTTAGACCAGCTATCCTAGTAGCGTGGATACGAGCAGTCTTCGGGCTAAACTCTAGAGGGCGTGTTAAGCCAGCTGTTATACCATCACATATACCCCTTGAACACCAAGTGAAAGGACACCACACAAGTGTTATGAAAATAAACAGTGTATTTATTAGAATCACAACAGCCCTGTACTCTTTATGAGGACAGGGTACTAAGCACACAACAAAACTCTTATGAAAATACTTCAAGTTGCACAATTTACACAAATGCCCGAGGGGCACGAAAAACCATATACTCTGAAAGTGGAATGCGAAATTACTAGCAGGTAAGTACTGTACTAATAGGCTTTGGAATCGCTAGGACTACGTTACTGAACCTTCAGATTACTAGTAGGAGGCCTAGGGGACTCGGGTGCAGAGTGTGCACTCTCACGCGGGATGCGGTACAAAGTCTATGGTAGCTAGTAAAGACAAAGTTAGTGTTCTCGGGCAAACCCGATAAGGTAGATCGAAAACGACAGTGGATCCTGACCCTTGGATAATGAGGCTATGCTGGGGCACCGAAATGCCGAGTTTACCTAGCCCAGGGGCTGCAGCTGCATATGTCTCAAAAGACGTCGGGAATCCTCGTAGACGAACCAGGAGCCTGAAGAAAGAAGTTGCTGGCAGGCGACCAGTGAAGATAGTTCGAGTTGATCCAAGCCTGGATCGAAGATGGATGACACCTGAAAGCAGAGGGGACCAAGTTCGTGACTACTAGCCAGTAGTCAGGTGGCACCAGGGGGGCACCGGATGGTAGTCACCTCGACTAGGTGAGTGGGCGACGCTGGGCTCTGCAGATCTCACAGACCAGGAGGCGTTGTCGGCGACCAGGATGGAGGAGCGAGCTGTCCCACGATGGATGATGCGGTCGACGTCGCTGGACCCAGGATTGGGGCAACAAGTCTTGGCAAATTCAAGCCCACGCGGTGGACCTAAAATGGCGTCTGGAGTGGACCAGGAGGGTCCGGGGTGCTCCTCTTTTGGAAGGGAGCAAGGGCCAGTCTGGAGCAACCAGACCAGCAGCTGTGATGTCGTCAGGCGTCGTTCAGAAGGCCACAAGCCAGCGGGCTAGTAGCCAAACAACGCGGTGAGCAGCAAAAAGCAGAAGGGCCCCACGCAGATCGTGGAGATGCTGGGAGGCTGGACTTCGGTGCTGGAGCTGCTCAGGGTCGGGGCTTCTCGGACCCCAAAGCACTCACCAGAGGATCCCTCGGCGGTCGTGCTGGATAAGAGCTGTGCAGTTCTGATGATGGCCGGTCCCTCGAGGTCTCGTCACACCTACGGTTCTCAGCTTAGCTGTAGAGGTAGGTAGAGGTCAGAGGTGCCAGGGAAGCCGGGTCTCGTCGTGCTCGTCGGTCGGATTCCTGAGGAATGACGTGCAGCAAACCGCAGAGTTCTTAGATAGTGCCTGCGGATGCAGGGTGACTACTCCTTAGTCACAAGGGAGAAATCTTGAGAAGAAGTCGAGAGTTCCTTTCGTAGAAAGTAGTTTCTTGATTCAAAGATGATCTAATTTGGAAGGGTCCCCGCTCCTGCCTTAATCCTAATGAAAGGGGTGGGTACGCGACTAGGTCCTGCCCTAGGGGTGGGACCAGGAAGGGGGGTGGTTGCACACCTCTCCCATGCCGGACTTTCCCCAGGGCAGGGGCTGGTGTGCCCCTGGAACTGGTTCTAGCCGGCAGATGCGTAGTGAGCACCGGGGTGCCACTCAGCAGTCCCCTTCCTGTAAAGCCCTGCCTACCCAGGATACACAAAATCCTGTCTGGGATGGTGCTAGCACCGCCCCTGACAGGAAATCCTTTGTCCAAGCTCTCCTCGCTGGAAGGACTCCCAGCAGCAGGAGGTCAGACTCGTGTCTGTGGTGGCAGCATCCATTTTGTGGAGCTGAGGCTTCGTTTAACTTTAACTGGGTTTCACAGTTACATACATGTCGTGTCCCTCTAGAAGGGTGGAATGCTAACCCCATTGCCAGAATTGGCGAGGGGTTAGTATTCCAATTCGTATGACACCTTACTCGACATGTTTTGATAAAGCGATACCAGAGATAGCATTTAACCGCGAGGATTATAATGCACTTAAGAGTATATGGTATGCGTTATCATGGAACAGCTATTAGGACCTGGTTCCGCAAGCTGCAAACGGGCTCAGCTCATGCCAGAGCACCATTTCACACGATTCCAAGCACTCTGCCTTCAGGATTGTCAAGGCCTGCCATAGGAGAGACTGATAGGAATCTGTGTGTCCATTTTTAGGGTTAGATATAGGTATACTATATCTAAAGCAAAGGGTGAGTACACCACCTTGCCCCAGCTGTCGTGCAGCCAGTTGTGTCAGATTTAGATGGCCATCCAGGGGTGGCATAATACATGCTTCAGCCCCTGGTAGGCCCTGGGTACACCTATGCCCTGAGTTACAGGGTCTGATAAGGTGGCCCAGTACCAATTGGATATGTACCTAAGGTACATGGAATCCATTTTAGAGAGAGAGCAGTGGGCCTGGGGCCCTGAATAGCAGGGTCACAGGTCAACTAAGTCGGAAAACCAGCAAAAACAGGCAAAAAGTTGGGGGCAACCATAGTCAGGTATCCACCTTTCTACAGGTAGGGTTTTAATCTCAATTGGAATAGCGTTCCAGAGCTGAGGGGCAACAACGGAAAAAGCCCTGGCTCCCCATCTGGTCAGCCTGAATCGAGGAACAACAAGTTGGAATAATCCCGCAGATCGGAGACATCTTGTTGGAGAGTAGCGGGTGAGTAAAGAGCTAATAGCACCCTTTGAGCCATCCGCGAGTGCTCTATACGTCAAACACAAAATTTTAAAAGAAATTCTGTGCTGGACAGGGAGCCAATGAAGATCCCTCCTCGCATTGGTGGCAGATGATGTCTGAGGAAGGGCCAAGACAAAACGCGCTGCAGCATTCTGCACGATTTGCAGTCGATGTATAAGGCCCTTGTTAGACTCCATGTATAAGGAATTGCAGTAATCTAACCTGGAGCCAACAAGAGCGACTGCAATCTGTTTGCGCGCCTGAAGGGAGAGATAGCTACGGATTCTATTGAGTATCCTGATCACACCCCAGCAAGTGGCCACTGTCCGATTCACTTGTAGAGACATCGAGAGGGAGGTGTCAAAGACCACGCCGAGATTTCTGGCTGATTGGGAGGGGGTGGGGCAGGTGCCAAGAGAGGAAGGCCACCACTCACTCGACCAAACATCTTGGTCCTTCCCAAAGACTAGTACACCTCTGTCTTGTCGCCGTTCAGCTTCAGGGAGTTGATGATCATTCAATCTGCCACATGCTGCATGCATGACCTGAAGCTGAAGGCGGATGTCGTGACAGAGGAATGAGCCAGTGACACCATGATCTGCGTGTCATCGGCGTAAGATACCACCTCCATCCCCTGCGATCTTACAAGTCTAGCAAGGGGGGCCACGTAGATGTTAAACAGGGTCGGACTTAGTGCCGACCCCTGTGGCACCCCGCATTGCAGTGACTTGGCAGGGGAGAGGTAGTTTCCAAGCATCACTCTCTGTTCCCTATGAAGGAGAAAGGAGTTGAGGGGACTCAGGGCCGGCCCAGTAACACCTGCCTCCCTAAGCCGAGATGTTAAGATGGCGGGAGACAGGGTATCGAACGCGGCCGTGAGGTCCAACAGGACTAGAACTGTAGTTTGGCCAGAGTCCACTTTGCGTCGGATGTTATCGACTACAAGAGTGAGAGCGGATTCTGTGCTGTGGTGTTTTCTGAATCCGTGTTGGGTGTTGTCAAGGTATTCAGAAGCATCCAGAAAGGAAGACAGATGGAGATTGAGATGTGCTACTAGTATTTTTGCTGGTGCAGGGAGTAGGGAAATAGGCCTAAAATTTTTAAGAAGGCCGGGGTCAAGTGATGTTTTTTTTAAGGAGAGGCTTCACAATAGCCTTCTTCCATACCAATGGAAAAGAACCCTAGACAATAGCCTTATTCATAACCTCCAACATAGAGGGAAGAATACTGCTTCTACACTCCGAGTTTTTTGAGAGGTAGAGGGTCCATTGGGGAGGAGGATTTAGTCCTGTCAAGTAGAAGGTTCAGTCCTGCCAGAGACAGAGATGGAAATTCCGTAAATGATCTGGAAGGAACTCCATCCATAGAATCCAAATTACTTATAGCAGGAGGGATATTCTCGCCCAGGGAGTGGCGTTGTACTTCTAAAGAGGCATGGATGTCCAGAATTTTGTTGTGAAAAAAGTCTGAGATGTCATTGCAAAGATCCTGAGAACTGACTACGGGATCTGGGAGTTGAAGGGAGCATAGCGAGTCAGCGATTTTAAAGAGTTCCCTAGAGGAAGTGAGAGAGCTAGTAAGGTTGGAAAAGTACTCCTGCTTTTCCAATATCACTTTCTGTTTATACTCCTGCAGAGCAGACTTATGGGCCTCCCGGTCCTTAAGGTCCCAGGATTTCCTCCATCTTCTCTCACTGCTCCTGCAGCCCTGCCTCTCAACTGGTCAGAGAACCACGGTGCTGTAGGCTTCCGCCGGGCTACATAACGCAGGGATGCGGGGGCAAGCTTTTCCACTGCGTTAGTGATGGAGTCCATCAGATCCCGAGCTGCCTCATTCGCGTCTTTCAGGGAGAGGAACTCGGGAGCTAAAACAAGAGAGGTAAAAGCCTCATCAGTGATGTTTCTGAGGTTTCTCCTAAGAGTAAGTGAAGTAGTAGCCTGTTTAGTGGGACATGAGGCAGAAAGAGCAAGTTCCAATGGTACTGCAAAGTGATCTGTCCAGACCAACGGTAGAGGGGAGCCGATAGAGAGTCTCGAGTCACTAGAAAATACCCCGTCGAGGATGTGACCCGCGTTGTGTGTGGGACTGTTCACAAGCTGAACAAGGTCACAGGCTCCGAGTGACTCAACCAATGACAGGGTATGCTTTGAGTCAGCCTCATCAAGAAGGAAATTGAGGTCGCCCAATATGGTAAGACAGGGCTTTCCAAAATAGGGTTCGAGCATTCTCAATAAATCAGCAGAGAAGCTGGCTCTATGGCCAGGCGGCCTATAGATCAGTATCCCCGTAAAAGAGACCGATGGAGCACACATAATACAGAAGTATAGAGCTTCGAAACGATCTTGAGGCATGGATAGCGGTTTAACAGTCCTGGAAAGAGAAGATTTAAAAAGAATGGCAATTCCTCCTCTACGCAAGGGTCTATCCTGCTTATGAAGAGAGTAGCCCTCTGGGATGGCTAGCAGTAGATCGTGACCGGAAGAATCAGAAGCCCAGGTCTCCGTAATAAAGACCCAGTCCGGCTGTCTCTCCTCCACAAATTCGTGGAAGGCTAAGTTGTGTTTAATGAGCGAACGCGCATTAATAAGAAAGCCAGTTCTGAGGGAGGTGATAGGCTGTCTAGGAGAAGGATGGGGTCTAATAAGGCCAGCGACGGGGAATTGAAAGGAAACTGTACACGTCATACAGCGGTGGGAATGCAATATCCCTTCAGGAGAGAAGCGATGTAAGCAAGGGCGCGCTGAGGGTCTAAAAGCCAGAAGTTCTAGTGAGGAGTATTGCCTGGTTACCTCAACGAGTGGTGGTGGAGTAGGAGCCAGGTCCAGCCCGTCCTCAGCGCGGACGGGCGCAGACGGGCTGAACTCTGGCGTAACTCAGGCGTCAGTCTGGCGTAACTCAGGCGTCAGTCTGGCGTCACCGCTGCGCGTAAGCATGGCTGGAATTTATGCTCGCCTCGCCTCCTAGAAAGAGGACTAGAGCGCACAGACTATCCCCACACCTAAGATGGCCGCCAACGAGACGGGGGCGCAGGACCCGCAAAGTGCGGTGAGTTTCCTTCAATTAGAGTGCGGGAGAGAGGACAGCAGTGGGAGTATGCGTGGCCGGCTATTAAAAACAGGGGAAAAATATCTAAAGCAAAAAACACAGTAAAAGACAAAACGGGAGTTTTAAAACTCGAGGAGCTGCAAATGATGTCGCGCTGCAGGTAGGGCGCCAAAGCTGGTAAGAACGAGCTGCCTGATTTGCCTGGATTTATGCTCGCCTCGCCTCCTAGAAAGAGGACTAGAGCGCGCAGACTATCCCCACACCTAAGATGGCCGCCAACGAGACAGGGGCGCAGGACCCGCAAAGTGCGGTGAGTTTCCTTCAATTAGAGTGCGGGAGAGAGGACAGCAGTGGGAGTATGCGTGGCCGGCTATTAAAAACAGGGGAAAAATATCTAAAGCAAAAAACAAAGTAAAAGACAAAACTGGAGTTTTAAAACTCGAGGAGCTGCAAATGATGTTGCACTGCAGGTAGGGCGCCAAAGCTGGTATTCTTGATTGATTGATTGATTTCTTATTCTTGGGAAACAAAGTTGTCATGTTTATGCGGTTGTCAGAAACGAATCCCTTCTTGTGAATTCGATAAAGTTTCTAGTGACCTCTGAGCTAGCTGGCACTCACAATGAAGTTAAATATATACGATAGAGACCTAGTCGAGCTCAGTCCTACGTCTAAACTATAGTATATGTTATTCCAATGCGCAGAGCCTATTGGGAATATAGGAACTACACTACAGTGGGTCTTCTAGCCTCTAAGCATATCCATACACGGTTGGGGGAGATTCAAGTATCCAAACTCTAAGACCTCAGGAGCCAGATTGAAAAATCTGGAGTTTGAGTGTCTTATCGCTCCCTGGTGTTGGGTTAGTAGGTACTGCCAGTTGGTAAGTACCTGGTGTGTGACTACTGAGAGTTCTAGAAGTGTGGTAAACCATGCTTGTCTGGCTCATGTGAGAGACACTAGAATCAGGGTAAGAGATGTCTGTCGCAGTTTGCAAATCACAAACAAAGCAGTGAGAGAGGTGGAAAAGAGTAAGTAAGGAATATGCTACTTACCAGTATGCATCTGTTCTTGGCATGTAGGGCTGCTGACATTCAGAGCTGTGCATAGATCGCCGCCTAGTGTTGGGTCGGGATGATTGCACATTGTTGTCCTGGAAGGGTCTTCGAAGTATCACGAGATAGGTGGCTCCTCCCCCGGACTACAGTGCGCATGGGCATCCTCTTCATCCTTAGATTGTTTTTTGCCATTGTGGCAGAGATGGAGTATAGTATAGTAAGAGAGGGCCATGCAAAGAGTGAATGCTACAGCTGCGACAAGCACCGGGGAGGCGGGTGGGCGATATGAATGTCAGCAGCCTTACATGCCAAGAACAGATGCATACTGGTAAGTAGCATATTCCGTTCGAGGCATGTGGGCTGCTGAATTCATATCTGTGCATAGAATGTATAGCAGTATCTCCCCTAGCGGTGGTTGCCCGTAGCAGCCGCAGCAGTCTGAAAAAGAGTTTTGAGAACAGCCTGTCCTACAGCAGCTTGCTGTTTGGAATGTACATGTACACAATAGTGTTTGGCAAATGTATGTATGGTTGACCATGTGGCTGCTCTACAAATTTCGTGTAAAGGAATATTTCCTAGGAAAGCCATGGATGCCCCTAGTTTGCGTGTAGAATGCGCCCTAGGGGGAACTGTTAAGGTGCTTTTTGCCTTTAAATAACATGTTTGAATGCACTTAACGATCCATCTGGCTATACCTGATTTTGAAATACGGTTGCCTTTGTGTTGCGGTGAGAAATCAACTTTTGTCTTTCGAAATGCCTTCGTTCTATCTATATAGTATAGCAGAGCTCTCGACATCTAGAGTATGCAAGGCCCTTTCAGCAACTGTCTGTAGATTTTGAAAGAACACTGGCAGTTCTATTGTTCGATTTATATGAAAATGGGATACCACTTTTGGCATGAATTTAGGGTTTGTTCTGAGAACTACTCTATTCGCATGTACTTGAATGAATGGCTCTTGAATAGTTAGGGCTTGCAGCTCACTAACTCTTCTAAGTGAAGTAATGGCAATAAGGAAAGCCACCTTTCAAGTAAGAAATTGTAGTTCGCATGAGTGTAGTAGCTCAAAAGGTGGTCCCATAAGTCTGGTTAAAACGATGTTTAGATTCCAGACTGGTGAAGGTGGGTGCTTTGGGGGAATTATTCGTTTAAGTCCCTCCATAAATGCTTTAATTGCAGGCACTCTAAATAGTGAAAGGTATTGCCTGTTTTGGAGGTATGCTGCTAACACAGCTAAATGTATCCTGATGGATGAGTAGGCTAAATTGCAACGTTGTAGGTGCAAGAGATAGCAAATGATGTTCTGTGTAGAAGCATCTAATGGGTTTATTTCGTTGTTACTGCAGTAAATGACGAAACGTTTCCACTTCGCTGCATAACATGCCCTGGTAGTGGGTTTTCTTGCCTCTTTCATAATATTCATGCAGTCTGGAGGCAAGTTCAGGTATCCAAACTCTAGGATTTCAGGAGCCAGATCGCCAGGTTCAGCTGTTGCGGATCTGGGTGTTGGATTTCTCCATGGCTCTGAGTTAGAAGATTGGGTGTGAGTCGCAGTCTTTGATGAGGCACCACTGACAGTTCTAGGAACGTTGAGTACCATGGTTGCCTCGCCCATGTGGGAGCAACTAGGATTAGCGTCAGCGAATGTTGGCGCATTTTGCGTGCCACTAGCGGTAATAATGAAAAGCGTACGCAAATTTGCCTGACCAGTTCATCCATATCGCATTGCCCTGCGACTGCGGATGTGGGAATCTGGCGGCAAAGTACTGGCATTTTGCGTTTTCGCTTGTGGCGAACAGATCTGTCTCCGGTTGTCCCCACTGCCGGAAGAATGGTTGGAGCACATTGATGTGAATCTCCCATTCGTGCATCTGTTGACTGTGCCTGCTGAGCAGGTCGGCTATTTGATTGTCCTTGCCTGGGAGGTGTTCTGCCATGAGAAACATGGTCCTTTGAATGGCCCATTTCCACACACTCTGAGCTAGATGCGATAGTTGTGGGGAATGTGTTCCTCCCTGTTTTTGAATATAATACAGAGCTGTCATGTTGTCCATCCGAATCAACACAGTCTTGTTGCATAAGTGTTTCTTGAACGCTTTTAGTGCTAGAAAGACCGCCATCAACTCTAGTAGGTTGATGTGCATTTTTTTCTGTTGTATAGTCCATAGACCCTGGACTGTGTAATGCAGGACATGGGCTCCCAGCCTAGCAGGGATGCGTCCGCAGTCATCACTATTTGTGGGACAGGCTCCTGGAACAGTCGTCCTTTACAAAGGTTTTGTGCATTCCACCAATGCAGAGAGTTGTATGCCCGACTGGTCACCAACACTAAGTCTTTTAATTGTCTCTGAGCCTGGTTCCACTGCCTTGCTAGGCACTCCTGTAGCGGACGCATGTGTAGTCTGGCATGAGGGACTATGAACATGCACGAGGCCATCATGCCTATTAGTTGCATAAACACTCGAGCTGGCAATGAGGAGGGTTGTAGGTGTGACTTTGGGTAGTTCAGCGAGAAACCTAGACTGTGCAGGAGATGAATGTTCTTTGACATGTGGCTGGCACATTGCTGGGCCGATGGCGCTTGTATTAGCAAATCGTCCGATATGGGTACACATGAATGTGTTGTCTCCTGAGATGCACCGCCACTGTTGCTAGGCATTTCATGAACACCCCCTGGAGCTGTTGTTACACCGAATGGTAGAACTTTGAACTGGTAGTGTTGTCCTTGAACTGTAAACCGGAGATACTTTCTGTGAGCAGGGTGTATTGGTATATGAAAGTATGCGTCTTTGAGGTCTAGAGTTTATAGGAAGTCTCCCTGCCGCAGCAGTGGTAAGACTTGTTGCAGAGTGAGCATGTGAAAATGTTCTGATAAAAATGTACTGGTTGAGGGGCCTGAGGTCCAATATTGGTCTGAGAGACCCGTCCTTTTTGGGAATGAGGAAGTATAGTGAGTATACTCCTGTTCCTTGATGTTTTAATGAGACTGGTTCTATGGCCCCCTTTTGCAGCATACTGATGACCTCTTGCTGCAAAAATGTTATATGTTCCTTTGACATTGGATGGTGTACGGGTGGTATGTTGGGTGGTGTGGATGTGAGTTCTAGGCAATAGCCATGTTGGATAATTTGCCTGTCGTAATGTTTAGCCAGACTGGTAGGAACTGTTGTAGTCTTTCCCCCAACTGGTGTTGTATGGTCTGGGGGTAGTGCCAAGAAGTCACTGTTTGGTATTAGTGGAGGATCTATTGGCATTGCCTCCACGACCTCTGCCCTTGTCATTATTTCCTCGGTATCCACCACGATTTGTGTCTTTATTGTATGTGGATTGCGTATTACTTTTGTATGTGGAGGATTGCTACGATGTGTTACCTCGCGCACCTCCTCTGTAGTTGGAGCGACGAAAGGAGCCTCTGTGTTGTTGGGACTGAAGAGCCCCCATTGACTTTGCAGTCTCTGTGTCCTTTTTCATTTTGTCCAGAATTGAGTCAACTGCTGGACCAAACAAAAATATGGATTGATTGGCTGGTTAAAAATTGTGGTCTGGACCTCAATCTTAAATCCAGATATGTGAAGCCATGCGTGTCTCCTAAGCAGTACGCTTGTGTTGATAGATCTGGCAGCTGTGTCTGTCGCGGCTAGAGCACACTTAATGGAGGCATTGGTAATGAACTTTCCCTCCTGTACAAGTTCATCGGCCTGCTCTTTGAAAGGCTCAGGTAAGTGTTGGAGAAGTGCTTCTAAACTGTCAGTGCGCTCTGTCAAATCTAGCCAACAAGGCTTGAGTATTGGCAATTCTCCATGAGTTTGCTGCTTGAGCAGCTACTCTCTTGCCTGATGCTTCTAAAATCTTTGACTCCTTATCAGTAGGAGGAGCCTCTCCAGTAGTTTGAGAATTAGCACGCTTTCGTGCGTTGGAGACCACCAATGAGTCTAGAGGCAGTTGTCCCCTGATGTAAGTAGGGTCTAATGGTGCAGCCCTATACTTTTTTCAATTCTAGGGTTGATGACACGTGTCCTAGCAGTGTCTTTGAATATGTCATTTGCGTGCTTTAGGACCCCTTTTAACATGGGAAGTGTTTTGACACTCTTTTCTGATGTTGCAAGGGTATCAAACAGAAAATCTTCTTCTATAGGATCTGCATGCATTTCTACATTATGGTAGAGCGCTGCTCTATCTATTAACCACATCGCTGCTGTGGTTATTTTTCCCCTGTGCTGGGAATTGCCATTTTGCTGGTGTCATGACGAGCTCAGCTCGTCATCAGCACAGCTCAACTGTGCCTCATGACGAGCTGAGCTCGTCATGAGCATGGAAGGGGTGAATGAGTTGAATGCCACCGTGTCTTCTGTAGGTGATGTCTTAGCTGGGTATGCAGGTGTGTCTGTATTGGGTTGAGCCTCATCAGGGACTGGGTCATCCCCCGATGGCTGTGAGTTGGGGTCTACATCTGGTACTAGGAGGTAGGGGTCCCAGTGTGAACAAGGAACATATAGTACAATTCAATGAATTAATCAAAAACAATTATTTTGATCCGCAAAGTTGTATTCACTATGGGATCCAGTGTAATGAATACACGTAGCAAACAATAAACTGTATTGACGGTCATACAGTGCCCCAGGGAAGAGGAGGGAAGTGATAGTGGAGAGGTAAGGGAAGTGGTGGGATTGTGTGACAGTAAAATCAATCATTTAAATGAACTTTCATGCTATAATTGGTATAGCAACAACTGCCATAAAAAATGGCGACGGAAATTTCAGAAAGGCATACAACACAAGGTACAATGCATATACACAATATTGGCGTGAGGTTGCCGCAATTAGAAAAACAGTTGACGTTTCGACCCTCTGATAAGTGCAGGAAAAGTTATCCTTGCTGCGGGATCTTCATCAGGATTTACATCTGGGTTTTGTGGATATCCAAAAACAACATCTGTGTCATGATCTATATCTGGGTTGTAGTCAGAGCGTGTAGGTGAGTATGGTGCATATGGAGTAGTAGGCATAGCTGGAGAGATAGGCTCGAAAAGAATAGGAGAGGTTGCACAGTCTCTTTTCTTTTCGAGTGGAATATTAGAAAAGTCTTCAGCAGGCACTGGTCTTTTCTTCCTTTTGTAAACAGTCAATTTCCCAGTGTTTGGGTCAATATATAGTTTAGACTGATCTTCTGTAGAGGGGTCTGGATGGATGATCTCCTCTTCCACAGTCTTTTACCTTGGCGCCGATGTTTTAGGTTTGACCTTCGGTTCAATGCCTTTTTTCGGTTCAACCGTTTTCGGTGCCTGGATCTGCTTTTGAGGCTTTATGGGCAGTGTCTGTCTGACAGGTTTTGTCGGTCCGACGTATTTCACAGGTTGCACCACTTTTTTTTGGACCGATTGGTTTTGTTGGTTCGATAACCTTTATCGGGTGTCCTGGCTTGTTCGGCTGTAGAGGTGTTCTCGGAGCCTGTGGCTTCGGCTCGATGCCCTTCTTCGGATCGATGGGCTTCGGCTCGACCATTCTTGGTTGGTCTACTTTCGGTTTCGCTTTCGGTTCGACGACCGCCTTGGGCGTAGCCCTTTTGCTTTCGTGACAACCTTTTGTCCCTTTTCGGCTGTCAAACTGGATTTGTTCGAGTCGACGGCCCTTGGTTTGGAAGGTTTATATGGAACGCTGGCCTTCGGCTCGGCGCCCTTTGTGTTTATCACCTTCGGTTCGACGACGTTCGGTCCGAAGACTGTCGCGTCAACTTTCGGTTTCGGTTGAACCGGTCTTGGATTACGTGTTTCAGAGGGCTCTTTTTGTATATTCTTAGCCGGGCTGTATTGCGGGCTATAGAATAAGTGTTTAGATCTTGGCTAAGGCGATGCCTCGACCCGAGTCTCTGATATTGGCGTAGTGTCTGTGGGGGGCGTTGTACTCACGGTTCGCCCCCAGTTGTCATCGGAGTCGTCTTCGACAGCTACGATGTCTTGGTCGTATTCCTCTACCTCGACGATTTGTTCTTCCTCGTCGATATAATATTCAGAGTCGTGCTCGGAGTCTTGATCCTCTTCTTGATCAGAGTCTTCGACGTCAACTAGTTCTTCCTCGTCGTCGAAGATATTCTCGGGCTCCGGTGAAGACCTTTGCATCTCTTGCATTGCCGCCCGCCGTTTCCGGATCGTCTTCTTGGACCGGAACTGGGCACAAGTTAGGCAATCATCTTCATTATGATCTGGTGATAAACATTTGTTGTATACAGGATGCTTATCTGTATGCGGGAACTTTGAGTTGCACTGCGGGCAATATTTGATTGGACTTCGTTCCATCGACCGTCGGTCCACGTGGTGTCGAGAAGGCCTAACGGCCCAATTCGACGACCGGAGTGCAAGTAGATTGTGAAGAAAGCTTTTCGGTACCGATCGAAAACAATACAGACAAATCCGAAGGCCTTTTATGGAAGTTTATTTTGATTCCGAACTTGGAGTACAGGAAAATGCATCCGAACCCAATGGCGGAAAAAAACAATCTGAGGATGCCCATGCGCACTGTAGTCCGAGGGAGGAGCCACCTACCTCGTGATACTTCGAAGACTCTTCCAGGACAACAATGTGCAATCATCCGGACCTAACACTAGGCGGCGATCTATGCACAGATATGAATTCAGCTGCCCACATGCCTCGAACATAACTCTGACCAATTCATTCATAGTGCATTGCCTTTGGACTGTGGGTCTTGGAACCTGGAGGCGAAGTCTGGGTAGTAGGCGTTTTCTGCCCTTGCAAATAGATCTATGTCTGGGTGGCCCCATTGTTGTAAGAATGAGTGGAGGACTTCTAAATTGAGCTACCACTCGTGAACATGTTGTCTTCTGCTGAGAAGATCCGCAAATTTGTTGTCCACACTCAGTAAGTACTCCGCTAATAGGTGAATGTTGTATCAGAGAGCATACCACCAGATGGACTGTGCTAAGTGAGATGGTTGAGGTGACCTGGCGCCCACCTGCTTTGAAGATAATACATGGTGTTCATGTTGCCCGTTTTGATGAGAATTGCTTTGCCTATGAGGTGTGGAAGGAATTCTTTCAGTGCTATATGAATAGCAACCAGCTCTAAGTGCTTGATATGGGGGTGAATCTGACTGGGTCTCCAATGGCCCTGAACAGTTAACTCTTGTGAATGCTGTTGTGACCCCAAATGGAAATACTTTGAATTGAACGTGTTTTCCGTTTAATACACATCTGAGGTACTGTCTATGTGCTGGGTAAATTGGGATGTGAAAGTAGGCGTCCTTTAGGTCCAATGCGGACATTAAGTCACCTTGTTTTAGTAGTGGGATGACATCTTGTAGAGTGACCATATGCAAGTGCTCTGAGAGAATGTACCTTTTTAGGGGTCTGGTTTAGGAATGAGAAAGTAAATTGAGTAACCGCAACAGGTTCTATTGCTACCCTTTGAAGAAGAGCTCTTACTTCCTGTTTGAACAGCTGTTGATGATCTGTTGACAGTCTTTGGGTGCGTGTGGAATGTTTGGAGGTGTTGAAGTGAGCTCCAAGCAATAAATATGTTGGATATTATTCAACACCCACTGTTCGAAAGTGATATTCCACCATGTGGGAAAGAACTGTTGGAGTCTTCCCCGAACAGGTGTTGTATGATCAGAGAGAAATGGCAGTTAAGTCAAGGATTTGTGGTTATAGCTGTTAATGAAACCGCCTATACCTCTGCCTTGGGAATTGTTTTCACAGTAGGATCCTCTATAATATCCCTCGGGGCATCCATTTTGCGACTGGGGATGCGGATATGTAGAGGAGTTGTCGGCAGATGTACTTTTTGCTGCTTCACAATAGGAGGAGCGACAAAACTTCCCTCTATGGGTAGGAGTTTGCAATCTCATGGCTTTAGCAAATTCATTGTGTTTTTTTAGTTTTCTTGAGTAATGTGTCCACTTTAAGGGACATAGAGATTCTCTTCATTGAAAGGAAGTGCCAGAATATTTTGTTGTACTTCTGGTTTGAAGCTTGAAACCTTGAGCCAGGCAGGTCTTCTTATGAGGATACTGGTGTCCTCTAGCAGCTGTATTAGCTGCATCCAGGGCACAGCGGATGGAGGCGTTGGCTATTAGTTAACCTCCAAAGCAATTTCAAGTGCCCTTTTCTTATATTGTTCAGGGACATGTTGGAAGAGCCACTCCATTTCACCCCAGTGTGCCCTGTCATAACAGGAAGGGAGACCATAGGAGTTGGCTATCCTCCAATGGTTGGCCGATTGTGCTGCCACTCTCTTCCCTGCAGCATCTATTTTTCTTGCCTCTTTGTCTGGTGGGGGTGCCTCGCCAGATGTTTGTGAGTTTGCTCTCTTCCTTGCTGTATCAACCTCTAGAAAATCTGGTGGTAGTAGACTTTTTATATATGTTGGGTCCGAAAGGGATGGCTTGTATTTTTTATCCACTCGTAGTGTAATGACCCTTTCTTTTACTGTGCCTTTAACAACATCTGTTGTATGTCTTATTTCTTTAAGCATGGGCAGATATTGTGCCAAACGCTGAGTAGATGGAAGTGTTTTAAATAGACAATCTCAATCATCCTCCAGTGGCTCTGTTTTGAGCAGAACTTTATGATAAATAGCCGCTTCACATATTATGTCATGGTATTTCGTAGTATCATTTGGAGGGGACATTTTAGCCGGATACAAATCCGGGTCCGTGTCTGCAGGCTCATCTGTGTCATATGTGTCCCACAAATAGTCTTGAGGGGGAATAGAATATTTGTCATCATCATCCCCATGTTCATGAAAGGAATAAATAAAACCCTCTGGGTGTAGTGCGAGTCTGAAGGAGGTGAATGTGGCAGATTGTGTGCTTTTGGTGTCACTGGTGGTGGTGGTGGGCTAATGGGTGGTGGATTGGAGGCCTTACCCACCCTTTCTCTGTGCTTTGGTAGGCGGGGACTGGTCAATGCTTCCTCAAAAGTCAACTGCCACTTTGCTAGATTTTCTTTGTTTTGTAGAGGCACAGCCATGATTCTACCAGTGTCTGGGTGAATCAGCAGTATTTTTTGTCTGGCATGAAGATGTTCTTTTAACCTTTCAAGTATCAGTTCCATAGTTTTGGAGCTGGTTTTCTGTTTGGCTGAAGTATGTGACTTTTGGCCCGAAGCAGTTTTTTATGCTGATGGTCTCGGTGCAGAGGAGCTTCATTTTAGTACCGAGGCCCCCTATGTTTTGGTGCTGGGGCTTTCCATTCGGAGTCTCGACTCGAAGCGGACGACTGGTGGACATGAGCCTTAGGCTGTTTGGGTGGTGATATGGTGCTAGGGGTTTACGGTATAGCTCTTCGGTGCCGACCATGGTTCAAAAGCAGTGGTGGCCTGTACGAAGGCTTTGGTTGGTTTAAACCAGACTGCTGACCCTATGGGATGCTTTGTTGACTGTGGTCAGTATGGATGGAGCACAATACTCACTGTTTGACCAGGTCGAATGTCCTCAGTTTCGAGTTCGGACCCCGAACTGTCACCAAGGGAGAAAGAGCCCTCCTCTGCTGCTCAGACCTGCGCTTGTTCCTCTTGGTGGTATTCTTCGGATCCAAAAATGGCCAGAGTGTCGTTGACTGTGCATCTGGACATTTCGAGGCATCTTGCGCATCGATCGCACAGTGTCGTCTTCGTTCAAAAGCACTTACACCTCTCACAGATGAATTCCTGATGGTCCGGACACAGACAAGTTACACCCCAAATGTTGGTCGATGCGTGTAAACTTGAAATGGCGGCGTGGGCAAAAAACAAAAAGGTATCCGTTCCATCACAAGATTGGCATTACATGAATGTAACTTGAAAAATAAGGATTCACACCGAAGGGTAAAGGCCTACCAAGCAATGGTCGGTTGGAACAAGTCGACAGACAACCGGTGTAAATTATAAGTAACTATGATCGATAATACAGACGTTAGAGGCCTAAATGCTAGTTTTTGGGCAATACCAAGACAGAGCAGAGGAGCACATGACCGAACCTGACGGCAGAAGAAAAATAAATCATCTAACAATGGAGTGGAGGATCATGAACACTGCAAGCAAGGAGTGGAGTCAATACACTTCAAGACTTGAAAAACTTCTTCGAAGAAAAACAACTTGCACACTTCCGAGCCCAACACTAGATGGCAGACTTATGCTAAACATGTGTATCTAAAGCCGCACATGACAAACACCAGATCAGGATTTAAGTTTTTTTCCACAGAAGTACATTTACAGATTGTATGCTATTGCACAAAAATTCACATCATTTATTATTCCTTAAAATCATGCATGAAAAACGGACCTTGAATTAATTTTTATTTTTTTACATTTTCCTATTTATTTTGATTATACCGCTGCATCCCTTCTGTCTTCTGCACCACTTTCCTGTATAACTTACCCAAATTGCTTGCCAGTCTGTCTTAAGCCCTTTTTTTTGGAAATTATTACATATTGATTAATTTCAGCAAGCAGTTGCTTTCCACATAGCCTCCTCTAATCATCACACATAAGACACTAATGTACCACCAAGAAACTGGAGTAAATGCATGGAATGGTTTTCCAGAAGGTTACTGTCTGCAAAGGCTAGACAGGATACGGGGGAGAGGGGGCGGCATAGCCATAGTTGCTAGACAAGACTATCAATGTCAGCTAGATCGCACTATGATTGACGACAGTGAGGCTGGTGCCTTTTCCATTTCTATTAATGGCTGTTTCACTCTGAAAGGCCTTCTAATTTACCGCCCTCCGGGCTCCACTGCAGCCTTTATTGAAAAGCTAGTGGAAGGCGTCACAGAAGCCGCATTACGCTCGGACAAATACCTGGTCTTAGGGGACCTTAACCTACATTTAGATACCCCTACGGATAGGGTGGCGAGTGATCTATGTCACACGATGGCCAGCTTGCAGTTCGAACAGAAGGTATTGCATCCTACCCATAAGCTGGGCCACCTTCTGGACCCAGTTTTCGCAAACTGGAACCAAGTGGACGCCCAAACCCCGATTCCCATCCCATGGTCTGACCATCTCCTTGTCCCCTTTACCATCGGCCCCAGTGACCCCCCCGCTGATAAACACCCTAGGCGTAGATGGGCAGCGTTCTCCCAGGCCAAATTCAATCTGGCACTCACTGAGAAGGGTCATCCTGGGGGCGATGGGGTAGATGAAATTAATTCCAACTTTGACCAATGCATCTTGGAAGCCCTGAATCAGGTGGCACCATTGGGTATGGCGAAAATGGGGGGCCGAGTGCAAAGATCGGCACCTTGGTACAATGAGGATTTGCAAACGGCCAAAGCAGCATGTAAACGCGCCGAAAGGCAATGGAGGATTGCCTATTCCACTCAGGCCAAAACAGTTTACATAGACTGCAGACGTGTCTATCACACGCTGATTAGAAAGGCCAAATCATTGTACTACTGCAATAAGATAGAGGAGGCAGAGCAGTCCACCAAGGAGCTCTTCTCTATTTATGTCAAGTCAAGTCAAGTCAGAGAATTTATATAGCGCACTACATACCCAGAGGGTCTCAAGGCGCTTAGGAAGGGGAGGAGGATTACTTGTCAAATATCCACGTTTTAAGTCTATTGCGATAGGAAAACCCGCCGCAGTGCCTAAGAAACTCTGCACCACGGAGGGCTGTAACCGAATTGCTGAGTTCTTTGCAACCAAGGTCACCAACATCTATAACTCCTTCCCCCAGAGGACAGACAGTGGCTCTGCCCCCTCGGAATCCTCCAGAATGAAAGGGGAACAACGGCTAACCACTTTTGTTACTCCTTCCACTACGGAACTTCTCCGTATCTGTGGATCTATAAAATCCGGTTCCCCCAGAGATCCGACCACTCCTAGTCGGCTAAAGGACAGCTTGCCAGTACTAGAGCCCTATGTGCGTCAGTTACTGGACACCTCCTTTGAGTCTCAGGTGGTCCCGAAGGCCTGGAAGCAGGCAGTGGTACTTCCTCTGCAAAAGAAGACCAACGTCAGCTTTGAAAAACTGGACAACCTCCGTCCCATTTCCCTCCTGCCCTATATGGCGAAGGTGGCGGAAAAAATAGCCAACATACAGCTTATGCAGTTCGTGGAGACGGCTTCGCTACTCCACGACTCACAATTTGGCTTCCGCCCCCGTCACCCGACGGAGTCTGCTCTTCTCGTGGCGGTGGAAGCACTTAGACAGGGAGAGGACGAGGGCCAAACGATGGCATTGATCCTACTTGACTTAAGCGCAGCATTCGACACTGTAGCACACTCCACCTTGCTACAGTGTCTGAATGGAGGAGGGGTGACAGGAGCTGCGCGTGGCTGGATCAAGTCCTTCCTATCTGATAGGTGCTTTCAAGTCAGATTGGGTGATTGCTACTCCAGGGAGATTGAGTTGGGCCAGGGCGTACCTCAGGGTTCGTCCCTGAGCCCAACCCTATTTAATATCTACGTCTCCCCCCTGGCGGCCATCGTGGAGGGATATGGTCTTCGCCTGGTGTCCTACGCCGATGACACGCAGTTGGTCATCTCCCTATCGCGTGCGCCCGGCCTTGCAGCGGACATCTTCAGGAATTGCATGCAAGACCTCGCTGCCTGGATGTCCGCAAACTGTTTAAAGTTGAATGGTAGCAAGACCGAAGTGCTCGTGGTGGGGGGTGTACCGTCTGCGTGGTCGTCGGCGTGGTGGCCACCCTGTCTGGGGGAAGTTCCTGCTCCCTGCCGCGAGGCCAGGAACCTTGGCATGTGGCTGGATAAGGACCTCACCTTTGGCCCACAGGTCGGTCGGGTGGCGGGGATATGCGTCAGTGTTCTGAGAGCCCTCAGGAAAGTGTTAGATCTGCTTCCCATTTCTGCTCGAAAGACGCTGGTGCATGCCCTGGTCACCTCCCGACTTGATTATGGGAACCTGCTCTATTTGGGGGCCACAGGCAGGGTTATGGGCCGCCTGCAGGTTCTTCAAAATGCGGCAGCGCGGCTGGTTCTCAGACTCCCTAGGAGGTCTTCCGCCAAAACAGCTCTACGGGCCCTCCATTGGCTCCCCATTGAGAGGAGAGTGGAGTTTAAGGCCCTTGCCACATGTCACCGCATCCTGAGCGGCAAAGCACCTCTTCCGCTCCAGAGCCTAGTATCCCACTAGGAGCCCGCACGCAGTCTTCGGTCCTCTCAGACCGGGCTGTTAAAAGTCCCAAGAGTATTCAAAGCTCGTATGGGAGGTAGATCCTTCAGATACCTTGCTCCCAAGCGCTGGAATAATCTTCCACTGGAACTCCGACTCGAACCTTCCGAAGTCCAGTTCAGAAAAAAACTTAAAACGCACCTTTTCAGCAGATAGCTTTTGTGGGAGGAGGGGGGACAGCCACTTCACTTGTCATAGCGCGGGGACACGCCTGTGGCGTAACCAGGCGCTTAATAAATGTCCAAATAAATAAATAAATAAATTAAGCATGCAAGACTAAACCCTATAACCAATGGACTGACCACTCTAACTTTGGGCCCTCGGGTAGCGTGCTTCTTAATGCAAAGCACTTGTATGCTTCTCAGAGTAGTAAGCGCTATATAAATGCAATTTCAATTCAATCAATCTGGACCACAGAATGCAATATTTGCTCTTTGTTTGCCCAATCAGATAAATGATTGCAATCTCTTTAAGGTCAACATTTCAAAAGGGAATATGTTTTTAACAAATGTAGTAACGCACAAAGCAACAAACTCATTAAAATGACTTATGGAAAATGCAGCCTTCAAATTAGTTTGCAACTCTTCTGGTGTGGCAAAAGAGTGACTTACCAGGTGGTGGTTGTGAGGGGTCAAATGCAGGCCGTAGAAATGGGGGCGGAGGCATCACGTAACCTGGAGGAGGGACTGACATAGGGAGCGGAAACACCGGCGGAATCAAATTAACAGCCGGTACAGCTGGTGCCAACGGCATCTAATTTTAGGAGTAAGGTAAAAAGAATTGTAAACGTTTCTACCTAAACATACCCGGTCTCATTTACTATCTGAATACCAATACAGCAACAGGTAGAACGCCCAGTTAATACTGGTGTTAAAAAGCTTGACTCCCAGTAAGACATGCTATTCTACACCTAACACTCCTAACTTTTTTATCTGAAAATCACTTAAAACCTTCCATTTATCTAGAAAATTGCTACACTAACTTTCCTACAAGACATTTGTAACAGATTGCTAAAACAATAAATGGCATATCTTCCGAGATGATCAATTCTAATGGCTTGAGACTAAATCAATCAACTTTATTTCGGTTCAATGAACCATAAAAGTGCAAAGTGCAAACACATAAATACATAAATGCTTGATAGGTACAAATTAAAGCTCAAAACATTGTAAATATAAAGATCAATTTCAGTCATGATACATCGATTGTCAAAGTGCTGCCACAATACCAAGACCCAAACCAAAGAAACAAACCTCAAAAAGAGAGTCCTTAAACATGGACTCCTCAAGGGTCCGCTATGTCAC
The DNA here is from genome assembly GCF_964263255.1 of Lissotriton vulgaris. Taxonomy (NCBI): domain Eukaryota; kingdom Metazoa; phylum Chordata; class Amphibia; order Caudata; family Salamandridae; genus Lissotriton; species Lissotriton vulgaris. The sequence continues at coordinate 1,272,715,473 of NC_141694.1, read as the reverse complement.
CATGAATATCTATGTTATTTTCTAGTATTGGCAGCTCAAATCTACTGACTGGGCTAGGTGGGATAAAAATGTGCACTTGCAATAGTTAAGAATATAAAAAATGTAAGACAATAAAACCAAAATAGATACGATTAAGCTAGTGCATTTCTCACAGCAATTCATCATTGTCAAAAGTATTTGATTGATTCATCAAGCAATTCATAGAAGCACAAAATCAAATACACAGCAAAAGTTAAAAGGGAGGTACACTCATAAAAAGTATAAAATCAAACCCAACTACATCCAGGTTCAGGAGATATGAAAAACAAAATTAAGACGTCAACAGGACATGAAATAGAGACAGTACGAGCTTATTATAATTCGTCCCTTAAAATATATTTTTGACACTTAATATGAACATTTCAGTGCATGACACTCTATAACAGTCTTTACCCGTATCGCTTTCTAATTGCAAGGGCACCCCTGATAAAGTGCAGTACAGATGTCAATAGAGACTAATTAATACTGGTATCTAAAAGATTGCTCTATAGGTACAGGGACGTTGCGGTCTCAATAGTGGGAGCACAAATCTAGTTCTTGTTTTTTTGTAAAGTGAACAAAATAATACAAGGTGCAGGGTGCTTTGTTTATACAAATCATCACAAGGACATGGCATAAGCTCATCAGAAAAGTCACCGGACATGGAAAAGCTACCAAAAAGTGCACTGTGGCCAACCAAAACCTTGTAAGATAAAATCTCTATTGCGGATTCATGATCAAATCCAAATAAAATTTTAAGTGATTGGTCAGAAGACTAACCTCGACTGAGCTTAACATTCTATGGGATATCTGGGGCTGCCGATAATTAATGCTAGCCCTAGCAGAAAAATATGATTTGATAATGTCTTTTGCTTTAGGGGTCATAGTTTGGGGGTTTCGAAAACATCACATAAAGCAATCTAAAAAAACATGCATTTCAGTTAATAACACCAGGGGATTGTCTCAGCACCAGAAACAGCAAGGAAATCCCTGATAATTGCTCTTGAAAAAGCAAAATCCTCTAAGAGACAAATCTTTCCCCATAGTAACAAGGAGGTGAGACCAATGCGGTCCTTGACGGACCCCCCCTCAGTTGAAGCAATTGCTGTGTTTTCTCTCCCTTACATCCTTATCTCATCATAACTGTATGTATGTATGTATGTATGTAGCCTGCGTAAGAAAAGTACCAATGCTTCCTCCACTCCCATGTCTCCCATCATAGCCCATAATCCGTCCCGACTAACAGTATCGAAAGCACTCGATAAGTCCCTGAAGGCCAGATGTATAGCAGTCTTCATGGACTTTGTGTACTTACTGATAATCCTTGACTGTGTGAGGCATTGTTCTGTCGTGCCCATGCCCCATCTAAAACCATATTGTATTTTTGAAAGGACCCTATTTGCGGCCGCCAAGAAGTCTAATCGCGCCAAAAGGACCCTAACTAAAACATTTAATGTCACATCGATCAATGATATTGGCCTGTAACAGGCAGGGTCTTTGCTATCCCCCTTTTAAAAGACGGTGAACACTATCGCCTCTTCCATGTCGCAGGCACTGGGCCAATAATAGCAGCTTTAGAAATATTAGTTAGAAGCAGCACCCACAAAAAATGGTTACCCTGAAAAAGGTCAAAGGGCTCTACATCTGGGACAGGAGTTTTAAAACAGATGCCTTGTGATATAGCTACCTCCACATCGTTCACTGAGATGGACATACTTATTTGTACAGCTTGGTTTAAATTGTGGGTCCTCCCCACATCCTTTGCCAAAGAATCTATTGCCCTATATAAAGGATTAAAAAGGAGAGTAAAATGGCCATCCCATACATCTTCTATAATCGAATAAACCATCTGGGGTGAATATTCCGAGAACATTGAACGATTTGTAACCTTCAAGAATGTTTTTGTGTCCTTAAGGGACCCTGCTAATACTAAATCCTTCCACTCCTCATTCCTCAGTTCCCTTTTCCAATCACGGATTTATGGGTCTTCCTACGGGTTTTTTAGAGCTCGCCTGCTGATGCGCTTGCGCATAGCTGGCGAAGCTCTATAGTGGCTTATCCAGAGATTAACCACTAGCGATTCCACTGGCGATTCCATGCAGTGCATGTGCTTTTTAACTCATTGCGCAAGCGCAATGAGTTAAAATGCGCGTGCACAGCATCAAATCGTCAGCTTGGTGCCGCAAGCAGCTCTTCCCGCTTCGTCCCCTGCTGCAACAAAGGCTTTGCGCTCTGCCTCAGCCCAGCCATTCTCCTCCCCTAATTGCCCCCTGCTGCATCAAAGGCTTTTTGAAGGCCAGCCGGCCGTGCTTTCAGTTTCACGGCCGCCAGGCGTGTCTCTCGTTTCTGCCGCGCTGCGCCAATGCTTGTTGACTTTTTTGTTCTTTGCGTTCTCTTTCAGTTTATCTTTTGTCAGTTTTAAACTCAATGGTGTCGTGGCTGAAAACAGTTGAATAGCAATTCTCTGGTCCTTCCACTGCGTCTTGATGCCTCTGGGAGAAAGCACTAACGATGAATAATGAATATTTGCACGAGTAATGAGCACTTCCTGGCAATGATCCTGGTGCGAGGATTTGGAAGCTGCATGTGGTGACAGATTCCAGTATACAAATTCATGTTCGCTTTTCATTACACCGTGACCCAGATGAGCAAACAGTGACTGCAAATAACCGGTGGCTGTTCTAGGTAACTTGCCTTATTCAGGGCCATCGCTGCACACCCGAGAGGTCATAGTTCTAACGCTTTGTTTGATGGTGTCTGTCGAGTTTAGGAGAGGACATTTCTGAGTTACAGTGCTACTACACCTGCAGTTCTAAGCCACAGATGACTATGCTTCATGCTAGAGCTTGTTAACAGAAATGGAAAGTGCCCGAGATTGAAACCGGGGCAGCGTGAAGACAGCACCATGAGTTCATTACCTGTTATGTAGGCTATATGTAACCTGCAGTTCAGAACTTCAAATCCTGGCATAGCATGTTCAGCCTTTCATACCTCTCACTCGACACACAAAACGGGTGCATAACAACATTTACTGTACTGCTAACATGAGACTACCCAAGAGCCGAATGAATGAAATGCAGAGGGCTCCAACATTATAAAGTGTGATTAAGAAGCCAGTGACTTGTGGTTTCATATATAATATAGCCATGCTTCACTTTATGTACTCCTGCTTGTGTTTTGTCGTGGCTGTGCCAATATGAGAGCAGTAAAACGGAAGCTGTGATGTGCGAATCAAATTCACGCAATTGGCTGTAATTGCATTGTGTGTGGTTCGTTGCATCACAAAAACGGCAAAATGGAATTGTGATGGCTTGGCTATTTCGTGGTCACGAAGTTCAGTGAGCAGTTCTAATTTGCATTCCATAAATGCTTTAACTCTGGAATAGCCTGTTTAGATTTTTCAGATCACTGGCATTTTCTTCTTCACTGTGAGCTTTAGGCGCGCTCACTTTTTGCATTCTAACGGTGAGAGCAGCACATTCGTTTTCTGCTCTTTGTCGCGCACCACCATTTGTCTGCCTAGCGCTAGGCATCAGTCTTCAAAGGCTGCAGATCCCCCGCCACAGCAATGCCGAGAGTTTTTTTTTTTGGGGAGTTACGAGCAGAAAAGTCCCCGCAATGGCTCCGTTTTTCACCGGACTTGCACCACTGCCGAATACACCATGACTTCACAGACTTGCACGCAGAAGACAGCATTTTACTGGCCTGGGTTCTCATCAAGTATTTTACCAGAAAAGTCCCAGCAATGGCTCAGTTTTTCACCCTACTCGTCTCCTCTGTGCACAACCCTCACTCACCCTCACAGGCCCCCTCACCCTCACACGCCCCCTCACACACCCTCGCACCCCTGACCCTCTCCCACCCTCACTTACCCCCACCCACCCTCTCACCCTCACTTACCCCCAACCCACCCTCTCACCCTTACTTACCGCCAACCCACCATCTCACCCTTACTTACCCCCAACCCACCATCTCACCCTTACTTACCCCCAACTCACCATCTCACCCTCACTTACCCCCTCACACCCTCACACACCCTCACCCTCACACACCCTCACCCTCACACACCCTCACCCTCACACACCCTCACCCTCACACACCCTCACCCTCATACACCCTCACCCTCACACACCCTCACCCTCACACACCCTCACTCTCACACACCCTCACTCTCACACACCCTCACCCTCACACACCCTCACCCTCACTCTCACACACCCTCACTCTCACACACCCTCACTCTCACACACCCTCACTCTCACACACCCTCACTCTCACACACCCTCACTCTCACACACCCTCACTCTCACACACCCTCACTCTCACACACCCTCACTCTCACACACCCTCACTCTCACACACCCTCACTCTCACACACCCTCACTCTCACACACCCTCACTCTCACACACCCTCACTCTCACACACCCTCACTCTCACACACCCTCACTCTCACACACCCTCACTCTCACACACCCTCACTCTCACACACCCTCACTCTCACACACCCTCACTCTCACACACCCTCACTCTCACACACCCTCACTCTCACACACCCTCACTCTCACACACCCTCACTCTCACACACCCTCACTCTCACACACCCTCACTCTCACACACCCTCACTCACACACCCTCACTCTCACACACCCTCACTCTCACACACCCTCACTCTCACACACCCTCACTCTCACACACCCTCACTCTCACACACCCTCACTCTCACACCCTCACTCTCACACACCCTCACCCACAAACCCCCTCACCCTCAAACCCCCTCACCCTCAAACCCCCTCAACCTCACCCCCTCATCCCCACATACTCTCACCCCCTCACACACCCCCTCACCCTCCCTCACCCTTACCCTGACACCCCCTCAGCACCACATTATCACTCAGCACTGCCACATTATCACTCAGCACCGCCACATTATCACTCAGCACCGCCACATTATCACTCAGCACCGCCACATTATCACTCAGCACCGCCACATTATCACTCAGCACCGCCACATTATCACTCAGCACCGCCACATTATCACTCAGCACCGCCACATTATCACTCAGCACCGCCACATTATCACTCAGCACCGCCACATTATCACTCAGCACCGCCACATTATCACTCAGCACCGCCACATTATCACTCAGCACCGCCACAGCACCACTCAGCACCGCCACAGCACCACTCAGCACCGCCACAGCACCACTCAGCACCGCCACAGCACCGCCTCAGCACCGCCACAGCACCACTCAGCACCACTCTGCACCGCCACAGCACCACTCTGCACCGCCACAGCACCACTCTGCACCGCCACAGCGCCAGAGCACCACTCGGTACCGCCAGAGCACCACTCAGCACCGCCAGTGTCACGATTCCCCCCGACCTCTGGTAAATCACTGCCTGCTCTATTGTACGGAACGGAATGGCAAACTACATATCCCATGATCCTTTGCGCTGCGCGCTCCTATGACGCGGCGCGACTAGTGATTATCAGGAAGTCTCACGGAGGACGCGCTGCCGATTATTCCTGCTCGTGTTTGGTTCGTGTACTTTTGACTCGTCATTACAGGATACTTGGAAGTCGGCGGAGGCAAGTATCGGCTCGCGCTGAAGGGACACGCCGCTGTTAGCGTGTGGGTTCAGCGTTCCTTGCTCTCGGAGTCCGCTTGTGGATTAACCTGGTGGGGATTAGGAAGCGCCTACAACTTAGCGTTCATCATCGTGTTGCCGCTCGAGTGTGGATTAACCTGGTGGGGCTTAGGAAGCGCCCGTGTCCTTCCGTCATTTCAGCAACAGGTTTTCAAGATCGAGTGGGGCACTTGTATTCCTAGTTTGTTTACGGAATCTGTTTTTGCATACTTTCAGGGAGCGTCTTGCTCCGGTTTGCGCAGGACACCTGGGTATAGGTGCCGCCTTACCTTTCAGTGCACATTACTCACATTTTGAGCGCTTACAGAGCAGGATCTGTAGAGACGCTATAAATATACTTTACGCTGGGCATATGATTTAGTTTCCTAACTTTTGCGTTATTTACAGTCTAGGGAATGTAGGAGAGATCTCGGGGTAGTCGCGTCTTGCACACCCTGAGGTTATTCTTCTAAGCATTTCCTCGGAGGAGAAAGACCTTTTGTTATGAACTACCGTTTACCAGGAATGTGATCATTATTTCATTATTTGGTATTGGGGCAACATTAGGTTATCTTTATCCTACACATGGGTAGGTGTTCATTGCTGTCCTAAACTTTCACGTTACAGGAGGGGAGGGAACATGGGGGTTTGCTAATGCTCTCTGTATTATATTTTCCAGTAGTACAGCCAGGGGATTTAGAAGCCGCCCTTAGATCCTTCCTTCATACAGGCACACCTGTAGGATATACAGGTGAGGTAACAGGTGTTTTGTTGAGTAGTGGATGTTCCAGCTTAGGGTTCTGTGGTACTTATCCCTTGCTTCTGTAATTACAGGTTACGGTTCCAAGTGCCCAGCTGTTCCCCTCCGGACCCAACTTTTTCCCCCGCTTGATCGCCTTAACAGTCTGTGCACGATTACAGTCAGACTTGGGTTGATCTAGAGGTGGGCCCCCCTTATAGCATCGATCCAATCCTGAGGAGCATCCAGGACCGACCTGACAGCCAGAGCACCACTCAGCACCGCCAGAGCACCACTCAGCACCGCCAGAGCACCGCTCACCCTCAGAAACCCGCTCACCCTCAGACACCCGCTCACCCCCACATACCCGCTCACCCTCACACACCCGCTCACCCTCACACACCCGCTCACCCTCACACACCCGCTCACCCTCACACACCCGCTCACCCTCACACACCCGCTCACCCTCACACACACTCAGCACCGCCACATTATCACTCAGAACTGCCACATTATCACTCAGCACCGCCGCAGCACCCCGCAGCACTCAGCAGCAGCACCACCACCACTCAGCAGCAACACCACCACCACTCAGCAGCAACACCACCACCACTCAGCAGCAACACCACCACCACTCAGCAGCAACACCACCACCACTCAGCAGCAACACCACCACCACTCAGCAGCAACACCACCACCACTCAGCAGCACCACCACCACCACCACTCAGCAGCACCACCACCACTCAGCAGCAGCACCACCACCACCACTCAGCAGCAGCAGCACCACCACCACTCAGCAGCAGCAGCACCACCACCACTCAGCAGCAGCACCACCCAGCAGCAGCAGCACCACTCAGCAGTAGCAGCACCACTCAGCAGCACCACCACTCAGCAGCAGCACCACTCCGCAGCAGCAGCAGCACCACTCAGCAGCAGCAGCAGCACCACTCAGCAGCAGCAGCACCACCACTCAGCAGCAGCAGCACCACCACTCAGCAGCAGCACCACTCAGCAGCAGCACCACCACCACCACCACCACTCAGCAGCACTGGTTCAAATCTGTTCTCTCAATGTTTCAAGCTTTATTACTAATCACAAAAAGATGTTAATATTTCACTTCTGTTCTTGGATTTTAGTCACAATAAAAAACACTGAACATAATCTTCACAAAAGTTATTCACAAAAGTTTAAGCTATTGCCATTACAAATTAAATACATTATTTAAGTATTAATTATTTAAAAAAATTAAAAGCCATTGTTATTTTTAATATCAATACATCTAATTCACGTAAATACAAAACATGTTGCATTACAAATGCTATAGGTGTCACATTTGCGAAAGTTATAACTATTGGCATTGTAAATGACAAAGCTATTAATTTAGCTATTTTAAAAAGTAACGCATAAATAAAAAAAAATCATTTATAATACCAATAGCTCAAACTTTCCTAATGCGAGCCCTATTGCATTTCCAATGCTTGTATTTACTCTTTAGCCTGAGGAATGGTATTAAAGGCCTCTTAGATGTTTATGAGCTTTTGTGCATTCATTATTAGACCAATATGGTGCATTTGTTTGGGGTGGGGCGGGGGGAGCTCTTCTTTGCCAGAGCCGATGAGTTAACTAAAAAGATTACTTCATAATCCCGTACTACTTCTGAGGGGGTGCCATCCTGCTTTAAGCAAATATCTAGGAGTTCTGTCATTTAATCAAATAAAAAAAGATCAGGCATGTATTTTTGATCTTGCTTTGACAAACTAAAAGAATAGTGCACTTGCTGGGAAAACGCGTTAAAATATTACTCAAGTTTCCACAAATTTGTATTCCTGGCAGGACAACCTTGAAGTGAAGCTCATTAAAAGCATGTTAACATGCAATATGTGCACAGTTAGCAAAAAATGAATTCATGCCATTTCAAAGTGAAACACCACACCACAGATGTAATGACTTTTTTTCATCCATTCCATTGAAGTACTATTTATAGACCACTGACACTATGCCAGAATTATCAACCCCAAAGGTACAAAAGTGAAATATGTGCCCAAGCAGCCTTCTTTTATATCAAATACACTATAGCCTTAAAGCTTAGAATATGCTTGGCTAATAAAGGCACCAACTACAGAGATGAGTCACTATGCCAGGAGCACGATGCTAATCGAAGGAAGCTACAGAAAGAAGCACTGCTATGACAGTGATTTTCTTACATAAGTTTAATCTAGTGTTCTCGGAGTATACTTTTAAGCGTACCCATTAGTGGTGAACACTCTGGGTTCACCGATTTTCCAATGACCCTGACACACAACTATATTAGCTTTAAACAAGCATTTACAATGCAACGGTTTCGCCCTTGGAAAAGTTTGAGCTATTGGCATTGTGAATGACAAACTTTTTATTTATGTGTTGGTTTTGAAAACAGATAAATAAATGGCATTGTCATTTACAATGGCAATAGCTTAATCTCTCGCAAATGCGATTTCAACGTTCCAAGCACATCAGCCAGCGTAGTGAGGCCAAGCTGTGATAGAAGACTGTCCCGGGAAATATGGACCCCTCAGGACTAAAGGCCTGCAATATTAACTGGACTCTTCCCAGGAGCGACTCGGAAAATAGTTGTTCTTGTTGAAAGAGATAACAACTACAGCACTAATACTCTGAAAAGTGGTCACCATGGAGAGAAAGCAGACAGAAAAAGTGGTAAACAGAGATTAAGCACCGCACCGAGTCTTGTCCAAAGACACCGCTTGTTTTTTCCCTTTCATTTTTAAAAAAAAAAGTGAATTTATTATCCATGCTTTCTTTTACAAAGTAGAAAAAAGAGCGATGCAAGAAGGGTCTGGAGAAATTTGGAGCAAATATACTGGCATCTGACCAATAATATATTGTATACATAAAACTGTCAGCTAGCCAGAGATATTTCCTCAAGCCTTATGAAGCATACTCGACTTTCTTTGGAAATCAAGGACCTGCCTGCAAATGAACAACTGGTCTGGCAACACTGATCAACCAAACCAGACCACCTTCCAAGTAGATAAACGCTTTTGGGTGAGGCACAGAGAACAGAAAATGGGAAACTGCTTGAGGACATAAGGCTGGTCCAGACCCTATACTCTTAAATGAGGTGTGTGACAGAGATGCTGCGGATTCCTTCTAAGGCGCAAAAAATCCAGATGATTGTTATAGATGTGAATATTAGCTCCTGAAAGGCTACGTAGACGATGATGTAAACTCATAAACCATTAAATGAAAATGCTGTCAGGCTCTCTAACCCCTCCTTCATGCTGATATGAGATATTAACAGAATATACATATTTAGTTCAGTAATATTTCTCTATTGCAAGTAAAAGTGAGCAGTAGAAATAGAAAGCTTGTGGAAAGGTTAATATAGAAAAAAGGGATATGGGGATATGAAAAACAGTAAATAGGACAAAGTGATATAAATGTGACTTTAGAAATAGATGAAAGAGAGAGGGCGAAAGAAAGGGGTAGTGTGCTGGGGAGCATACATTTAGGAGTAGCAAAAGATAATGAGTTTGAGGAAATTAGAGACAAGAAATAGATGTAATAGTGATATAAAGAACAGAGGGAGTGTTGCAAAGGATTAATAGAAAAAGTGATGGAAGATAAACAGACGAGAGGGTGCCGGGAAAAGTGCAAAGGAGTGAGTGGCAGAAAGAGGGATCTAACAAGAAAGACAGGAAGAGGATTTGTGAAGAGGCTGATAGCCGGAGTGGGATGTCAGGACTGCAGTATGCCTTTGCCCTTGATGAATGAAGCTTACTTACTTGAGTTTTACATTTAAAATATACATTTATTTTCTCTTATTGATTTTGAATAAATTCTCCTGACGGAGACAAGGAAGTGGATCTATTATTCTGCAAGTAGATGGTATAAATAAGACATAGATCAAGGGCAAGTTCTAATCTCCAAGCGCTACTCAGGTCCACCAACAGCAGGCAACAGAAACTGCAAATGTCACACAATTAACATCACGTTGACTCGTGGCAACACTGTCAAACACACATGAAGCTACACACCCATTCGTCGCACATGCAACCATACACACACATTGCTGCATGTTAACTCTCACACATGCACATACAGCAAACACCAGCAATCTCATGCCCACCTGTCATTAAACTATCAATCACACACACATGGTCACACGTCCATTCATTAGACACCTGTCCCTCACACACAGTCACATATTCACTCTCAGACATACAGATTTCCATATAGGGTGACCTAAAGTCGTCTATGGAGGCATGGTACTTTCAGATGGATACATTTTAGGGAAATGAGTGTAACTCGATTCGTATGTTAGTTATTCCTGTCACTTTTTCTGAATGAATCCATACTTTTTTGCACACTGTAAACCATTTATTTTAACATACCGAACTAGTCTTTCCTTAATGTACGAGGCCCATAATTTCCCACCCATACACTTTGTATTAGTCAGCGACTGCCAGGCAGGGTGTCCCCTCGTGCGATGCGCTCGCCGCAGGCCTTGCAGACGGAGATCCAAAAGCCTTTAAAGTCTGGGTAATAAAAAAGGTCAACACTTAAAGGAAAACCATAAAAGCACGCATGTCAGAGCATAAAAATAGAAATTTGGGAAACGAGAGCAGGTCATGGGATGAACAGGAGCGAAATGCAGCTGGAGGAGAGCAAGGGAAGGAGGGACGAAAGGAGGAGGAGAGGGTGAAAGGAGGAGAGGGTGAAAGGAGGAGGGGAAGAGAGGGTGAAAGGAGGAGTGGAAGAGAGGGTGAAAGGAAGAAGGAAGGTGGGATGAAAGGAAGAGGGGAGGGACGGAAGGAGGAGAGGGCTAAAGGAAGAGAGAAGGAGCGGGCAAAAGGAGGAGGGAAAGCGGGCGAAAGGAGGGGAGGAGAGGGCGCAAGAAAGAGGGTGAAAGGAGGAGGGGAAGAGGGCGAAAGGAAGAGGGGCGGGGAGGGACGAAAGGAGGAGGAGAGGGCAAAAGGAAGAGGGAAAATGAGGACGAAAGGAAGAGGGAAAGTAGAAGGATAGGTGCAGGCCTGTTTGACATCTGAGCTGCCAAAATCCAGATGTAGAAATGACCCGTCCAAGGGCTTACGTCAGAGGGCAGCTAGGATTTGAATTTACGAAGTGCCTTTCCAGTACCTAGGGTCTGACACATGCCTCTAGCCTGCTTCTGCTTAGAAGCGGGTAGCAGATTGGTTGTATTGGAGGCGAAGGGGGGGGCGGGTGAGGCCCCCGTGTGTACACTGTACACGGAAAGCAGTACAGCGCCGGCAGGGTTTCCCCTCGTGCGATGCGCTCGCCGCAGGCCTTGCAGACGGAGATCCAAAAGCCTTTAAAGTCTGGGTAATAAAAAAGGTCTACACTTAAAGGAAAACCATAAAAGCACGCATGTCAGAGCATAAAAATAGAAATTTGGGAAACGAGAGCAGGTCATGGGATGAACAGGAGCGAAATGCAGCTGGAGGAGAGCAAGGGAAGGAGGGACGAAAGGAGGAGAGGGTGAAAGGAGAAGGAGGAGAGGGTGAAAGGAGGAGGGGAAGAGAGGGTGAAAGGAGGAGTGGAAGAGAGGGTGAAAGGAAGAAGGAAGGTGGGACGAAAGGAAGAGGGGAGGAGAGGTCGAAAGGAAGAGGGGAGGGACGAAAGGAGGAGAGGGCCAAAGGAAGAGAGAAGGAGCGGGCAAAAGGAGGAGGGAAAGTGGGCGAAAGGAGGGGAGGAGAGGGCGCAAGAAAGAGAGCGAAAGGAAGAGGGGCGGGGAGGGACGAAAGGAGGAGGAGAGGGCAAAAGGAAGAGGGAAAATGAGGACGAAAGGAAGAGGGAAAGAGGGCGAAAGGAGGAGGGTGAAAGGAGGAGGGGAGGAGAGGGCAAAAGTAGGAGGGTAGGAGAGGAAGAGGGAAGGAGAGGAAAAGAGAAGAGGGCGAAAGGAGGGGGAGGGTGAGAGGAAGCGAGAGGAGAGGAGAAGAAGGGACACAGCGTCCAGCAGCGGGGTGTGTTTAGTCCGAGCAGAGAAGACCCTGGATTGTCCCGAAGCTTATTCTCCGCTTCCACAACCAGCCTGAGGAGTTTGCTGGGTACAGTTGGCGGTTTGATGTGGCACCGTCAGGGAGAAGCTGGCACTGGCGGGCAGTGTGGAAAGAGTGGGGCTGGCAGGCAGAGGCACTCTGAGGAAGGAGAGCCGCTGAGGGCAGAGGGAGAAGCCCGCAGCGCTTCGTTTGTGAAATAACAAGTGCTGGGGACTAAAGCGCTGCTCAGACACCTGTGTTTGGCGCTATAAAATGTCAGCCTGTCGAATACCAAGGGTGCGGTGCCTTAAATCCACCGCTGCCCTCTTTAATTCGCTGCCAGTCACTCCCTGCCCCCTTATCTCAGTTTTACAGGTTCCTGCTTTCTCCGTTTATGGCGGGGTTTCCGTCTTTCTCTTCCCCCGTCTTTCTGTTTTGTGTTCGTTTCCTTCTCTTGCTCTCTGAAAAAGTCTAATGAGGAGAATTAATTGTTGGTGCCCACACAGGCTCAAATTAAGCACTAGAAGCATGTACCAGTGATCAGTGCTTTAAGTGGCACCAGCGGACAGTGTAAGAAGCATCTACTAGTGAACAAGCGCATAACTACCGAGCGGGGGTGGGGGTGGGGGGGGGTGGGAGGCTTCCTCCGTTGGCGGTGGGGGGGGGGACAGTGGGAGGGGGGTCGGGAAGGCTTCCTCCGTTGGCGGTGGAGGGGGGGGCGGGAGCGGGATGTAAACAAAAGCAGACAGAAAAAATACATGAAGAGCGAAAACAGGCGGGAGCGGGATGTAAATTCCTCCGTTACCTTCTTCATGTTCTGTGCCATGTCATCGTATCTCTCAGCCTGTTCTGCCAGTTTGGCTTTCTGCACCAGCTCGTTTTTAGCCATGACTGCACTAGCTAAGTAAGACAAGCACTCACCTGGGCTCGTGGTCGGCATGAAATGACACAAAAACAACCCCCCTCCACAGAGGAAAACATTAGATTTTGCTGGCGCATGCGTACTTCGTACGCATTGCCGAGGCAAAACCTAACAAGTCAGGTCCCGGGCCGCGCTGTGATTGGCTGCCGGCCCGGGACACCCCCGTGACGTCAGCCAATCACAGCGCGGCCCGGGAATGACGTCACGGGGGTGTCCCGGGCCGGCAGCCAATCGTAGCGCTGCCCGGGACAAAGGGGCGGGGCTTAAAAAAAGCACCAGAAACGCCCCCGAATCGCGTTTTCAAGAGAAAGCGCGATTGACAGCCTCTGTCTCCCAATGGCTAGCCTCCATTTATGGAGCTAGCCAATGAGAGGCAGAGGCGGGGCCGACATCCATACTGAAGACAAAAGTTTTCAAACTGGGAGGGGCACTTCGTGCCCCTCGCCAGGTCGAAACCTAAAAAAAACCACTAGATTAACTAAACGCCTTTTGTGTTGTCATATATTTGCATTAATCTTAAGGTGACGCTGCAAGAACTTAGACACTGGAACAATAGATTCGCAAAAGAACGCTAATGTCCTAATAGTTCTTAGACAGGAGAAGCTGTTTTTTATAACAGGATCCTTAACAACATGGCGCCAAACATTATGACCTGCATTTATAACGTTTTCCTAACATCAGAACAACTGGTTGCAGGCAGTTTTCACATCTATAATGGGTATGTCTCTGGAGAGACCTCTCCGATGACGCAGCACAATATCCTACAATGCCCCACGCAAGTCAGTGCAGACTTAAAATTCAGTTGTAGGCCCTAGTGAACGAAACATTTGTAATGCTCCACTTCAATTATCGCATCTAAGTAGGCGAATCCAGTCAATCCCTTTACTACATGTAGACTATCCTGTTTTTAATTTTCCTTCTGCAGTGATCCGAAGTGGTCCAGGAGCATGTACAATTGCTGGCACTGGCAAACATTAAAAAAGCACCAACTTCTCTTCTGCATGTCCTTTTGTTTCTTTGTAACCACCAATGACCCAGCTGCAATATCCCTGGTCTCATATTGCTTCCAATATATACACATTTAATCCTCCAACGTGAGTCCACCAGCTAAACCTAACAGATTGTCTAACTGTCACGCTCAAAACTGTGCATGCATTAGCTGCAGCTGTAGACTGAAGTACTGTCTTTGCAAAGTGTTTGCACTTCAATAACAAAAGATGCCTTGCATAAACTAACAACATGCAAAACACCAACTACAACCAATATATCACAAATGAATTATTACACTGCACAACCATAATAAACATATACGAACCCAACAGGTCCTTCACAACAATCCCAAAGGAACAAGTCCTCAATACGATACACTCCAAACTTTCATACTAGCAAAAACCACTACCAACGTTCACCTATTCAAATTCTAGTCCATATAATTTCAGAGTCAATTCAAATAATACTTTTACTGAACGCCCATAGTTGCAAAGAACAAATTACTTACCTTTGGAAATCCCGTTTTGGTAGATACTCTATCTATCCGCAGATTCCTCACTGTGTTCATTTTTCCTATGCACCAAACTGGATACAAAAGATTATAGCAGCAAGTCTTCTTCACACAGCTGTATGTGATATTGTGTGCCTAAGTGTTGGTTCCGTCCTACGCAGAGCCCGCCATATCCATGCGATCTTTGCGAACCATCGTTTTTTTCTCTCACCATTGTCTGCATCATTGGACGCAAAGCCAATAGAAATAGAATGTACTTGTGTGCAAATTTCTAGATTGGGGTCTCATTAGAGGATTGTATGAATTTATTCCATAAAACAAGGAGAAGGGAGTGTGAGTGAGGAATCTGCGTCTACTAGAAAAGGCATTATTAAAGAGAAGTAATTTGTCCTGCTGATGGAGATTCTAACCGCAAATTCTTCACCTTGTAAATAGATACTAAAGCAGTAGCTTCTCAGGTGGGGGTCTGCGGGATTTATTTATTTATTTTGAAAGTTTTATATAGCGCGAACAAGATCTTTGCAGATATCAGAGTGCTTTACATAGAGAGAGTATATGATCCTAGTCAAACAGCTAAGTCAATAAAGCTAACAGCACAAATCGATGTAAATCAAAAACACAGATAATACAAATAAACAAAGAGGTCGAACAGGGACTAAGGTCTGTGCATATTCTTTAAGAGTCCGAAGTAATGGTTCAAGTGTATTTAGTACACTTGAACTACTTGGTGGGTTGGGTTGAGTTGGGTGAGGGTTGTATGGGGTTTGTGGAGAGAAGTTCTTTGATGATGTGCAAGTCTTTTTTGACCTGGATGAGGGTGGCCATGATCTTGTCCAGCGTGGGGTATGCGATGGAGGTGGGAGTGGGGATAAGAGGTGCATGACTGACCTGTGAATTAGCGAGCAGGTGGGGGGGTAGGCTGGTGTTCGTGCAGGGCTCCATTGTGTCAGTGTCCATGTACGAGACAGAGTTAGGGAGGAGAGGAGTTTGGGCGGGGGGGTGTGGATGAGGTAGAGAGGGGGTTGGTGGAAGGCAGAGAGAGCAAGGTGGAGGCTGGGTGTAAGTTAGTGGTGGTGGGGGTGCAGTAATGGTAGTGAGGACTGAGAGTAGGGGGGGAAATGTGATTGATGGTGGACATGTTGAGAGGTGGGGGAGTTAAGTAGAGAGAGGAAGTGTGTTCTGCGTATTTAGTCAGAGGGTAGTGGGAACTGAGGATGGGAGGGGATAAAGGGTGGGAATTGTCGTTGTGTGTGTCGTTCCGGAGCTGAGCTAGGTTGTGGGTGGGAGCTGTGATGTCAGGGGAGAGAGGAGTGTGGGTGGGAGCTGTGATGTTAGGGGAGCGAGGAGTGTTTATGGTATGTGTGGAGGTCCGAGGGTTGGTCGAAGGGGAAGGGGTGGTGTTGAGGGTGATGACTGGGGAGAGAGGAGAGTGGGTGGGAGCTGTGATGTCAGGGGAGAGAGGGGTGTTAATGGTATGTGTGGAGGTCTGAGAGTTGGTAGGAGGGGAAGGGGTGGGTTGTGGGTGAGAGCAGTGTGGGTGGGAGCTGTGATGTCAGGGGAGAGATGAGTGTTAATGGTATGTGTGGAGGTCTGAGGGTTGGGGAGGGGGTTGGATTTTGCGGGTGAGAGTAGTGGAGTCCGGGGTGAAGGGAGTGGCGGTGATTTGAGTCATCGGTGCATTACAGGAGGTTAAGAATTAAAAGTTAAACGGGTGCAGTTTGCCTAAATGTACAGAATACAAGTAGAAGTATGGTGCTGTCAGTATACTGGAGCAAAATACAAAAGCAACAGTAAGTTACATGAATCGCAAGTCACATTAGCGGGCAACCAAAAGATATATGCAGTAGCAAATGTTGCAGTACAGGAGTTACATGTACCAGGTGACACTAGTGAGCACCCATAAGTAAATATATGAGGTAGCAGTCGGTGCGTTACAGGTTATAAAACCAATACATAAAAACAGATAGTTGTAGGCTATGAGCACCTAAAAATATATGAGGTAGCAATCGGTGCATTACAATTACATAAAGACAGGTTATAGGACCAATACGTAAAACCATATAGATGTACACTGTGAGCACCCAAGAATATATGAGGTAGCAGTCGGTGCGTTACAGGTAAAAACAATTACATAAAAACAGGTTATAGGACCAATAGATAAAAAACAAATAATTGTAAACTGTGAGCACCCAAGAATATATGTTGTAGCAGTCGGTGCATTACAGGTAAAAAACAATTGCATAAAAACAAATAGATGTAAAAATGCTGCAAAAGAAGGCAGACACTATCACAAGAGCATGTCGATACAGGCTAAGTAAGGTGCGCGGTAGTAGAACTTAGTCTGTGTGTCCGGTTCTCAGGTCATGCTCCAATAGTGAGATTGACTAGTCCATGATGGCCGCCACTGAGAGAGATCAATCTAAAATGGCCGCCAAGAAGGGGAGTCGGAGACAGTAGTCCTCTGTTTGTTGTTCTTCCTTTGAGAGCAGGGAAGGGCAGTTTCACATTCTGTTTGGGTAAGCCCAGATCTTAGCCTTCTGGGAGGGAGTCTTATCTCTATTTTGGTGGCCCTGTGTGGGGGAGTTATGCCGAGGAGCCTCGTGGGTATCTGGAGGTACAGGCAGAGATTTATGGTTTCAGTTGGTGACCCCTGCCCTTATGAGCAATGGAGGTTTAAAAATGAGAGGCGAGTGAAGTAAATAAAATACCTTATGGTTATTTTCAGCTCCGTAGGCACCTTAGAGTTGAGAGTGCAGTATTGCAGATATCACGCTTTGCAGGCATCAAGGGTCTAGGCAAGAAGTGAAGTAAGCAAGATGCGGTGAACTACTGGCAGGCTGCATGCTAGACCCCATGCCTGATCCTCGGTCCCCGCCAGCACCGCAAGAAGGCTGTAGGTCTGCAAGTCTGCTCCGCAGGTCCGCTCCTAGAGCCCTTGCAGCAGCATGAGAGGGGGGCCACCGGGAGTCACTTCCACCGAGGGAACCTCGCTGTTGCCCGCAAATCGGTCAGAGCTCCTAAGCTGCAACCCCTCCCGCCTCGCTAGGCGATGTCGGGTGTCTCCCTCTTTCCTCGCCTTTAGCCTCGGGACTTCACTCTTACCGCATGAGCCCGGGTAGAATCCGCCGAGAAATATGAGGGCAGCTCCCTCGCAGTTCCTCACAGGGGGCGTCTCTGCTCCCAGTCAGCGGTCAGGTATCCCCTGCTGGCTCCAATCAGCGCCCCAGCAGCCGGTTCCCGCCGTCCGTTGTGGTTGGGGGCCAGCTCTGTCGACCCCACCGAGCCTGAACGCCCATTCTCCTATGGGCGCTGCATGAGTCTGGGCAGAACCGCCGTGCAGTGAGAGGGCAGCTCCCTCGCAGTCCCCCACCAGGGGCGTCTCTGGTCCCAGTCTGGTATCCCCTGCCGCTCCGGTCAGCGCCTCAGCAGGCTCACAGCGGGTGTCTCGATCCCAGTCTGGAATCCCCTGCCGGCTCCAGTCAGAGCCCTAGCAGGCTCACAGCGGGTGTCTCTGATCCCAATCTGGTCTCCCCTGCAGGTTCCGGTCAGCGCCCCTGCAAGCTCCAGGCAGTCAGACGTCCATTCTAGGCTCCTGCGATGGACAGTAGCAGCCCGGTGTCCGGTAAAGGCGGGGGCGATTAGGTCCCCTCCCGCGCCGATAAGATAATGTTCCAGTTACTTGAGTTATCTGTTGTAGTTACATTCAGTTGCGTAACTACGGATACCCGGGATACTGAGTGCTAACAGGGATTAAATCCAAAATTGGAATCCCAAGCACTCGGAGCTCCGACCAGGAGCTCCTACCAGGCGGCCATCTTTATCTTGATCAAGCCATTAAATCCAGCAGGTCAGATCGGGCTAAGTGCCCTTCGTTAGACCTGGGAAGACAGTAGTGCTTTGTTGATGTATGGAGGGACACCCTTGGGGCAGCCTAGCAGAAGTCCAGTAACTGGCACATAGCATGCAAGTGTGGTGGTAGTAGCCTTTGCTCTGGTGAGGGATGAGCGATCAAGCATTGTTAAGGCTGTTTTTTGGCAAGCCCATAGCAGATCTTAAATAATACAACAGTCCATTGAGAAATTAATGTCTTTTATAGCGCTTTCACCTTTTTTCTTCCAGAGAATCCCACAAAATGTGTTTTTCCAATTGAAGGTCTCTGGTTTAATCGGCTTAAAAGCGGAGGACCCTACTAGGGTCAAGATGGTAGAGCTTTTCCTTCTCCTTAGAGGGGTCAGCTGGAACGTAAAAAGTCATCAAGTTGATGAATTGTCCTATGTGGAAAGATGTTGCTTTCTTCTGCGCGAATGCCGCTTTTATCAGAAGGACCAGCTTGTTGAGAAAGAACAGACTGTAGGAGAGTAGGGTCTGCAATCCTATGATCACCCAGATTTTTTGCTTTTGTTTCACTGGTTTACGACTTTCTCTGGCTGTGGGCCTGCCAATCAGACCCACAGCCTGGCTGTTCTCTTTCTAAATTACTTCATGTACCCTAGGTGCATCTACCAATTGGTACTGGGCCACCTTATCAGACCCTGTAACTCAGGGCATAGGTGTACCCAGGGCTACCAGGGGCTGCAGCATGTATTATGCCACCCCTGGCTGGCCTCCTAAATTTGACACAACTGGCTGCATGACAGCTGGGGCAAAGTCGTGTAATCACCCTTTGCTGTAGGTGTAGTATACCTATACCTAACCCTAAAATGGACACACAGATTCCTATCAGTCACTCCTATGGCAGGCCTTGACAATCCTGAAGGCAGAGTGCTTGGAATCGTGTGAGATGGTGCTCTGGCATGAGCTGAGCCTGTCTACAGCTTGCGGAATCAAGTCCTAATAGCTGTTCCATGATATCGCATACCATATACTCTTAAGTGCATTATAATCCTCGCGGTTAAATGCTATCTTTGGTATTGCTTTATCAAAACATGTCGAGTAAGGTGTCATACGAATTGGAATACTAACCCCTCGCCAATTCTGGCGACGGGGTTAGCATTCCACCCTTCTAGAGGGACACGACATGTATGTAACTGTGAACCCCGGTTAAAGTTAACTGAAGCCTCAGCTCCACAAAATGGATGCTGCCACCACAGACACGAGTCTGACCCCCTGCAGCTGGGAGTCCTTCCAGCGAGGGGAGCCTGGACAAAGGGTTTCCTGTCAGGGGCGGTGCTAGCACCGTCCCAGACATGGTTTTGTGTATCCTGGGTAGGCAGGGCTTTACAGGAAGGTGACTGCTGAGTGGCACCCCGGTGCTCACTACGCATAGGCCGGTCTGAACCAGTTCCAGGGGCACACCAGCCCCTGGCCTGGGGAAGTCCGGCATGGCTGAGGGGTGTAACCACCCCCCACCTAGTCCCACCCATAGGCAGGACCTAGTCACCGGGTCAGCCCCCTTTTTTAGTATAAAGATGGGAGCGGGCCCCCTGTTAAAATTAGATCATCTTTGGAATCAAGATACCACTTTCTTCGAAAGGACTTCACGATTTCTTCTTCAAGATTCTCCCTTGTGGCTAAGGAGTAGTCACCCTGCATCCGCAGGCACCATCCTAAGGAACACTGCGGTCTGCTGCAAGTCCTTCATCACGAATCCGACGACCCAGCTCGACGAGACCCGGCTTCCCTGGCACCTCTGACCTCTACTCACCTCTACAGCCAAGCTGAGAACCGTGAGTGCGACGAGACCTCAAGGGACCGACGATCGCCAAGACTGCACGACATCTTTATTGCAAGCCCACCGAGTCTTCCACTGGTGAGTGCTTTGGGGTCCGAGAAGCCCCAACCCTGCGCAGCTCCAGCACCCAAGATCAGCCTCCCTGCATCTCCACGATCGGCGTGGGGCCCTTCTGCTGTTCGCTGTGCACCGCGTTGTTTGGCTACTAGCCGGCTGGCTTGTGGCCTTCTGAACGACGCCCGACGACAACTCTTCTGCTGGTCTGGTTGCTCCAGGCTGGCCCTTGCTTCCTTGTTCAAGAGAGGCACCCCGGACCCTCCTGGTCCACTCCAGACGCCATTTTAGGTCCACCGCGTGGGCTTGAATTTGCCAAGGCTTTGTTGCCCAATCCTGGGTCCAGCGACGCCGACAGCTTCTATCTTCGTGGGACAGCTCGATCCTCCATCCTGGTCGCCGACAACGCCTCCTGGTCCGTGAGATCTTCGAGTCAAGCGTCACCCACTCACCTAGTCGAGGTGGCTACCATCCGGTGCCCTCCTGGTGCCCACTGACTACTGGCTAGTAGTCTCGAACTTGGTCCCCTCTGCTTTCAGGTGTCATCTATCTTCAAGATCCAGGCTTGGATCCGACTGAACTTTCTTCACTGGTCACCGGCCAGCATCTTTTCTTCCGGCTCCTGGTCCGTCTACGAGGATTCCCGACGTCTTTTCAGACCTATGCAGCTGCAGCCCCTGGGCTAGGTAACTTCGGCATTTCGGTGCCCCAGCATAGCCTCACTATCCAAGGGTCAGAATCTACTTTCGTTTTCTCCCTACCAGGTCGGGTTCGCCCGAGAACACTAACTTTCTATTTCCTAGCTACCATAGACTTTTGTCCCGCATCTCGCGTGAGAGTGCACACACTGCACCCGAGTCCCCTAGGCCTCCTAGACGTAATCTAACGATTCCCTAGTCAAGTCCTAGCGATTCCAAAAGCTATTAGTACTGTACTTACCTGCTAGGAATTTCGCATTCCACTTTCAGAGTATATGGTTTTCCGTGCCCCTCGGGCATTTGTATATACTGTGCTAACTTAAGTATTTTTGTAAGAGTTTTGGTTTGTGCTTAGTACCCTGTCCTCATAAAGAGTACAGGGCTGTTGTGATCTTTAATAAATAACTGTTTATTTTCATAACACTTGTGTGGTGTCCTTTCACTGGGTATTCAAGGGGTATATGTGTGGTAAACAGCTGGCTTAACACGCCCTCTCGAGTCTTTAGCCTTAGACTGCTCGTATCCATGCTACTAGGATAGCTGGTCTATAAGGTTGACTTACAACCAATCATCAATAAGGGTTGCTGGACTGATACATAGTGTTCACTAGAATAGTGAGCACTGCATATCAGGCCACCTTCTCACATTGGTGAGCAGCGGTTGGGATTTGAGCTTGCTGTTGTTTTACCACACGTATCCTAAGAATATCTTGTTGAAAGATCACATAAGTACTGTTAGGTACACATAACTAAAGCTTAGAATACTCTGAGTTCTACTGAACCAGCTGTTGTAGCTCCTCAAGGCTTAGCACACCTTGGCTGCAACTCTTAGCAAGGGATCAGTAGGTAAACACATAGTGTAGGTAGGTGCATCACTTACACCACACTAGAAACAGTATGTCGGACAAAGGAGGAAACACTGAGGTTCCCCTTGTGTCAGTTGACCCTCCACAGGTCATCTCTTCAAGATATACTGCGCTTAGCTTCCATGAGTTACGACAAGTGTGTACCTCTAGGAAGATTAAGCAGGGGTCTAACCCCACAACTGCCTTTCTGATTGGTCTCTTAGAGACTCATGATGCAAGGAGGGCTGGTAACCCAGACCCTTCTAATTCAGATGGCAACATGCCCTCCTTACAGGGTCCCTTTGATGCCCAGGACCATCCTCTTCAGGAAGCAGATGATGCTGATGATGAGGATGATGATTTGGTATCAGGGGATGAGGCAGAAAAGGAACAGGTAGAAGTCAACAGACTAACCAGGTCCAACTTAAGCAGACATGAGATGGGCACTAGGGGACCCTTGGGGCCACTCTCAGGTCAGCTTAACATTGGGAATGGACGAGATAGATCTCTATCAAGAGGCTCTATCAGATCCCTTCATACCAATGGCTCTCAACGTTCCTCTCAAAGGGGAATGACATCTCCCCAGAGGAGAATGTATGAAGCTAAGGAAAAGGCAGCCAATCTGAGGATTGAAAGGGAAGAACTTGCCCTGGCCAAAGAGAGGCTTGCCTTTGCTAGAGAGCAACAATTGAGTGGGACAGTCCCCACTGGTGGCAGCATTGTACCTAGCAATAGGGAAAGGAGTTTTGATACAAAACACCTTGGTAAGATAGTGCCCCCCTTTAAACAAGGGGATGACATCCACAAATGGATTACTGCTTTGGAGAGGGCCTGCACTGTGCAAGGCGTTCCCCCAAGTCAGTGGGCAGCTATCTTGTGGCTCTCCTTTGAGGGTAAAGGAAGAGACAAGCTCCTCACCACAAGGGTGGAGGATGCTAATGATTACCAAGTCTTGAAAAATGCACTGGTTGATGGGTTTGGCCTAACCACTGAGCAGTACAGGGTGCTGTTCAGGGATACCCAGAAAACTCAGTCTCAAGATTGGGCTGACTTTGTAGATTGTGCCACTAAGGCTTTTGAGGGCTGGTTGCTGGGCAGTAAGGTTACTGATTATAAAGGATTGTACAATTTGATGATGAGAGAGCAAATTTTAAACAATTGTCAGAACCAGTTGTTGCATCAGCATCTTGTTGACTCAGATCTGACCTCTCCCCAAGAATTGGGAAAGAAGGCAGACAGATGGGTTAGAACAAGAGTTAAACAGAACCAGGGCCAGAATCAGGGTGGTCAGAAGAAAGCAGACCAGAAGGGTAAGGATTCGAAAGGGGAACAAAATGACCAGAAGTCTTCGACAGGTCCCCAACAACCCAAAGAGGGTGGGGGTCAGGCTCCCCAAAAGAAGAAAGAAGGCCAATCTAAAAGGTGGTGCCAATACTGCAAAAGTAAAACTCACTGGTTTAGTGAGTGCACCAAGAAAGGAGGAGGGCAGACTCCTGCCACTGCAGCCCCTAAGGCACCTGTGCCCCCTAGTACAGCCAGCAGTGGTAGCGCACCTCCCAAGGGTTTAGTAGGGTTAACCCTGGGTTCTGAGGGGAGTGACAACTTAGTTGGCACCCTCACTCAGGCTGTCCTTGTCAGTACAGGGGATATGGATATGTCCCCTGACATAAGTCCCAATACTTTGGGCAAATACAGACAGACACCTTTTATTAATGGAAAAATGGCTCAGGCCTATAGGGACACTTGTGCCAGTGTCACAATGGTGACACCTAGCTTTGTGGACCCTGGACAGATCATGCCAGGTACAGAATTCCTGGTGACCAATGCAAGCAATGTCACTACCAATCATAGTATGGCAATTGTAGCTTTCTCCTGGGGAGGGGTAACTGGCCACAAGAAGGTTGTAGTTAGTTCAGACCTCCCAGTGGATTGTTTGTTGGGCAATGATTTGGAGTCATCACAATGGTCAGAAGTGGAGCAGAGGACTCATCTGGAAATGTTAGGTTTGCCAGCACATGTGTTTGCTGTGACTAGGTCACAGGCCAGAAAATGCCCCACTGAACAGGTGCTGGATCCTGGAACAATGGACCAGACACCTTCCAAGAAAAAGAGCAGTAGGGTTAAGGCTGTGCCTTCCCCCTTGCCCCAGGTTGTGGATCAAGTCTCAGAGGAGGCTGACCTGCAGGAATTGAGGGAAACTGAGCCTAGAGAGTTTGAACTTGATCAAGTTGAATTCTTGGGTTCAGGGGGACCCTCAAGGGAAGACCTGGGGAAGGACCAGTTAGGCTGCCCTTCTCTTGAACCCCTCAGACAGCAGGCTGCTGCTGAGGCTGCTGGGAACGCCACAGGTACCCACAAGGTATACTGGGAAGATGGACTCCTGTACACTGAGTCAAGAGACCCCAAGCCTGGCATGACCAGGAGGCTGGTTGTACCCTTGTCTCAGAGAGGTTTCCTACTTACCTTGGCCCATGAGATTCCCTTAGCAGGACACTTAGGCCAGACAAAGACTTGGGACAGGCTTGTCTCACACTTTCACTGGCCTCACATGAATGAGGATACCAAGGAGTTTTGTCGCTCCTGTGTCACTTGCCAAGCCAGTGGTAAGTCAGGTGGCACAACAAAGGCCCCCCTTATACCAATGCCTGTGGTGGGGGTGCCCTTTGAAAGAGTGGGGATTGACATTGTTGGTCCAATGGAACCCCAGACAGCATCAGGGCACAAGTTTATACTGGTGGTAGTGGATCATGCCACCAGGTATCCTGAAGCTATTCCACTTAGGACCACCACAGCCCCTGTGGTGGCAAGGGCCCTAGTTGGAGTGTTCTCCAGAGTGGGCTTCCCTAAGGAGGTTGTCTCTGACAGAGGTGCAAACTTCATGTCAAGCTATTTAACTGCTATGTGGAAGGAGTGTGGTGTCAATTACAAATTCACTACACCCTATCACCCACAATGCAATGGGCTTGTTGAAAGGTTCAACAGGACCCTAAAAGGGATGATTCATGGACTACCTGAAACACTCAGGCGTAGATGGGATGTCCTGATGCCCTGCCTTCTGTTTGCTTACAGAGAGGTCCCACAAAAGGGGGTTGGCTACAGCCCTTTTGAACTTTTGTATGGGCATCCTGTGAGAGGCCCCTTGTGTTTGGTGAAGGAAGGATGGGAGAGACCTCTCAAAAAGCCTGCAACCAACATAATGGACTATGTACTTGGTCTCCGCTCCAGGATGGCTGAGTATATGGAGAAGGCATCAGAAAACCTTAAGGCCAGTCAAGAACTTCAAAAAGCTTGGCATGACCAAAAGGCTGTCCTGACTGTTTATCAGCCTGGACAGAAGGTGTGGGTGCTGGAGCCAGTGGCCCCAGCAGCACTCAAAGACAAATGGTCTGGGCCCCACACAATCCTTGAGCAAAAGGGAGAGGTCACCTACCTGGTGGACCTTGGAACTCCCAGGAGTCCCCATAGGGTACTCCATGTCAACAGGCTCAAAGCATATGTCGACAGGAAGGACATGAGCTTGCTCATGGCCATAGATGAGGGACAGGAGGAAGAGAGTGACCCTCTCCCAGACCTGCTCACTCAGAATCCTGATGATGGGTCAGTAGATGGTGTTGTCTTTTGTGGCAGCCTCTCTGAACATCAGCAGAAAGACTGTAAACAGGTTCTTCAGTCTTTCAGACATATGTTCTCTCTGACACCCAGTCAGACCAATTGGTGTACCCATGAGGTTGACACTGGTGACAGCCTGCCAGTCAAGAGTAAAATCTACAGGCAGCCTGATCATGTTAGAGACTGCATAAAAACTGAAGTGCAGAAAATGTTGGAATTGGGAGTCATTGAACCCTCAGATAGCCCTTGGGCTAGTCCAGTAGTTCTAGTGCCAAAACCTCACACCCAAGATGGTAAGAGAGAGATGAGGTTTTGCGTAGACTACAGGGGTCTCAATGCAGTCACTAAGACTGATGCCCATCCAATACCAAGGGCAGATGAACTTATAGATAGATTGGCTTCTGCCAACTACTTAAGTACATTTGACTTAACAGCTGGGTATTGGCAAATCAGGTTAGCTGAGGATGCCAAACCCAAAACAGCATTTTCAACCCCTGGTGGGCATTATCAATTTGTGGTAATGCCCTTTGGTCTGAAAAATGCACCTGCCACCTTCCAAAGGTTGGTGAATCAAGTCCTTACTGGGCTGGATGACTTCTGTGCAGCATATCTAGATGATATTGCTGTCTTTAGCTCCACCTGGGAGGATCACCTGGTCCACCTGAGGAAAGTGTTAGAGGCTCTGCAAGCAGCAGGCCTCACTATCAAGGCCACCAAGTGCCAGATAGGGCAGACACAGGTTGTATACCTGGGCCACCTTGTAGGTGGAGGCCAGGTTCAGCCACTGGAGAGCAAAATACAGTCAATCAGGGACTGGGCTCCTCCAACCACCCAGACTCAGGTTCGAGCTTTCTTGGGCCTGACTGGATACTACAGAAAATTTGTCAGGAACTATGGTTCCATTGTGACACCATTAAATGAACTGACAAGTAAGAAAATGCCAAAAAAGGTTCAGTGGACAGCAGGCTGTCAAAAAGCATTCGATGACCTAAAGCAGGCCATGTGCACAGCACCTATCCTTAAGAGTCCAGACTACTCCAAACCATTCATTGTCCAAACAGATGCTTCTGAGTTGGGTGTGGGAGCTGTTCTTTCTCAACTGAATTTTGATGGTCAGGATCAGCCCATTGCTTTTATAAGCAGAAGGCTGACCCCCAGAGAGAAGAATTGGTCAGCTATTGAGAGGGAGGCCTTTGCTGTGGTTTGGGCCCTGAAGAAGCTGAGGCCATACTTGTTTGGCACTCACTTCAAGATTCAGACCGACCATAAGCCCCTCTTGTGGCTAAATCAGATGAAGGGTGAAAACCCCAAACTGCTTAGGTGGTCCATTTCCCTACAGGGGATGGACTTTACAGTGGAACATAGACCTGGTACTGATCATGGCAATGCCGATGGGCTCTCCAGATATTTCCACTTAGAACAAGAAGACTCACCTGGTCAAGGTTAGCTTATTGTCCCAAAGTTTGGGGGGGGGTCATGTAGGAGAGTAGGGTCTGCAATCCTATGATCACCCAGATTTTTTGCTTTTGTTTCACTGGTTTACGACTTTCTCTGGCTGTGGGCCTGCCAATCAGACCCACAGCCTGGCTGTTCTCTTTCTAAATTACTTCATGTACCCTAGGTGCATCTACCAATTGGTACTGGGCCACCTTATCAGACCCTGTAACTCAGGGCATAGGTGTACCCAGGGCTACCAGGGGCTGCAGCATGTATTATGCCACCCCTGGCTGGCCTCCTAAATTTGACACAACTGGCTGCATGACAGCTGGGGCAAAGTCGTGTAATCACCCTTTGCTGTAGGTGTAGTATACCTATACCTAACCCTAAAATGGACACACAGATTCCTATCAGTCACTCCTATGGCAGGCCTTGACAATCCTGAAGGCAGAGTGCTTGGAATCGTGTGAGATGGTGCTCTGGCATGAGCTGAGCCTGTCTACAGCTTGCGGAATCAAGTCCTAATAGCTGTTCCATGATATCGCATACCATATACTCTTAAGTGCATTATAATCCTCGCGGTTAAATGCTATCTTTGGTATTGCTTTATCAAAACATGTCGAGTAAGGTGTCATACGAATTGGAATACTAACCCCTCGCCAATTCTGGCGACGGGGTTAGCATTCCACCCTTCTAGAGGGACACGACATGTATGTAACTGTGAACCCCGGTTAAAGTTAACTGAAGCCTCAGCTCCACAAAATGGATGCTGCCACCACAGACACGAGTCTGACCCCCTGCAGCTGGGAGTCCTTCCAGCGAGGGGAGCCTGGACAAAGGGTTTCCTGTCAGGGGCGGTGCTAGCACCGTCCCAGACATGGTTTTGTGTATCCTGGGTAGGCAGGGCTTTACAGGAAGGTGACTGCTGAGTGGCACCCCGGTGCTCACTACGCATAGGCCGGTCTGAACCAGTTCCAGGGGCACACCAGCCCCTGGCCTGGGGAAGTCCGGCATGGCTGAGGGGTGTAACCACCCCCCACCTAGTCCCACCCATAGGCAGGACCTAGTCACCGGGTCAGCCCCCTTTTTTAGTATAAAGATGGGAGCGGGCCCCCTGTTAAAATTAGATCATCTTTGGAATCAAGATACCACTTTCTTCGAAAGGACTTCACGATTTCTTCTTCAAGATTCTCCCTTGTGGCTAAGGAGTAGTCACCCTGCATCCGCAGGCACCATCCTAAGGAACACTGCGGTCTGCTGCAAGTCCTTCATCACGAATCCGACGACCCAGCTCGACGAGACCCGGCTTCCCTGGCACCTCTGACCTCTACTCACCTCTACAGCCAAGCTGAGAACCGTGAGTGCGACGAGACCTCAAGGGACCGACGATCGCCAAGACTGCACGACATCTTTATTGCAAGCCCACCGAGTCTTCCACTGGTGAGTGCTTTGGGGTCCGAGAAGCCCCAACCCTGCGCAGCTCCAGCACCCAAGATCAGCCTCCCTGCATCTCCACGATCGGCGTGGGGCCCTTCTGCTGTTCGCTGTGCACCGCGTTGTTTGGCTACTAGCCGGCTGGCTTGTGGCCTTCTGAACGACGCCCGACGACAACTCTTCTGCTGGTCTGGTTGCTCCAGGCTGGCCCTTGCTTCCTTGTTCAAGAGAGGCACCCCGGACCCTCCTGGTCCACTCCAGACGCCATTTTAGGTCCACCGCGTGGGCTTGAATTTGCCAAGGCTTTGTTGCCCAATCCTGGGTCCAGCGACGCCGACAGCTTCTATCTTCGTGGGACAGCTCGATCCTCCATCCTGGTCGCCGACAACGCCTCCTGGTCCGTGAGATCTTCGAGTCAAGCGTCACCCACTCACCTAGTCGAGGTGGCTACCATCCGGTGCCCTCCTGGTGCCCACTGACTACTGGCTAGTAGTCTCGAACTTGGTCCCCTCTGCTTTCAGGTGTCATCTATCTTCAAGATCCAGGCTTGGATCCGACTGAACTTTCTTCACTGGTCACCGGCCAGCATCTTTTCTTCCGGCTCCTGGTCCGTCTACGAGGATTCCCGACGTCTTTTCAGACCTATGCAGCTGCAGCCCCTGGGCTAGGTAACTTCGGCATTTCGGTGCCCCAGCATAGCCTCACTATCCAAGGGTCAGAATCTACTTTCGTTTTCTCCCTACCAGGTCGGGTTCGCCCGAGAACACTAACTTTCTATTTCCTAGCTACCATAGACTTTTGTCCCGCATCTCGCGTGAGAGTGCACACACTGCACCCGAGTCCCCTAGGCCTCCTAGACGTAATCTAACGATTCCCTAGTCAAGTCCTAGCGATTCCAAAAGCTATTAGTACTGTACTTACCTGCTAGGAATTTCGCATTCCACTTTCAGAGTATATGGTTTTCCGTGCCCCTCGGGCATTTGTATATACTGTGCTAACTTAAGTATTTTTGTAAGAGTTTTGGTTTGTGCTTAGTACCCTGTCCTCATAAAGAGTACAGGGCTGTTGTGATCTTTAATAAATAACTGTTTATTTTCATAACACTTGTGTGGTGTCCTTTCACTGGGTATTCAAGGGGTATATGTGTGGTAAACAGCTGGCTTAACACGCCCTCTCGAGTCTTTAGCCTTAGACTGCTCGTATCCATGCTACTAGGATAGCTGGTCTATAAGGTTGACTTACAACCAATCATCAATAAGGGTTGCTGGACTGATACATAGTGTTCACTAGAATAGTGAGCACTGCATATCAGGCCACCTTCTCACACAGACTACCTGGAGATCACTCACTCCTCGGGCAGAATCAATGGCTATGAGGAATACTGTCTTTATGCTGCCCAGACCTAGTGAGCAGCTGTGCTTAGGCTCAAAGACAGTGCACATCAGGTATGTGAGCACCAAATTAAGGCACACTGCGCTATAACAAAATGTGTTGGTGAAAACATGTGAATGAGCACTTTTAAAAATAGCATCACAATAGGTGATTTGAAGAGGGACGGCTGATCAGGAAACCATAGAAAGGCTGAAAAATAAGTGTAGGAAGGTGGATACCTGACTATGGTTCACCCAACTTTTTGCCTGGTGTTTTGCTGGTTTTCCGACTTAGTTGACCTGGGACCCTGCTATTCAGGGCCCCAGGCCTACTGCTCTCTCTGTAAAATGGATTCCATGTACCTTAGGTACATATCTAATTGGTACTGGGCCACCTTATCAGACCCTGTAACTCAG
The DNA here is from genome assembly GCF_964263255.1 of Lissotriton vulgaris. Taxonomy (NCBI): domain Eukaryota; kingdom Metazoa; phylum Chordata; class Amphibia; order Caudata; family Salamandridae; genus Lissotriton; species Lissotriton vulgaris. Next base: position 1,272,685,132 of record NC_141694.1, on the reverse strand, counting down.
GGCATAGGTGTACCCAGGGCCTACCAGGGGCTGCAGCATGTATTATGCCACCCCTGGCTAGCCATCTAAATCTGACACAACTGGCTGCACGACAGCTGGGGCAAGGTGGTGTAATCACCCTTTGCTTTAGATATAGTATACCTATATCTAACCCTAAAATGGACACACAGATTCCTATCAGTCACTCCTATGGCAGGCCTTGACAATCCTGAAGGCAGAGTGCTTGGAATCGTGTGAGATGGTGCTCTGGCATGAGCTGAGCCCGTTTGCAGCTTGCGGAACCAAGTCCTAATAGCTGTTCCATGATAACGCATACCATATACTCTTAAGTGCATTATAATCCTCGCGGTTAAATGCTATCTCTGGTATCGCTTTATCAAAACATGTCGAGTAAGGTGTCATACGAATTGGAATACTAACCCCTCGCCAATTCTGGCGACGGGGTTAGCATTCCACCCTTCTAGAGGGACACGACATGTATGTAACTGTGAACCCCGGTTAAAGTTAACTCGAGCCTCAGCATCACAAAATGGATGCTGCCACCACAGACACAAGTCTGACCCCCTGCAGCTGGGAGTCCTTCCAGCGAGGGGAGCTTGGACAAAGGGTTTCCTGTCAGGGGCGGTGCTAGCACCATCCCAGACAGGGTTTTGTGTATCCTGGGTGTGAGAAGTTGGCCTGATATTCAGTGTTCACTATTCTAGAGATCACTGATTTTAAAGGATTGTACAATCTAATTATGAGAGAGCAAATCTTAAGTAATTGTCAGAACCAGTTATTACACCAGCACCTGGTAGACTCTGATCTGACCTCTCCACAAGAATTGGGTAAGAGGACAGACAAATGGGTCGGAACCAGGGTCAGGCCTAAGAACCAGGGTGGTGACCAAAAGAAGGAATCAACCAAGCCTCAAGAGAAGGGTGGGAATAAATCTTCTGATCAAACCACAGGGCCCCAAAATTCCTCTGAAAAGGGTGGGTCCCAAACTTCTCCCAAAACAAACCTTATTGTCATACCTGCAAACAGGTAGGCCATTATAAAAGTGACAGCAGTTGCCCAAAGGCCAACAACAATAAGGAGAACATACCCCCAGGTAATACTCCCAGACCTCCTGTTACCACTAGTGGTAATCCCCCAGGTGGTGGGAGTACCCCTAAGAATGTGGTGGGCATCACTTTGGGAAACCAGGTGGATTATGGCCTAGCCAGATCCCCTGACACAACTCTTGTCTGTGAGACTGGCATGGGGTTTGCCAACTTCACTACTGGTACCCACATTTTGGGGAAGTATAGACAAGAGCCCCTTATCAATGGTCAGAAAGTTGAGGCATACAGAGACACAGGGGCCAGCATCACCATGGTGATTGACCATCTGGTCCCCTCTGCTCAACTGACCCCTGGTTTCATTTATCAGGTGACAGACTTTCATGGAGTGAAAAGAAGGCATCCCATGGCAGTAGTCGAGCTCAGCTGGGGTAATGTCACAGGGCCCGTGAGAGTGGCAGTGACAGACACCCTACCTGTAGATTGCTTACTGGAGAATGACCTGGAACTCTCAGCATGGGCTGAGGTGGAGCAAGAAACCCACTCCAGGATGATAGGCCTACCCAGAAAGGTTAGTGGGGCAGTAATAGCTACAGCCCCAGTCCAAGCACCATTCCTCCCTGAAAAGGTTGGAAGAGCAGTGGTAGCCACTGCCCAGGCTCAGACAGACTTTCCTGAACAGGATAGGAGGGCTGTGACAGTCACAGCCCAAACACAAACTGAGTGCCTTCCTGAAAAGGTTGGTAAGGCTGTAATGGTCTTAGGGCCATATGTATCAACCCATTTCCCCATAGACACAGAATGAGCAAAACCCTTTGATACATCTGGCCCTCAGCCTCTACTCAAACAGATAGTGGGGTTGTGAAGCCTGAAACAATAGATCACTCCACCCAAACTGAGAGCATTGAGGAGGAAGAAAAGTCTTCCCCCTCCCAGACACTAGGTGAGAGCCAGCCTCCTCAGGGAACTGACTCTACCCCTAGTGAAGGAACTGCCCCAGAGGTAGTCAGGCCTAGCCTGGCAGAGCCCCTGATAGCAGTGGACCCTTCCCAGGTGGGACCCAGTCTGGAGCAGGTAGCCTGCACCTCCCGACCCTGCCTCAGTCAGCCCAGGGCTGTAGAGGTCAGGGAGGCCAGTGGTGGACCCCAAAGGGCCCCCTGTCCAAAAGAACTCTCCAATCAACAGATTAGGATCACTGAAGCTAGTAGACCTAGCCAAGTGAAAATAAAACAGACTCCTGAGGGATCCCCCTTAAAAGTAGTTAGGGACCTCCCACAGCTGGACACTGTTGGGCACAGCCAAACATGGGGCCTAAAACCCCCAAACCTGACCTGTCCCTCCAGTAAGCCAAACAGAGGGACTCAGCCTCCAGCTTTAGGTAGCCAGAGGTTGACCCTGAGAGCTCATAGCAACTCAGTACTGGAAAGAAAGGCACATATGGTGGATAGTGATTGGAGGAAGTTGAGCCCAACAGTAGTGGAGTCTCACTTCCGTACTCCATTCCCACTTTGCCAAAACACACCACAGGTAGTGATTCCCTATGGTGGAGACCCTCAGATACCCTTAGGGTGAGGTGTTGCTTAGTGGAGCATGATACAGGGGGTAACCATGCCAGTGCATGTACCACCTCATATGGCCACTCAGGCAATATAGGCTTACCTGGCCAAGGATAGCCTTATCTCCTTTCGTTTGGGGGGGGGGGGGGGGGGGGGGGGTTGTGTAGGAAGGTGGATACCTGACTATGGTTACCCCCAACTTTTTGCCTGGTGTTTTGCTGGTTTTCCGACTTAGTTGACTTTGGACCCTGCTATTCAGGGCATATGAGCACCAAATTAAGGCACACTGCGCTATAACAAAATGTGTTGGTGAATACATGTGGATGAGCACTTTTAAAAATAGCATCACAATAGGTGATTTGAAGAGGGACAGCTGATCAGGAAACCATAGAAAGGCTGAAAAATAAGTGTAGGAAGGTGGATACCTGACTATGGTTCACCCAACTTTTTGCCTGGTGTTTTGCTGGTTTTCCGACTTAGTTGACCTGGGAACCTGCTATTCAGGGCCCCAGGCCTACTGCTCTCTCTGTAAAATGGATTCCATGTACCTTAGGTACATATCTAATTGGTACTGGGCCACCTTATCAGACCCTGTAACTCAGGGCATAGGTGTACCCAGGGCCTACCAGGGGCTGCAGCATGTATTATGCCACCCCTGGCTGGCCATCTAAATCTGACACAACTGGCTGCACGACAGCTGGGGCAAGGTGGTGTAATCACCCTTTGCTTTAGATATAGTATACCTATATCTAACCCTAAAGTCCTAATAGCTGTTCCATGATAACGCATACCATATACTCTTAAGTGCATTATAATCCTCGCGGTTATATGCCAACTCTGGTATCGCTTTATCAAAACATGTCGAGTAAGGTGTCATACGAATTGGAATACTAACCCCTCGCCAATTCTGGCAACGGGGTTAGCATTCCACCCTTCTAGAGGGACACGACATGTATGTAACTGTGAACCCCGGTTAAAGTTAACTCAAGCCTCAGCATCACAAAATGGATGCTGCCACCACAGACACCCTGCAGCTGGGAGTCCTTCCAGCGAGGGGAGCTTGGACAAAGGGTTTCCTGTCAGGGGCGGTGCTAGCACCATCCCAGACAGGGTTTTGTGTATCCTGGGTAGGCAGGGCTTTAGAGGAAGGTGACTGCAAGTGGCTCCCCGGTGCTCACTATGCATCTGCCGGCTAGAACCAGTTCCAGGGGCACACCAGCCCCTGAGCTGGGGAAAGTCCGGACAAGGGAGAGGGGTGTAACCACCCCCCTTCCTGGTCCCACCCATGGGCATGACCTAGTCGAGTGCCTGCCCATTTTCCTAGTATAAAGATAGGAGCGGGCCCCCTTCCAAATTAGATCATCTTTGAATCCTGAAACTACTTTCTACGAAAGTAACTCTCGACTTCTTCTCAAGATTTCTCCCTTGTGACTAAGGAGTAGTCACCCTGCACCCGCAGGCACCATCCAAGAACACTGCGGTTGTTGCACGTCCTTCCTCCGGAATCAGACTGACCAGCATGACGAGACCCGGCTTCCCAAGCACCTCTGACCTCTACCTACGTCTACAGCTCAGCTGAGATCCGTGGGTGCGACGAGACCTCGAGGGACCGGCCATCTTCAAGACTGCACGACTCTTGCCCAGCACGACCGCCGAGGGATCCTCGAGTGAGTGCTTTGGGGTCCGAGAAGCCCCAACCCTGAGCAGCTCCAGCACCGAAGTTCAGCCCTCCAGCATCCACCAGACCTGCGTGGGGCCCTTCTGCTTTTTGCTGCTCACAGCGTTGTCTGGCTACTAGCCCGCTGGCTCGTGGCCTTCCCGACGACGACCGACGACAACACTGCTGGTCTGGTTGCTCCAGACTGGCCCTTGCTCCCTTCCAAAAGAGGAGCACCCCGGACCCTCCTGGTCCACTCTAGACGCCATTTTGAGTCCACCGCGTGGGCTTGAATTTGCCAAGACTTGTTGCCCCAATCCTGGATCCAGCGACGTCGACAGCAGCAACCATCGTGGGACAGCTCGCACCTCCATCCTGGTCGCCGCCAACGCCTCCTGGTCCGTGAGACTGCAGAGCCCAGCGTCGCCCACTCACCTGGTCAAGGTGACTTCAGCCGGTGCCATCCTGGTGCCCATCTAATCACTGGCTAGTGATTCAGAACTTGGTCCCCTCTGCTTACAGGTGTCTTCCATCTTCGATCCAGGCTTGGATCCACCGAACAATCTTCACTGGTCGCCTGCCAGCAACTTCTTCTCTCAGGCTCCATAGACTGCAACGAGGATTCCCGACGTCTTTCCAGACCTATGCAGCCGCAGCCCCTGGGCTAGGTAACTTCGGCATTTCGGTGCCCCAGCATAGCCTCACTATCCAAGGGTCCAGATCCTTTTTCGTTTTCAGCCTAACTAGTCGGGTTCGCCCGAGAACACTAACTTTGTAAATTCTAGCTTCCATAGACTTTGTCCCGCATCCCGCGTGAGAGTGCACACTCTGCACCCGAGTCCCCTAGACCTCCTGCTAGTAATCTGAAGGTTCAGTAACGTAGTCCTAGCGATTCCAAAGCCTATTAGTCCAGTACTTACCTGCTAGTAATTTCGCATTCCACTTTTAGAGTATATGGTTTTCCGTGCCCCTCGGGCATTTGTGTAAATTGTGCAACTTAAAGTATTTTCGTAAGAGTTTTGTTGTGTGCTTAGTACCCTGTCCTCATGAAGAGTACAGGGCTGTTGTGATCTAAATAAATACACTGTTTATTTTCATAACACTTGTGTGGTGTCCTTTCACTTGGTGTTCAAGGGGTATATGTGATGGTATAACAGCTGGCTTAACACGCCCTCTAGAGTTTAGCCCGAAGACTGCTCGTATCCATGCTACTAGGATAGCTGGTCTATAAGGTTGACTTACAACCAATCATCAATAAGGGTTGTTTGGACTGATACATAGTGATCACTAGAATAGTGAGCACTGCATATCAGGCCAACTTCTCACAGACGGCCCCTTTTGACGCCGAAGGTTCGTCGATAGTCTTTGACTTGACTGGCGTCGACGTCGATCCAACGACCATCTTGAGTAGTTTCGGTTTCGATTTCTGCTCTGTAGGTTTCGGTTTCGATTTCGAAGAATCGACCGATGGCTCTTTCTAAGTATTCTTAGCCTGGCTGGGACGCGGGGCTATAGAACGTAAAGGAAGATCTTGGCTAAGGCCCTTAGGCGATGCCTTGACCAGAGCCGTAGGGGGGAGTGTATTGTCATTAGTAGGCCCCGCTACTGCGAGTGGGCCCGGCTCATCACTGGAGTCGTCATCGACGGCTCCGATGGCCCCTTTGTCGTCCCCTACTTTGACGACTTCTTCTTCGTGGACGTATTCCTCATCTTGTTCGTCCACCTCGAAGTTGGAGTCATGCTCCGACGCTGGGTCCGACAGCTCGTCAGGATCTTCTTCTACTTCTTCGTCTTCGGCGCCTTCTTCGTCACCGGCCTCGAAGATGTTGACCGGCTCGGGCGCCGACTTTTGCGCTGACTGTCTAGCTGCGCGTCGAACTCGAAGCGTCTTCTTGGAGCGGAAATTGGAGCAGGCCATACAGCTGGCCTCGTCGTGCTCGGGGGATAAACATTTATTGCACACTGGGTGCACATCGATGTGGGGGTATTTCGAATTGCAGACGGGGCATCGTTTGAACGGGCTCCAATCCATCGTCGTCGTAGTTTGGGCCTTTGGAGTCAAAAGCGAAAAACCGCTTCAGACGTCCGGTTCGAAGAACTGGAGAAGAAACAGGCACCGAAAGAGACAATACCGACGCTTCGAAGGCCTTTTGGCCTTAGGAAAGAGTTAATACAAAGTTTCCGAACTGGAGTTGAGAAAGTACATCCAAACCCAATGGCGGAAAAAAACAATCTGAAGATGGAGAGGATGCCCATGCGCACTGTAGTCTAGGGGAGGAGCCACCTATCTCGTGATACTTCGAAGACTCTTCCAGGACAACAATGTGCAATCATCCGGACCCAACACTAGGCGGCGATCTATGCACAGATATGAATTCAGCAGCCCACATGCCTCGAACATATCGTTACACAAGTAGTAACTTGTGCATTTGAAAGAGACACGTTAGTGATGGATTCCTTACCTTAGAATAGATACCCCAGCAATACCAACCCCGGCTGTGGGTCTGCGAACCAATAATCACACCAGAAAGTCCTGGAGGACGGAACAGCCAAAGAAGCCATCCCTCCGGACTTGGCTGTCCAGGCAGTAGTGTCTTGCGAACGTGTGCAGCGAGGCCCACGTAGCTGCCTGACAAATGTCCTGCAAGGGGACTCCCCAGCCCAGGGCAGTAGTAGTCGCCGTGGCCCGAGTGGAGTGGGCCCTCAGCCCAACAGGAGGTTCCTTCTTAGCCAATGAGTAACACTCTTGGATGCACAACACAATCCACTGAGAGATGGTCCGCTTGTGCACCGCCCGTCGTTTCTTAGCGCCCACATAACAAACAAAGAGTTGGTCATCCACCCCGAACTGGCGTGTGTGATCCAGATAGTAAGAGCGCACGTTTTGGGTCCAGACGGTGGAGCCTCTCTTCTTCTTTCGAGGGATGTGGAGGCGGAAAGAAGGTGGGCAAGGTAATGGACTGCCCGATGTGGAAGGCTGTGACTACCTTGGGCAGGAAAGAGGGTTTTGTCCGCAACACAACCTTGTCTGGATAGACAGAAAGGAAAGGAGGTTTAGAGGAAAGAGCCTGGAGCTCACTCACTCTCCTGGCAGAGGTGATGGCAACCAGGAAAGCAGTCTTAAGTGTAAGAAGACGGAGAGGACAGTTATGAAGCAGCTCAAAGGGAGCGCACATCAAGTAAGTTAGAACCAGGTTCAAGTCCCACTGTAGCATCACTAAAGGAACAGGAGGGAACATATGAGTGATGCCCTTTAAGAATCTGTTTACAATGGGGGACTTGAACAAAGAAGGCTTGTCAGGTAGCCTTAGGAAGGCTGAATGGGCAGAAAGGTAGCCCTTGATAGTGCCCAGAGCAGAGCCCTGCTGGGCAAGAGGAAGAAGGAAGAGGAGAACCTCAGAAAGAGGGGCGTTGAAAGGATCCACAGCCTTTGCTGTGCACCATGCCACAAATCTGTTCCACCTGCAGGCGTATACCGACTGTGGAGGAACGCCTGGCTGCCAGAATGACATTACAGACTACAGGAGGCAAGTCAAATGGCCTCAACTGTCGCTGCTCAATCTCCAAGCATGGAGGTGGAGACTGGACGGGTTCGGATGGAGGACCGTCCCCTGCTGCTGCGACAGAAGTTCCTCCTGAAGAGGCAGACAAATCGGGGGATCGACTGACATACTGAGCAGCTCGGGATACCAGTATCTTCGCACCCAGTCCGGAGCCACAGGATGACTTGGGTCCGGTCGGGCTTGATTTTCTTCAGCACTCTGGGCAGAAGTGGTATAGGCGGAAAGGCGTACAACAGACCGCAACTCCACTCGCGACAAAAAGCGCCCCCGAACGAGTGCCGCCTTGGAAATTCCAACGCCCAGAACTGATGACATTGCGCATTCTCTTTGGTGGCGAATAGATCTAACCAAGGTTCTCCCCACTGCAGAAAGAGGCCTTGCGCCACATCCGTGTTCAGACGCCATTCATATTCCATCATACACCTTCGGCCGAGCTCATCCGCCCTGGTGTTCAGAGAACCTGCCAGGTGTTGAACCACAAGGGTCACGCTCTGATGTTCCAGCCACTGCCAGAGGCGCAGAGCCTCCTGGCAGAGGGTCCACGACCCCACCCCGCCCTGTTTGTTGCAGTACCACATGGCGGTGGTGTTGTCCGTGAACACCTGCACTACCCTCCCCCGGACAGAGGGGAGGAATGCCTTCAGTGCTAGACTAACCGCCCGCAGCTCCAGAAGGTTGATATTGAGCCGGGACTCCGCCGGAGACAAGAGGCCTCTGATCTCCGCCTCTCCCATGTGGCCTCCCCAGCCCTGGAGGGAGGCGTCCGTCACAACTACATGCTCCGGTTGGGGAAGGGAGAGGGATCGGCCACTGACCCAATAGCAGTCCGTGAGCCACCACTGCAGCTGTCTCACAGTGCCCTCCGAGATCATGTCATGGTCGGACAGGTAGCCCTGATGCTGGACCCACTGAAACTTCAGGTCCCACTGCAGCGTCAACCTCACCGAGACCCGTGATAAAGGCTGAAAGATTGGAATCAGAGCCTGAATATCGAGAAGCCGCAGCGTCAACCTGACCGAGACCCGGGATAAAGGCTGAAAGATTGGAATCAGAGCCTGAATATCCAGAACCCGCTGTTCGGGAGGATAAACACGAAACTGCGCCGAGTCGAGGACCGCTCCGATGAAGAGGAGCTTCTGAGAGGGGCACAGGTGTGACTTCGGCACATTGATGGAGAACCCCCGCTGGTGGCAGGAGGTCTGCCGTTGTCTGGAGGTGGCTGACGACTGACTGGGGCGAGCCCGCCTTCAACAAGCAGTCGTCGAGGTAGGGGAAGACCAACCCCAAACCTGCGCAGATGAGCTGCGACCACCACCATCACTTTCGTGAACACCCGTGGGGCGCTGGTAAGGCCGAAGGGGAGCACGGTAAACAAAGTGCTCGTGGCCTACCGTGAACCCCAGGTAGCGCCGGTGGGCCGGCAGGACGGGGATGTGGAAATAAGCGTCCTGCAAGTCCAACGCTACCATCCAGTCTCCTGGGTCCAGGGCAGCAAAGACCTGAGCCATTGTCAGCATTTTGAACTTCTCCTTCCGGAGGAAGCCGTTGACGTTCCGTAGGTCCAAGATAGGGCGCAGGCCCCCTTTGCCCTTCTTGGGCACCAGAAAGTAGTGGAAGTGACAACCACACCCTAGGAACGCGCTCAATGGCCCCCTTGGCCAAGAGGGCAGTAATTTCCTCTTGCATAAGTTGCAAATGATCCCCCGACACACGGTGGTATTGCGGTGGTATGGCTGGAGGGGTCATCTCGAAGAGGAGGGAGTAGCCCCTTCGGACGATCTGCAGCACCCACATGTCTGACATGACAGTGCACCAACGGAAGTGGTGATGGCTAACCCTGCCCCCCACTGGCGTCACATAGGCCTGAAAGCACGGACTAGGAGGGTTTTGAGGTGGATGCTGCAGGGGAAGGTGTAGACTGGCCTCGCTGTTGTCCTCGACCGCCGCCACAGCGGTTTCCACAGCCCCCACTGCGCTGTGTATTAGTCTGCGGTGCGTGGCTGGCAGCACGTGTGGGAGTGCCCCTTCCTTGGACACGAAAGGAGCGAACGGCATGTCCAGAAGGGTGGCCTGGACATCAGCCGAAAAGTTGGCGGTCCTCAACCAGGCGTGGCGTCGAACTGCCACCGTCGTTGCCATCGCTCTGCCCAGTGAGTCGTGGTATCCAGCCCACACCGGATGGAATAGCGTGCCACATCTCGACCCTCCTCAAGGGCTTGGGCGAGTTTAGTCCGAGCCTCCTCCGGACATTGTGGCAGCACGTCCGCGACCGTGTCCCACAGAGTGTGGGTGTAGCGGCCCAAGAGGCATGCAGTATTGACTGACCGCCGTCCCAAACTCAGGGACGAGAACACCTTCTTATCAAATTGTTCGTACCTCTTGGATTCCCGATCGGGCGGAGCCGTCGGGAATGCGGTCTGGGAAGTTGAGGCCTGGATAACCAGGCTCTCGGGGGTGGGGTGGGGTGGGTGGACAAGAAGTAAGGGTTGCCCAGGGCCGGGCGGTAGCATCTGGCCACGTTCCTGTCTACAGGCTGCCCTGTAGCGCGCTTGGACCAAGTGTAGGAGAGTGGGGTCTGCAATCCAATGGTCACACCCGATTTTTCTTTTTGCTTCACTGGTTTACGACTTTCCCTGGCTGTGGGCCTGCTAATCAGACCCACAGCCTAGCTGTTCTCTCTCTAAATTGACATACATGTACCTTAGGTGCATTTACCAATTGGTACTGGGCCACCTTATCAATCCCTGTACAGCATACCTTAGGTATCCAGGGCATAGGTGTACCCAGGGCCTACCAGGGGCTGCAGCATGTATTATGCCACCCCTGGCTGGCCATCCAAATCTGACACAACTGGCTGCACGACAGCTGGGGCAAGGTGGTGTAATCACCCTTTGCTTTAGATATACTATCTCTATATCTAACCCTAAAATGGACACATAGATTCCTATCAGTCACTCCTATGGCAGGCCTTATCAATCCTGAAGGCAGAGTGCTTGGAATCGTGTGAGATGGTGCTCTGGCATGAGCTGAGCCCGTTTGCAGCTTGCGGAACCAAGTCCTAATAGCTGTTCCATGATAACGCGTACCATATACTCTTAAGTGCATCATAATCCTTGTGGTTATTTGCCAACTCTGGTATCGCTTTATCAAAACATGTCGAGTAAGGTGTCATACGAATTGGAATACTAACCCCTCGCCAATTCTGGCGACGGGGTTAGCATTCCACCCTTCTAGAGGGACACGACATGTATGTAACTGTGAACCCCGGTTAAAGTTAACTCGAGCCTCAGCATCACAAAATGGATGCTGCCACCACAGACACAAGTCTGACCCCCTGCAGCTGGGAGTCCTTCCAGCGAGGGGAGCTTGGACAAAGGGTTTCCTGTCAGGGGCGGTGCTAGCACCATCCCAGACAGGGTTTTGTGTATCCCAGGTAGGCAGGGCTGAGAGGAAGGTGACTGCAAGTGGCACCCCGGTGCTCACTGTGCATATGCCGACTCAAACCAGTTCCAGGGACAACCCAGCCCCTGAGCTGGGGAAAGTCCGGACAAAGGAGAGGGGTGTAACCACCCCCCTACTGGTCCCACCCATGGGCAGGACCTAGTCGCGTGCCAGCCCCTTTTCTTAGAATAAAGGTAGGAGCGGGCCCCCTTCCCAAATTAGATAATCTTGAATCTTGAACTACTTTCTACGAAATGAACTCTTGACTTTCTCTGAAGACTATCCCTTGTGGCTAAGGAGTAGCCACCCTGCACCCGCAGGCACCACCTAAGCATCACGGTTTGCTGCACGTCCATCCTCCGGATCAAGACTGACCAGCTCGACGAGACCCGGATTCCCTGGCATCTCTGACCTCTACCTGCATCATCAGCCCAGCTGAGATTCGTGGGTGTGACGAGACCGGAGGGACCGGCCATCTTCAAAACCTGCACAACGCTTAACCAGCACGACCACTGAGGGATCCTCGAGTGAGTGCACTGGGGTTTGAGAAGCCCCAACCCAGAGCAGCTCCAGCACCGAAGTCCAGCCCCATAACATCCACGAGATCTGCGTGGGGCCCTTCTGCTCTTTGCTGCTTACCGCGTTGTCCGGTCACTTGCCCGTTGGCAAGTGGCCCTCCTGACGACGTACCACTACGATTTCACCGCTGGTCTGGTTGCTCCAGACTGGCCCTTGCTCCCTTCCAAGAGAGGAGCACCCCGGACCCTCCTGGTCCCCTCCAGACGCCATCTTGACTCCACTGCGTGGGCTTGCCTTTGCCAAGGCTTGTTGCTCCAATCCTGGTTCCAGCATCGCCGAAAGCAGACACCCTCGTGGGACAGCTCGCACCTTCAGCCTGGTCGCCGACAACGCCTCCTGGCCCGTGTGACTGCAGAGTCCAGCGTCGCCCACTCACCTGTTTGCGGTGACCTCATCAGGTGCCATCCTGGTGCCCACACAATCACTGCCTAGTGATTAAGAACTGAGTCCCCTCTGCTTTCAGGTTGTCTCCATCACCGATCCAGGCTTGGATCACACCGAACATCTTCACTGGTCGCCTGCCAGCAACTTCTTCTTTCAGGCTCCGTAGACTACAACGAGGATTCCCGACGTCTTTTGAACCCTATGCAGCCGCAGCCCCTGGGCTAGGTAACCTGAGCATTTCGGTGCGCCAACGCAGGTTCACTATCCAAGTGTCTAGATCCTTTTTCGTTTTAAGTCTACCTAGTCGGATTCGTCCGGAAACAGTAACTTTAGAAATACTAGCCTCAATAGACTTTGTCCCGCATCCCGCGTGAGAGTGCACACTCTGCACCCGATCTCCCTAGGCCTCTTGCTCCTAACCTTAGCGTTCAGTAGTATAGTCCTAGCGATCCTGAAACCTCTGGATCGCTTTACTTACCTACTAGTATTTCGTATTCCACTTTTAGTGTATCTGGTTTTTCGTGCCCCTCGGGCATTTGTGTAAATTGTGCAACTTGAAGTATTTTCGTAAGAGTTTTGTATTGTGCTTAGCTCCCTGACTCAAAGAGTTCAGGGTAGACTTGTTATAAATAAATATACTTTATTTTTCATAACTTGTGTGGTGTCCTTTCACTTGGTGTTCAAGGGGTATATGTGATGGTATAACAGCTGGCTTAACACGCCCTCTAGAGTTTAGCCTAAAGACTGCTTTTGTTCACGCTACTAGGATAGCTGGTCTATAAGGTTGACTTACAACCAATCATCAATAAGGGTCGTTTGGTATGATACAGTGATCACTAGAATAGTGAGCACTATATATCAGGCCAACTTCTCACACCAAGTGCCCAAAAGAACGTCACACAAGGCCTCATTAAACGGCAGTAGAGGCTCAGCCGAGCTTGCCTGCGGTTTAAGGACCTCAGTGAGGAGGTTAGTCCTCACGGCCGCGACAGGGAGCTTCAGGCCCAATGCCTTGACCTCCCGCGTCAACACTACACTGTAGGCAGCCCCTCCTCCGTAGCCACGGTTGGAGGGGAGACAAAACCAGTATCTGGCGAAGTGTCCAGTCCACTGGCATCCCCAAGCTCACATGTCCAGTCCTGCTGAGACTGGCACTCCTGTGCCAGAGGGTCCACAGACCCCTCCCAATCTCCCTCGTCACCCATCACCTGAAATTCAGGTTCAAAGGATGGGGCCGGTTCGTGGAAATAAAAATCTCCATACGACGTCGAGAGCGGTGCCCAGCGGCGCCGCTCCGGCGCCGGAACCGAATAGAGGGCAGGATCGGGGACAGCGTCGCCGGGGGTGACACTCTAGGGGCCGGCGTCGGTGAGGTCGTGAGGTCGACCGGCGACGACTTGGATCCGGAAGCGGATCCAGTGGGGGCCTGCGGCGCAGGGACCGAAGTCACCGGGGGCATTGGGGCCGAAGCACCCGGCGGTGTCGGAGCCGAAGCACCCGACCAGCTAGGCCCCCCAGCCGGGACCACTGGGCCCGAAGGCGCCACGGAGTCCGGCGGAAGAGGGAGGGACCTCATGGCCATGAGGTACTGCTCGACCTCCTCAGGCGTCGCATTGTGCCCAGGGACCAGAAGGTGTGGGGCAGGCTGCGGCGCCGCGACCCCGTTGGAGCTGCGTGGGTGGGGTCACCCAAACCCCTAGCCGCATCGCGCGAGCGTCGGGGTGGGTCAGAAGAGCGATGGCGCCTTTCCGACCTCTCATGCCTCTTACCTGAGGATCTTGATCCCGAAGACCGATGCAGACTCTCAGAGCTACGAGGGCTCCGACCCCGGGACCGGTCCTTCGACCTCCTGTGGGACTGGGACCTTTAACGGCGCGGGGCCGACTGCCGGATCTCAAGTCGTTTGCGGGACCGCTCCCGCCTAGCCTTAGATGTCAGGGCCGGACAGGCGGAGCAGGTTCGGTCGTCGTGGTCGAGGCCTAGACACTGAAGGCACCGGCGATGGGGGTCGATAACCAACATCATTCGGTTGCACTTGGAGCAGGGTTTGAACCCGGGCATCCCTACCGGCACCGAAGGAGTCGAACGACTCGAGAAAAACCAGATCAAAAGATCAAAAAAGTTTAGTCAAAAAGTGACTAAGGGGTAGAGCTTCTCCGGATCTGCGCTAGCTGGACCGGAAAAAAGGAGAACTGACTTCAGCGCGCGAGGGCGGCGTCTTCGTACTCCGGCAACGTCATTCCGGCGCTAACGACGCAGTCGACGGACGCGGACGACGCCTACCGACGCGCAGGTGTATTGCTACGCAAAAGTTTCCGGATCCAGTCTGCCGCCTGGGGATATTCTAAGGTAAGGAATCTATCACTAACATGTCTCTTTCAGATCCCTGCTGCTGTGACAGAAGGTCCTCCTGAAGAGGCTGACGAATTAGGGGATCGACTGACATGCTGAGTAGCTCTAGATACCAATATTTGTTCCCAGTCCGGAGCCACAAGGCTTGGGCCCGGTCGCGCCGGATCTTCTTCAGCACTCAGGGCAGAGGTGGTATAGGCGGAAAGGCGTACAACAGACCGCAGCTCCACTCGCAACGAAAAGCATCTAAGAGCGAGCACCGCCTAGGAAATTCCAACACGCAGAACTTATGACATTGAGCATTCTCTTCTGTGGCGAATAGACCTCATCAAGGCTCTCCCCACTGCTGAAAGAGGCCTTGCGCCACGTCCGAGTTCAGACGCCATTCATGATCCATCATGCACCGGCGGCTGAGTTTGTCCGCTCTGGCATTCAGGGAACCTGCCTGGTGTTGAAACACCAGGGTGACGCCCCGGTGTTCCAGCCATTGCCAGAGGCGCAGAGCCTCCTAACAAAGGGTCCATGACTCCACCCCACCCTCTTTGTTGCAGTAGTACATACCGATGGTGTTGCCTGTGAACACCTGCACTACACTTACCCGGACAAAGGGAAGGAATGCTTCAGTGCAAGCTGGATCACCCGCAGCTCCAGAAGGTTGATGTGGAGCCGGGACTCCGCTAGAGACCAGAGGCCTCTGATCTCCGCCTCTCCCATGTGGCCCCCCCAGCCCCGGAGGGACGCATCCGTCACAACTACGCATTTCGGTTTGGGGTAGGGATCTGCCGCTGACACAATCGCGGTCCACTGCCACTGTCCCGCAGTGCCCTCCGAGATCCAGACATGGTCGGACAGGTTGCCCTGATGCTGGGCCCACTGAAACTTCAGGTCCCACTGCAGAGCCCGCATCCGCCACCTGGCGTGAAGCACCAGAAGGATGCAGGAGGCCATCAGCCCCATAAGCCGCAGTGTCAACCTGACGGAGATTCGGGATAAAGGCTGAAAGATCGTAATCAGAGCCTGAATATCCCAAACCCGTTGATCCAGAGGATAAACCCGAAACTGCGCCGAGTCCAGAACCGCTCCGATGAAGAGGAGCTTCTGAGAGGGGCACAGGTGTGACTTCGGCAAATTGGAGAACCCCAGCAGGTGCAGGAGGTCGGCCGTAGTCTGGAGGTGGCTGACGACTGTCTGGAGCGAGCCCACCTTCAACTCCCAGTCGTCGCGATAGGGGAAGACTGAGACCCCTAATCTGCGCAGATGAGCTGCGACTACCGCCATCACTTTCGTGAACACCCGAGGGGCGCTGGTAAGACCAAAGGGGAGCACGGTAAACTGAAAGTGCTCGTGGCCTACCGTGAACCGCAAGTAACGACGGTGAGCCGGCAAGACGGGAATATGGAAATATGCGTCCTGCAAGTCCAACGCTACCATCCAGTCTCCAGGGTCCAGGGCAGCTAGGACCTGAGCTAAAGTCAGCATCTTGAACTTCTCCTTCCGGAGGATGCTGTTGACACTCCGGAGGTCCAAGATAGGGCGTAGGCCCCCTTTGCCCTTTTTGGGTACCAGAAAGTAGTGGGAGTAGCAACCACGTCCTACTTCTGGCCCAGGAATGCGCTCAATGGCCCCCTTGGCCAAGAGGGCCATAACTTCCTCCTGCAGAAGTTGCAAGTGATCCCCCAACATGCGGAGGTACTGCGGTGGCATGGCTGGAGGGGTCGCCTCGAAGGGGAGGGAGTAGCCCCTTCGGACAATTTGCAGCACCCACCTGTCCGATGTGATGGAGCGCCAGTGGAGGAGGTGATGGCGAACCCTGCCCCCCACTGGCGTCGAATGGGCCTGAAAGCTCAGACTAGGAGAACGTTGAGGCAGATGCTACGAGTGCGGATGTGTACTGACCTTGCCGTTGTCCCCCGGCACCGTCACAGCGGTTACCACGTCTGCGACTACGTTGAGGTTGGTTCTGCGGCCTGTGGCTAGCTGGGCATGTGGGGGCGCCCGTTCCTTGGCAACGAAAGGGGGCGAAAAGCGGAAGTTTGCTGGTGTTGGCCGAGGCCCAAGGACTTGGCCGTAGCTCTGGAGTCCTTGAAACGCTCCAGAGCACTGTCCGCCTTGTCTCTAAAGAGGCGACAGCCATCAAAAGGCATGTCCATAAGGGTGGCCTGGACATCCATTCCCCGAAAAGTTGGCGGACCTCAGCCAGGCGCGGTGGCGAACCACCACTGTCGTTGCAATCGCCCTACCCAGCGAGTCCATGGTATCAAATCCACACCGTATCGAATAGCGTGCTGCATCCTGTCCCTCCGCTAAGGCTAGGGTAAGCTTTGCCTGGACCTCCACCGGGCACTGCAGCAGCACTTCCGCAACCATATCCCACAGAGAGTGGGTGTACCGGCCCAAAAGGCAGGCGGTGTTGACAGATCGCAACCCCAAACTCAGGGAGAAGGAGAACAGTTTCTTCCCAAACTGATCGTACCTTTTGGATTCTCGATCTGGAGGAGCGGTCAGGAATGCGGTCTGGGATGTAGAGGCCTGGATCACCAGGCTATCGGGGGTGGGGTGAACGGACAGGAAGCTGGGGTCGCCTGGAGACGGGCGGTGGTGTCGGGCCACGTTCCTATCTACAGGGAGGCCTGTAGAGGGCTTGGACAAGGTGCCCAGCAGAACGCCAGTGAGGGCTTCGTTAAACAGCAGTAGAGGCTCTGAGGAGCTTGCCTGCGGTTTGAGCACCTCAGTGAGGAGGTTAGTCCTCACGGCCGCGACAGGGAGCTCAAGAGCCAAGGCCTTGGCTGCCCTACTCAACACCACGCTGTAAGCAACCCCCTCCTCCGTAGCCACGGTTGGAGGGGAGACAAATGTCGGGCGAAGTGTCCAGACCACTGGACTCCCCCAGCTCGTCAGTCCAGTCCTGGCTCATCCGGCACTGCAGTGCCAGAGGGTCCTCAGACTCCTCCCAGTCCTCCTCGTCATCCATCTCCTGATAGTCAGGGAAAAATGATGGCGCAGGGTCGTCGGTACAGGGCTCACCGATCGGCGTCGAAGACGGCGCCAGTCCGACACAGGACCCGGACTGGAACCGGGGACGACGTCGTCTGGAGACAGCGTCGGGGGCAACACCATTGGGGATGGCGCCAGCGGAAGGGTCGTAAGGTTGACTGGCGACGTCACTGATCCAGGCATGGATCCTAAGGAGCCCTGCGACGTCTGGACTGGAGTCGTCGACGGCGCCGAAGCACCCGACGGCGCTGGGGCTGGAGCAGCCTGCTCGCTAGGGCTCTGAGACGGACCCGCGGGCCCCGAAGGCGCCTCAGTAGGGTCCGACGGAGGGAAGTGCGACCTCATGGCCATGAGGAAAGCACTAATCTTCTACGGCGTCGCGTGCAGCCCAGGGACAGGCGGGTATGGAGCTGGACACAGCGCTTGCGGCTCCGTTGCGCAAGCATCGGGGGGAGTCGGAAGAGCGATGACGCTTCTTCGACTTCTTTTTTGAGTGCTTCGACTTACCTGAGGACTTGGAGCCCGACGAGCGGTGAAGACTCATGGAACGGCGACTACTGCGGCCCCGCGACCGTTCTCTCGACCTCCTCCTGGACCGGGATTTCGAGCAGCGCGGGGCCGACTGCCGGAGCTCAGGTCACTTACAGGACCGTTCGTGCCTAGCCTTCGAGGTCAAGGCCCAGCAGTCGGGGCACGACTTGTCATCGTGGTCTGCCCCGAGACAGTAAAGTTAGCGACGGTGGGGGTCGGTCACCCACATCAAGCGGTGACAATCTTCGCAAGGTTTAAACCCAAGTTATCTCTACCGGCACCGCGATTCGAAGATCGACTCGAGAAGTGATCCAAAATAGATCAAAAAGTCAGTCAAAAAATAATTAAGAGTACTGCTCTTCCCGGATCTGCCCTTGCTGGCGCGGAAAAAAAGAAGAACTGACGTCAACACGCGAGGGCGGCGTCTAAGCGCTCCGACTACGTCATCCCGGCGATCACAACGCCGACGACGGGTGCAGAGCCGCAAACAACGCCTACCAATGCGCAAGGGTACTGCTACGCAAAACTTTCCGGATCCAGTCTGATGCCTGGGGATATTCGAAGGTAAGGAATCTAACACTAACCCGTTTCGTTCAGATTACTAGATTTAGGGGAGTTACAGGTAGGTAAAAGGTTGGGACCAATGGGTCCCTACCCTGGGGTGGGTGCACCCCCTATTATGCCACCCTTCAGTGGGAGGGGATATAAGCCTCACAGTGGTTGGCTGGGTCCCCCCATCTGCAAGATGGCGGGAACTGAGAATTTTGCTTCACCTCGCCTCCTCCACCTGAGGGGTGGGGTTGGCAGAGGTGGCCACACCTCATTTCCTCACTTGGTTTTCCTGCTGGTTCTCCCAGCCAAAGTGTAGGTCGCAACCGGAGGTGACCAGTTGCTGGAAGCAGCAAATGGTCTGAGGAGGCTCGCAAAGTCGGCAAGCCTTTGAAGCTTCCCCTTCGTGGAACCTGCCCATCCTGGGGAGGAGGCTTGGCACCTCGTCCCAGGATGTTTCAGTCCCCAGAGAGCAACAGGCTCCCCGCGCAGGGGTCCAGAAACATGTCTGGTGGTGGCAGCTCAAAACAGCCACTTCGCCTGGACACTAGTGGTAGGTAGTTCGTTTTTCAGGGGGCCATCTGTGAGAAGTTGGCCTGATATGCAGTGCTCACTATTCTAGTGATCACTATGTATCATTCCAAACGACCCTTATTGATGATTGGTTGTAAGTCAACCTTATAGACCAGCTATCCTAATAGCATGGACAAGAGCAGTCTTTAGGCTAAACTCTAGAGGGCGTGTTAAGCCAGCTGTTATACCATCACATATACCCCTTGAACACCAAGTGAAAGGACACCACACAAGTTGTTATGAAAATAAAAGGAAAGGTATTTATAACAAGTCTACCCTGATCTCTTTATGAGTCAGGGAGCTAAGCACACAACAAAACTCTTAAGAAAATACTTCAAGTTGCACAATTTACACAAATGCCTGAGGGGCACGAAAAACCATATACTACAAAAGTGGAATGCGAAATACTAGCAGGTAAGTAACAAGATCCAGAGGCTTTAGGATCGCTAGGACTACACTACTGAACCTTCAGGTTAGGAGCAGGAGGCCTAGGGAGATCGGGTGCAGAGTGTGCACTCTCACGCGGGATGCGGGACAAAGTCTATGGATACAAGTATCTCGTAAAGTTACAGTTATCGGACGAATCCGACTAGTTAGGCTGAAAACGAACAAGGATCTGGACACTTAGATAGTGAACCTACGTTGGAGCACCGAAATGCTCAGATTACCTAGCCCAGGGGCTGCGGCTGCATAGGGTTCAAAAGACGTCGGGAATCCTCGTTACAGTCTATGGAGCCTGAAAGAAGAAGTTGCTGGCAGGCGACCAGTGATGAAGTTCGATGTGATCAAGCCTGGATCGATGATGGAGACGACCTGAAAGCAGAGGGGACTCAGTTCTTGATCACTAGGCAGTGATCAGATGGGCACCAGGAGGGCACCGGATGAAGTCACCTCGACCAGGTGAGTGGGCGCCGCTGGGCTCTGCAGTCTCTCGGACCAGGAGGCGTTGTCGGAGACCAGGATGGAGGTGCGAGCTGTCCCATGAAGGTGTCTGCTGTCGGCGATGCTGGACCCAGGATTGGGGCAACAAACCTTGACAAAGGCAAGCCCACGCGGTGGACTCAAAATGGCGTCTGGAGTGGACCAGGAGGGTCTGGGGTGCTCCTCTGTTGGAGGGGAGCAAGGGCCAGTCTGGAGCAACCAGACCAGCGATGGAAGTGTCGTGATTCGTCATCAGGAGGGCCACAAGCCAGCAGGCAAGTAGCCGGACAACGTGGTGAGCAGAAGGGCCCCACGCAGATCTCATGGATGCTGGGGGGCTGGACTTCGGTGCTGGAGCTGCTCAGGGTTAGGGCTTCTCAAACCCCAAAGCACTCACTCGAGGATCCCTCGGCGGTCGTGCTGGATAAGCGTCGTGCAGTTTTGAAGATGGCCGGTCCCTTCAGGTCTCGTCGCACCCACGAATCTCAGCTGGGCTGATGATGTAGGTAGAGGTCAGAGGTGCCAGGGAATCCGGGTCTCGTCGAGCTGGGCAGTCTTGATCCGGAGGATGGACGTGCAGCAAACCTCATGCGCTTAGATGGTGCCCGCTGGTGCAGGGTGGCTACTCCTTAGCCACAAGGGAGTCTTCAGAAATGTTCAAGAGTTCTTTTGTGGAAAGTAGTCAAGATTCAGAATTATTTAATTTGGGAAGGAGGCCCGCTCCTACCTTTATAGTAAAGAAAGGGGCTGGCACGCGACTAGGTCCTGCCCATGGGTGGGACCAGGAAGGGGGGTGGGTGGGGGGGGGGGTGGGTGGTTTACCCCGCTCCCCTGTCCGGACTTTCCCCAGCTCAGGGGCTGGTGTGCCCCTGGAACTGGTTCAAGCCGGCATATGCACAGTGAGCACCGGGGTGCCACTTGCAGTCACCTTCCTCTCAGCCCTGCCTACCTGGGATACACAAAACGCTGTCTGGGATGGTGCTAGCACCGCCCCTGACAGGAAACCCTTTGTCCAAGCTCTCCTCGCTGGAAGGACTCCCAGCAGCAGGAGGTCAGACTTGTGTCTGTGGTGGCAGCATCCATTTTGTGATGCTGAGGCTCGAGTTAACTTTAACCGGGGTTCACAGTTACATACATGTCGTGTCCCTCTAGAAGGGTGGAATGCTAACCCCGTCGCCAGAATTGGCGAGGGGTTAGTATTCCAATTCGTATGACACCTTACTCGACATGTTTTGATAAAGCGATACCAGAGTTGGCAAATAACCGCGAGGATTATAATGCACTTAAGAGTATATGGTACGCGTTATCATGGAACAGCTATTAGGACTTGGTCCCGCAAGCTGCAAACGGGCTCAGCTCATGCCAGAGCACCATCTCACATAATTCCAGGCACTCTGCCTTCAGGATTGATAAGGCCTGCCATAGAAGTGACTGATAGGAATACATGTGTCCATTTTCGGGTTAGATATAGGTATACTATATCTAAAGCAAAGGGTGATCACACCACTTTGCCCCAGCTGTCGTGCAGCCAGTTGTGTCAGATTTAGATGGCCAGCCAGGGGTGGCATAATACATGCTGCAGCCCCTGGTAGGCCCTGGGTACACCTATGCCCTGGATACAGAGACTGATAAGGTGGCCCAGTACCAATTGGTAAATGCACCTAAGGTACACGAGTAAATTTAGAAAGAGAACAGCTAGGCTGTGGGTCTGATTAGCAGGCCCACAGCCAGGGAAGTCGTAAACCAGTGAAGCAAAAAGCAAAAATCTGGGGTGATCATAGGATTGCAGACCCTACTCTCCTACACCATCTCTAAGATGCCCTCTTTGTGCATTTTTCATTAATTCCCACACTGGAATGAGCTGAGAGGTTTGATTGTGCAGCCATTATGGTACTGTGGAGTTTGTAATAAACTCCCAGCACCATATACTCTTAATGGTAGCACTGCATTCAAAATGTCTAAGAATTGACTTAGACACTGTAGGGGTACAGGGCTTATGCACCTGTACCCTCACCACTGGTATAGTGTACCCAGCTAGAGGGGTGACTTATCTATGCCAGGGCAGTGGGTTCTAGGCATGGCACACAGGGATGTGCGCTATGACGACTCTTCACTTTGTTCTGCACCAAAAGATGCAGCCTGCAAAGGAAATGTGTCAGTGTAAAGGTACTGGGCCTCTAAAAGTGGTGCAATAAGTGCTGCAGCCCTTAGAGGCCTTTCGTGGTCACAGTGCCCTGGGTACCTGTGGTACCATTTACCAGGGACTCACATGTGACCAGAAAGTGCCAATTGGGTTTGGTCTCCAATGCAGTTTTAGGGAAAAAACATAGGCCCCGGATACCTGATTGGCAGGAGACCATGGCACACTCAGTCAAAGCACATCAGCAGTTCAGCACAAAGTGGGGGCAACCATGCAGAAAGAGGGCACTTTCTCACAAGTGGTCACTCGGGTTCCTGGAAACTAGGGGAAGCGCCGAGACAGCCAAGGCACAGACTCAACCGCAGAGCCAGGCCTCAAATGCCGATGTACCCTTGTCGCATCAGATGGCAGATAGACGAGGCGAAGTTTAAGATGTCTTCAACTTTTTGCACTTCTTTTGTTTGTGGAACTTGCCCGGACAACTTTGACAAGCTGTTTGAGTGGCTCCGCGACTGATCCAGAGACCTTCATCTCGACCTAGATCGAGACATTTGTGACATCGCACATCGAGCAGCAAGAAGCTCGAGACCTCTCCCTCAAGGGCTTTGGGTGCATAGCGTGAGAATCGATGCAGGTCTTGGTGTCATTGTCACTCTCGAGGCACAAAAGGCAGATGAAGTGTGGATCCGTCATCAACGTTTGCCGGTGACAGGTGCCACAGGACGCGGCACCCCTGCCACACCAGGAGACCAAGTATCAAAAACCTTCGACAAAAGGGTTGAAAAAAAGTCAGGCAAAAAGTGACTAGGGGTAGCTCTTCTGTGGATCTACACTCACTGGTGCGGAATGAGAAGAACCAACAACGCGCTGGGGTAGCACTTATATAGGCACTGTGCATGTCACTACCAGCGACAATGATGTCATGCACAGCTTAAAGCAGTGACCTATTTACTGGCATGCAGGGGTACTACTCACAAAAATGTCCGAATCTAGTCTGACGCCTGAAGATAATTCTATGGTAAGGAACCTGCGATTTGAAGTCTCTATCAGCAAATTTTAACTTTCACCATAGAAGTTCCTTTCTGGGCTACAGAGAGACAAAACAACATTTCCAACAACTTAGCCAGTAATAGCTAAATGTTACAGGAGGAACAGCAGACCACAAATTTATCCCAGCGTCCTTCATATACCAATTTGGTGGAGGGACACCTGGCTGCCAGGATGAAACCACTTCCGAAGGAAGATCAAAAGCCATCAATTGTTGCCGCTCATTCTCCATACATTGAGGTGTAGGTTATAAAGGCTTGAGTGCAGGACGCAGCCCTTCAGCTGCAACAGGAGGCCCTCCAGAAGTGGCAACCAAACCAGAGGGCACGTGCTCATGCCAGAGGTTCTGGGTTTAACGCTCTCCTCGACCAGTCTGGCGCTACTAATATGACTTAGGGCCTGTCCTTTCAGATCATTGACAATCTGGGTAGGAAAGGTAGGGACGGAAAGATGCACAGGAGGCCCAAGCCCCCATCCAGACGAAAGGCTTGACCAAGGGAGAACCACATTATGAACTCCAAGGCACAAAAGCTTGGACACTGCATGTTCTCTGCAGTGGTAAATAGATCGAGCCAGGGTTTTCCACATTGTTGGAAGATGCCCTGTGCCACCTCCGAGTGTAACTGCCACTCATGATCCGCAGAGCAAAATCAACTGAGAACATCCACCCTGGTGTTTAAAAATCCTGCCAGGTGGCGGGTGATCAAGGAAATGCCCTGAGCGTTCAGTCATTTCCCAAGACTGAAAACCTCCTGGCAGTACCTGTGATCCCACACCAGCCTGTTTGTTGCAGTACCAAATGGCAGTCTTAATGTCTGTGAGAACCTGCACCCATTGCACCTTGAAGGATAGAGTGCAGTGCAAAGCAAGTCGTAGCACCTCCAACAAGTTGATGTGAAGATCAGAGTCCTCTTATTTCCACCTTTTCCAGATGACCTCCCCAACCCAGAAACAATGGATCTGTTTCTACTGTTAGTTCTGGGTGGAGTAGGGAGATGGGTCTGCCACTGGTCCAATTGAGTGACACAGCAACACCCACAGCTCTATTGCCATCTCTTCCGGGACATGGATGGAATCCAAATAGTTCTCCAGGTACTGAGCCCACTAAGACCTCAGATCCCATTGCAGCACGTGCAACTTAGCGTGGTCTATTAGCAGGATTCGGGAGGCCAAGAAACCTCAGATTCGCTCCCACTGAGAACCAGGTCAAAAGAGCAAACATCAGGATCATATCCCAAATGTCCTGGACTTGTTGAGGTGAATGGGGTGCTCGAAGAGCACTGCAGCTAGGATGCCCCAGATGAAGGGGAGCTGTAATGAAAGAGTCAGGTGTGACTTTGGCCCGTTGATGGAGAAGCCCAACGATGGCAACAGACCTGTTGTTTAGGACTGTTTGAGGAAAGCTGGCCTCCTGGAACCTGTTGAGATATGGAAAGACTGGTATTTCCAACCTTCGCAGAAAGGCTGCAACTACCACCATTAACTTCGTGAACATCCAAGGTGCACTGGTAAGGACAAAGGGAAGCCCTGTGAACTGAAAGTGCTCTTAGAATATCTGTTGGATTGCAGGACAGTGACGTTAAAATAGGCGTCCTGCAAATCCAGCCCCATTAATCAGTCTCCCGGATTCAGGGCAGACATAACATGGGCCACAAGGAGCACTGAACTGGACCTCCGGGAGAAAGAAGTTTAAGGGACAAAGATCTAGGACAGGATGAAGAACTTCTTCCTTTTTAGCACCAAGAAATAATGGGAATAATAGACAGGCCCAATTTCTGATACCAGCACCCTCTCTATAGCTCCCTTGGTTAAGATAGCTTGAACTTCTCCCCAAAGCAGACTCTTCAGTGGCCACATTAGAAAGAGGCCACTTTCAGGAGACGTATCCAATCCAGCACCCAGTAAATTCAAAAAAGTTTATTTTTTTGCTGTATATGTGGCTAGAAACATCATTATCTTCTCCAAATGCATGGCATTTAGTTTGAAATAGGGGTAAATTTGCGGTATAAGTGACATCAATAGGAGTCCATCCGGGTTTGCTTCAGAGTTCGAAAAGACTATTGGCTGCCCCTCTGGCGGCATCTATGCAGAAGTCGATGCTCAGGGATGCCCTAGAAACGATTGGCACCCTAGAAACAATCAGCATAGAGCCAGAATAGGCTTCAAAACAGGAGTGGCACAGTTGTGTCAAGGGTGTAGCTACCGGCACACAAGAGGGATGAAAATGCAGTCCAATGCTTTTCCGAATTCTTGTATCTGGTTAGGCGTGGCACTGGCCCAGGATTCAGGCCGAATATTAAGGAGGTATGGAGCAGGTTCAGGGGGTCACAGAAAGTTTGCCGTTTTGAGGTATCCAGGAAATCATATGACTGAGTAGTAGGAGCGACGTGACAAAGGAGATATTATTTGGACATCTTATGGTTTTTACTTTTCTTTGACTTATATGATGATTTGGACTTGGAGCATGATCGGTCGTGAGATCTGCCCTGGAAATGCACCTGCTTCCACGACTTCAACCACAAGGGGGCCCTTCTTATGTTTCCGTCAATACTTGGTGAAATCAAGTTTAGCTTCACCATCACTTATGGCCTTCGAGGTCATCTTGGCGCACTTATCGTACAAGGCTGAGTCATGTCTGGTGCCCAGACACCAGAGATAGACCTTGTGGGGATCCGCTACTGACATCTTTTTTGAGGTAGTCCTTACACGCTTGAATCCAGTCGGTTAAGAAGGGATTATGTCACTTGCACACTGGATAGTTTGAACCAAAAAATTCTGTTAAGTGTGACTCGAGAAAGCGAGCTTTGGATCTGTGCGGGAAGCCATAGAAAGAAAGTAACAGACTTTAGCACACGTACATAGAGGCCCGACCTAACATTTGAGGTGAGACAGAACAGGTGCCGAGCTGCATGATACCACCTACAGGCACGTGAGGGAGTTGCTTGAAATCTTCTGGATCCAGCCTGGAACCTGGGAAAAATTTGCACAGGAAGGAATCTGCGGTTAGAGGTTTGTCAGAAGTATTTTCTAACCAGCCTAGAACTTTGTGGTAACACATAAAAGACAGCAACAGATTAAGGGGCCACCCCAGTGGTAAACTTAATAAACATAAACCAACACCAGAATATAATACAGTATAACTACCCAAAAGAAAAATATGGAACACCTCTTTCAGGAAAGAAACAAGAATTGGTGAAGCTATTAGGTTTGGGTGTATTGTGTTAATGTTTGCACGATTAGTATTTGACTAGGATGAGGCCATTTAAGGACAGCCAATAGGAGCGGGCAGAGGGGGCTTGATCAGTTAAGTAGTCCTATTCAGTTCAATGCAAGGACTGGGGTGGAGGTGGACAGATAACCCAAACAGTCAATAGGATTAGGAGGAGGGATGAATAAGACACTGGGGTGACCTAAAATGTTACTGACAAAATCTATAGCCAATTGTTGAAAAAGGTAGGTCAAAGTAAGCCCAAAGGGGCAGACCCAAAGACCACTCTATGTACATTATTGCCAACAGGTTTATTTCACAACTATGTTGTCCAAACCCAGAACAATAAATAAAAAATAGAAAAAAAACAATCACCACGATGCAAAGACCCAAAAACGTAGATGAACAAAATAACTTTAAAAAAGATTCACCGTCAAACATTGGGGAGAGGAGTTGGGCTAACGGCTATGGTCATCTACCTCTAATCTGGGGAACTGGGTTCGAGTCTGGGCAATGACGCTAAACATCCTGTGATTCTGGGCAAATCACTTTATCTCCCCGTGCCTAACAAAAATGAATGTGTCCTCATGTAATGCAACTGGCACTATGTAAATCGCTCTGATACCCTATTCGGGTCCAATTAGCGCCATATTAAATTCAGTAAAAACATAAAATAAAAATCCCCCCCCTCCCCCCTTCAGACAGTGCAATAGAGCATTCTTTGAGGTTTTCTTGAAGGATCTTGTGACAGTTAATATGCAACATAGCAATTAAGCATATCAAAATTAATTTACTGAGCTAACCTGCAGTAAGGTTACTGGCTGACTATAAGCAGCTGTCGGTTGGGTGTACACAGCAGTTGGTTGAGTGTACACAGCCGTTGGTTGAGTATACACAGCCGTTGGTTGAGTATATACAGCCGTTGGTTGAGTATATACAGCCGTTGGTTGGGTGTACACAGCAGCAGGTTGGGTGTAGACAGCCGCGGGTTGGGTGTAGGCTGATACTGGCTGACTGTAGGCTGACACAGGTTGGGTGTAGGCAGCCACTGGCTGAGTGTAGGCTGATGTCGGTTGAGAATAGGTAGCATCTGGTTGTGTGGACGCTTCCACCCCTTGAGTAGAGACAACTGTTGCTTCAGTGAAAGAAGGCACTGCTTCAGATGTGGTTGAATTCTTATGATCAGAGGCACTCTGAGCAGTGGTAGTGGTGATGGTAACTGTTGTGGTGGCAGGTGGAGGAGTAGACACTTTCACAGGCTCTGGATTCTTCACTGTTTCCCATTCTAGATAAAAAAAATAATAATGGGTTATTAACTAAACAACTTCAGCTTTGACAGGCTTTGTCTTCAAAAGATTTTTTTTAATTAAAACTCAACTTTGTTTTAGTGGCTGCCTCTATTATCTGAAGCAGATGATTTTCCCAGTGTCTGATTCAGAATTCAAACAATCAATCTTCAGAAGGCAGGTCATTTAGTAGAAGTATGTCATTTAATAGAAGTATGTCATTTAATAGAAGTATGTCATTTAATAGTAGCATGTCATTTAATAGTAGCATGTCATTTAATAGTAGCATGTCATTTAATAGTAGCATGTCATTTAATAGTAGCATGTCATTTAATAGTAGCATGTCATTTAATAGTAGCATGCCATTTAATAGTAGCATGCCATTTAATAGTAGGATGTCATTTAATAGTAGCATGCCATTTAATAAAGGAATGCCATTTAATAGAGGAATGCCATTTAATAGAGGAATGCCATTTAATAGAGGAATGCCATTTAGCAGAGGAATGTCCCTTAGCAGAGGAATGTCCCTTAGCAGAGGAATGTCCCTTAGCAGAGGAATGTCCCTTAGCAGAGGAATGTCCTTCAGCAGACCTATGTCCTTCAGCAGACCTATGTCCTTCAGCAGACCTATGTCCTTCAGCAGACCTATGTCCTTCAGCAGACCTATGTCCTTCAGCAGACCTATGTCCTTCAGCAGACCTATGTCCTTCAGCAGACCTATGTCCTTTAGCAGACCTATGTCCTTTAGCAGACCTATGCCCTTTAGCAGACCTATGCCCTTTAGCAGATGTATGTCATTTAGCGGATGTATGTCATTTAGCGGATGTATGTCATTTAGCAGATGTATATCCTGGGCATGCACAAGTAAGACAAGTATTGGGAAAAGTCAACAGGTCAAGCCTTAGAGATCTACTGGCTCTGTCAACTTCTTTTCTTCATGCTTTACAGAATCAGAGCAGGTGCTGTACATGGAGGAGAAGCACACAGGATAGAGAGGGCAACAGTGGTGAGTGTGGAGGGGGCACAGAAGCACACAGCCAAGAGGGAGCAACATAAGAGCAGGAGGGGGAACTATAAGCACACAAACGACAGATTGACGCGGGGAGGGATGGAAGGTCACAGGTGCGAGTTTGTGTGGGGGATAGAACACAGGTAAGGGCTGCATGGGATTCGAGAAGCACATGAGGGAGACAGCTTGCTAACACATGAAATCTCTTGGAAGTTTCAACAAAAAGAAAAAGGTAGCTCCAAAAAAAGCAAGCAGTGGAAGGCAATAGGTACTTTGCCCATGCTCCAGGACAGGGCCAAACACAAGAAGAGGAGGTTAAAGAGAGAAACTGACAAACAAGTATTAACAAAATGAGAGGGACGATGAAGTCAACCAATGGTAAGCAATACGTAGTTTCTAAGCCCACTGTAATCTACAAAATATCTCCGCAAGCGACAGTGTGTTGTCTGAGGCGAGACCTAAAAAACAGATGCGGATCTCGTTTGGAAATGGCAGCAGAATGTTGCACCTAAATCTGATCTTTGTTATTAAAGAACAAAAATAGGTAAATTCCTTCACTACACAACTACATTTGGGCAACTGGTGGGGGAGAATTCCCTGTTAACCAGTACCACTAGTACAATAATTAGGTTTCTGAAATACTGCAGATCACATACCCATTAAAAAACAAACTGTCTCAAACATCACACACAACTAAAACGGATGTTTAAAAAAATTAATCACCAATTATTTCAGTCATAACTGCTTTTATTAGGACTGAGTTTCTTGACATTAAAAAGTAAATGCTGTGCATTATTCTTCTATCTATTGGTTGGGTCCATAAAGTCAGTTTCTGTTTTTTTTTTTAGTTCGAGCCAGATGAAAACTACATATTGTTAGCTTATCAAAAACTTAGTGGTCTTAAAGCCTGCCTACTACTAATTGGCTTTACGGTCATTCACTTACCTGCTTCTGGTTCAATAGCTTGCTTTGTTCCTCCTCTGTTTCTCCCTCGCATGAGCATAGCTTCTTTACTTGAGTCCTTTCACTGCTTTGTTTCAGGGATTTGTTTATTTTTGGCTTAAGCACTCCATGGGAGCATTTGTTTTTCAGTTATCTCCCTAATGTGCTTCTCTCCAATACTGCACTCCATGTTGCTCTCTCACGCCTATATTCTAATTGCCCTCACCCTGAATTTTCTGTCTCTCATTTGTGTACTTCTCCCCGTCCTCCATGTTGCTTTTCTCCATTCCAACCCGCTGTCCGTTTCTTCCCGCCCCGCATTACTCTCCACCCAGCAGTTCTATTTTTTTTTTTATTTCAACTTCTTATTTTAACTTTTTTTGTGGGCAGGCCAGGCACAACACCCATGTTGGCATCCTGCTTTCTAAATAAAAGCACTTTTAGGTTACTTCATTTTTATACACTTATAAATATTTACTTACTTATCCATGTTGCATCTAGAAATGAGAAAAAAAGGTTCATCTCTCATATGCATGAGGTCATGGACGTATTTAGGTGTGCCTACAAAATGATGCACAGTAGCGTCATTGTCTTTTTTCCCATTTGCTAATACAGTAGAGCAAGAACAAAGAACAATGGCAGAGTCAATAGATCTTAAAAGCTACAACTATTAGCTTGTCCAATGTTTGCTTCTCTTGGGCGTTGCAGTTTACCAGTAGTGGGCAAATGTAGCTGTCATGCAAATGCAGTTTATGGAAGCATTGCCTATGAATGCGAAGATGGCTCCTTTCTTCCCAGTGAAGTGTGCCTTCGGTGTTTGTGCCAAAGATACTCCTGCTAGATTATAGCAGGTTTTGCATGGCCTCTACTATCCACTTTGTGATGTTTCCCTTTGTGTTGGCATTTTTATGCTTGCATGTGAGAATGAGGCAAAGAATTGAGTTCCCTTTCTATCGTTACCAGCTGCCTCAGCAACGTCCTCAATATCGGAGTCTGTTGTTCTGTTAGAAGTGAGCTTGTTCAGTCAATACTAAGAAAAACCTCTGTACACAGAAAGCCCTCAACTTGTTTTGAGTTCAGGGAACTCTCCAGGAAGACCTTATATCTCTCTAGAAGTGGAGAGCATTTTTGAATGTTTATAGAGAAACAGTTTTGGAAAGCTTGTATTACCTACTCTCTGCTGTCAACATTTTCCCAATGAGCTTGTCTGTACCATGCAGTCAGTCATCGGGGTAGGGGTACAAATAGACATTTTGTGAAAACCCTTACCACTGATTTATACCAATAGGAAACACTAACACAAAATTGAAGCATCTCTAGAGCCTCCTGTTCGTTATCATATATAAGTAGGCATGCTTGAAGATTACGGTCACTGCTGAATCCCCACCTCCTTCAGGAGGGGTATCACTTCTTGATAAAACAGTCATCTTGAATCAATATTTTTATAAACTGGTTCAAGAAATTTGAGGTCTATGACAGGCTTCTGCGTTGAGACCTGTTTTGGAACAGCATGTTGATAATGGAGAATTGAACCTCCAGTTTAAAGCCAGAGACCCTCAGCGAGGCATATCTCCCGAGTGTGTTTCCCGTACACATCTGACTTCTTGCTGAATCAGCTGCATCATTTTAGGGACATGCTGACTATAAACCTGTCCTCCTGGATTATACCCTAGGTCCTTCTCCTGTATTGGTCGGGTAGCTGGTGCAATTCCTATTTGCTTCCAATGTTGGTCGCCATATTTACTGAGCAGGGAACTCTTTTTTGCAATCCACCTGTGGTAGCTGAACGCTCTATTATCCTGTCAAGCATGCGTATCCCTTTGCTCTCCTTATCTTGTGGTGGCCCAGAGAAGGACGGAGCACTGGCTCTTTTAACAGCCCTGGATACAATGCTAGAATCAAGAGCGCCATTGACATCTTCACTCACGTAAAAAGAAAAAACATTTAAAAACCAATGGTTTAAGTGGCATTACCATATGCACAAGTTACTACTTGTGTAACGATATATCTGTAAGAGACATTAGTTAGTGATAGATTTCTTACCTTAGAATATCCCCAGGCGTCAGACTGGATCCGGAAATTTTTGCGTAGCAGTACCCTTGGGCGTCGGTAGGCGTCATCTGCGGCTCCGCGTCAGTCGTCGGCGTTGTGATGACGTCGTCCGAGTACTTAGACGCCGCCTCCGCGTGCTGACGTCAGTTCTTAGACACAGCTTTTCTGTGCCAGAAGCGCTGAGCCATGTTAAAAACATACACTGGTGCCATTGAAACTAGGGCCCTGAAAGGGGATGACCTTAACCCTAGATATCGGTTCGCAGAACGGGGAGGATGGGTGGGTCGGTAAGGAATCTATCACTAACTAATGTCTCTTACAGATATCGTTACACAAGTAGTAACTTGTGCATCTGAAAGAGACAAGTTAGTGATAGATTCCTTACCTTAGAATAGATACCCCAGCAATACCAACCCCGGTGGTGGGTCTGCGAACCAATAATCACACCAGAAAGTCCTGGAGGACGGAACGGCCAAAGAAGCCATCCCTCCGGACTTGACTGTCCAGGCAATAGTGTCTTGCAAACGTGTGCAGCAAGGCCCACGTAGCTGCCTGGCAAATGTCCTGCAAGGGCACTTCCCGGCCCAGGGCCGTTGTAGTCGCCGTGGCTCGGGTGGAGTGAGCCTGCAGTCCAACAGGGGGCTCCTTTCTAGCCAAGGAGTAGCATACCTGGATACACAAGATGATCCATCGGGAGATGGTCCTCTTATGTACCGCTTTCCCCTTCTTAGCGCCCACGTAGCCAACAAAGAGTTGGCCATCCACCCAGAACTGGCGTGTGCGATCCAAGTAGAATGAGAGTGCACGTTTTGGGTCCAGACGGTGGAGCCGCTCTTCCTCTTTAGAGGGGTGCGGTGGCGGAAAGAAGGTTGGCAAAGTGATGGACAGCCCGATGTGGAAGGCTGTGACAACCTTGGGCAGGAAAGATGGCTTAGTACGCAACACAACCTTGTCCGGATGGACGGAAAGGAAAGGAGGAGTACAAGAGAGGACTTTGACTTGACTTTGACTTTGACTACTTTGACTGGAGCTCACTCACTCTCCTGGCAGAGGTGATGGCAACCAGGAAAGCAGTCTTCAGTGTAAGAAGGCGGAGAGGACAGTTGTGAAGTGGCTCAAAGGGAGCGCACATCAGAAATGTAAGTACAAGGTTCAAGTCCCACTGAGGCATCACAAACGGAACAGGTGGAAATGTGTGTGTGATGCCTTTTAGGAATCGATTTACAATAGGGGACTTGAACAAAGATGGTTGATCAGGCAGCCTTAAGAAGGCTGAAAGGGCAGAAAGATGGCCCTTGATAGTGCCCAGAGCAGAGCCCTGCTGGGCAAGAGAAAGAAGGAAGAGAAGAACCTCAGAAAGAGGGGCAGAGAGAGGATCCACAGCCTCTGCTGTGCACCATGCCACAAATCAGTTCCACCTGCAGGCGTATACCGACTTTGTGGAGGGACGCCTGGCTGCCAGAATGATGTTACAGACTTCAGGAGGCAAGTCAAATGGCCTCAACTGTCACCGCTCAATCTCCAAGCATGGAGGTGGAGACTGGACAGGTTCGGGTGGAGGACCGTCCCCTGCTGCTGCGACAGAAGGTCCTCCCGAAGAGGCAGACAAACCGGGGGATCGACTGGCAAATTGAGTAGCTCTGGATACCAGTACCTTCGTGCCCAGTCCGGAGCCACAAGGATGTTTTGGGCCCGGTTGCGCTTGATCTTCTTCAGCACTCTGGGCAGAAGTGGTATAGGCAGAAAGGCGTACAACAGACCGCAACTCCACTTGCGACGAAAAGCGTCTCCGAGCGAGTGCCGCCTTGGAAATTCCAACGCGCAGAACTGATGACATTGCGCGTTCTCTTCGGTGGCGAATAGATCCAACCAAGGCTCTCCCCACTGCAGAAAGAGACCTTGCGCCACGTCCGAGTTCAGACGCCATTCGTGATCCATCATGCACCGGCGGCTGAGTTCGTCCGCCCTGGCGTTCAGAGAACCTGCCAGGTGTTGAACCACCAGAGTCACGCCCTGATGTTCCAGCCATTGCCAGAGGCGCAAAGCCTCCTGGCAGAGGGTCCACGACCCCACCCGCCCTGTTTGTTGCAGTACCACATGGCGGTGGTGTTGTCCGTGAACACCTGCACTACACTCCGTCGGACAGAGGGGAGGAATGCCTTTAGTGCTAGACGAATCGCCCGCAGCTCCAAAAGGTTGATATGGAGCCGGGACTACGCCGGAGACCAGAGGCCTCTGATCTCCGCCTCTCCCATGTGGCCTCCCCAGCCCTGGAGGGACGCGTCCGTCACAACTACGTGCTTCGGTTGGGGAACGGAGAGGGATCTGCCGCTGGCCCAATCGCATTCCGTGAGCCACCACTGTAGCTGTCTCGCAGTGCCCTCCGAGATCAGGACGTGGTCGGACAGGTTGCCCTGATGCTGGGCCCACTGAAACTTCAGGTCCCACTGCAGAGCCCGCATCCGCCACCTGGCATGATGCACCAGTAGGATGCAGGAGGCCATCAGCCCCAGAAGCCGCAGCGTCAACCTGACCGAGATCCGGGATAACGGCTGAAAGACGGGAATCGGAGCCTGAACATCCTGGTCCCGCTGTTCGGGCGGATAAACCCGAAACCGCGCCAAGTCGAGAACCGCTCCGATGAAGAGGAGCTTCTGAGAGGGGCACAGGTGTGACTTCGGCACATTGATGGAGAACCCCAGCTGGTGCAGGAGGTCTGCCGTCGTCTGGAGGTGGTTGACGAGTGTCTGGGGCGAGCCCGCCTTCAACAGCCAGTCGTCGAGGTAGGGGAAGACTGAAACCCCTAACCTGCGCAGATGAGCTGCGACCACCGCCATCACCTTTGTGAACACCCGTGGGGTGCTGGTAAGGCCGAAGGGGAGCACGGTGTACTGAAAGTGCTTGTGGCCAACCGTGAACCGCAGGTAGCGCCGGTGGGCCGGCAGGACGGGGATGTGGAAATAAGCGCCCTGCAAGTCCAACGCTACCATCCACTCTCCTGGGTCTTACACTTCTCTTTCCGGAGGAAGCCGTTGACGTTCCGTAGGTCTAAGATAGGGCGTAGGCCCCCTTTGCCCTTCTTGGGTACCAGAAAGTAGTTGGAGTAGCAACCACACCCTACTTCTGGCCCAGGAACGCACTTGATGGCCCCCTTGGCCAAGAGGGATGTAACTTCCTCCTGCAGAAGTCGCAAATGATCCCCCGATACACAGTGGTTCTGCGGTGGCATGGCTCGAGGAGTCGCCTTGAAGGGGAGGGAGTAGCTCCTTCGGACGATCTTCAGCACCCACCTGTCCGACGTGACAGTGCGGCAGTGGGAGTGGTGATGGCGAACCCTGCCACCCACTGGTGTCACATGGGCCTGAAAGCACGGACTAGGAGGGTTTTGAGGCGGATGCTGCGGGGGAAGGTGTGGACTGACCTCGCCGTTGTCCCCGACCGCAGCCACGGCGGTTTCCACCGCCGCGTTAGGTATTACCCTGCGGAGCGTGGCTGGCAGCACGTGTGGGTACACCCCTTCTGTGGCCACGAAAGGAGTGAAAGGCAGCCGATTGCTGGCGTGGGGCCGAGAGGCCCAAGGACTTGGCCGTAGCCATGGAGTTCTTAAAACGCTCAAGCGCATGGTCTGCCTTGTCGCCAAGGAGGCGACGGCCATCGAACGGCATGTCCATAAGTGTGTTTTGGACATCGGCCGAGAAATTGGCTGACCTCAACCAGGCGTGGCTTCTGAACGCCACCGTCGTTGCCATCGCTCTACCCAGTGAGTCGGTGGTATCCAGTTCACACCGGATAGAATATCTGGCTGCATCCCGACCTTCCACAAGGGCTTGGCCGAGTTTGGCCCGTACCTCCAACGGACACTCAGGCAGCACTTCCGTGACCGTATCCCACAGAGAGTGGGTGTAGCGGCCCAAGAGGCATGCGGTGTTGGAAGACCGCAGTCCCAGACCAAGGGATGAGAAGATCTTTTTGCCATACTGCTCATACCTCTTGGATTCCCTGCCCGGCGGAGCCGACGGGAATGCGGTCTGGGAATTGGAGGCCTGGATGACCAGGCTCTCAGGGGTGGGGTGGGTGGACAGGAAACATGGGTCACCCGGGGCCGGGCGGTGGCGTCTGGCCACATTTCTATCTACGGGCGAACCCGTAGCGGGCTTGGACCAAGTGCCCAAAAGAACGTCGGTTAAGGCCTCGTTAAACGGCAGCAGAGGCTCGTTTGAGCATGACTGCGGCTTAAGGACCTCCGTGAGGAGGTTAGTCCTCACGGCCGCAACGGGGAGCTCAAGGCCCAAGGCCTTGGCTGCCCTCATCAACACCACACTATAGGTTGCCCCCTCCTCCGTAGCCACGCTAGGAGGGGAGACAAAGCCAGTGTCAGGCGATGTGTCCAACCCACTGGCTTCCCCAAGGTCACCTGCCCAGTCCTCATAAGACTGGCACTCACGTGTCAGAGGGTCCTCAGACCCCTCCCAATCCTCCTCATCACCCATCACCTGGTACTCAGGGTCAGCAAAGGATGGGGCCGGTTCATGGAAAGTGAACTCACCGAACGGCGTCTGAATCGGCGCGAGCGGCGCCGTTACGGAACCGGGTTGAGGGAGGCGTCGGGGACGGTGCCGCCGGAGGACGGCGCCGGGGGTGACACCTGTGGGGACGGCGCCGGGGAGGTCGTTAAGTCCTCTTCGACTTCTTGTGCTTACCGGACGACTTCGACCCTGAGGAGTGATGTCGACTCCCGGAGCTCTGATGGCTCCGCTTCCACGACCGGTCCCTCGACCTCCGTCCGGACCGGGACCTCTCTCGGTGCGGGGCCGACTGCCGGTTTTCGAGTCGCTTACAGGACCGCTCCCGTCTAGCTTTCGAAGTAAGGGCCCGGCAGTCGAGGCAGGTCTTGTCGTCGTGGTGGACGCCGAGACAGTGGAGACAGCGACGGTGAGGATCCGTGACCGACATTAGTCGGTCGCAATCTTAACAGGGCTTGAAACCAGGCATCCCTAGGCACCGATCGGAGTCGAAGACTCGAAAAAGGATGTTGAAAAGATCAAAAAGAGAGTTAGTCAAAAAGTGACTAAGGTACCACTTTTTCCGGATCTGTGTACTGACGTCAGCATGCGGAGGCGGCGTCTAAGCACTCAGATGACGTCATCACGGCGCCGACGACGGACGCTGAGCCGCAGACGACGCCTACTGACGCGCAAGGGTACTGCTACGCAAATATTTCCGGATCCAGTCTGACGCCTAGGGATATTCTAAGGTAAGGAATCTATCACTAACGTGTCTCTTTCAGATACCAAAAAACATTTAAATTCCCCAGTCAACAGCATGGTCATATACAGCAAAGAGTTACTGAATGTACACATGTGCATTCATAGCATGGAATTTGCGTAAACCATGGATGCAAGTTTAATTGTGTATGTTGAAAGTTATACGGTGAGCATTTACAAATCACTCAATTTAAGGGTGCACATAACGAACCTTCTTAAAGGTTGAGTGTGAGAAAGTGCCATCTTTCTTGCATGGTATTGCTAAATTTTTTGCTAAATTGCTGATGTGCTTTGACTGAGTGTGACCTGGGCTCCTGCCAATGAGGTGCCCAGGGCCTGTGTTCCTTCCTTACAACTGTGTTGAAACTAAAACCCAATTGGCATATCTGGCCACATGTCAGCCCCTGGTAAAAGGTACCCTAGGTACCCAGGGCATTGTGACCAGAGAAGACCCCTAAGGGCTGCAGTACTTGTTGTGCCCCCCTTAGGGGCCCTGCACCCTGACGCGCACAAACACTGCCTTTGCAGGCGGAGTGTCCTGGTGCAGAACTAAACAATGAGTCGACATGGCACACCTCCTTGTGTGCCATGCCCACCAACCCACTACCCTGGCATACATCAATCACCCTTCTAGCTGGGTGTCCTATGCCAGTGGTGTGGGCACAAGTGCATGAAACCTGTACCGCTACAGTACCCAGGGCAATTCCCAGCCACTGTAAGTATAGTGATGCCATTAAGAGTATATGTTGCTAAGAGGTTGTCATTACGAACTCCACAGCACCATAATGCCTACACTGAAGACTGACAAGTTTGATATCAAACTTATCAGCACACTAAACCCACACTGATGCCAGTGTGGGTGATTTAATGTAAAATGCACTACAGAGGGCATCTTAGAGATGCCCCCTGAAACCTAACTTACAATCCACGTCTTGTCTGAGAGGCTGCCTAGGCTGCCACACAGCAGACATGTTGCTGGACCCCTGGGTAGAGAGCCTTCCGCTCTACTGGGCCTGCAACAATGCACATCCAGGGCGAGGTGCTTGGTCTAATCCCCCAGGATGGGCAGTGGAAGCTTCAAAGGCATACCGCCTTTGTGAGCTTCTCCAGGCCACTTGCTCTACTCAGCAACTGGCCGCAATCAGTTCTGACCCCCACTCTGGCGGGAAGACTGGAAGGAAACCCTCTGTGAGGAAAGGGGTGTGCCAGCCTGTGCCAACTCCACCCCTCAGGGGGAAGAGGGGAGGTGAAGCATAACTTGGGGCTCCAGCCATCTTGAAGATGGGGAGCATTGCCCAATCAGAGATAGGCTCCTGCCCCCCTCCCACAGGAGAGGAGTAGGATAGCGGATGTACTCACCCCAGGACAGGGACCTATTGTTCCCTGCCCTTGCCCTACTTGTAACGCCCCTAAATATAGTATTTAAGGGCAACCTGAACCTTCCTTCCTCAGATCCAGATTCGAAAACAAGAAAGAAGATCAAGAAGAAGATCCGTTGTGCAGCTGCTAACAAGAGGACAACACCAACTGACTTGGCCCGAGCCCTACAGGCCTGTTGATCCTTGAACCTGCTCCTACTAAATCCCGGCGACTCCTGCAGACAGCACCCTTGAAAACCCCAGAGGGCCTGCCTGCCTTGAACCTCTTAAAGACTGGGACTCCCATGAGCAGTGGTTCTGTTTGAACAGCAAAACCCCTGGTGCCAGCCAGGAACCGCGAATCCAGCACACTCTGCACATGCCGAGCCCGGCCTGTGCCTGAGTGGACAAAGACCCTCAGGACGTCCCACCGGCGATTCTGACCTGAAATCCAGTGCCCAAGGACCCTCCTCAACGATCCAGACGACACCTGCAGCCTCACAGCAAGGGACCTCTCCAACCACGACCAGCAGTGTGTAAGATTTTCTGACGTCAAAAGACACCCCTGGGCCCAACTCTTGGGTGCCTACCTATCCTCCAAGATCCCAACTTACCTCTCAAAATGTTGGTCACTCCTGAAGAATCTCCGTCCGCGAGCCTGCAGCCTTTGTTCACTTTCCAAGATCTCAATTGAATAACATTGAGCGCCCGACAGCTCAAAAGCACCCTGCACCCAGCCGCCCGAGTGCCCCTGGCAGTGCTACCTTAGTCCTAAACTACTTCCCCATTTGCCCTGAGCAAGTGACAAGAAGTCCAGCTCCCACAGCCACGTGGCCTGCTTGCCAGCAGCCACCAACCGAAGGCCCCCTGCCTCTCATTTGATAACATTGGGTCTAACTATCTCTGCACCCGGATTCCCCTGTGCCGCTGAGGGTGTACCAACTGCACCTACCGACCCTGGGAGACCCCCGAGTCTATGCCCAGAACCTTAACTCTGCCAGTCGAGTACTTACCCAAAAAGCCGATAACTCACTTTTCTTCCACAGGCTAACATTGACTGGTATCACTTGGAAATTCTTCCAAGTGTGGAGTTTTGAAACTTTAAAATATTCACCTGAAATCAGCTGAACAACGAATTCCGATTTACTCACCTGTTATCAGGAGAGAACCCAGTGCTTCATCTTTTAGCCCAGCACTGAGCTGAAAAGTAATCCTAACCGTACTTACCAGTAACTTGAATTTCCTTCCGTAGGAATCCATTGTCTGGTTTTCACCAGAAAAGTTTCTAAGTGTCGATTTTCAGAAACTACAAATATTCCTTTGTGAGAAGTTGGCCTGATATATGATGTCTTCAATTCTGGGGGCACCTTGTATCAGTCCAAACAACCTTTATGGTGTCTGGTTGTAAGTCAACCTTATAGACAAGCTATCCTAATGGTAGCATGGACTAAGCAGCCTAAAATGCTTAACTCAAGAGGTCGTGTTAAGCGAGCTGTTTTACCAATCACAATCCTGTAATACCAAATGAAAGGACACCACACAAGTTATATATTATAAAAATATATGTATTTATTACTAGAATAATCCTCTATACTCTTTATGAGTCTAGAGGCACAAGCGTTTAAACAAAAGCACAGTTAAACATAGAAAAGTTGCACAATTATGGATGAGGCCGGGGGGCCACGCAAACCATATATTAAAAAAGTGGTATAAGAGATACCAATCGAAAAGTGGTTAGGCCTAGGGCCTAGGGAATCGCTGGGACCAATCGGGACTAGCAATGCTGAAGTCGGGAAAAACCTGCGGGAATCGGGTGCAGCGCTTAAAGCACACGCATGCATCAATGCAATGTCAAAGGTGCGTAAAAGTTACAAAGTTACTGTTAAAGGAACCTTCCGACTGACCTAGAAGGACAAAACTTTAGACACATACACTAGAGGTGTGTACCAGTGTAGGAACACCGGCGTTGCCGAGTTACCTCACCCACAGGAAGAACGTGCACAGGTGCGAAGTAGTGTCTGGTTTCGTCACGCAGGTCGATGATGCCTGAAGACGAAGATGCTGCAGGCGTCGGGAGGAGAAGTGTCCGGTTTGATCCAAGGGTGGATCGAAGTTGTAGAGTACCTGAAAGCAGAGGGGACAGAGTCTGGGTCACTCAGCAGTGACCAGGGTGGAACCAGGAAGGAACCAGGCAATGTCGGGCGCAATCAGGTGGTTGTCGTGAAGCTTGTCTCCGCTTCCACGTGGACTCTGGGGCACCGAGGATGTCCAGGAGTGGATCACGAGCTGTCCCACAAAGGCTCTCGCTGTCGGCGGTGTCGGCTTCCGGATTGGAGCAAACAACCCTTGGCAAGAGCATTCCACCCAGGACTGGAAGATCGCTTCTTTCTCGGACTAGCAAAGAGGGTGCTCCTTTTCAGGGGAGCAAGGTCCAGTCCAGAGCAACCGGATTGGCGGTGTAAATTCAAAGGTTCGTCGGTTCTGGGGCCACAAGCCAACGGGCAAGTGACCGGACCAACGCGTTAAGTCAAAAAGTGCAGAAGGGCCCCACGCAGCACTTGGTAAGTGTAGAGGGCTGAGCTTCGGTGCAGGAGTGACTCAGGGCTGGGGCTTCTCAAACCCCAATGCACAGCTTCGAGGGTGCCTCGGAAGCTGCACGGTCAGCGCCTCGTGGTCTTTCCAAAATGGCCGGCCCACGCTTCAGGTCGCCTCCACGGGTCTCAGCTTTGCAGGGACTGTGGATCGGGCTGTTAGAAGGCAGGAATGCTGGGTCTTGTCGAACTCGGTCGCTCGAGTTCCGGCGGGAACTGCAACAAAGCAAACGTTGAGGTGCTGGATGGTGCCTGTTTGCACAGGGTGGTCACACAAGGGAGATTCTTCAGTCTTCTACGTCGAGTAGGATGTCGAAGGGTCCAGAGTTTCGTTTCATAAGTTTCAGTCAGGATACTCTGAATGCTTAAGCACTGCTCCCATTCTTATACCAATCTGGTGGGCTGGATTACCTGCTAGGTCCCTCCTATGGGTGGGACCCAAGAAGGGGGTGGTTACACCCCTTTCCCTTTGTCCAGGGTCGCGCTGGGACTGGGGCTGGTGAGCCCCAGAACCGGTTTGACCGGATTATGCAAGGGAAAGCCTTGTGCTCCCCAGGCACTGTCTGGTTTCTTTCAAACCTCCCTGCTTTAATCCACTATCTCCTGTCTGGGGTGGTGCGTCACCTCCCTGTGACAGGAAACCCTTTGTCCAGGCCTCCTCAGCTGAGTTTCAGTCAGCAGCAGGAGGTCAGACCCGTGTCTGTGGCAGAAGCGTCCATTTTGTGATGCTGAGGCTCTTTTTAAAGCAACAGCGTTTTAGTAAAGTAACGTCTTCTCCATCTAGAGGGGTGGAATGCTATCCCCGTCGACAGGACTGTCGAGGGGATTGTATTCCAAATCGTATGACACATTACACGACATGTTTTGATAAAGCCAAACCTAAGTTAACATATAACCGCAATGGATTATAATGCACTTAATAGTATATGGTATGGCATTATCCCGGAACAGCTAAGGGAATTGGTCCCGACAGCTGCAGACAGGCTCAGCTCATGCTAGAGCACCATCTCACATAAAACGATTAGTTACTTACCTGTTGGTGTAGTTTTGCAGCTTGAAGATCTTTCTGGATTCACTATGCTGTGCATTATTCCGCGGTCTAGTGGTTGGGTCCGGAATCGTAGTCTTTTCTTTGTTTTTTTTTTTTTTTTTTTTCGTAGCCCCGGTGGGCGTCGACGTCCCACCTTTTGGTGTCCTTCTTGTGACGTCGGCATGCTTCCTGCGGAAGCTCCCACCCTTGGGCGCCATCTTCGGATTCTTTTTTTCTTTTTCGTTTGTGTTCTGTTTCCGAATTGTATGGCAATGTTTCGATTTTTTCTTTTACCGCTTTTTTGCTTGAAGTTCCATTAAAGTCCTTTATTTTATTTTTAATTTATCTTTACCACCTCTTTTCTCCAGCCTCATCTTTCTGGCGGAGGTGGGTGGGTTCGCTAGTGATTCCAGAAAGATTTTCAAGCTGCAAAACTACACCGATAGGTAAGAAACGAATCGTTTTGCAGCGTGAATCTTTCTGGATTCACTATGCTGTGCATAGACTTCGTAGCGGTTTGTTGTTATTGTGGCGGCTGGGTGGAAGATGAGCTTTGGTTCTTGAATATGTGCTGAAGCACTTTTTGTCCCACTTGTGCTTCCTTGTTCATTTGTATGTCCACACAGTAGTGTTTTGTAAACGTGTGCACAGAAGCCCATGTTGCCGCCAGGCATATGTCCTGAATGGGAGTGTTTGCCAAGAAGGCTATAGTAGCCCCCTTCTTTCTTGTTGAATGGGCCCCTGGCCCCTCTATTAGTTCTTGTCAAGCTTGTTTGTGGCAAAATTGTATAGCTTGCGCGATCCATCGTGCAATTGTCCCTTTAGTAACAGCTTTTCCCATGAAGCTTCCAGCAAAAGAGACAAAAAACTGTTATGTTTTTCTGTGATCTTTAGTTCTCTCTATGTAATGCATGACTGCACGTCTCGCATCCAGAGTGTGCAGTGCCCTTTCTGCTTCTGTTGTTGGTTTCTGAAAGAAACTTGGTATTTGAATCGTTTGGTTGATGTGGAACTTGGACACCACCTTTGGCATAAAGTGTGGGTCCGTTCTCATTACCACCCTATCGTTGTGAATTTGTATGTAGGGTTCCTGTAGCGTTAACGCCTGCAGCTCGCTTACTCTGCGTAGCGAGGTGATAGTTGTTTTTAATGTTAGCATCTGTAGTGAGGCTTTATGCATCGGTTCAAATGGTGCCTTCATGAGTTCTGTTAGCACTATATTGAGCTTCCATGCCGGTGCTGGTAACCTTTTAGGTGGTGCAATCCTTTTTGCACCTTTCAAGAATCTTTTTACAATCATAGAAGTAAAGAAGCTTTTGCCTGTCTCCCCTCGAGTGTAGGCGACAATGGCTTCTAGGTGTACCCTTAGCGATGAGCTCAGGTTGGTCTCGAGCAGGTGGGTGAGGTACTTAAGGACTGTAGAGTCTCTTGTCATCTTGTTGTGCAGACCCTCCTTTCTGCACCATAATGTGAACCTCTTCCATTTGGCCACGTAGCACTTTCGTGTGCTTGGTCTTCTTGCCTCTCGAAGCACCCTCAGGGTGCTCTCAGGTAGCCTTAGGTGTGCGAACTCTATGTCCTCAGGAGCCAGGCTGCTAGGATGAGACTTTCTGGCTCTGGATGCAACACCTCTCCGTTTTGCATGGAGAGCAGGTCTTTCCTCCTCCCAAATTTGTGTGGTGCACTCTGTGTCATTTCCATGATCTGTGAGTACCATGTCTGCCTGGCCCACTGGGGTGCTACCAGTATCAGGGTCATGTTGCTTGTCCTGCACTTGCTGAGTACCTTGTGTATCAGGGGAATCGGGGGAAAAGCGTAGGCAAATGTCTTTGACCAGCTTATCCAGAGGGCATTCCCAAGCGACCCTTTTCCTGGTTCCCTCAATGCGAAGTGTTGGCATTTTGCATTCAGGTGTATTGCAAACAGGTCTATTGACAGTGTTCCCCACCTGTCGAACAGCCTCTTTGTTTCTTGTGCATTTAGCTCCCATTCGTGCGAGGCCGATGTCTGTCTGCTGAGCCAGTCCGCTTCCACATTGTCTTTTCCTGGCAGATGTATCGCCAGTAGATCTATTTTCAAAGGTATTGCTCATTTCCATATTTGCTGCGCTAGGTCAGACAGCGGGGCTGATTGTGTTCCTCCCAGTTTGTTTATGTAGAACATCGCTGTAGTGTTGTTCGTCTGGATTAGCACTGTTTGATTGTACAACTTAGTCTGGAAGGCTTTCAAAGCTAGGAGAACGGTCTTTAGTTCTAGGTAATTGATGTGCTTGACCGCATCTGTTTGTGTCCACAAGACCCTCACACGTAGTTTTTCCATGTGTGCTCC
This sequence comes from Lissotriton vulgaris, assembly GCF_964263255.1. Classification (NCBI taxonomy): domain Eukaryota; kingdom Metazoa; phylum Chordata; class Amphibia; order Caudata; family Salamandridae; genus Lissotriton; species Lissotriton vulgaris. Next base: position 1,272,640,734 of record NC_141694.1, on the reverse strand, counting down.
CCATCCCTTTTGGGATGCGTCCGTGGTGATGGTCACTATTGGTGTTGGTGGTGTTAGAAGTTTCCCTTTTGTTATGTTTCCTTTGTTCCACCATGATATCTCCTCTTGCACTGCGTGCGTTACAACCACTAGGTCCTCCCAACACCCCGTCCCTTGTGACCATTGGTCCTGTAGCCACTCCTGGAGTGGTCTCATGTGTAGTCGGACATTTGGTATTATGTGGATGCATGATGCCATCATGCCCATCATCTTGCTCATCGTCCTCACTGTCGGAGCTTGCCCCTTCTGGTAGAGGCGCGCCTCCTTCAACAGGGCCGTCGTTCTCTTCTCGCTGGGGAACACCTTCCCCTGAACAGTGTTGATTTGTGCCCCCAGAAATATCTTGACCTGTTGTGGGTTTATCGAAGATTTCTTCCAGTGAATGGAGAAACCTAGGCCGATTAGTTTGTCTGTCACAATTTGAGCATTCTGTTTGCACGTGTTGTATGACTTTGCCTTTATGAGCCAATCGTCTAGGTAAGGGTATACGTGTATCCCCTCCCTCCTTAAGTGTGCTGCGACTGCTGCCAGACACTTTGTGAACACCCTTGGTGCTGATTTTAGTCCGAAGGCCAATGCCGTGAATTGATAGTGGTCTGAGTGGATTGCGAATAGTAGCAGATGATTGTGCCGTCTGTTCATTGGGATGTGAAGGTAGGCATCCTTTAGGTCTATGGTGACCATGAAGTCCCCTTTTTGAATCTGTGGGAGTACTTCTTGCAGGGATGTCATTTTGAATTTTTTGTGTCTTTATGAATTTGTTGAGGAACCTTAGGTCCAGGATGGGTCTCAGTGTTTCGTCTACCTTGGGTACTAGGAAGTACGTAGAGTACACCCCCTTGTTCCTTTCAAAGGGAGGTACAGGCTCGATAGCCTCCTTTAGTAGCATTTCCTCTGCTTCCCTTTGAAGAAGCTCTAGTTCCCCTTTCTTTGGTCTTCTGCTTGGTGGTGTTCTTTCTAACTCTATGCAGTACCCGTACTGTATTGTGTTGATGATCCATTTGTCTGTTGTAATCTTTCTCCACTCCTGGAGGAAAAGTTGTAACTTCCTCCAACTGGTGTTACGTGCTCGTGGTGTTCCGGTGCTTGCGACTACTGTTTTTTTTTTGTGCTCCACCCTTTGAGTTTTTTGTAGGGTGTGCACTGTCAATGTGGCCGAGTCACTTGGAGGTGGTTTGCTGTCCACCCCTCCTGGTGTTTCCACGTCCACTCGCCCTCCAGCGAAAGGACTGGCCCCTATGTTGGTATTGCCACTACTGTTTTTGCTGGCCCTGTTGTGTATGGGTGTCGCTTTGGTGGGAATGTTGGAAGGACTGATGCGACGTTCCCGGCTGGTTCCCCCTTCTCCCGTGAGGTCTCCGTGACGGTGTCCCTCTCTTCGCTCCTCTGAATTGCAAGGCCCCCATGGATCTTGCGGTGTCATCTTTTTTGAGCTGTGAGAGCTTGTCGTCCTCTGTTGCTCCGAACAGTGATTCACCATTGAACGGGGTGTTCAGAATGTTGTGTTGCACCTACGGTTTAAAGCCTGATATTCTGAGCCAGGCTTGTCTTCTTTCAGTGATGCCCAGCATCATAAGCCTGCTGGCCGTGTCTGCCCCGTCCAGCGCTGTTTTTAGGCAAGAGTTTGCCAAGTTCTTGCCCTCCTCTACTAGGTGCGAAGCCCTTTGTTGGTGCTCCTGAGGGAGGTGTTTCACCAATTGCCCCAGTTCCTCCATGATCTGGTAATGGTGTCTGTTGTGTAGTGCATTGGAATTAGCCATGCGCCAGTGCATAGCTGCATTCCTTTTGATTTTTCTTCCTGTTAGGTCCATCCTTCTGCTCTCTTTATCCGGAGGTGGACCCGAAGTAGTTGGCACATTGGCCCTTTTTCTTGCTGTTGCCGTGATGATAGAGTCAGCAGCGACCGTCCCCTGTGTAGGAGGGTGGATACCTGACTATGGTTACCCCCAACTTTTTGCCTGGTGTTTTGCTGGTTTCCCGACTTAGTTGACCAGGGACCCTGCTATTCAGGGACCCAGGCCTACTGCTCTCTCTGTAAAATGGATTCTATGTACCTTAGGTATATATCTAATTGGTACTGGGACACCTTATCAGACCCTGTAACTCAGGGCATAGGTGTACCCAGGGCCTACCAGGGGCTGCAGCAGGTATTATGCCACCCCTGGCTGGCCATCTAAATCAGACACAACTGGCTGCACGACAGCTGGGGCAAGGTGGTGTAATCACCCTTTGCTTTAGATATAGTATACCTATATCTAACCCTCAAATGGACACATAGATCCCCAGTCACTCACTCCTATGGCAGGCCTTGACAATCCTGAAGGCAGAGTGCTTGGAATCGTGTGAGATGGTGCTCTGGCATGAGCTGAGCCCGTTTGCAGCTTGCGGAAACAAGTCCTAATAGCTGTTCCATGATAACGCATACCATATACTCTTAAGCGCATTATAAATCTCGCGGTTAAATGCTATCTGTGGTATCGCTTTATCAAAACATGTCGAGTAAGGTGTCATACGAATTGGAATACTAACCCCTCGCCAATTCTGGCGACGGGGTTAGCATTCCACCCTTCTAGAGGGACACGACATGTATGTAACTGTGAACCCCGGTTAAAGTTAACTCAAGCCTCAGCATCACAAAATGGATGCTGCCACCACAGACACAAGTCTGACCCCCTGCAGCTGGGAGTCCTTCCAGCGAGGGGTTGGACAAAGGGTTTCCTGTCAGGGGCGGTGCTAGCACCATCCCAGACAGGGTTTTGTGTATCCTGGGTAGGCTGGGCTTTAGAGGAAGGTGACTGCAAGTGGCATCCCGGTGCTCACTACGCATAGGACGGCTAGAACCAGTTCCAGGGGCACACCAGCCCCTGAGCTGGGGAAAGTCCGGCATGGGAGAGGGGTGTAACCACCCCCCTTCCTGGTCCCACCCCTAGGGCAGGACCTAGTCGCGTACCCACCCCTTTCTTTAGGATAAAGGCAGGAGCGGGGACCCTTCCAAATTAGATCATCTTTGAATCAAGAAACTACTTTCTACGAAAGGAACTCTCGACTTCTTCTCAAGATTTCTCCCTTGTGGCTAAGGAGTAGTCACCCTGCACCCGCAGGCACCATCTAAGAACACTGCGGTTTGCTGCACGTCCTTCCTCCGGAATCCGACCGACCAGCACGACGAGACCCGGCTTCCCTGGCACCTCTGACCTCTACCTACCTCTACAGCTAAGCTGAGAACCGTAGGTGCGACGAGACCTCCAGGGACCGGCCATCATCAGAACTGCACAACTTCTATCCAGCACGACCCCTGAGGGATCCACGTGTGAGTGCTTTGGGGTCCGAGAAGCCCCAACACTGAGCAGCTCCAGCACCGAAGTCCAGCCCTCCAGCATCCACCAGATCTGCGTGGGGCACTTCTGCTTTTTGCTGCTCACCGCGTTGTCTGGCTACTAGCCAGCTGGCTTGTGGCCTTCCCGACGACGACCGACGACAACAACACTGCTGGTCTGGTTGCTCCAGACTGGCCCTTGCTCCCTTCCAAAAGAGGAGCCCCCGGACCCTCCTGGTTCACTCCAGACGCCATTTTGAGTCCACCGCGTGGGCTTGAATTTGCCAAGACTTGTTGCCCCAATCCTGGGTCCAGCGACGTCGACAGCAGCAACCATCGTGGGACAGCTCGCACCTCCATCCTGGTCGCCAACAACGTCTCCTGGTCCGTGAGACTGCAGAGCCCAGCGTCGCCCACTCACCTGGTCGAGGGGACTCCATCCGGTGCCATCCTGGTGCCCATCTAATCACTGGCTAGTGATTCAGAACTTGGTCCCCTCTGCTTACAGGTGTCTTCCATCTTCGATCCAGGCTTGGATCCACCGAACAATCTTCACTGGTCGCCTGCCAGCAACTTCTTCTTTCAGGCTCCATAGACTGCAACGAGGATTCCCGACGTCTTTCCAGACCTATGCAGCTGCAGCCCCTGGGCTAGGTAACTTCGGCATTTCGGTGCCCCAGCATAGCCTCACTATCCAAGGGTCCAGATCCTTTTTCGTTTCAGCTCTACCTAGTCGGGTTCGCCCGAGAACACTAACTTTGTAAATTCTAGCATCCATAGACTTTGTCCCGCATCCCGCGTGAGAGTGAACACTCTGCACCCGAGTCCCCTAGGCCTCCTACTAGTAATCTGAAGGTTCAGTAACGTAGTCCTAGCGATTCCAAAGCCTATTAGTCCAGTTAGTAATTAATTAATTAACTAATTAGCCTATTAGTCCTGCTAGTAATTTCGCATTCCACTTTTGTAGTATATGGTTTTCCGTGCCCCTCGGGCATTTGTGTAAATTGTGCAACTTAAAGTATTTTCGTAAAGAGTTTTGTTGTGTGCTTAGTACCCTGTCCTCATAAAGAGTACAGGGCTGTTGTGATCTAAATAAATACACTGTTTATTTTCATAACACTTGTGTGGTGTCCTTTCACTTGGTGTTCAAGGGGTATATGTGATGGTATAACAGCTGGCTTAACACGCCCTCTAGAGTTTAGCCCGAAGACTGTTCGTATCCATGCTACTAGGATAGCTGGTCTATAAGGTTGACTTACAACCAATCATCAATAAGGGTTGTTTGGACTGATATATAATGTTCACTATTCTAGTGATCACTATGTATCAGGCCAACTTCTCACAACAGGGATGGCGTGAGCCGTAATTTCTGATGTGGAACCAGTGAGAGATCTAGTAGCGTGGTAAACCACGGCTGACGTGCCCATGTGGGGGCCACTGGTATTAGTTTGAGAGACTGTTGTCTGAGCTTGCATACTACTAGTGGAATGAGTGGGAGAGGCAGAAAAGCGTACGCAAATCTGCCTGACCAGTTCATCCATATTGCATTCCCCTCCGACTGTGGGTGTGGAAACCTGGCAGCGAAGGTTGGGCATTTTGAGTTCTCGTGGGTGGCAAACAGGTCTATTTGTGGATGCCTCCACATTTGGAAGAATGGTTGAAGAACTTGTGGGTGCAACTCCCATTCGTGAATCTGTTGTGACTGGCGACTCAACAGATCTGCTATGTGGTGTTCTACTGTCAGATGTATGTTTTGAGGGATGGCCCATCTCCAAATGTTCTGTGCAAGTTGGGACAGTTGCAGAGAGTGTGTCCCGCCCTCTTTTTGTATATAATACATGGCTGTCATATTGTCCGTCAGGACTAGGACAGCTTTGTACTTGAAAAGTTTTGAGTGCTAGGAAAATTGCTAGCAACTCTAAATGGTTGATGTGGAACTGTTTCTGTTGATTGTTCCACTGACCTTGTGTGGTATAATGCAAGAGATGGGCTCCCCATCCTGTGAGGGATGCATCTGTCGTGAGCACTATCTGTGGAACAGGATCTAGGAACGGCCGTCCCTTTGTCAAGTTTTTGGTGTTCCACCATTGCAGAGAGCGATATGTACGGCTGTCTACCAACACCAGGTCTGTGAGCTGACCTTGAGCCTGATTCCACTGTTGTGCTAGACATTCTTGTAGTGGGCGAATTTGCAGTCTTGCGTGAGGAACTATAAAGATGCAAGACGCCATCATGCCTATTAGTTTCATGAACACTCTGGCTTGGAGAGAGTGCTGGCATTGAAAAAGGGAGACTAAGTTCTGAATACTTTAAATCCTGGCTTGACTGGGATAAGCTAGAGCTACAGATGTGTTTATAGTAGCTCCTAGATATTGATGAACGTGCGAAGGCTCTAGGTGCGACTTGGTGTAGTTTATCGTAAACCCCAAGTCGTGCAGTGTTTGAATAGTTTGTTTTGTGTGTTGTGCACACTGGTTGAATGATTTTGCTTTTATGAGCTAGTCGTCGAGGTAGGGGAAGACATGTATTTGTTGTCTTCTGAGATGTGCTGCCACTACTGCTAAGCACTTTGTAAACACTTGTGGTGCTGTAGTGACCCCGAAATGGAAGGACTATGAACTGATAGTATTGTCCTTGTATGACAGACCTTAAATACTTCCTGTGCGCAGGATGTATTGGAATGTGAAAGTAGGCGTCCTTTAGGTCTAGTGTGGACAGAAAGTCTCCCTGTTGTAGTAATGGGAGTACCAGTTGTAAAGTGATCATGTGAAAATGATCTGATTGTATGTAGTCGTTGAGGGGCCTGAGATCGAGAATTGGTCTTAATGTCCCGTCCTTTTTTGGAATTAGGAAATACAGGGAGTAAATTCCTGTTCCTTGTTTCTCTAACAGAAATACTTGAATAGCATCTTTTTGTAGAAGTGCTAGAACTTCCTGTTGAAGCAGAGTTATGTGTTCTGCAGACATTGGACGCTGCCTGGGTGGTATGTTTGGGGGGGTTGCTGTGAGTTCTAGGCAGTAGCCATGTTAGATAATTTGTCTTACCCACCTGTCTGTTGTGATGGAGTTCCAGACAGGTAGGAACTGTGAAAGTCTGCCCCCCACAGGAGTGAAATGCTGTAGGGGAGGCAGAGGGAATTCACTGTTTAGGAGTGGAAGAGGAGCGGTTGTTGTTATTACCTCTACCTCTTCCCTTGTTGTTATTGCCTCTGTATCCTCCTCTAAAATAGCCTTTATTAGAGGAGGTTTGAGTGAGCGTTTTAAAAGATGTTGTGTCTGCGCCGGTCTGCTTGGAGCCTCCTCTATAAGAGGAGCGGCGAAAAGAACCTCTAGTTTGGGTGGATTGTAATGCCCCCATAGACTTAGCGGTGTCTGTGTCTTTCTTCATCTTTTCTAGTGTATTATCTTCTTCCGGCCCAAACAATTGGTTCTGATTGAAGGGCTGGTTCAGGATGGTAGTTTGTACTTCTGGTTTAAAACCTGAAATGCATAACCATGCGCGACGCCTGAGAATAACACTAGTGTTAACTGCTTTGGAAGCTGTGTCAGCTACATCTAGTGCACATTTAATTGAGGCATTAGATATTAATTTGCCTTCCTGTAAAAGCTCTGCTGCCAGATCTTTGTGTTGATCTGGTAGGTGTCCATTAACTTTTCTAGTTGATCGTAATGAGCCCTGTAGTAGCGTGAGAGTAAAGCTTGTGTATTTGCTATGCGCCATATGTTTGTTGCTTGTGCAGCAATTAGTTTCCCTGATGCATCAATAATCTTGGATTCTTTGTCAGGCGGGGTGTGTCCCCAGAATTTTGAGAATTGGCCCTTTTGCGTGCATGTGACACTACCAAGGAGTCTAATGGCAGATGCCCCTTTATGTATACTGGATCAGCTGGTGCTGGCCTATACTTTTTCTCTATTCTAGGATTTAGCACCCTACACCGTAGTGGATCTTTAAAAATCTCTGGAGCATGTTTAATGACTCCTTTGATCATTGGTAATATTTGGGTAGACCTTTGTGACTGTTCAAAAGTGCCTAACAAGAAGTCCTCCTCAATGGCATCAGAATGCATAGTGAAATGTAGTAACCACAGATGCAGTGGTTAATGAATAAAAAGTCTTTATTCATATAAGTACAGCTACACAAGAGTACAGCAACCTCCAGCTTCATCGACTGACCATTGTTTCAGAATCTCCCAGTGATGTCATACTATGGCATCACTGGGTTCTACAATGGGAGAAAGAAATCTCCACATAACCCCATGGTAAAGTGCAGCTCTGTTTAATAAATTATTAAACCCAATGCGTCGTGAAGCAAACTCAATCACACTTTCACCTTCAGCTGTTCTTTGGGTTAAAACCGCACCTAATCCAACATTACTGGCGTCAGTTGTTTATATCGTTTTTATTCGAGACATCGAAATGGGCTAAAGTAGGTGCAGTAACCAATGACATTTTGACATTTTTAAATGCCGCCTCACATGAAGCATCCCATTCAAATAACACTCCCTTTTTCAATAACATCCTCATAGGTTCTATAATACTTGAGAAGTTAGCAACAAACTTCGAGCAGTACTCTGCTAGACCAAGAAATGATTTCAACAAGTCTTTATCTGATGGTTGAGGAGCATCTATAATTGCTTTTACTATACTTTTCTTTGTTCTTATACCTCCAGCAGATATCGCATGACCAAGGTAGTTCACTCGGTCCTTTCTCAGTTGACACTTTTCTTTCTTTATCATTAGACCGTGATCGGCAATCCTTCCCAAAACTTCATTCACTTAACTTATCATGATCTTCAAAAGACTTGCCTTCAATCATTATGTCATCCTGAAAACACAAAACGCCACGCATCCCTTGAAATATATTTTGCATAACTCTTTGAAACACCGCAGATGCTGAAGCTAATCCGAATGGCATGCGCCGATAGCGATAAGCCCCTAACAGTGTGACAAAGGAAGTTAATGGGCGCGACTCTGGATGTAGATTTATTTGGTGATAAGCAGCGGACATGTTCAGTACACTAAAAACTATTCCGCCACCCATCACACTCAACATCTGTTATATTTGGTAGTGGTTGTCTGTCATCCCATATATTTTGATTTAAGTCTCAAGTCTATGCATAGACAAATTTTATTTCCTTCTTTGGGTGCGACGACTATCGGAGCAACCCATTCCGATGATTCAATCGGTTCCATAATCTTACATTTCAGCAGTTTATCAAGCTCCTTCTGCAAAGGTTCTCTCATTAACAATGGTATAGGCCTAACCTTATGCACAACTGGGCGAGCATTCTTTTTCAAAATTATTCGGTGAGTGAAATTTTTAAGCATACCCAGATCATCTGTGAACACATGGGGAAATGATGACATCAATTTTTTCCCCCAATCTGAATCATCTTCTGAAACAGGTAAATTACATATCTGTGTTGATTCTATCACCATTACTGGTTCCTTAGCATTAGGATTAAGAATGATATTCAGATCTTTTTGGTGACGCCATCCTAAGAGATTTTTTCCAGGAGTGGAGGTCACTCAGTCATCTGCCCCCTGCGCAGATTGTTGTCCTCGTCACCATGAAATGTAGTAACCACAGAGGCAGTGGTTAATGAATAAAAAGTCAGGTCAGGGAGAGCCATGGCTGGATTATCCATTTACGTAGATTTAGACCTTCCGGGTAGTTGGTCCTCCCCAGATTGGAACTCACAGGGGATTCAGGCAGTCCGGTTCCTCGGGAAGGGGTTAAGATTTACTGTTTTCAACATCTATAACAACGAGATAGCGGGCAGCCATACCCCACTAGTAGCTGAACTGGATTATAGGCTGGGTCAAGAAACAACATTCCAGAAAAAGGGGCAGTCATATGCGCTGCTACTCATGGGAGACTTTAATTGCCACCTTTGTCCGGCACTGGTCCATACAAACACAGACTGGTCCCAATGCCCTATGGAGAAGGGGCCGCATTTTTCTCATACACCCACTGGGTCGGCTCTTAGTATGCTTCAGGCTTAAGTATGATCTGGAGCATACCATTAACATGATAGGCACGCAGAAGGACGGCACACTCCCACCCACATTCAAGGGCAGGGGATGCTCATCCGTCATAGACTATATTCTGGCCTCGAGATCCCTGCTAAATAAGATAATTAGCGTAGGGATAGAATGGAGCAGTTTCAGCGACCATAACCCTCTTGTTTTGGAGCTGATGTATAGGGGGGGTTCTAGAATCAGAGTCCACCGTACAATCACGGAGAGAGTAACAGACCAAGGCAGGAGATTAAAATGGTCCAAAATAGATGGGGAAAAGTTTTATAAAGCCCTGGTGGAAACGGGCAAATCGGCCATTAATGATTGTTTAGACATAGAAGTCCACGGATCAAGGTTACTGGAAGCATTCGACCAGATTGCTAACCTGATCGATGGCCTACTTAAAACTAGTGCGCCCACACGGAACCATGATAATCCCCGGTGGTTTGACAAAGATTGCTCCAAAGCACTGAGGGAGTTGAAAAGTAGCCTCAAATTTAAACCAAGGGACCCTCAAAAAATTAAGGTGTGCAGGGAAAAATATAAAAAAGAGACCAAGAGGAGGAAACTTGCTTTGCAGGCAGAATCATGGGCAGAACTAAGAGAAGCAGGGGAACGAAAGGATCTAGTGGGTTTCTGGAGAATTATTAATAAACCGACCTTCCAGGAAAATGACTCTCCGGAGATAGGGGCTAACATCCTCCCAGAGCAGTGGGTCACCCATTATAGGGGTCTATATAACCATGAGCCTGGTACCCCTGTTGAGTTACCGGTGACCACAATTCAGGCTTCACCGGTTGTATTTACCATTAAGGAGATTACTGCTGGGATAGAGGGTCTGATTAAAAATAAAGCCCCGGGTCCTGACGGAATTCCCCCCGACCTGTTTCTGAGCAGTATAGAACTATGGGCCCCTTTAATGACCAGGGTTATAAATACTGCAATCACCTGCGGCCTGCCACTGTCTTGGTCCAAAGCGATCATTGTGCCGATTTTTAAGAAGGGCAATAGGGACGATCCTAAGTGCTATCGTCCTATCTCCCTGATTGACGTGTCGGCTAAACTCTTGGGTAGGGCGATCCTCAACAGACTGTCTGAGTGGACCGAAGAAAATAACACCTTCTCGGACACTCAATACGGTTTCAGGACAGGGAGGTCCACTAGCGATCAATGCCTGAACCTGTATATGCTGACTGCCAAATATACTCTGGCCAGCGATGAATCGATCTATATGGGATTCATGGATTTGGCAGCAGCATTCGATCACGTTAACAGGGAGAAACTGTGGGACATGATGTCTAGTATGGGGATCGAGAGTGGTTTAATTAATATACTAAGGGAATTGCACAGTGACACCACGGCCAAGGTCCGATTCAACAGGGAGGGGGGATTGTCCGACTCTTTTCCCTGTATGAGTGGAGTCCGACAAGGCTGCATTCTCGCCCCTTTTTTGTTTTCCCTTTACATTAATAATTTGGAGCAGTTCCTGTTGGGTTTAAAGGTGGACTCCCCAAGGGTGGGGTCGCGTCATATTCCTGTTCTGCTTTACGCAGATGACGCGGTCCTGATCGCACGTACACCCCGGAGCTTACAAATCCTGATTGATGGTTTTGTTAAGTTCATGGGTGCTTTAGATCTCTCTGTTAACCTGGGTAAATCGTATGTGCTCCTGGCTGGTAAAATAACTTCTTCTAAATGTACTTATACAATAGGCAACCACATTTTAGAAGAGGTCAAAACGTTTTCTTATCTTGGAGTAACTTTTGATGGTGCCTTACAGTTTAATTCCCTGGTGGAGGAGCGCTGTAGTAAAATGATTGCCTCCAACGGGGCAATAGCTAGCTACGGCAGGAGGCTAGGCAGATGGAGCCCGGAACAGGTGATGAACTTGTACAGCTCCGTATCATGCTCCAAAGTAATCTATGGGGCAGAAGTATGGGGCTTTGTGAACACCACAAGAATCCAACAGGAAGAAAATAAATATTTGAAATCCATCCTGAGGGCACCACCTAGTACTGCTGGATTTGTAGCACACAGGGAATTAGGGAGGCCATACTTGGATGACCTGGTAAAACTTAGGCCAATTGTGGCCTGGCTAAAAATCTGGGTTAATCCTGATGCGTCTCTCAGCAGAGAAATTTTATTGGACTGTTTAGAGAGGGCCAAATGTATGCGCATTCCCTGGCTCAAATACGTAAAGAATACCCTAGAGGAACTAGGCTTTGGGAACCTCTTCACTAACCCTGCAACAATTTTAGCCCAGCATAAGAAACATGTAGGGGAAATTTTCCTAGAGCGGAAAAGCCAATGCAGAGCTGAGGCTGAAGGGGTTAAAAAGACAGTGAGGGCCCATAACCTGGTGAAGAGCGTGGAGGGTATGGAGCCTTATCTGTACCTTATGCACAACGCACAGGATAGATTCCTGATGTGCCGTTTCAGATTGAATTTACTCCCTTTTATGTTGGCTTCACCAGCAGGTTTCACTACATCAATCGAGCAGAAGGGACCCTGCGGCTGCGACAACAGGTCTCCGCAGGATTCCCTTCACTTTGTTTTGCTCTGTCCCTTTTTTACTATGCCCAGGAGCAGATTTCTTGTAAATGTTTTAAAAAAAGCCAAACAGGAACATGCCAGGGAGGCATTAGTCTTTTTACAAAAAGCATCGGACCCCCTAACTTTATGTTGTATAATGAATTTTATTAAGGTAGCGGTCCGTTTAAGGCTAACCAGGGGAGATGAATGAAATGTCTTGGATTTCACATTTTAAAATTGTTGGACTTTTCTGCCGGTATTTCTATTTTTTAATACTTTGTACAAGGATCTTGAATAATGTTTAATGACTTTTTATCTATGTATATATTTGTGTGCTTTTATGGTGTTTTTTAATCACCGAATAAAGATTATTTGAATTGAATTGAATAAAAAGTCTTTATTCATATAAGTACAGCTACACAAGAGTACAGCAACCTCCAGCTTCATCAACTGACCATTCTTTCAGAATCTCCCAGTGATGTCATACTATGGCATCACTGGGTTCTACAATGGGAGAAAGAAATCTCCACATAACCCCATGGTAAAGTGCAGCTCTGTTTAATAAATTATTAAACCCAATGCTATCCTCTGTAGGGGAAGGTTTTGTTGGGTAGTACTGAGGATCAGGGATGTCTGGTGCATTGCTTGGTGCAAAATTATATGCATCGTCATCCTTGGGATATTCTGTGTTGATATCCTCATCTAAAGGGTATGTATGTGGCTCTGGAACATCATCCCCCCACCTAAATCATACTCCTCGTCAGTGTGGTGTGATGATGCAGGAGATTAAATAGGAGAAGTTATAGGTTCAATATATGGAGTAATAGGAGAGGAAGAAGGCGAAGGAGAGGAAGGGTGCATTGGAGAAGTTGCACAGTCCTTTTTGGCAGGAACCGCAGGTGTAAGTGGTGTGTCTGCTGGTCTTTTTTTTTTATAAGGAATTGCTTCCACATGTCCAGTTTTTGGATTAATATCGACTTTTTTCTGTCTAGGATCTGGTCTAAACAGTTCTTCCTCTTCTATAATCTTGCTCGGCGTCGATTTTTTCGGAGCCGATAGAGGTTGTCTAGTGTTCTTTGCCTTAGGAGGAGTAACTGAGTCCCATGGCAATGTTTTTGGTGCCGAAGGTTGTTTAGCCTTATCTGGGGTCCTTGGTACCGATATTGGAGGTTTCGGCGTGGAGACAGGTTTTGCTGGGCCTGTGGCGCCGGAAACTGGCTTCCCCTCTTTGTTTTTGGAACCGGAAGGTTTCGGAGTCGAAGCTTTCGGGTCCGGTACAGGTTTTGGCTTTGGCCCCGATGTGTCTTTTGGCACGGGTGCCTAAGTGTCCTTGTCTTTGGGCACCGAAGGGTGTTTTGTTTTCGGTGCCGACAAATCCTTCGGTGTCGAAGGATGTTTCGGTGCCAATGGAGGAGGTGTAATTGGCACATGGTGTTTCTTCGGTGCCGAGGCACCGGAAGGCTTATTCTCTTTCCTCGGAGCCGAGCCCGAAGGCGGGGCGTTAGAGGGTAAATTTCGGTCTTGACTGGGCCCCATGGGCGGAGCGCTGACCGTTGCCTTTTGTTTGGGTGGTGTCTGTCGTGCAGGGGCAGATTTACTCACGGGTTGTCGAGATGGAATCGAATCGTCCGAATCCTCTGCCCCCGATATAATCTGGAGATCAGGCAAGTCCTCCTCTGCGCCGAGTGGAGCCTCGTCCTCGGAGATATCTTCGATTGGATATTCGTCCTCGGAGACGTCTTCTTCGACGATCTCCTCCTCAAAGATGGCCTCTGGTGCTGATCTCCTCATCTCGTGTCGACGGGCCCTCCGATCCCGGAAGGTCTTCTTCGATCGGAAAGAGGCAAAGGCTGTGCAGGTCGATTCGTCATGTTCTGCCGAGAGACAGAGGTTGCAAACCTCGTGATGGTCGCTATGAGCGAATTTTGATCGACATACCGGGCATCTCTTGAATGGAGTTCTGTCCATGAGGCTAGGCCGCACGGCGCCGATAGGCCCAACGGCCCGCGTCGACGCACCGGAATGTAGCTGGTGATGTCGAAAAAAAATTGTTTGAAGTTTCTCGCTTCGAAAATGCAAAAAAGTATTTTCTAGCCGGAGCGGAAAACTTTCATCCGAACCCAGTGGCGTAAAAAAACAATCGGAGGATGGAGTCGATGACCATGCGCAGTATTGTCCAAGGGAGGAGTCACTTATCTCGTGACTACAAAGACTTCTTTTCAAGAAGACAACAACCTGCATTCATCTGAGCCCAACACCAGGTGGCGATCTATTGCTAAGTGTAGGATCTGCAGCTCATATGCCCCGAACATATGTGTTTACATTAGCAGCAAAGATTGATAGTCATTGTAGGAGAGTAGGGTCTGCAATCCTATGATAACCCAGATTTTTTGCTTTTGTTTCACTGGTTTACGACTTTCTCTGGCTGTGGGCCTGCCAATCAGACCCACAGCCTGGCTGTTCTCTTTCTAAATTCCAACATGTACCCTAGGTGAATTTACCAATTGGTACTGGGCCACCTTATCAGACCCTGTAACTCAGGGCATAGGTGTACCCAGGGCTGCCAGGGGCTGCAGCATGTATTATGCCACCCCTGGCTGGCCTCCTAAATTTGACACAACTGGCTGCATGACAGCTGGGGCAAAGTCGTGTAATCACCCTTTGCTGTAGGTGTAGTATACCTATACCTAACCCTAAAATGGACACACAGATTCCTATCAGTCACTCCTATGGCAGGCCTTGACAATCCTGAAGGCAGAGTGCTTGGAATCGTGTGAGATGGTGCTCTGGCATGAGCTGAGCCTGTCTGCAGCTTGCGGAACCAAGTCCTAATAGCTGTTCCATGATAACGCATACCATATACTCTTAAGCGCATTATAATCCTCGCGGTTAAATGCTAACTTTGGTATTGCTTTATCAAAACATGTCGAGTAAGGTGTCATACGAATTGGAATACTAACCCCTCGCCAATTCTGGCGACGGGGTTAGCATTCCACCCTTCTAGAGGGACACGACATGTATGTAACTGTGAACCCCGGTTAAAGTTAACTCGAGCCTCAGCTCCACAAAATGGATGCTGCCACCACAGACACGAGTCTGACCTCCTGCTGCTGGGAGTCCTTCCAGCGAGGGAGGCTTGGACAAAGGGTTTCCTGTCCGGGGCGGTGCTAGCACCGTCCCAGACATGGTTTTGTGTATCTGGGTAGGCAGGGCTTTTCAGGAAGGTGACTGCTGAGTGGCACCCCGGTGCTCAATACGCATAGGCCGGTCTGAACCAGTTCCAGGGGCACACCAGCCCCTGGCCTGGGGAAGTCCGGCATGGCAGAGGGGTGTAACCACCCCCCTACTAGTCCCACCCATAGGCAGGACCTAGTCACCGGGTCAGCCCCCTTTTTTAGTATAAAGATGGGAGCGGGCCCCCTGTTCAAATTAGATCATCTTTGGAATCAAGACACGACTTTCTTCGAAAGGACTTCAAGATTTCCTTCTTCAAGATTCTCCCTTGTGGCTAAGGAGTAGTCACCCTGCATCAAGCGGGCACCATCCTAAGAACACTGCGGTCTGCTGCAAGTCCTTCTTCACGAATCCGACGACCCAGCTCGACGAGACCCGGCTTCCCTGGCACCTCTGACCTCTACAGCAAAGCTGAGAACTGTGAGTGCGACGAGACCTCGAGGGACCGACGATCGCCAAGACTGCACGACTTCTTTGTAACAAGCCCACCGAGTCTTCCACTGGTGAGTGCTTTGGGGTCCGAGAAGCCCCAACCCTGAGCAGCTCCAGCACCGAAGATCAGCCCTCCAGCATCTCCACGATCTGCGTGGGGCCCTTCTGCTTTTGCGTGCTCACCGCGCTGTGTGGCTACTAGCCGGCTGGCTTGTGGCCTTCTGCACGATGCCCGACGACATCACTGCTGCTGGTCTGGTTGCTCCAGACTGGCCCTTGCTTCCTTCTTCAAGAGAGGCACCCCGGACCCTCCTGGTCCACTCCAGACGCCATTTTAGGTACACCGCGTGGGCTTGAATTTGCCAAGGCTTTGTTGCCCAATCCTGGGTCCAGCGACGCCGACAGCTTCAATCTTCGTGGGACAGCTCGCTCCTCCATCCTGGTCGCCGACAACGCCTCCTGGTCCGTGAGATCTCCGAGCACAGCGTCACCCACTCACCTAGTTGAGGTGGCTACCATCCGGTGCCCTCCTGGTGCCCACTGACTACTGGCTAGTAGTCTCGAACTTGGTCCTCTCTGCTTTCAGGTGTCATCTTCCATCGATCCAGGCTTGGATCCACCGAACTTTCTTCACTGGTCGCCTGCCAGCAACTTCTTTCTTCCAGGCTCCTGGTCCGTCAACGAGGATTCCCGACGTCCTTTGAGTCCTATGCAGCTGCAGCACCTGGGCTAGGTAACTTCGGCATTTCGGTGCCCCAGCATAGCCTCACTATCCAAGGGTCAGAATCCACTTTCGTTTTCCTCCTACCAGGTCGGGTTCGCCCGAGAACACTAACTTTGCAATTCCTAGCTACCATAGACTTTGTCCCGCATCACGCGTGAGAGTGCACACTCTGCACCCGAGACCCCTGGGTCTCCTAGAAGTAATCTAACGATTCTATAGTCAAGTCCTAGCGATTCCAAAGGCTATTAGTACTGTACTTACCTGCTAGTAATTTCGCATTCCACTTTCAGAGTATATGGTTTTCCGTGCCCCTCGGGCATTTGTATATACTGTGCTAACTTAAGTATTTTTGTAAGAGTTTTGGTTTGTGATTAGTACCCTGTCCTCATAAAGAGTACAGGGCTGTTGTGATTCTTAATAAATATCCTGTTTATTTTCATAACACTTGTGTGGTGTCCTTTCACTTGGTATTCAAGGGGTATATGTGTGGTAAACAGCTGGCTTAACACGCCCTCTCGAGTCTTTAGCCTTAGACTGCTCGTATCCACGCTACTAGGATAGCTGGTCTATAAGGTTGACTTACAACCAATCATCAATAAGGGTTGCTGGACTGATACATAGTGTTCACTAGAATAGTGAGCACTGCATATCAGGCCACCTTCTCACAGTCATGTTGCCAATAGTCAGTCAAGTCGAATATGCTAATTACCAGTATGCATCTGTTCTTGGCATGTAGGGATGCTGACATTCATATCTTGTGCATAGATCGCCGCCTAGTGTTGGGTCTGGATGATTGCACATTGTTGTCCTGGAAGAGTCTTCGAAGTATCTCGAGATAGGTGGCTCCTCCCCTGGACTACAGTGCGCATGGGCATCGACTCCATCCTCAGATTGTTTTTCGCCATTGTGGCAAGATGGAGTGTAACACCGTGAGTGATGACCATGCTAAGAGTAATTGCAAGTGCTGCAGCCGCTACAGGCGCCGGGGAGGAGGGCGGGCGATATGAATGTCAGCATCCCTACATGCCAAGAACAGATGCATACTGGTAAGTAGCATATTCGGTTTGAGGCATGTGGGCTGCTGAATTCATATCTTGTGCATAGAATACATAGCAGTCCCTCCATTAGCGGCGACCGCCTGTGCCAGCTGCAGCAGTTTGAAAAAGTGTCTTTAGAACAGCCTGCCCTACAGCTGCCTGCTGTTTGGAGTGCACGTCTACACAGTAGTGTTTTGTAAATGTGTGTGTGGTAGACCATGTGGCTGCTCTACATAAGTCTTCTAAAGGAATATTTCCAAGGAAAGCCATGGAGGCCCCCAACTTTCGTGTGGAGTGGGCCCCTTGGGGAATTGTTAATGTGGGCTTGGCTTTTTGATAGCAAATCTGAATGCACTTTGTAGGAGAGTAGGGTCTGCAATCCTATGATCACCCAGATTTTTTGCTTTTGTTTCACTGGTTTACGACTTTCTCTGGCTGTGGGCCTGCCAATCAGACCCACAGCCTGGCTGTTCTCTTTCTAAATTACTTCATGTACCCTAGGTGCATCTACCAATTGGTACTGGGCCACCTTATCAGACCCTGTAACTCAGGGCATAGGTGTACCCAGGGCTACCAGGGGCTGCAGCATGTATTATGCCACCCCTGGCTGGCCTCCTAAATTTGACACAACTGGCTGCATGACAGCTGGGGCAAAGTCGTGTAATCACCCTTTGCTGTAGGTGTAGTATACCTATACCTAACCCTAAAATGGACACACAGATTCCTATCAGTCACTCCTATGGCAGGCCTTGACAATCCTGAAGGCAGAGTGCTTGGAATCGTGTGAGATGGTGCTCTGGCATGAGCTGAGCCTGTCTACAGCTTGCGGAATCAAGTCCTAATAGCTGTTCCATGATATCGCATACCATATACTCTTAAGTGCATTATAATCCTCGCGGTTAAATGCTATCTTTGGTATTGCTTTATCAAAACATGTCGAGTAAGGTGTCATACGAATTGGAATACTAACCCCTCGCCAATTCTGGCGACGGGGTTAGCATTCCACCCTTCTAGAGGGACACGACATGTATGTAACTGTGAACCCCGGTTAAAGTTAACTGAAGCCTCAGCTCCACAAAATGGATGCTGCCACCACAGACACGAGTCTGACCCCCTGCAGCTGGGAGTCCTTCCAGCGAGGGGAGCCTGGACAAAGGGTTTCCTGTCAGGGGCGGTGCTAGCACCGTCCCAGACATGGTTTTGTGTATCCTGGGTAGGCAGGGCTTTACAGGAAGGTGACTGCTGAGTGGCACCCCGGTGCTCACTACGCATAGGCCGGTCTGAACCAGTTCCAGGGGCACACCAGCCCCTGGCCTGGGGAAGTCCGGCATGGCTGAGGGGTGTAACCACCCCCCACCTAGTCCCACCCATAGGCAGGACCTAGTCACCGGGTCAGCCCCCTTTTTTAGTATAAAGATGGGAGCGGGCCCCCTGTTAAAATTAGATCATCTTTGGAATCAAGATACCACTTTCTTCGAAAGGACTTCACGATTTCTTCTTCAAGATTCTCCCTTGTGGCTAAGGAGTAGTCACCCTGCATCCGCAGGCACCATCCTAAGGAACACTGCGGTCTGCTGCAAGTCCTTCATCACGAATCCGACGACCCAGCTCGACGAGACCCGGCTTCCCTGGCACCTCTGACCTCTACTCACCTCTACAGCCAAGCTGAGAACCGTGAGTGCGACGAGACCTCAAGGGACCGACGATCGCCAAGACTGCACGACATCTTTATTGCAAGCCCACCGAGTCTTCCACTGGTGAGTGCTTTGGGGTCCGAGAAGCCCCAACCCTGCGCAGCTCCAGCACCCAAGATCAGCCTCCCTGCATCTCCACGATCGGCGTGGGGCCCTTCTGCTGTTCGCTGTGCACCGCGTTGTTTGGCTACTAGCCGGCTGGCTTGTGGCCTTCTGAACGACGCCCGACGACAACTCTTCTGCTGGTCTGGTTGCTCCAGGCTGGCCCTTGCTTCCTTGTTCAAGAGAGGCACCCCGGACCCTCCTGGTCCACTCCAGACGCCATTTTAGGTCCACCGCGTGGGCTTGAATTTGCCAAGGCTTTGTTGCCCAATCCTGGGTCCAGCGACGCCGACAGCTTCTATCTTCGTGGGACAGCTCGATCCTCCATCCTGGTCGCCGACAACGCCTCCTGGTCCGTGAGATCTTCGAGTCAAGCGTCACCCACTCACCTAGTCGAGGTGGCTACCATCCGGTGCCCTCCTGGTGCCCACTGACTACTGGCTAGTAGTCTCGAACTTGGTCCCCTCTGCTTTCAGGTGTCATCTATCTTCAAGATCCAGGCTTGGATCCGACTGAACTTTCTTCACTGGTCACCGGCCAGCATCTTTTCTTCCGGCTCCTGGTCCGTCTACGAGGATTCCCGACGTCTTTTCAGACCTATGCAGCTGCAGCCCCTGGGCTAGGTAACTTCGGCATTTCGGTGCCCCAGCATAGCCTCACTATCCAAGGGTCAGAATCTACTTTCGTTTTCTCCCTACCAGGTCGGGTTCGCCCGAGAACACTAACTTTCTAATTCCTAGCTACCATAGACTTTTGTCCCGCATCTCGCGTGAGAGTGCACACACTGCACCCGAGTCCCCTAGGCCTCCTAGACGTAATCTAACGATTCCCTAGTCAAGTCCTAGCGATTCCAAAAGCTATTAGTACTGTACTTACCTGCTAGGAATTTCGCATTCCACTTTCAGAGTATATGGTTTTCCGTGCCCCTCGGGCATTTGTATATACTGTGCTAACTTAAGTATTTTTGTAAGAGTTTTGGTTTGTGCTTAGTACCCTGTCCTCATAAAGAGTACAGGGCTGTTGTGATCTTTAATAAATAACTGTTTATTTTCATAACACTTGTGTGGTGTCCTTTCACTGGGTATTCAAGGGGTATATGTGTGGTAAACAGCTGGCTTAACACGCCCTCTCGAGTCTTTAGCCTTAGACTGCTCGTATCCATGCTACTAGGATAGCTGGTCTATAAGGTTGACTTACAACCAATCATCAATAAGGGTTGCTGGACTGATACATAGTGTTCACTAGAATAGTGAGCACTGCATATCAGGCCACCTTCTCACATTGGTGAGCAGCGGTTGGGATTTGAGCTTGCTGTTGTTTTACCACACGTATCCTAAGAATATCTTGTTGAAAGATCACATAAGTACTGTTAGGTACACATAACTAAAGCTTAGAATACTCTGAGTTCTACTGAACCAGCTGTTGTAGCTCCTCAAGGCTTAGCACACCTTGGCTGCAACTCTTAGCAAGGGATCAGTAGGTAAACACATAGTGTAGGTAGGTGCATCACTTACACCACACTAGAAACAGTATGTCGGACAAAGGAGGAAACACTGAGGTTCCCCTTGTGTCAGTTGACCCTCCACAGGTCATCTCTTCAAGATATACTGCGCTTAGCTTCCATGAGTTACGACAAGTGTGTACCTCTAGGAAGATTAAGCAGGGGTCTAACCCCACAACTGCCTTTCTGATTGGTCTCTTAGAGACTCATGATGCAAGGAGGGCTGGTAACCCAGACCCTTCTAATTCAGATGGCAACATGCCCTCCTTACAGGGTCCCTTTGATGCCCAGGACCATCCTCTTCAGGCAGCAGATGATGCTGATGATGAGGATGATGATTTGGTATCAGGGGATGAGGCAGAAAAGGAACAGGTAGAAGTCAGCAGACTAACCAGGTCCAACTTAAGCAGACATGAGATGGGCACTAGGGGACCCTTGGGGCCACTCTCAGGTCAGCTTAACATTGGGAATGGACGAGATAGATCTCTATCAAGAGGCTCTATCAGATCCCTTCATACCAATGGCTCTCAACGTTCCTCTCAAAGGGGAATGACATCTCCCCAGAGGAGAATGTATGAAGCTAAGGAAAAGGCAGCCAATCTGAGGATTGAAAGGGAAGAACTTGCCCTGGCCAAAGAGAGGCTTGCCTTTGCTAGAGAGCAACAATTGAGTGGGACAGTCCCCACTGGTGGCAGCATTGTACCTAGCAATAGGGAAAGGAGTTTTGATACAAAACACCTTGGTAAGATAGTGCCCCCCTTTAAACAAGGGGATGACATCCACAAATGGATTACTGCTTTGGAGAGGGCCTGCACTGTGCAAGGTGTTCCCCCAAGTCAGTGGGCAGCTATCTTGTGGCTCTCCTTTGAGGGTAAAGGAAGAGACAAGCTCCTCACCACAAGGGTGGAGGATGCTAATGATTACCAAGTCTTGAAAAATGCACTGGTTGATGGGTTTGGCCTAACCACTGAGCAGTACAGGGTGCTGTTCAGGGATACCCAGAAAACTCAGTCTCAAGATTGGGCTGACTTTGTAGATTGTGCCACTAAGGCTTTTGAGGGCTGGTTGCTGGGCAGTAAGGTTACTGATTATAAAGGATTGTACAATTTGATGATGAGAGAGCAAATTTTAAACAATTGTCAGAACCAGTTGTTGCATCAGCATCTTGTTGACTCAGATCTGACCTCTCCCCAAGAATTGGGAAAGAAGGCAGACAGATGGGTTAGAACAAGAGTTAAACAGAACCAGGGCCAGAATCAAGGTGGTCAGAAGAAAGCAGACCAGAAGGGTAAGGAGTCGAAAGGGGAACAAAATGACCAGAAGTCTTCGACAGGTCCCCAACAACCCAAAGAGGGTGGGGGTCAGGCTCCCCAAAAGAAGAAAGAAGGCCAATCTAAAAGGTGGTGCCAATACTGCAAAAGTAAAACTCACTGGTTTAGTGAGTGCACCAAGAAAGGAGGAGGGCAGACTCCTGCCACTGCAGCCCCTAAGGCACCTGTGCCCCCTAGTACAGCCAGCAGTGGTAGTGCACCTCCCAAGGGTTTAGTAGGGTTAACCCTGGGTTCTGAGGGGAGTGACAACTTAGTTGGCACCCTCACTCAGGCTGTCCTTGTCAGTACAGGGGATATGGATATGTCCCCTGACATAAGTCCCAATACTTTGGGCAAATACAGACAGACACCTTTTATTAATGGAAAAATGGCTCAGGCCTATAGGGACACTTGTGCCAGTGTCACAATGGTGACACCTAGCTTTGTGGACCCTGGACAGATCATGCCAGGTACAGAATTCCTGGTGACCAATGCAAGCAATGTCACTACCAATCATAGTATGGCAATTGTAGCTTTCTCCTGGGGAGGGGTAACTGGCCACAAGAAGGTTGTAGTTAGTTCAGACCTCCCAGTGGATTGTTTGTTGGGCAATGATTTGGAGTCATCACAATGGTCAGAAGTGGAGCAGAGGACTCATCTGGAAATGTTAGGTTTGCCAGCACATGTGTTTGCTGTGACTAGGTCACAGGCCAGAAGATGCCCCACTGAACAGGTGCTGGATCCTGGAACAATGGACCAGACACCTTCCAAGAAAAAGAGCAGTAGGGTTAAGGCTGTGCCTTCCCCCTTGCCCCAGGTTGTGGATCAAGTCTCAGAGGAGGCTGACCTGCAGGAATTGAGGGAAACTGAGCCTAGAGAGTTTGAACTTGATCAAGTTGAATTCTTGGGGTCAGGGGGACCCTCAAGGGAAGACCTGGGGAAGGACCAGTTAGGCTGCCCTTCTCTTGAACCCCTCAGACAGCAGGCTGCTGCTGAGGCTGCTGGGAACGCCACAGGTACCCACAAGGTATACTGGGAAGATGGACTCCTGTACACTGAGTCAAGAGACCCCAAGCCTGGCATGACCAGGAGGCTGGTTGTACCCTTGTCTCAGAGAGGTTTCCTACTTACCTTGGCCCATGAGATTCCCTTAGCAGGACACTTAGGCCAGACAAAGACTTGGGACAGGCTTGTCTCACACTTTCACTGGCCTCACATGAATGAGGATACCAAGGAGTTTTGTCGCTCCTGTGTCACTTGCCAAGCCAGTGGTAAGTCAGGTGGCACAACAAAGGCCCCCCTTATACCAATGCCTGTGGTGGGGGTGCCCTTTGAAAGAGTGGGGATTGACATTGTTGGTCCAATGGAACCCCAGACAGCATCAGGGCACAAGTTTATACTGGTGGTAGTGGATCATGCCACCAGGTATCCTGAAGCTATTCCACTTAGGACCACCACAGCCCCTGTGGTGGCAAGGGCCCTAGTTGGAGTGTTCTCCAGAGTGGGCTTCCCTAAGGAGGTTGTCTCTGACAGAGGTGCAAACTTCATGTCAAGCTATTTAACTGCTATGTGGAAGGAGTGTGGTGTCAATTACAAATTCACTACACCCTATCACCCACAATGCAATGGGCTTGTTGAAAGGTTCAACAGGACCCTAAAAGGGATGATTCATGGACTACCTGAAACACTCAGGCGTAGATGGGATGTCCTGATGCCCTGCCTTCTGTTTGCTTACAGAGAGGTCCCACAAAAGGGGGTTGGCTACAGCCCTTTTGAACTTTTGTATGGGCATCCTGTGAGAGGCCCCTTGTGTTTGGTGAAGGAAGGATGGGAGAGACCTCTCAAAAAGCCTGCAACCAACATAATGGACTATGTACTTGGTCTCCGCTCCAGGATGGCTGAGTATATGGAGAAGGCATCAGAAAACCTTAAGGCCAGTCAAGAACTTCAAAAAGCTTGGCATGACCAAAAGGCTGTCCTGACTGTTTATCAGCCTGGACAGAAGGTGTGGGTGCTGGAGCCAGTGGCCCCAGCAGCACTCAAAGACAAATGGTCTGGGCCCCACACAATCCTTGAGCAAAAGGGAGAGGTCACCTACCTGGTGGACCTTGGAACTCCCAGGAGTCCCCATAGGGTACTCCATGTCAACAGGCTCAAAGCATATGTCGACAGGAAGGACATGAGCTTGCTCATGGCCATAGATGAGGGACAGGAGGAAGAGAGTGACCCTCTCCCAGACCTGCTCACTCAGAATCCTGATGATGGGTCAGTAGATGGTGTTGTCTTTTGTGGCAGCCTCTCTGAACATCAGCAGAAAGACTGTAAACAGGTTCTTCAGTCTTTCAGACATATGTTCTCTCTGACACCCAGTCAGACCAATTGGTGTACCCATGAGGTTGACACTGGTGACAGCCTGCCAGTCAAGAGTAAAATCTACAGGCAGCCTGATCATGTTAGAGACTGCATAAAAACTGAAGTGCAGAAAATGTTGGAATTGGGAGTCATTGAACCCTCAGATAGCCCTTGGGCTAGTCCAGTAGTTCTAGTGCCAAAACCTCACACCCAAGATGGTAAGAGAGAGATGAGGTTTTGCGTAGACTACAGGGGTCTCAATGCAGTCACTAAGACTGATGCCCATCCAATACCAAGGGCAGATGAACTTATAGATAGATTGGCTTCTGCCAACTACTTAAGTACATTTGACTTAACAGCTGGGTATTGGCAAATCAGGTTAGCTGAGGATGCCAAACCCAAAACAGCATTTTCAACCCCTGGTGGGCATTATCAATTTGTGGTAATGCCCTTTGGTCTGAAAAATGCACCTGCCACCTTCCAAAGGTTGGTGAATCAAGTCCTTACTGGGCTGGATGACTTCTGTGCAGCATATCTAGATGATATTGCTGTCTTTAGCTCCACCTGGGAGGATCACCTGGTCCACCTGAGGAAAGTGTTAGAGGCTCTGCAAGCAGCAGGCCTCACTATCAAGGCCACCAAGTGCCAGATAGGGCAGACACAGGTTGTATACCTGGGCCACCTTGTAGGTGGAGGCCAGGTTCAGCCACTGGAGAGCAAAATACAGTCAATCAGGGACTGGGCTCCTCCAACCACCCAGACTCAGGTTCGAGCTTTCTTGGGCCTGACTGGATACTACAGAAAATTTGTCAGGAACTATGGTTCCATTGTGACACCATTAAATGAACTGACAAGTAAGAAAATGCCAAAAAAGGTTCAGTGGACAGCAGGCTGTCAAAAAGCATTCGATGACCTAAAGCAGGCCATGTGCACAGCACCTATCCTTAAGAGTCCAGACTACTCCAAACCATTCATTGTCCAAACAGATGCTTCTGAGTTGGGTGTGGGAGCTGTTCTTTCTCAACTGAATTTTGATGGTCAGGATCAGCCCATTGCTTTTATAAGCAGAAGGCTGACCCCCAGAGAGAAGAATTGGTCAGCTATTGAGAGGGAGGCCTTTGCTGTGGTTTGGGCCCTGAAGAAGCTGAGGCCATACTTGTTTGGCACTCACTTCAAGATTCAGACCGACCATAAGCCCCTCTTGTGGCTAAATCAGATGAAGGGTGAAAACCCCAAACTGCTTAGGTGGTCCATTTCCCTACAGGGGATGGACTTTACAGTGGAACATAGACCTGGTACTGATCATGGCAATGCCGATGGGCTCTCCAGATATTTCCACTTAGAACAAGAAGACTCACCTGGTCAAGGTTAGCTTATTGTCCCAAAGTTTGGGGGGGGGGTCATGTAGGAGAGTAGGGTCTGCAATCCTATGATCACCCAGATTTTTTGCTTTTGTTTCACTGGTTTACGACTTTCTCTGGCTGTGGGCCTGCCAATCAGACCCACAGCCTGGCTGTTCTCTTTCTAAATTACTTCATGTACCCTAGGTGCATCTACCAATTGGTACTGGGCCACCTTATCAGACCCTGTAACTCAGGGCATAGGTGTACCCAGGGCTACCAGGGGCTGCAGCATGTATTATGCCACCCCTGGCTGGCCTCCTAAATTTGACACAACTGGCTGCATGACAGCTGGGGCAAAGTCGTGTAATCACCCTTTGCTGTAGGTGTAGTATACCTATACCTAACCCTAAAATGGACACACAGATTCCTATCAGTCACTCCTATGGCAGGCCTTGACAATCCTGAAGGCAGAGTGCTTGGAATCGTGTGAGATGGTGCTCTGGCATGAGCTGAGCCTGTCTACAGCTTGCGGAATCAAGTCCTAATAGCTGTTCCATGATATCGCATACCATATACTCTTAAGTGCATTATAATCCTCGCGGTTAAATGCTATCTTTGGTATTGCTTTATCAAAACATGTCGAGTAAGGTGTCATACGAATTGGAATACTAACCCCTCGCCAATTCTGGCGACGGGGTTAGCATTCCACCCTTCTAGAGGGACACGACATGTATGTAACTGTGAACCCCGGTTAAAGTTAACTGAAGCCTCAGCTCCACAAAATGGATGCTGCCACCACAGACACGAGTCTGACCCCCTGCAGCTGGGAGTCCTTCCAGCGAGGGGAGCCTGGACAAAGGGTTTCCTGTCAGGGGCGGTGCTAGCACCGTCCCAGACATGGTTTTGTGTATCCTGGGTAGGCAGGGCTTTACAGGAAGGTGACTGCTGAGTGGCACCCCGGTGCTCACTACGCATAGGCCGGTCTGAACCAGTTCCAGGGGCACACCAGCCCCTGGCCTGGGGAAGTCCGGCATGGCTGAGGGGTGTAACCACCCCCCACCTAGTCCCACCCATAGGCAGGACCTAGTCACCGGGTCAGCCCCCTTTTTTAGTATAAAGATGGGAGCGGGCCCCCTGTTAAAATTAGATCATCTTTGGAATCAAGATACCACTTTCTTCGAAAGGACTTCACGATTTCTTCTTCAAGATTCTCCCTTGTGGCTAAGGAGTAGTCACCCTGCATCCGCAGGCACCATCCTAAGGAACACTGCGGTCTGCTGCAAGTCCTTCATCACGAATCCGACGACCCAGCTCGACGAGACCCGGCTTCCCTGGCACCTCTGACCTCTACTCACCTCTACAGCCAAGCTGAGAACCGTGAGTGCGACGAGACCTCAAGGGACCGACGATCGCCAAGACTGCACGACATCTTTATTGCAAGCCCACCGAGTCTTCCACTGGTGAGTGCTTTGGGGTCCGAGAAGCCCCAACCCTGCGCAGCTCCAGCACCCAAGATCAGCCTCCCTGCATCTCCACGATCGGCGTGGGGCCCTTCTGCTGTTCGCTGTGCACCGCGTTGTTTGGCTACTAGCCGGCTGGCTTGTGGCCTTCTGAACGACGCCCGACGACAACTCTTCTGCTGGTCTGGTTGCTCCAGGCTGGCCCTTGCTTCCTTGTTCAAGAGAGGCACCCCGGACCCTCCTGGTCCACTCCAGACGCCATTTTAGGTCCACCGCGTGGGCTTGAATTTGCCAAGGCTTTGTTGCCCAATCCTGGGTCCAGCGACGCCGACAGCTTCTATCTTCGTGGGACAGCTCGATCCTCCATCCTGGTCGCCGACAACGCCTCCTGGTCCGTGAGATCTTCGAGTCAAGCGTCACCCACTCACCTAGTCGAGGTGGCTACCATCCGGTGCCCTCCTGGTGCCCACTGACTACTGGCTAGTAGTCTCGAACTTGGTCCCCTCTGCTTTCAGGTGTCATCTATCTTCAAGATCCAGGCTTGGATCCGACTGAACTTTCTTCACTGGTCACCGGCCAGCATCTTTTCTTCCGGCTCCTGGTCCGTCTACGAGGATTCCCGACGTCTTTTCAGACCTATGCAGCTGCAGCCCCTGGGCTAGGTAACTTCGGCATTTCGGTGCCCCAGCATAGCCTCACTATCCAAGGGTCAGAATCTACTTTCGTTTTCTCCCTACCAGGTCGGGTTCGCCCGAGAACACTAACTTTCTAATTCCTAGCTACCATAGACTTTTGTCCCGCATCTCGCGTGAGAGTGCACACACTGCACCCGAGTCCCCTAGGCCTCCTAGACGTAATCTAACGATTCCCTAGTCAAGTCCTAGCGATTCCAAAAGCTATTAGTACTGTACTTACCTGCTAGGAATTTCGCATTCCACTTTCAGAGTATATGGTTTTCCGTGCCCCTCGGGCATTTGTATATACTGTGCTAACTTAAGTATTTTTGTAAGAGTTTTGGTTTGTGCTTAGTACCCTGTCCTCATAAAGAGTACAGGGCTGTTGTGATCTTTAATAAATAACTGTTTATTTTCATAACACTTGTGTGGTGTCCTTTCACTGGGTATTCAAGGGGTATATGTGTGGTAAACAGCTGGCTTAACACGCCCTCTCGAGTCTTTAGCCTTAGACTGCTCGTATCCATGCTACTAGGATAGCTGGTCTATAAGGTTGACTTACAACCAATCATCAATAAGGGTTGCTGGACTGATACATAGTGTTCACTAGAATAGTGAGCACTGCATATCAGGCCACCTTCTCACACACTTAACGATCCACCTGGCTATACCTGCTTTGGAAATGGGGTTGCCTTTGTGTTGTGGCGAAAAGGCAACAAACAGTTGTTTTGTTTTCCGAAAATCTTTTGTCCTATCAATGTAGTACATTAGAGCCCTTTTGACGTCTAGTATGTGGAGCATTCACTCCGCCACTGACTCTGGATTTTGGAAGAACACAGGCAGTTCTATAGTCTGATTGATATGGAACTGTGAAACCACTTTAGGAAGAAACTTGGGGTTAGTGCGTAGTACCACCCTGTTTGAGTGAATCTGGATGAATGGCTCTTGGATAGTTAGTGCCTGGAGTTCACTAACGCGTCGCAGCGATGTGATTGCTATCAGGAAAGCCACTTTCCACGTCAAGAACTGAATCTCGCATGAGTGTAGAAGCTCAAAAGGTGGACCCATCAGCCTGGTGAGGACCACATTTAGGTTCCATTCAGGAGCTGGTGGGGTCCGGGGAGGAATAACTCGTTTGAGTCCCTCCAGAAAAGCTTTAATGGCAGGCACTCTGAAGAGTGAGAGGTGCTGCCTGTTTTGTAGATAAGCTGCCATTGCGGACAAATGTATACGAATGGAAGCATAGGCCAGATTGCATTTGTATAGATGCAACAGATAACAAATTATGTTTTGAGTAGATGGGTCTAGCGGGTTGATGTTGTGGTCAACACAATAAATGACAAACGGCTTCCATTTTGCCGCATAACATGCTCTGGTGGTGGGCTTTCTTGCCTCTTATGATATCTATACAGTCGGGAGGCAAGTTGAGGTAGCCAAATTTTAAGACGTCAGGAGCCAGATCGCCAGGTTGAGCTGTTGCGGATCTGGATGCTGAATGTCGCCATGGCTCTGCGTCAAAAGCATGGGTGTGAGGTGCAGCCTTTGATGCGGTACCACGGATAGTTCTAGAAACGTGGTGTACCATGGTTGGCGTGCCCACGTCGGAGCAACCAGGATGAGTGTCATCGAGTGTTGCCTCAGCTTGCGTGCCACCAGCGGTATTAGAGGTGCTGGGGGAAAAGCGTACGCAAATCTGCCTGACCAGTTCATCCAGATCGCATTGCCTTGCGACTGTGGGTGTGGGAACCTGGCGGCGAAGCTTTGGCATTTTGCATTCTCCTTTGTGGCGAATAGGTCTATCTCTGGATGACCCCACTGCTGGAAGTACGGGTGGAGTACTGATGGGTGTATCTCCCACTCGTGCATTTGGTGGCTGTATCTGCTGAGCAGGTCCGCCATCTGATTGTCCTTGCCTGGGAGGTGTTCCGCCATGAGGAAGATATTCCTCTGAATGGCCCACTTCCACATGCTCTGAGCCAGATGAGACAACTGTGGAGAGTGTGTACCTCCCTGCTTCTGAATGTAGTACATGGCCGTCATGTTGTCCGTCCGGATCAACACGACTTTGTTGCACTGATGTATTTTGAATGCCTTCATCGCCATGAAGATAGCCATCAGTTCAAGAAGGTTGATGTGCATCTTCTTCTGCTGCGTTGTCCTTAGTCCCTGTACTGTGTAATGGAGTACATGAGCTCCCCATCCCTGGAGAGATGCGTCCGTTTTCAGAATAATCTGTGGCACAGGCTCCTGGAACGGTCGGCCCTTGCAAAGGTTTTGTGGATTCCACCAATGCAAAGAGTTGTATGCACGACCGGTCACCAACACTAGGTCTTTCAACTGCCTGTGAGCCTGATTCCACTGACGTGCTAAGCACTCCTGAAGCGGACGCATATGTAGTCTCGCGTGCGGGTCTATGAAGATGCAGGTGGCCATCATGCCTATCAACTGCATGAACACTCGTGCCGGAAGAGTGTTGTGGTCTGAATTTTTGTATCAGCAACTGGATGCTGTTGATCCTCACTGAATTTGGCTGTGCTTTGGCTGCCAGAGTGTCTATTGTCGCGCCCAGATACTGCTGTACGTGGGCAGGTTGTAGGTGGGACTTGGATAATTCAGTCAGAATCCCAGATCGTGAAGAAGGTGAATGGTGTGGGACATGTGGGCGGCACACTGCTGGGCTGACTTAGCTTGGATAAGCCAGTCCAGATAAGGGTAAACGTGAACGTTCTGTCGCCGTAGGTGTGCAGCCACTGTCGCCAGGCACTTTGTAAACACCCTGGGTGCCGTCGTCGCTCCGAAAGGGAGGACCTTGAACTGGTAATGCTGATTCTGAATGGTGAACCTAAGGTATTTTCTGTGTGACGGGTGTAGCGGAATATGAAAGTATGAATCCTTCAGATCTAATGTTACGAGGAAATCTGCCTGACTGAGCAACGGTAGAACCTGCTGCAATGTTAGCATGTGAAAGTGTTCTGATAAAATGTACTGGTTTAGGGGTCTGAGGGACCCGTCCTTTTTTGGGTTCAAGAAGTACAGTGAGTACACTCCTGTACCTCTTTCTTCCACAGGCACGAGCTCTATTGCTCCTTTTTGCAGCATGACAAGTACCCCCTGCTGCAATAAGTGCAAATGCTCTGTGGACATAGGACGGTGTCTTGGGGCTATGTTGGGTGGAGTGGATGTTAACTCCAGACAATAACCGTACTGGATAAGTTTCCTGACCCACCTGTCTGTTGTGAGGGTTTTCCAGACCGGCAGGAACTGTTGTAGTCTCCCCCCGACAGGTGTTGATTGGTCGGGGGGCAGTGACAAGGCGTCACTGTTTGTTAGTGGCGGAGGATCGGGAGCTGTTGTTTCCACGACCTCTGCCCTTGGCGCTGTTTCCACGATAGCCACCTCTACCTTGTTTGGTGTAGGTGGTCAGCGCGCCACCTTTATTGTACTGTGTTTGCTGGGACATTTGGCCTCTGGAAACTCCTCTTTTGTTTGAGCGACGAAAAGAACATCCCCTGAACTGTTGCGACTGGAGAGCCCCAATAGACTTTGCAGTCTGTGTCCTTTTTGATTTTTTCCAAGGTGGTGTCCACCTCTGGTCCAAACAAGTGATCAGGGTTTACCGGCTGATTCAGTATGGTGGTCTGTATCTCTGGCTTGAAGCCGGAGATTCTCAGCCAGGCATGTCGCCGCAACATCACACTTGTGTTAACGGCCCTGGCCGCGGTGTCTGCTGCGTCCAGTGCACACTTGATAGAAGCATTTGATATAAGCTTCCCTTCCTGTATGAGCATCTCTGCAGCTTCCTTATATTCATCTGGCAAGTGTTGTAACAGGGTCTCAAGTGTATCGTAATGGGCCCTGCCTGTCATATCTGGCTAAGAGTGCCTGAGTGTTGGAAATGCGCCAGATATTGGCCGCTTGAGCTGCCACCCTTTTCCCTGATGCTTCTAACACTTTAGATTCTTTGTCAGGGGGAGGAGCATCACCCGTTGTTTGAGAGTTCGCCCTCTTTCGGGCATTGGAAACAACCAGAGAGTCCAACGGCAACTGTCCCTTGATGTAGGTAGGGTCCCCAGGCGCTGGTTTGTACTTTTTCTCAATTCTGGGGTGAATCACCTTGGCCCTCGTGGGCTCTTTAAAAATGTCTCCAGCATGTTTTAAGACACCCTTTAGCATTAGCAGAGTCTTGACAGTTATTTCTGAGGCGGAATAGGTGTCAAACAAAAAATCCACTTCAATAGGGTCAGCATGGAGCTGGACATCATGATTTTTGGCAGCCCTCTCAATGAGTGCATTAAACACCGCTGAGTCCTCAGTAGGTGATGTTTTAACAGCATACACCTGAGTGTCTGGGGCAGTGTGTGGATCTCCTGGGTCAGCAGCATCTGCCCATGGTTCATTGTGATCTTCAGGATCAGTGTCGATAGGATAGTTGTACTCCTCATCGTCACCTTCCCTGGCTCTACATCCGAGTAAGCTGGTGAGATGGGATCAGCTTCTCGGTCATGTGGTGATATAGGTTCAACGAGAGCGGGTGATTTAGTTGAATCCTTTTTTAATGGAATTTTATATGACTCCATAGGCTGTTCCGGTGCGATCTTTCGTTTGTAAATCGAAAGTCTACCCGTGTAGGCGTCGATGAATCGTTCAGACTGCTCTTCAAGCGGGGGCTGTCGATGCTTTGTGACCACCACCGCAGTTGTGGGCTTCGGCCCGTGGGCGCCTTTTTGGACGCTTCGACGGCCGTCTTAGGGGCGAAGGCCTTAGGTCCCACCTTCGGTGGAAGCGTGAACTGGATGGGCGCCGATGTTTTTTTGAGGTTACTGGTAGGCTTTGTAGGCGGAGTATCCTTAGGTCCGACAGTGGAAGCCTTCTCCTTAATTCGCTTCAGCGATTCCGACACCTGCTTCGAGAAGGAGGCGGACGGCTGGGTCGATTCGACGGGTTCCTTCGAGCCACCGCTAGGCGTGGACTTGAGGTTTGTACCGCTTCTAGCCTTGTCTGGTTGACGCGCAGGATCGAGAACCTTTTGAGCTCCGAGTCCTTCGTCTGTGTCGACGGCCCTCGGCGCCGATTTTTTCGTGTCGACGCCCTTGACCAGTGTTTTTGGTGTCCCAGTCTTCGGCTCGACACCTTTAGAAACCTCACCGGGTCGATGACACCTGTATGCTTCGTCGGTGCCGATAGTTCAGAGGACTTCGAGCCGACCATAGCAATGCGTACTTTTGGTTTCGCCGCCAGTGCTTTCCGTTGCGTAGACACCGATGCTTTCTCTTTCGGTTTCGATCGGTCAACCTGCGGCTTCTTAGAAGTGTCCGAAGCCGGGCCTTGAGGCGAGGCTGTAGAACTCATTGAAAGATGTTGGGTAAGTCCATGTGGCGATCCCTCAACCTGAGCCTTATTAAGTGTCTCGCTTCCCGTACCAACGGTTGGGACCAGCTCCTCACTTGAGCTGTCTTTCACGGCCCCATCGTCGTCTCCTACCTTGTCGACGACGTCTTCAGTATCGAGCATTTCAACATCAGCATTGTAGCTGGAGCTGGAACAGAACTGGGCACTGAACGCAAGACAATACCGACGATAACTAAAGGCCTTTTGACCAAAAAGAAAGTTTTTGATTGATTCCGAACTTGAGTTAACACCTATCTCGAGATACTTCGAAGACTCTTCCAGGACAACAATGTGCAATCATCCCGACTCAACATCTATGCACAAGATATGAATTCAGCGGCCCACATGCCTCGAACACTAGGGAACTATGATAAGACCCTCATTATTAAGTCTGTTTGTCCACGTTTTGTTGGATGGACAACTTATTATACTTAATTTAAAGTGAAATATTGTGGACACTTAAGGACAGCACCTGATAAACACATTCTGTGTTCAAGTAAGTCTAGGAGACTGATATGTTTGACTGTATCAAAGGCGGATGATAGGTCCAGGAGGATTAGGAGGCAGGATTAGTTTTACTGGTAACTGGTATAATGGTTTCTGGTTTCGGAAAAATACCATCAGCGAGTGAACTACCTTGGCAAATAGAGAGGTGTGCGCAGTTTACAGAGTTTTCAAACAAAAATAAAACTAAATGTATTTTTTTGATGAGACATGTTTGTACTGCTCTCAAATTAAGGTTTTAGGAAGTTGTTTTCAGATCAAGGTAAGGTCAATCCAAAAGAGGTAGAGAGGTAAGGCTGCCAAGTCTACTACTAAAAGCTTTTTTGTGTTGAAGATTATACAATATAACATGAGGAAAATGTACATTAAACATAAAGAACACAGACTTGCACATTTGGGGTCAAAGAGTAGTAAGGAAATGTAAAAGTCCATTAAAGCCTCTTACCAGGATTTATAGTCTCTTGATCAATCATGCCCCCTTCAGCAAAGCTTTTTAAGTCATCCAACTTCACCTTCTCCCAAGGTATGTAGGTAACACCCAATTCAGCATCCCAGAATTGCTTGTATGACATTTTCACACCTTTGTTCAAAGCCCAAGCAATCTATGGAAAAGAAATACTAGTCAAACATGTGCACTACAAGTGTACAAACTCTCACACTGAAAGTCTGTTGAATTCTGCTATTAGAGCAGGACAGACCATTGCTACTTGCACAATTACAGGACATTGTATACCTTGGGTCTGGAAACACATTAAATTACTTAAAAGATAGCAAGATCTTGAGAGTTGAAGGCATTTAAGTAGCTGATAACAGGTGTCTGGTATCAGCCGAGAATCTTTGTTCGGGATACCTTCTGACTACATGTGAGAATGTACATATCCTCTGCAGGCGAACATGCCTGCCAATATTTGTTATAAGTATGTGGAACAATTAAATGTGACGAGACGAACAAGTTACTTAACTTCAGTACCAAGAAACAAAATGGTTACTTACCAGTAGTAGTTTTGCAGCTTGAAGAGTTTTCTTGATTCAAAGACGGTGCATTTTTCCGCCATCTAGTGGTTGTGTCCGGAATTGTCGGTTTCCTATTTCTTTTACTCTGTGGGCCATCGGCCCCCATTTGGTGCTAGGTCCATCCCATTTTTAACGCCAGAAGGCGCACCTGAAGTTCCTGTGCGTGGTAGCCATCTTCTGATTCTTTTTTCCCTTTTCCTTTCGCCTTGGTAAAATAGAGTAGGTTTTCAATTTTCTTGTCTTTAGTTCTTTGTTTCCCATTTACATGATCTTTTCTTTCACCCGTTTGCATTCCTCCTCTGAGGGGAGGTGGGTGGGGCACATGTGAATCCAGAAAAAACTTCAAGCTGCAAAACTACTCCTACTGGTACGTAACCATTTCATTTTGGAGCATAAATCCTTTTCTGAATTCACATGCTATGCATTAGATTATGTAGCGGTTTCCCCCTTTTTAAGGTGGTTGTAGTAAAGTGGGGAAGACCTTGCGAACAGGTGTTGAAGTACCTTTTTGCCCAACCGGAGCTTCCTTTTTCATCTGTATATCCATGCAGTAATATTTGGTGAAGGTGTGTGGAGATGCCCCACTGCACTTATAGTGTCTATTGGCACATTGGTCATAAAGGCAAGGGTTGCCCCTTTTTAGGTCTCGCCTGTCAATGCGCTTGCGCATTGAGCTTGCAAGAATATATGGGCTTATCCAGAGTTTAACTATCGGGCGATTCCACGCACTGCCCGGGAAAAGCAAGCTTAATGCGCAAGCGCATTGGCAAAAAGTGCGTGCACATCAAAGCCACCAGCCTCCCTCCCACAGGCATTTGAAGCTGTGTGCTGCACTTCAAAGCCACCAGCCTCTCTCCCACAAGCTTCCCCAAGCGTGCGCTCTGCCTCTCCTCTTCAAATTATTCACTGCCACGGCCGGCCGGCGGTACTTTCACCCCTCCCTCCTCCCCAACAATATCGAACGGCTGGCCGGCCGTACTTTCACCCACGTTCTTCAATTTTGATTACATTTTGTAATTGATTATGGCTAACTGCAACTTTCAAGCTAACTTCGGAGGTAAGAGTTTCAGCTTCAAAGAATGACTTTCACCGAGCCAGTTGAATTCAGCTCCAAGCAGTGTCTGTGAGCGAAATTTTAAAATATGAAAGCCACCTTCATGCCGAGTTTAGGGTTTGATTGGCTGCAACATTAACACAGGCAGACGGTGCATGTTTGAAATAATTTCTATAGCTAAACGAGCAATGCCGCCCAATGACTTGTCTGACTCTTTACTTGGCTGGGCCGAATTTGTGCACAGTCACGATAACCGCGTGTGTTGATGGCTTCTTGTTTTCCCGGCCCCCAGGCCGTGAGCTACATCAAAGGGTTGGCTCCCCGCCCCCTGCTTCACGGACGCTTCTTAGGCCACCAGCCTGCCCAATACTTTTTTTTTTTTTGCCGCGCAGTCCCTCTTCTCCGTAATGAATGAGTCTATTGTTGGCTATAAAAGCGCTATATTAACAAAGCATGAGGCCGTCGTCCTCGCAGCCATTTTCTGATTGCTCTATCACCTCCGTGATAACTATATATTACAGCTACACATACGCTGTATCAGTGTCGGGAATGGGTATTTCATTACTGCACTACGACTTCACGCAACCAGTATTGTTGCCCATTAGGTGAATCGAGGAGCAGATTACTGATAATTAATTTACCAGCTCCCTTCTATTGCTCACCAGTATTACATGTCACGTTAACGTCACACATACAATGCAATGCCAGCCGCGATGTAAAATTTTGCAGAGCATCATATGTTAAATGAACACCCTGTTAATGTCTTAAACACACTGCAGGGCTAGCTATCATGGAAAGTTCAGTGCAGCATTCCTTTCTTCCGCTACTCTTGTGCAGGGAACTGAGGGCTGAACATACGCCATGCCAAAAAATCATTTCCGATCAACATCTGGGGATGCAGTGCTGCGCGTGCATTTAAACAAAGGTAATTTTAACTTGAATACAGTGTCTACAATACTTTTTCGACTGTATATGCATTAAACCATATTGTACAAAAGGCCTGGCCATATGATTTGTCAGCTTGAAAGTACCACGCGTACTGCATTATTTCAAACTTGATTGGTAAAGGTCCCTTTAAACAAACATCTAAACGATAGGTTTTAAAGGGTTGTAAGATTCGTGCATTTCAATACAAATGCGGGTGGAGTCAGCATGCTCGGATTGGATACCCAGAGCCTTCCATATAAGCAGCATAATGGTCTTTTTAGGTCGAGCTTGCTCGACATTTTGTACAGGGGCTTTTCAAATTGCTACCCCTGTTTACCATGGCTGCAAGCTTGCGTGCATGTGCGCGTGACCAGCTCGCTCCATTTCACCGTGTTGCGCCCCTTTCCCCCACGCATTCCCAGCCCTTTGATGCTTCCGCCGCACTCCAATTGTTCCCCTCTCCCGTGGCGTTTCTAATCCTCCCCCCTGCGTTGCCCCCTCACCCTCACACTGTGCTTGCGTCTTTGTTTGACTAATACACCCCAATGCTTGTTGTAGTCGCTGTGTAAATTGTACTACCTCACACTGAGCATGACACTGGAAAGCACTCGGCTGCTCAGCAAAAATGTGCCTGCCAAACTTAGCATTATCCTAAATGCTTATTTACAGTGTACTATCTGCATGGTAAATTTTCGGATTCAAGACTGAAGTGTATTCCAGAATATCATTTGTTTGACCTAATTTCTCTGCCTACACCCAGTTACGTTGTATTCACAACTTTTACAGTGTAATGTTGCGTGGCGGAATCCCCTTAATTCACAGTTCCTGACCCCAATTAAAATCTAGCCTGCAAGGTTCCCCATTTCCATGAGGAGTGCTTCCATTTATTTGCTTGTTTTTTTTTTACTATGCATCAAGCTCCTAAACCAAACGTGCCTTCCTGGTATTTCATGGTGCTGGAGTCGATAACATGGTTCTCACTCTCTCCTCCTCTATCCCTCTCCCTGCTCTTCTCTCTCTCCTTCTGCCTCCTTCCCTATCGTCCTCCCTCTCTCTCCCTCCCCTCACTCTCTCACTCTTTCCGTCTACCTCTCTCGCTTTCCCTCACTTCCCTCTCTCCCCCTCTCCTCTCCTCTCCCCCTCTCCTCTCCTCTTCCCCTCTCCTCTCTTTACCTTCCCCTGCTCTCCTTTTTCTCCCTCTCCCCCTCTGCCTCATTGTCAGTGAAATTGCTCTCCCACCCTCGCAGCTCCACCATTAAGCGAGGTGCCCCTGCCCCTGCACTCTTCAGTGTTGGTGATCGAGGCCCTCCTCCACCCGCAGGTATCCCTGCGCCTCATCCCTGGTGGTCCAGTGGACCTCTGTCTCCTTTCTTTCTTTCTGCTCCTTCACTCGTTTTTCTCCCCTTTCTATCTTTCACCTTTCTGCACCTCTGCTCTTTTGCGCCTTATTTCTGCCCATTCTCCCTTTCTCTCCCTCTGCTCCTTCACTCGTTTTCACTCGTTTTTTTCCCCTTTATATCTTTCACCTTTCTGCACCTCTGCTCTTTTGTGCCTTATTTCTGCCCATTTTCCCTTGCTCTCCCCTCTGTTCCTTCACTCGTTTTCACTCGTTTTTTTACCCTTTCTATCTTTCACCTTTCTGCTCTTTTCTGCATCTCTGCTCTTTTGTGCCTTATTTCTGCTTATTTTCCCTTTTTTCTTTATCCCTTCTTTCCTCCCTTTACCTTTCCCCGCCGCTGCTGCCCCCGCGGCCCTTCCTCCCAGCACGACCGGCCCAATCCAGCTCCCCTCCCCGCCTCCCAGCTGTCCAGCCCTCCCCGACCCCTACTTAATGGCGGACACTGCGGGCTCGCCGCTGGTGCACCGAAGGCGTGTCAAAGGCAAGCACGTCTGCGCCCGTCTGCGACCCGTCCGCAACCAGCACCAGGAACCCTGGACCTCCGCCCGCCAATGCTACGACCCAGCAGCACTCCACGCACTCAACCCAGGCTGCAACAACAACTGCAAGCTAGCATCACCAGCCGACACCCATGGACCCTTCAGCTGTCACCGCTGCCGGCACACCTGCAGCACCGCCAAGAACACGGATCCAGCACAACCCGCCCACAAGAACACAACCGAACCGAAGACCCTGCAATGCATCCTCCACCACGTCCGATCCCTCCACAAACACGCAACAGAAATCTGGGACCTCCTCGACAGCACCACCCCAGACGTAGCATTCTTCACCGAAACCTGGACCAACACCACCTCGGGACCGGACATCGCCATCGCCATCCCCCAAGGATACAAGATCTCCAGGAAGGACCGCCCCATCCACCCAGGAGGAGGAATCGCCATCGTCCACAAATCCAGCCTCCGCCTGAGCACACTCCCTGACGAGTCCACAGAACTGATGGAACACCTTCACTTCAAGATACTGGCCAGCCCCACCACCGCCCTCCGAGGAACCCTCATCTACCGACCCCCTGTACCCCGCGGACCCTTCGCCAACTCCATCACGGACATTATCTCCCCGCAGGCCATCGCATCCACCAACTACACCCTGCTGGGAGACCTCAACTTCCACCTCGACAATCAACAGGACCCCAACACCACATCCCTCCTGGACAACCTCCACAACATTGGACTCCGCCAGATCGTGACCGAGCCCACGCACTCAGCAGGACACACCCTCGACCCCCTCTTCACTACAGGAAACTCCATCACCTTCAGCCACACCACCAAACTCCCATGGACCGACCATCGTTGCGTCCACTTCACCTTCAGAACACCCACCATCCACAGACACCAGCACCTGCTTCCACAAAGAAACTGGACCAAAATCACCGATGACCAGCTCACCTCCTCACTCAACAACTCCACCCCAACCATCGCGGAAAACGACAACCCCAACACCGCAGCCCGAACCCTGCATGGATGGATCTCGGACAGCACCAACACCATAGCCCCCCTCAAGAAAAACAATACCCGTGCCAAGAAAGCCAGATGGTTTACCACCGAACTTCTAGAGTCCAGGCGCACATGCCGCCGCCTTGAAAAGGCCTGGAGAAACACCAAATCCACAGAAGCCCACAACAACTTCAGAGCCGCCACCAACGCCTACCATCAACTCATCAAAGAAACAACGAAAAAAGCGATTGAAGACAGAATCTCCACCCACGCACACAACAGCAAGGAACTCTTCAGCATCATCAAGGAGTTCGCCCAACCCACCAGCGAGTCTACCAACATCCCTCCCTCACAAGACCTCTGCAACAAACTCAGCATCTTTTTCCACTACAAAATCAAGAGCATCTACGACAACTTCGACGAAGACAACCAACACACTGAACCCTCACCAACCACCCTCGACACCCGGAAACCAGCGATTGATGACTGGACAGCCCTCACCACTGAAGACAATGAAGTCAATCCACTCAGGGGTCCCCACGGACCCCTGCCCCCACCACATCTTCAACAGAGCCGCCAACACCATCGCACCCATGCTCCGCCAAACCATCAACCGCTCCCTGGCGACCGCCTCGTTCCCCGACGACTGGAAACACGCCGAGGTCAACCCCCTCCTAAAGAAACCCTCAGCGGACCCCACCGACCTCAAAAACTACAGACCCATCTCCCTGCTCCCGTTTCCAGCGAAAGTCATCGAGAAAGCCATCAACAGCCAACTCGCCACATTCATTGAAGAACACAACATCCTCGACTCCTCCCAATCCGGCTTCAGAAAAAAACCAGAGTACGGAAACCGCCCTCCTCGCCGCAACAGACGACATCCGCACCTTACTGGACAAAGGAGAAACAGTAGCCCTCATCCTCCTCGACCTATCGGCGGCGTTCGACACAGTCTCCCACCGCACCCTAATACGCAGACTCTACGATGCAGGAATCCAGGACAAGGCCCTCGACAGGATCTGCTCCTTCCTCTCCGGTAGGACGCAGCGGGTCAGACTCCTCCCTTTCCTCTCGGACCCCACACCTATCACCTGCGGAGTCCCCCAGGGCTCCTCCCTCAGCCAGACGCTCTTCAACGTCTACATGGCTCCACTTGCCCCCATCGTCCGAACCTACGGACTCAACATCGTGTCATATGCAGACGACACCCAGCTCATCCTCTCCCTATCCAACAAGTGCAACACCGCCAGACGCAACTTTCGAGAACGCATGGAAGCCGTCGCCAAATGGATGAAAAATAGCTGCCTTAGACTAAACACCAACAAAACAGAAGTACTCATCA
The DNA here is from genome assembly GCF_964263255.1 of Lissotriton vulgaris. Classification (NCBI taxonomy): domain Eukaryota; kingdom Metazoa; phylum Chordata; class Amphibia; order Caudata; family Salamandridae; genus Lissotriton; species Lissotriton vulgaris. The sequence continues at coordinate 1,272,599,842 of NC_141694.1, read as the reverse complement.
TGGGCCCAAACCCCGACGCCTGGAGCGACACCTGGTGGCCCACCGCCCTCGGAAACCCGCCAACCCCCCACAGACCACGCACGCAACCTGGGAATCATCCTGGACTCCAAGCTCAAAATGGACCGCCAGATCAACTCTGTCTCATCTTCCTGCTTCCACACCCTCCGCCTCCTTCGTAAGACCTTCAAATGGATCCCCCTCGAACACCGAAAGACAGTCACTCACGCCCTGGTTACCAGCAGACTCGACTACGGCAACGCACTCTACCCCGGAATAAACAAAAACCTCATCCGCAAGCTACAGAACATCCAGAACGCCGCCGCAAGACTGGTCCTCAACCTGCCAAAACACTGCCACATCTCCCAGCACCTGCGCACACTCCACTGGCTCCCCGTCGAGGTGAGGATCACCTTTAAGATGCTCACCCACGCACACAAGGCCCTCCACGGCACCGGACCAGCATACCTGAACAGCCGACTCAAATTCCACGCACCCCAAAGGACCCTACGATCAGCCCAGCTTTCCTACGCCGTGGTCCCCCGCACCAGAAAGACCAGATCGGGAGGCCGCTCCTTCTCCTTCCTCGCGGCCAAAGCATGGAACGCCCTTCCACTCCACCTCAGACAGACAACATCGCTCCCCATCTTCGCAAGAAACCTCAAAACCTGGCTCTTCGACAGACACCCTCCTTGATGGAATGGAACCTGCACCCCCCCCCCACCCCTAGCGCCTTGAGACCCTTATGGGTGAGTAGTCGCGCTTTAACAAACTCCTGATTGATTAATTGCCTGCTCTCCTCTCTCTCCCTCCCCTCCGTCCTTCGCTCTCGTCCTCCCCCTCTCTTCTTACCCTCCCTCTACTCTCTCTCCCTTTCCCTCTCCTCTCTCCCTGTCTCAGTCTCTCTCTCCTCGCTCCCCCTCTCTCTCTCCCCCTCTCGCTCTCCACCTCTCTCTCTCCTCCTCCCCTCTCTCCTCTCCACCTCTCTCTCTCCTCTCTCCCGCTACCTGCTCTCCTTTTTCTCCCTCTCCCCATCTCCCACTCAACACCACCACAGCATCACTCAGCACCGCAACAGCACAACTCCGCTCCGCAACAGCATCACTCAGCATCACCCCAGCATCACTCAGCGTCACCACAGCATCACTCGGCGCCACCACAGCATCACTCGGCGCCACCACAGCATCACTCGGCGCCACCACAGCATCACTCGGCGCCACCACAGCATCACTCGGCGCCACCACAGCATCACTCGGCGCCACCACAGCATCACTCGGCGCCACCACAGCATCACTCGGCGCACTCGGCGCCACCACAGCATCACTCGGCGCAACCACAGCATCACTCGGCGCAACCACAGCATCACTCGGCGCAACCACAGCATCACTCGGCGCAACCACAGCATCACTCGGCGCAACCACAGCATCACTCGGCGCAACCACAGCATCACTCGGCGCCACCACAGCATCACTCAGCGCCACCACAGCATCACTCAGCGCCACCACAGCATCACTTAGCGCCACCACAGCATCACTCAGCGCCACCACAGCATCACTCAGCGCCACCACAGCATCACTCAGCGCCACCACAGCATCACTCAGCGCCACCACAGCATCACTCAGCGCCACCACAGCATCACTCAGCGCCACCACAGCATCACTCAGCGCCACCACAGCATCACTCAGCGCCACCACAGCATCACTCAGCGCCACCACAGCATCACTCAGCGCAACCACAGCATCACTCAGCGCAACCACAGCATCACTCAGCGCAACCACAGCATCACTCAGCGCAACCACAGCATCACTCAGCGCAACCACAGCATCACTCAGCGCAACCACAGCATCACTCAGCACCACCACAGCATCACTGGTTCAAATATGTTCTTTCAATGTTTCAAGCTGTTTTCAAGCTTTATTACAAATCACAAAAAGATGTTAATATTTCACTTCTGTTCTTGAATTTTTCACAATAAAAAACACTGAACATGATCTTCACAAAAGTTACTTACAAAAGTTTAATCTATTGCCATTACAAATGAAATAAATTATTTAAGAATTAATTATTTAAAAAAATCAAAAACCATTGTTATTTGTAATATCAATACATCTAAGTCACGTAAATATAAAAAATATGTTGCATTACAAATGCTATAGGTGTCACATTTGTGTAAGTTATAACTATTGGCATTGTAAATGACAAAGCTATTAATTTAGCTATTTTAAAAAACCAAACAAATTAAAAAGAATTAATTTATAAGACCAATAGCTCAAACTTTCCTAATGCGAGACCTATTGCATTTCCAATGCTTGTTTCTTGTTGAGTGGGCTTTTGGCCGGGTGTGAGAAAGTACCATCTTTCTTGCACTGGTATGCCCCCACTTTTTTCTGAACTGCTGATGTACTTTGACTGAGTGTGCCCTGGGTCCCTGCGAACCAGGTACCCAGGGCCTGTGTTCCTTGCCTAAAAACTGGGCTGAAACTAAAACCCAATTGGCATCTCTGGCCACCTATTGGCCCGAAGTAAATGGTACCCAGGGCATGGTGACCTGAGAAGACCCGCCCCGCCCCCCGAGTACTGCAGCACTTATTGTGCCACCCCCAGGGGCCCTGTACCCTGACACCCAGACACTGCCTTTGCAGGCTGAGTGTCTAAGTACAAAACTAAACAGAGTCGACATGGCACACATCCCTGTGTGCCATGCCCACAGAACCCACTGCCCTGGCATACTTCAGTCACCCCTCTAGCTGGGTGCCCTATGCCAGAGGTGTGGGCACAGTGCATGAGCCCTGTGCCCCTTCAGTACCCAGGGTCATTCCTGGGCACTATAAGTGCAGTGATGCCATTAAGAGTATATGGTGCTGGGAGGTTGTCATTACGAACTCCACAGCACCATAACGGCTACAGTGAAGACTGACAAGTTTGGTACCAAACTTCTCAGCACATTAAACCCGCACTGATGCCAGTGTGGGATTTAATGTAAAATGCACCAGAGGGCATCTTAGAGATGCCCCCTGAAAACCTAACCTCAATCCACGTCTGGGCTGAGTGGCTGCAGAGGCTGCCACACAGCAGACATGTTGCTGGACCGCCCCGCTCGCCTAGGCCTGCAACAATGCACATCCTGGGCGAGATGCTAGGTCTCCTCCCCCAGGATGGGCAGGGGGAAGCTTCAAAGGCATGCCACCTCTGTGAGCTTCCCCAGACCATTTGCTGTACCCAGCAACTGGCCCCCACCAGTTCTGACCCCCACTCTGGCGGGAAGAACTACGTCAGGAAGGAGTGTGTGCCAGCCTGTGCTAACCCCACCCCTCAGGTGGGGGAGACGAGGTGAAGTACGACCCCGGGCTCCGGCCATCTTGAAGATGGGGAGCCCTGCCCAATCACAGCTAGGCTCCTGCTCCCCTCCCACAGGAGAGGAGCAGGCTAGGGAGTGTACCCACCCCAGGACAGGGACCTATTGGTCCCTGCCCTTGCCCTACCTGTAACGCCCCTAAATTCAGTATTATGGGGCTCCCTGAACCTTCCTTCCTTCCTTAGATCCCGAAAAGAAAAGAAGAAAGAAGACAGAGTAAGAGGACCCGTCGTGCAGCTGCTAAGAGGACGACAACGACTGACTTGGCCCAGAGCCCTACCGGACTCTCGATCCTGGAACCTGCTCCTGCCTAAAGCCCGGCGACTCCTGTGGACAGCAATCTTGGGACACCCAGAGGACCTACCTGCCTTGACCCTCTTTAAACCTCGGGCTGGACTGTTCCCATGAGGTACAGGGTCAGACTGATTTGCATATGGCCATGTCTGAACTGGGGTGCTGAGTGAGCTAAAGAATGGTGATGGATTAAACAAAGATCAGTTGACTGGGGGTGAGTGTTTGATTCACTCAAACGCTCCGTCCATCATCCCCTTTTGTATCGCTTTGTTCGCCCTAAGTTGGCAGGGTATGCTCAGACGTGAGTCCCTTGCTCACTTGGCCACTGGATTCAAGATAGCCTGGCTGATGAGGATTATGAATCCGAAACCGGTCCCAAGATGCTTGTTTCCTGTCCAGGGAAGACATGGCTTGGCAGTTTGGGCTGGAATATTCCCATGAGGCACAGGGTCAGACTGATTTGCATATGGCCATGTCTGAACTGGGGTGGCTGAGTGAGCTAAAGAATGGTGATGGATTAAACACAGATCAGTTGACTGGGGGTGTGTGTTTGATTCACTCAAACGCTCCGTCCATCATCCCCTTTTGTATCGCTTTGGGAATCCCATCAGCAGAGGCTCTGCCGCAACAACCCCCCTGTTGCCAGCCAGGAAGCTCCGGACCAGCCCACTCTGCAACCGCCGAGCCCGGCCCGTGCCACAGTGATCCAAGACCAAGATGACGTCCCCCCGGCGACTGGGACCCGAAGTCCAGTGCCCAAAGACCCTCCTCGACGAACCAGACGACGCCTGCAGACTCAGAACCAGGGCCACCCCCAACCATGACCAGCTGAGGGTAAGCTTTTCAGACACCCAAAGAAACCCCTGCACCCGGCGCCCTACAGCCCCCTGTGCCTCCCTTTGGGGTACCTACCTGTGCTCCAAGATGCCAACTTACCTCTCAACGTGCTGGTCGCCCCTGGAGAGTCTGCGCCCCGAGGAGCCTGCAGACTTTGTTCCCTTTTTACCTTTTCAATTGAATAACTTTGAGCGCCCGACGGCTCAAAAGCACCCTGCCGCCCAGCCGCCTGAGTACCGCTGGCTGTGCCACATTTGTCCTATCCTGCTTCCCCCTTTGTCCTAAGCAAGTGACCAGGAGCCCAGCTCCCACAGCCGTGTGGCCTGCTAGCCAGCAGCCACCAACCTGAGGCCCCCTGTCCCCCGTTGGATAACATTGGGCCTAACTACCTCTGCACCCGGCAGCCCCCTGCGCCGCTGAGGGTGAACCAACTGTACCTACCTGACCCTGGGGGACCCCTGAGTCTATGCCCAGAACCTTAACTTCACCAGCTGAGTACTCACCTGGAAACCAGTAACTCACTTACCTGCCATTGGTTAACATTGACTGGTTTGACTCGAAAAAGCTTCTGTCTACTTTTGAAAACTTAAAATATTCCTATAAAATCAGCCGAGTAACGAATTCCGAAGTACTCACCTGTGATCAGGAGAGAAGCCAGTACTGTACATTGTAGCCCAGTATTGAACCACAAAAGTAATCCGAACCGGGTTTCCCCTTAACCTGTATTTTCTCCATAGGAATCCATTGTCTGCTTTTCTATGAAATTTCTTCTAAGTGTCTACTTTTGAAAACTTGAAATATTCTTTAAAATTCGCACATACTACTGAAACGTAATTACTCACCAGTGCAGGACCTAGGAGCCCAGTACTGGATTACAAAAGTAACGAGAACATACTTTACCTGCAACCTGAATTTTCTCCCATTGGATAACACTGTCAGATTTTCCCTGAAAAGTTTCTAAGTGTGAACTTTTAAAATACCTTTTTATTCCTTAAAAATCATTGCAATAACCAAAACGTTTTTACTAAACTGTTTCCAGCTTAGACACTAGACTGCATCTAGGATCCATTCCTGGACTTACAAAAGTAATCTACAAAAGTAATCAACTGTAATTGTGTAGAAAAACCCATTGAGCTCAATTCTAAATTGTGTGTAGAACTGTTTTGCCTATTGCAACCCCTGTACCTATTGTGTTTACCAAGTCATTGCTTTTCTGCAAAGCAATAAACTGAGATTTCTCATCACTGAGAAAAGTATACCTTGATACCTGTTGGTTCTAAAAAAAAGCAACTATATCTTTTGATATAAAAACAATTGGCCTGGAGTTCAGTCCTTGAGTGTGTGAAACCTTTTGCTGACTGAGTGTGTACAGTACAAAAGGGGGTGGTGATGGACGGAGCATCTGAATCAATCAAACACTCACACCCAGTCAAAAGATCTGGGTTTAATCCATCACCGTTCTTTAGCCCACTCCGCCACCCCAGTTCAGACATGGCTATATGCAAATCAGTCTGACCCTGTGCCTCATGGGAACAGTCCAGCCCGAACTGTCAAGCCATGTCTTCTCTGGACCGGAAACAAGCTTCCGAGGACCGGTTTCTGGCATTCCAGCCGTCTTCAGCCCGGCTTGCTTGAATCCAGTGGCAAAGTGAGCAAGGGACTCACGTCTAAGCATACCCTGCCACACTTATGGAGGCCAAAAGGAGTACAAAAGGGGGTGGTGATGGACGGAGCATCTGAATCAATCAAACACTCACACCCAGTCAATAGATCTGAGTTTAATCCATCACCGTTCTTTAGCCCACTCTGCCACCCCAGTTCAGACATGGCTATATGCAAATCAGTCTGACCCTGTGCCTCATGGGAACAGTCCAGCCCGAACTGCCAAGCCATGTCTTCTCTGGACCGGAAACAAGCTTCCGAGGACCGGTTTCTGGCATTCCAGCCGTCTTCAGCCCGGCTTGCTTGAATCCAGTGGCAAAGTGAGCAAGGGACTCACGTCTAAGCATACCCTGCCACACTTATGGCGGGCAAAAGCAGTACAAAAGGGGGTGGTGATGGGCGGAGCATCTGAATCAAACACTCACACCCAGTCAAAAGATCTGGGTTTAATCCATCACCGTTCTTTAGCCCACTCCGCCACCCCAGTTCAGACATGGCTATATGCAAATCAGTCTGACCCTGTGCCTCATGGGAACAGTCCAGCCCGAACTGCCAAGCCATATCTTCCCTGGACCGGAAACAAGCTTCTGAGGACCGGTTTCTGGCATTCCAGCCGTCTTCAGCCCGGCTTGCTTGAATCCAGTGGCAAAGTGAGCAAGGGACTCACGTCTAAGCATACCCTGCCACACTTATGGCAGCCAAAAGCAGTACAGAAGGGGGTGGTGATGGACGGAGCATCTGAATCAATCAAACACTCACACCCAGTCAAATGATCTGGGTTTAATCTATCACCGTTCTTTAGCCCACTCCGCCACCCCAGTTCAGACATGGCTATATGCAAATCAGTCTGACCTTGTGCCTCATGGGAACAGTCCAGCCCGAACTGCCAAGCCATGTCTTCCTTGGACCGGAAACAAGCTTCCGAGGACCGGTTTCTGGCATTCCAGCCGTCTTCAGCCCGGCTTGCTTGAATCCAGTGGCAAAGTGAGGAAGGGACTCACGTCTAAGCATACCCTGCCACACTTATGGCGGCCAAAAGCAGTACAAAAGGGGGTGGTGATGGACGGAGCATCTGAATCAATCAAACACTCACACCCAGTCAAAAGATCTATGTTTAATCCATCACCGTTCTTTAGCCCACTCTGCTACCCCAGTTCAGACATGGCTATATGCAAATCAGTCTGACCCTGTGCCTCATGGGAACAGTCCAGCCCGAACTGCCAAGCCATGCCTTCCCTGGACCGGAAACAAGCTTCCGAGGATCGGTTTCTGGCATTCCAGCCGTCTTCAGCCTGGCTTGCTTGAATCCAGTGGCAGTTTGGGCTGGACTGTTCCCAAGAGGCACAGGGTCAGACTGATTTGCATATAGCCATGTCTGAACTGGGGTAGCAGAGTGGGCTAAAGAACGGTGATTGATTAAACCCAGATCTTTTGACTGGGTGTGAGTGTTTGATTGATTCAGATGCTCCGTCTATCACCACCCCCTTTTGTACGACTGAGTGTGTACAACAAATCCTTTACACTGTCTTCCTGTACTGCCTTACTGCTCGACCAAGCTACCACTTTTCAGAATAAGGTCAGTCCTGCCTTTATCCTCTGTTATACCTTTGGGGTTGGTGGCCTCTATACACACTGCACCTTACTTTGGTCCAGTACATATAGAGCCACTTTCTCACAGCCGGGTTCCGCCAGAAGTAGGCAGAGGCGGTTGAGGAGCCAAAGAACCTGCGGATGGAGATCAACAGGAAATAAGGAACCAGGACAAGTGACGCTGCCTGCTGCAATGCAGTTGGCCACTGGAAGGCCACGTAGGCCTTGGGAGTGGTGGGGGGGGGGGGGGGGGGGAGTAGGGCAGCATTGGGGGGGGGGGGCAGTATGGGGTGTTAGTATTTTTGGTTGAAGCAAAGCCCCAGACTCGCTGCTACTTCTTAAAACGTTTTTTTTCTCGGTTGACCAAGAAAGGCACAGACACAGTGGCGTGATCAAGCCAGACCTGTAATTAAAGATTAAGAAAAATAGAATGTGTTCTTGGTAGTGGCGTCAGGCCATCTTTAAATAAACTAGTTTCTCTGTGCTGCATGTTGATATTATACAGATTCATTATTATTGTTCAACGTGACATGTTTCAATATGTCCTAGCTGACTAGTTTGGAGCTGGAGAACCAGGTTCGGGCTTCGGCTAGCTTCCTGTGATTCTAGACAAATCACTTAATCTTCCTGTGCCCACTAAACATGAATGTGTCCTTGTCTGGTCTAACTTGTTCTCATGTAAAGCACCTCTACACCTTCCGTCGAGTTCGCTCTATATAAAACTGCAAAGAAAAAAAACCCTGGCGTACCCCCATTTAAAAAGCGGAAGCTGCACTAAGCAGTATGAATCACACGCTAAATGCAACAGATTAACTAAGACCTTCTGCGGACCAAACCATCCTACTGAAGATTAAAGCTGTGCCAAGAAACACATCTGCATACTCCTCAGAGCTTGAGGTAAGTTTTACTTTAGAAAAATACATATTTTTAATACACAAATGCTTTTAGCGGTCTGGAGCAATGGTCTTCTGTGAACACTATGAGCTGAACAGTTATGTTGCATTGAGAACCTGGAATTGTATTCTTTTTTTTTTTTGGTGGTCTTCTACAAATGTTACGGTCTCTGTAAACATGATCAAGGTAATTCAAGCTGGAGCATACCACAAGGATTGCCTCAATTCGATTAAGTTAATATTACCTCATAAGTGCCGAGTGTTGCAGTGGGAGTTATTGGCAGTATTGTGATCTCCAGCAGGGTATTCACGCTGCACGAGGGCAGCCGTTCCTGCAAATTGAGAGCACTGTGCGCCGAGCGTCACGAGGACGTCCAGGCAGCGCGACGTACGCGGACTCCGAGACTTGTGTGCACACACAGCATCAAGACACCCCCATAATTACCACTTCCTGTGGGAGTGGGCATAACCATGGCCAACAAGTTTCTATATTACCAAAAACCAAAATGGTGACACCCTTCTTCAGCTACCACTTCAGGTCTGTGAGTAAAACACACCTCTTGAAGGACAAGTTACTTACCTTCGGTTACGCCTTATCTGGTAGAAACATGTTCTAGCAGCAGATTACTTGCCTTTTAACTTCCAAGTGTCATGCGTGATACAGAAGATTTTTCATTGCAATTCCCTGCATGCTGGTAGATGGTGTCAGTCAAATCGGCATGAGGTTGGCGGCGTGTTAGTCGTCATCACGTATGCGTTGTCAATGTAGCCGCCACTCCAGCATGCTGACGTCAGAACTTTTTCACAGCTTTCCACAACAGAAGCGCGGAGCTATGAAGTGACTGACCATGGTGTGTTAAAAAGTGACACAGCTAAGGCCCTGAAGGGGAACAGCCCTGACAATAAAAACAATTCCATAGTGTGGGGTGGATGGGTGAGACAGTAAGGAATCTGCAGCAAGATCATGCCTCTACCAGATAAGGCGTTACCGAAGGTGTTTAACTTGTCTATCTGACAGAAACATCTAACCGCTGATTCCTTACATTTGAACAGATACGCAAGCAATACCTTGCCCGGAGGGGGGACTGCAGAAACACTTTAGACCAGAAAGTCCTGCAGAACAGAGCAGCCAAATAGGCCCTCCCTGCGAACCTGAGAATCCAGACAATAGTGTCTGGGAACGCGTGCAGGGAAGCCCAAGTGGCCGCTTGGCAGATGTCAGTAATTAGAACACCACACTGGAGGGATGTTGTGGCTGCCTTCGCCCTGGCGGAATGGGCCCCATGGCCTTCAGGAAGCTGCTTCTTTGCCAAGGGGTAACATTTTAATACAGAGGATAACCCAATGTGAGATGGTCCTCTTTTGAACAGCACTTCCCTTCTTTCCTCCCAGGTACCCTATAAAGAGTTGGTCATGCACCTGGAGCTCTTTGTTGCGATCAAGGTAGAACGGTAATGCTCTTTTTGGGATCAAACACTGGAGACACTGACACTCCTCTTCTTTACAGAGGTGTGGAGGTACATAGAAAGTGGGCAGACTAGCAGACTGCTCCAGATGGAAGGTAACAATCTGGTCAGAATAGATACCCTGTCGAAGCACCATTTTGTCCGGAAATACGGTCCGGTTAGAAGGATGTGATCACAGTGCCTGCAGTTCACACACCCTTCTGGAAGAGGCGGTTGCCACCAAAAAAGCAGTTTTGATAGTGAGAAACCGTAGACAGCAGGTGTGCCGCGGCTCAAACGGTGCACACATCAAGAAAATAAGGACCAAATTAAAGTCCAATTGTAGCATAGGAGAAGAGGAAACAAATGGGTTAACCCCTTCAAGAATCCTTGCACCAGAGGGGACTTCAAAAGGGAAGGCTAATCTGGCAGCCGGAAAAAAGCTGAAGATTCACTATGCTGTGCATAGACTTTGTAGCGGTTTGTCCTTATTGTTGTGGCTGGGTGGAAGATGAGTACTGGTTACTGAATATGTACCGACTCTGGCTCTGGGTGTTGCACACTTCCGTTCAGCCTTGTTATCAGGCCCCTTCGTTTGGGAATCTGTGTGCTGGTACCTGTGCCATCTCCACTATTTGTGAGAACCAGGACTGTCTCGCCCACTCTGGTGCTATTTGCATCAGTGACATGATGCTGATCCTGCATTTGCTGAGTACCCTGTGTATCAGTGGTATCGGGGGAAAAGCGTATGCAAATGTCATTGACCAATTTATCCATAGCGCATTCCCTTGTGACCAATGGTCAGGTTGTCTGGAACCGAAGTGTTGGCATTTTGCATTCTGGTGTGTTGCAAGTACGTCTATTTGAGGTGTGCCCCACTTCCGGAATACTTTCTGTAATTCTTTTTGGTTGATCTCCCATTCGTAGGATGCTGACGTCTGTCTGCTTCCGCGTTGTCCTTCGCCTGGGAGATGTATTGCTAGTAGGTCTACCCTCAGTGGAATGGCCTATCTCCATATCTCCTGTGCTAGCCTCGATAGCGCTACTCACTGTGTTTCTCCATTTTGTTGATGTAAAGCATGGCTGTGGTGTTGTCTGTTTGGATCAATACCCTGTTTCCGTACAGCTCCTTCTGAAATGCTTTTAAGGCTAGGAACACTGTTTTTTAGTCCTAGGTAATTGATATGCTTGACCGCATCCTGTTACGACCATAGCCCCCTCACCTTGAGCTTTTTCATGTGCACAGCTGGGAGGTGTCTGTCTTGATGGTCACTGTTGGAGCTGATTGTGTGAATGGTTTCCCCTGTGATATGCTTTTTTCGTTCCACCACGCTATTTCCTAATGGACTGCGTGTGTGACAACCACTACATCTCCCAACTCCCCGTTGCCTGTGACCATTGCTGCTGTATCCATTCCTGGAATGGCCTCATGTGTAGTCTAATGTTTTGGACTAGGTGAATGCACAATGCCATCATTCCCCTCAGCTTGCTCACCGTCCTCACTGTCAGAACTTGCCCCTTGTGGTAATGACGTGTTTCCTTCAGTATTGCCAATGTTCTCTTCCTGCGGGGGAACACTTTGGCCTGTATGGTGTCGATCTCTGCCCCTAAGAATATCTTGATTTGCTCTGGTTCTGTTGACTATTTCTCCCAATGGATCGAGAAACTCAGTCGTGCCAGCGTTAGTATGACCTGCTGGATGTGTAGTTTGCATTGGCTGTACAAACTTGCCTTTGCGAGCCAGTTGTCGAGATAGGGGTATACCTGTATTCCTTGCCTTCGTAGGTGTGCTGCGGTAGCTGCTAGGCATTTTTTTTTAAAACCCTTGGTGCTGAATTCAGGCCGTATGCCAGTACTGTGAACTGGTAGTGGCTTTGGTTGTTCACAAACCTTAGCAGGCGCTTGTGTTTGTAGTTGATGGGGATGTGTAAGTAAGCGTCCTTTAAATCTATAGTGCCATGAAGTCCTCTTGTTGTTATTGTGGTATTACCTCTTGTAGGGAAGTCATATTGAATCTTTGAGTTTTTATGAATTTGTTCAGGAACCTTAATTCTAGGATACGTCTTAGTGTTTCGTCCACCTTTGGCACCAGGAAGTAAGTTAAGTAAACCCCTTTGTTCCTTTGGTTTTGCGGCACCACCTCTATTGCTGAGCAGTTCTTGCGCCACTAGTAGCAAGAGCGAGAGCTCCTTTGCGGAGTGTGCCTTGCTTCTTGGTTCTCTGTTCGGAGGTTGTTTTTCTAACTCTATACAGTATCCGTATTGTATGATGTTTAGTATCCATTTGTCCAATGTGACCTTCCTCCATTCCTGGATGAAGTCTCTTATTCTTCCCCTACCGGTGTTTAGTGGTCGAGGTACTGTTTTTTGTTGAAAGTTTGGCTGCAGTTTTCCTTTATGTGTTTCCGCCCACCCAGAGGTGTTGTTAGGGTGGTGGTCTGTTTCATGGTGAAGTCACGTGGATGAGGGCTGTTGGCCTCCCTTTCGTGTTTGTCCTCGTCCGTTTCCGCGCCCTCGAAAGGACTGTCCCTGGGGCTGGTACTGCCACTTCTGCTGCTGCTGTCCCTGCTGCTGTTGGCCTTGGTTGGTCCCTTGGTAGCCTTGCTGGAACGTTTGGTGCGATGAGGTAGGCATGTTGCCTCTTCTACCACCTGGTCTTCTTGTGGGTGTCCCCCCTTCTCATCCCTCTGAATTGCAATGCTCCCATGGACCTTGCTGTCTCGTTGTCCTTCTTGAGCTGCGTCAACTTGTCGTCAACTGGTGTGCCAAACAGTTGCTCTCCGTTGAAAGGTGTATTCAGGGTGTTGCTTTGCACCTCTGACTTGAATCCTGAAATTCTGAGCCATGTGTGTCGTCTCTCGGTCACTCCTAACATAATTAGCCTGCTTGACGTTTCTGCAGCATCCAACGCCGATTTTAGGCATGTGTTTGCCATGCTTTTGCCTTCTTCTACCAGGTGAGCTGCCCTTTGTTGGTACTGGTCTGGTAGATGCTTTAGAAGCTGGCCCACTTCATCCCTGTGTTGTATGCGTGCCTGTTGATCAGGGCGTTGGAGTTTGCGATGCACCAATGGAGTGCCACATTTCTCTCCACCTTTCTCCCTGTGAGATCCATCCTCCTACTCTCCTTGTCTGGAGGTGGTATGGCATTAGCGGGTACATTGGCCCTCTTCCTAGCCGTTGCTGCAATGATGAAGTTGGCTGGCACTGACCCTTGGATGTATGCAGGGTCCTTTGAATAATGCTTATACTTCTTCTCCGCTCTAGGAGTCTCAGCTTTGTATACTGCTGGTTCCTTAAAGGCCTCTCTGCTGGTTCCTTAAAGGCCTCTCTACCTTGATCTAGCACACTAGGGAGCATGGGCAGGAATTGGCTCCTAGTTTGTTGAGGCAGTAGAGTCGCCAGGAGAAAACATGCCTTGGGCTTTTCCTCTTCCATTTTCACACCATATGTCTGTGCAGCCTTTTGGACAACCATGGTATAGATCCCTATGTCGTCTGGCGGAGAGGGCCTCGAAGGGTGTTTACCCCTTCTTCCGGCGATTTGGCGTCAAGATCTTGCCATTCTATGTCTTGTGCCTCCGAGGATGTCAAGTCCCGGTAGGGTTGCAGATCTTCGTTGCCTTTTCCCTAGAAATAATAGTCTTCGTCCTCCAGTTTCTCGACTGGTTCGGGCTTTTTCAGCTTTCTCGTCGTCTCTTTCTACTTCGAGCGCGGGTTACGGCGGGGTGGTGTATTGGCTCATCTTCTCGTCGAAGTCCTTTCTCTGCTGCAGAACGCTCGCCATTTCGGCCTCGGGCCTCCTCGTCTTCCTCTCCATCTCGGCGTCATGTTCGGCGTCGAGGGTTGGAGCGCTTCTCTTCGGGGCAGACTACGCCGGCCCTTCCTTTCTCGGCGCCGAGGTGTCCTTTTCGAGGGCAACCTTCGATGATCTTGGTTTTTCTAGCGCTTTCGGCGATTGGGAGTCCTTTTCGAAGGATCTACTCGGCTCACTGTCCCTGGTTGCTGTTGCCTTCGTCGAGTGTTTTGGCGGCAATGCTCCCTTAGAGGACTTGGCTTCACTTCTACAAGTGTCGCTTGGGGCTTTAGCATCACCCTTTCGAGTGTTGCTCGAGTTTTTAGGGGTCGACGACTCCCTTACCTTCTTCGACGTCTTCTTATGGACCTCGACGACTGGACAGTCCTCTGGTCCTTCGGCGAGGTTGTCCTCCTCTCCACTGGAAAGGCCCAAGTCTTGAAGCGATGGAGGTGGTCCCTGCCCCTGCGTGTTGTGGTTCGCCCTAATCTGCCTCTCCCTTACTCTGAGGTTTTTGGGTGTAAACGCCGAGCACGCATAGCAGCCTTCACTGCTGTGGTTGAGCGGCAGGCAGAGGTTGCAAACTCGATGCTGGTTCTTCTGTGCGTATTTGTGGTGACAATTGGTGCAAAACTTGAACGTGGTTTTGTCCATCCCCGCACTCAGGGACATCCCTGCGTGTGCATTCTCTGTAGAACGTAGAGATCTTTGTCATAAACCTTCTCCCTCGTCGTCCCGGTTACCTGACCTGTAGTCCGGTGAAGCTGAAAACTTTATTTCCGACTATTTTCTACGATTTTTCTTGATTCTTCCTCCAAAAACTCTGGCACTCTCCGGCAACGATGTAGACCCAATGGCGGAAAAAAGTATCTGAAGATGGCGACCAAAGGTGGGAGCTTCTGGAGGAAGAACGTTGAGGTCACGAAGGATACCAAATTGTGGTATGTCGACACCCACCTGGGCTACGGGAAAAAAAGAGAAAAAAAAAAGACTACAATTCCAGACCCAACCACTAGATGGCGGAATAATGCACAGCATAGTGAATCCAGAAAGATTCACGCTGCAAAACCAAGCCTTTCCTGGGCGTAGGTAGTTACACCTCCCCCAGGCCAGAAACAGAAATATGTGGCAAGGGAGTATTAAACGCTTTGCCGCCTTTGTACCGCGACCCACAATCTCTCCTGCTATCAGGAACAGGCCCCCTTCTGTCTCCCCTCCTTTTCTGCGGGAAGACTGGTGGGAATAATTAGCACAGGCCAGGTGTACCCATCTCAGCCAACTCCACCTCTCAAGTGGGGGAGACGAGGTAAAGCCCATTCTTCAGTACCCGCCATCTTGCAGATGGCAGGCACTCTCCAATCAGGATTATGGATTGTGCCCACTCCCCCAACTGGGATGAGCACACCAAGCCCACTGGCTAATGACTTAGAGAACCCTAAAACGCCCCCTAAACACAGTATTTAGGTGGCAGCCCTAAACCCAGAAGGCAGGTTCCTGCCGCAACCTACGAAGAAGGACTAAAGAAGAAGCCAAGCAGAGGAGACTGCAGAGAAGAACTGACTTCGCCCCAGCCCTACCAGCTAGTCTGCGGTTTGCAGAGATCCAGCTCGAAAATTTGCCTTGCCTGCAGCCAGCAACCTCCAGAACCCCAGGGAGGATATCCTGTGAACAGCAGCTCTGTTCAAAAGAATCTCCAAAGTAGGACTCCGAGCCTGCTGAAAACAAAGAAACCTAACACCTGGTACCCCCACTGCCCAAGTCGCCTAGGGCCCGAGTGGCCCACCGGTCCCAGCGAGGTCCTCCAGCGCTCCAGAGTCAGAGTCCACTGTGGGTGATCCCTCCAGGACTCCTGGACATCGTCTGCAGCCTCTGCACGGCGACCCCCCACTGCGAGTGACCCTGCATCCTGCGCCCTGGAGAAGAGGACCTGAGGTGCACCTATGTCCCCAAGCCCTCCAACATCCCTGCTCAGCTGTTGGTTCCTCCCGGAAGACTTCCTGGACTGAGCCTGCAGCCAAAAACCAAAACCGGCATATTCCTATTGAAAACAGGTCACCTGAGGCCTCAAACACCCTGCACCAGGTCGCCCCTGTGCCGCTGAGGGTGTATCTTGTGTGCTAAATCGGATCCCCTTTTGCCTTCAGCTTAGCGTCCACTTCCAAGTGGTGTGCCCGTGAGCAGCAACCAACTGGAGGCCCCCTTTCCCCCTTTGGATAGCACTGGGCCTCAGCACTCTGCACCCGGCCGCCCTAGTACCACTATGGGTGTATTGAGAGTGCATACTTGACCCTGGGGGAACCCTGGTTCTAACCCCAGAAACCTAACTCCCACAACCAAGTACTTACCTTTAAACTGATAATTTCATTTCCTTCCATAGGACTGCATTGACAGCTTTTCAGTGAAAAAAGTTGTGTGGAGTAGAAAATTGTATGAGGACTTAAGAAACTGTGTTTACAAAAACTGACTGACAACTTTTACTTAGGAAATGTCCCAGTGTAATACCTAGGCATATCAGAGTAGAAAAAGTAATCTGAATAGTAAGTTTAAAAGAAATTGAAAAGTAACTGAAAAGTAATTTCAACTGTCTCTGAACATTTGACCTACTTGTATAAACATTCAACTATATTATCAGAAAAGTACTTTTTTTATTTACCTGCACCAAGTCTGGCTTGGTTCTAAAAATAAAATACAACTAAATAATATTTGTATACAAAACACATTTGTCAGAGTTCAGTCTTTGAGTGTGTGACATCATTTTTTGCCTTAATGTGTACAATAAATGCTTAACTCTGCCCGCTGATAAAGCCTTACTGCTCGCCTACACTTCCACAAATAGAGAGCAAATTATTATCTACTTTTACCTCCGCATACCTGTGGGGTTCCACTTAAGTCCATGCACACCATACCTTACTTTGGTATAGTATATACAGAGCTAGCTTCATACACCTGGTTAGAAGGGACTCAGTACACTTCCAATCAAACACATTCAGTACCAGCAAGCAAACAGTGGGGGTGACCATACTTTCCTACACTATCTAGTCACCTGACTCCAGGGCGGAAAGAAAGTGGGTCAATGTAAGCGTACTGAACTTGTTCTGTCAGCAGAAGAAGTTAAGTGGCTAAGGTCTAGGACAGGGCAGAGGCCTCTGTCCTTTGTCAGAAGAACCAGTCCCGATTTCGGATGCCGGCACCCTCTGTATTGCTTCCTAGGATAAGAGTTTGAACATGGACATGTGGTTCTAAAGGAAATGTTGTGGTGCGGGTGGCATGTCGGGGTTGAGCAGAGGGGTTGAGGGAGCTTAGGACTAAAATTTAAAAAATACCCACTGGGCACAATCTTGAGCACCTACTGACATGCTTCTTCTTAGGTGGGGGGGATGATGCAAGCCGCCTATTGGCCGATCATGCATCACAGAGGACAAGTTAAAGGAGTTTTGCAGCAGCTGCGGGTCGATAGGCTGGGCTTTGTGCATGTTGTTGTCCCTGGCAACCTGGACGCTGTCAGTCTGATCCCAAACCTCAACCTCGAAAGGAGAGGGAAATCTTTTGCTACTGAGGAGGTATTAACTTTGTATGTAGCAAATACCGAAACTTCAAAAGGAGCACTGCAGCTGGGGGATATGCTAAGCTGGCGAAACTAAGGCCAATGAGAGTGCACTATCTTCACTCCAAACTGTCTAGAGTTGTTAAAGAGCATGTTCATAAGAGACTGTTGGAAATCCACAGAAAAAACAGTGGAGCGAATCCAGACACGGCACCTAAGCACCACACTGGTGCCAAATGCTCTACTCAGGCAGTTGGTACTGACCAGACTTGATATAATATTTTGTCACATCTTGACCAAGATCAGCTTTTGTAAGTTTTGATGGACCTTGTCTGACTACTGGCAAGATATATGCCACTTTGTCTCATAATGTTTGTGAATATCTGCCCAGAAGGCATGCAGTGTTTACTGATCTGACGGCAAGGCTGGGCGAAGAGATCTTCTATTTGGCAAATGCCCGCATTCTTTTCAATTCCCTGTCTAACAGGGTTATCACGAAGGCATTGGGGTCCAACCAGCTTGACCATGCCTGAACAACAAGGCACTCCAGTGTGGGACGTTGCAATTGTAAGTCTGGATCCCCACAAGCCAGCCTCTGCTGCCTCGCTACCGGTCTATTGACCGGAGGGCAAGATGTGTTTTGACTAGGTGCCCACTGGCATGTCAGTTAAGGCCATGCGAAAGGTAAGCAGAGACTCCTGATTAAGGACCTCTGTTAGGAGAGTAGTTTTGACTGCCTGGGTTGAATTAAGCATCTCAGCAGCACTCTGAATCACTGTGGCGAAGGATGCAGACTCTTCAGCAGCCACAGCAGGATTTGATGAGATGTCTGGGGAGGTATCTGGACCACTAGCACCCTGGAGGTCATCAAATATATTGCCTTTGTCAGTGTTCGTTGTCGTCCTCCTCAAGATTCCCCAATTCACAGTGTGGGATCTAGTCTTGCTCAGAATGTGCATATGGTGCAGGTCTGTGTGGTCTTTCTGCTTAATTCAGAGACTCTGTCCCTCACCACCCCTTGTTGTAAATATGTCTGTGTGGTACAGCATGGGACTCTGAATCCAACAATATAGTCGGCTCGCCTTCCGGCGTTGGTGATGTTGAGGTTGAGGTTGGGATGATTTTAGCATCAGTGGTGTTAGATGTGGCACAAAATGCAGGATGTGCAGAGCGCCGAGCATGGATCCATGCATTGCATCAGGGCTATGTTTGGTGGAGCCAAAGCTGGGGACAAAGACGGTCTTATTGAGAGGTCCAGGGGCACAGTGATGTTGAGGTTGGGATGATTTTAGCATCAGTGGTGTTAGATGTGGCACAAAATGCAGGATGTGCAGAGCACCGAGCATGGATCCATGCATTGCATCAGGGCTATGTTTGGTGGAGCCAAAGCTGGGGACAAAGACGGTCTTATTGAGAGGTCCAGGGGCACAGTGGAGGACAGATCCATTGACTGTAGACCAGACCCAATGGAGGACCCCTCATATCCGTGGGGCCAGATACACTTCAGAGGTATCCGATGAGGCACCAAAAAGGTGGTCCATGGGCGCCTTCAGCTGCTGGAACTGCGGTGGCGTTGCAGGCCATTCGGGGTTGGACTGCAGCAGAACTAGCGTATGAATCGGTTCCTTAGAAGAAAACAACTCAGTGGCCTAGAGGTGTTAGGGTCGTAGCTCTCCTCCAAAAGGTGGGAGTGGTGGGACAAAGGAGATCCTAACTTTAGATTTCTTTTGCTTCTCATAGTACTTCCTCAACTTACCTGAGGTCCGTGACTTCGAAGATAACCAGTCATGGGAGCAGCCTCTGAAACGGGAATGCATCTACCACAAGTTTTTAACCAGGAATGTTGCAACTTCGACAGTGAATGTTTTCAACCTCAAGAGTTCAGAGTTTGCTCATTTGGCTTCAAAGTCTTGGATTACCTTTTTGTTTTTGGGGAGTACAGGCATAACACCAATTCATGTTTGGAGCTGAGGCACGAAAGACAGAAATTGTGAGTCTCCATTGCTAACAAGTGCCAATCACTGTCAAAATATGGCTTAAATCATGATGTTTTAAGGGTTGCCACTATCTGCACACTGATTAAATTTGAGGGGAGAAACTGTCAGTAGTAACAGGATTCAAGAGCTCTGGATCCGCATCTGCAGGCACGGAAAGAAAAGGAATAACATCTGTGCACATATTGGGACCCTCACATCATGCCTGGGGCAGGAAGGACCTCATGTAGAGTCACCGGACGCTATCAGTCAATATGCAGGCGAACTGTTAGTAAAGTTACCGGACCCAGTCTGGAACCTCCGGAAATTCACATTATGAGGGATCCACAGTTAGAAGTCTCTATCAGAAGATCCTGGTCTGGTGACATATCCATCACAGGAGCTTTGTACAGAGTTAGACAATATGCCACTTCTGAAGTGGGAAGAGGTGGAAAGGTTGAAATAATGCAGACTCACTGTGATGCATGTCCTGAGGACTCTCTGAGATCTACAAGAGATCAGATTATTTCCCAATATTAACATGGATGGGTGTTCATTAACATTGACGGCACCCACATGATCCTCCATGCATTTCAACCCTTCAAGTAGACTCTCAGCCTACCTCCTACACTGTAGTGTCTTGAATGGGGCCAGTGGAATTTCCTTCAGAGGAACAGGCAGTGGTGGTAGCGACAGCACTGGTGTCTGCGTCTACAGTGGCATAGAGACAGGATGGAACGGAGAAGGTCCTCGCCTTAGAACAGTGTAGGAAGGCTCAACTGTAGGCCCAGGCAGAAAACGAGTGATGCTCTGCAATGAGGGAAGGGCAGTTGACAAACACTCCATGGCAATAACAGCGATCAGTAGGGATCCAAACCCACCAAAATATTTACTCCATTTTGTTGGTGAACAGGGCTCAGCCATCGGTGCCAGAGCCAAAAGAGCATTAGTGGAGGTAGCACCAGAGCCAGCAGTGTCAGAAGGGACCTCCTAAGGAGGAATAATCTCCTCATCTGAGCTCGATGATAATCCTGGGCAAAGAGCCATGAGAAGTTTGGCATCTCTTTCCTTGATTGCCTTGGAGTTACATGTCAAGTCATGGTTGCATGATCTTGAGTCCTAAGACCCAGGGACCAGAAGCCAGCTTAATGGGGTTGGCGATCAACATCTGGCAGTCAAAGTTGCAACAGCATTTAAACACTGATTTTTTGAGTGGGAGACATATCCTTAATGCACTGCATCAGCTGACAGAAAAGAAATCTGGGGTAAAAAAAATGTGCCTATAGACTCTGGAGAGAACCTCAGGATCCATGTCAAAAAGCGCTGACAAAAAGGAATAGAGGTCAGAGTGGGCACTCTATGGCTCCAAGGACATCACTACGGCTACACTTCCAGTATGACGAAGGAGCCAGTGCCCCCTTACTGGAATAGAAGCACTAGTTTCAAAGTTTCCATATCCAGCCTAGCACCTAGAATAATCAAGAGGTGAGGAATCTGTAGTTAGGAGAAGCCATCAACACTGGTAGAATCCAGCTGAGTTATATTGCATATAGGGTGTATTTTTAACTTCCCTCAAGACTTTTTGCAGGACTTCACAAGTGAGCAGTCCTGCAATCTGGGGTGGTAACAGGACCGGACCGCTGCTTCAAACAATACCCAGTCTTCTGTTCGGGGCTGTCCAGCTTCGCTTCTTGTGCCCGGGCTCTATTTAGGTGCATGAGGGCATATTTCTCATATGACGAGTGCATGGAGATGCCTCTGTTTGGGTGGTCATCCCCAAGTTTTTTTAATGATACTGCTAGTTCTTTGTCTAAGAGTTTGTACTGAGGCCTCCTAACCAGACCTCAGTGACAGTGACCTGATCCTACAGTGTATGCCAAATTGGCTGTATCCAATTGGAAGTGGCTACCTTACCTGTAAGTCCCTAGTATATGGTACCCAAGGCAAATTAAGTTAGCTGGGTACCTCAGGGATTGCAGAACTGGTCGAGCCACCCTGGAGGTCCCCAAGTAAAATGAGTCTCCCAGTCCGCTAGTGCGGACGCGTGATTGGGGAGAGACAGCACCTAATACACGGAGAGAGTGAGCACTGTGGTGCAAATTGATAGCGCATTTTTAAACTTTGTTCTAATAACGTATTTTAAACTGTTTGTGGTCCTGCCACTTTTACATTGTGATTGCACTGCACCACCGGTCCTATTCTGGAGATCTTTTTATGCCCAACTGTATTTTGCACACATTGTCCAGCTTACCTGTTGCCTATTCTCCCCGGTCCACTGCGACTCCGTCGATTGTTGTGGAGGAAGAATACGCCCACATCCGGTTTACGGAGGTTAGCGCTTGAGCGGCCTGACCCCCATAAAACCGGCTGTGTTTTCGACCGCGCGGCGGACGCGCCCAGCAGGCGTGCCGGCGGCGCGCCAAAGGCAAGCCTGTCTGCGCCCGTCCGCGTCCCGGAGGCGGGCGGAACTGGAAACGCTACCGGTTCTAGTCTAGGCCAAGACAATCCATTAAGGTATGATAGCGTTGCGCTAAGAAAATACACCCCCCCGCTCATAAATGCCATAACCTTGTCCTGTAACATGTGTAATTGGACTGACTCCCACTATTCAGCAAATGCACCCGACCCCGTGCTTAACACGACGGAACGAGATAAGAGGAGCCAGGGAAACCTTAATGTTTACCTGCTCAATGTAAGATCTCTTAACAAAAACGCCCAGCATATCTCTGACCTGATCTCAGAACTAAGTCCTGACATATTTTTCTTAACGGAAACCTGGCTCTCCGACACCTCCAACCCCACCTTGGCAATATCACTACCCATGGGCTACTCCATTCTTAGGAAGGACCGCTTATCTGGGAAGGGTGGAGGTGTTGCCATGATCTTTAAAAATGAAATTTCGGCCAAGATTCTCCCTATGGATGAAATCGTGGGTGCAGAGAGCCTGTGTTTCTACTGTACATTATCCGCCCATCAATCCCTGGCGGGGGTTTTATTATACAGACCCCCAGGCCACTCAGGACCTTTCTTAAAAGCCATCACCGATACTATAGCACCACTTGCCCTAAAATATAACCAATTTCTGGTCCTAGTAGACTTTAATGTCCATATGGACAAATCTGAGAGTGCTGAGAACATTTTAGTAGGTGAGACCCTTAATGCTCTGAACCTGCTTCCCCTCATAAATACACCTACCCATGAGAAGGGACACATATTAGACCAGATTTTCTCTAACACCCCGTGCCACTCCGAAGAACCCATCCCTTTGGTCTGGACGGATCACTTCCTGCTAAAAATGACACTGGCCACAATCAGGAAACCAGTTCACACCAACACTAAACCGCCCCTTCTTAAATGTAGAGCTCTTCATAAGATAACTCAAGAGGCCCTCAGCTCCGCACTGCAAAAGCACTCGCTTGTCAGCAGTAATGAATTAGAACTGGATGCCTCCAATCTAGAAAAATGGATAAAGCAGGGAGTGGAGACCATAGCACCCGAGACTCTACGGTCCCAACGGACTATACATCGCTCTGCACCATGGTTTAATGAAACCTTACGCAAATATAAAAGTGTCTGCAAACAGCTAGAAAGGACATGGAGGAAAAACTTTAGCGACAATAGTAAATTCCTCTATAAAAACGAACTAAAAACCTACCACCAGAAAATCCTGGCGGAAAAGAAACGGTTCTTTGAAACTAAAATTGACTTATCAGTCAATAAAAGTAAGGAAATATATAAAATTGTTGAAAACTTCACCTCACCGCCAGCAGCTGTCCCCAACTGCGTAGTCTCTGAAGTCTGGACACACCAAATAGCAGACTTCTTCCACAGGAAGATAGTCGATATACAGATTTCCCTCAACCCCTCCACTAAGACACTCACCGACTCATCCCCGCCACACGTCAAACCATTACCAACCGCCACCTTCCTTCAATTCCCCTCCATTACATTAGCTCAATCCCTAAAAATTATGAGGAATTTAAAATCCGGCTCTCCATTAGACCCCTGCCCAGCCAAAACATTGGCATCTGTGGCTGAGGTGATCAATGCCGAGGTCAATAGTGTGCTGAACCTATCTCTGAGCAGTGGCCAGGTCCCAGCCATTTGGAAACACGCCAAAATTCTGCCACTGCTAAAAAAGCCTACAGCAGATCCTTTAATGGTGTCTAATTATAGACCCATCTCACTCCTGCCTTCCATTGCTAAGGTCATTGAAAACCATGTGAACTCTGTTACCACCGAATTTATGGAGTCGAACAACTGTCTCTATACGAGCCAATCAGGATTCCGAGCTGGCTTTAGCACCAAATCAGCTCTCCTCGAAATATCAGAATCCATTAAAATGACCCTTGACGCAGGTGGGAGTGCAGCTCTGATTCTGCTTGATCTTTCCGCAGTTTTCGACACCGTGCCCCATGTGAGACTCCTACAGAGACTGAGAGACTGTGGGGTGGGGGACACGGTGTTGAAGTGGTTTTCTTCTTTCTTATAAGACCGAAGGCAGGAAGTCTGGATTCCACCTTTCTCCTCACTCATGCCTCCCACGGAGGTGGGTGTTCCACAGGGCTCTATTCTGAGCCCATTATTATTTAATCTCTACATGGCCCCTCTCGCCCTGCTGGCCGAAGCGGCTGGAGCCATGATTATATCCTACGCTGACGACACCCAGCTTCTGCTCACTTGTAAGAAGGGAGAGGCTCTGGATGGCGACAAAATAAGGAACTGTTTAAGACAGGTCTTTTCCTGGTTTAGCCACAACCAGCTTCAGTGCAACTCCGCTAAATCAGAAATAATTATTTTCAGAGTCTCGGACCAGGATGCCTGGAGACAGTGGTGGCCACCTGATATGTCCCCCCCTCAGACCTTGGTGGGAGTAGCCAAAAACTTAGGTGTCAAACTGGACAACACATTGAACTTGAAGACCCAAGTTCAAGCTGTGGTGGGCACCTGTTATGGAACCCTGAAAATGCTCCGGAGATTTCTTCCCCTTCTGTCCCTCTCCCACAGAAGGACCGTGGTCCAGGCCCTTATCACCTCCAGGCTGGATTACGCTAATGCCCTCTATTTGGGTCTCCCAGAACACCTTCTCGGAAAACTCCAGGTCGTGCAGAATTCGGCCGCAAGAGCCATCCTTATGCTGGGCCCCAGAGTCCATATCTCGCCTCACCTAAAGAAACTGCACTGGCTTCCCATCCGACACAGAATCAAGTTCAAAGCCCTATCCATCGCCTTCAAGGCCTTACACGGTTTTGGGGCCACCTATCTTAGGAAAAGAGTGAGCTACTACATACCTGGTAGAGCACTCAGATCATCCCACCAACATAGACTGAGTGTGCCTGAATTCAACCGGGCCCGCCTGGGAGGGCGCTCCTTCCAAGTACAGGTCGCGAACCTATGGAATGAACTTCCTATAACAATCAGGCAAGTGCCTGATATCCTGCACTTCAGGAAACTACTGAAGACATGGTTGTTCCAGCAGTAACTCAGACTCTCCCCCGCACCTGTGCCTCCTCCTATTCGCTCTGTCCGCTAGCGCCGGGACACTCAGCTGAGTAGCTGTGCGCTCTATAAGTATGTTAAAATAAATAAATAAATAGAGCAGTTGTGTTATGCAGGACCGACTTTGCCATTGAAAGCAGTGACAAAGACTCCACAACTCCCTGTGCAACTGAGTAAGTCACCCCTGTGGCAGGCGTACAGAGTCCTACGGCAGGATGGAGCATATGATACAGATAGGACATGTAGTTTACATGTTTTAAACAAAAAATATGACACTGCCATTTTTATTGTGGAAAGGCTTGGTCATTCAATTGGCGAGTGCAGGATTACAATCTGACCCCCCCCCCCCCCCAACCCACCCCACCCCCTCTCCACAAGCTGTGCTAATACCTGAACAGTGAGACCAAAGTGGGAACTCCAAGGTATCAAACAACTTGTTACATTATGATCTACCTGAATCTCAGATCGAAATTAATTTAACTTGTTGCTGTGTGCAGCGTTTACAAAGCTGTCACTTTGCTGCCTCTAAAAAGTCCTGTGCCTTCCCTGGCAAACATGGGGCCTGTTCCACAAGACACCTTTGTTCCCTCCTGGTGAGACGTGTAAATCACTGTCAGGAAGGGAAACCATACGGGGTTGTAGGCCAGGGACGAGTTACCTCCCTCCTGCAGGAAGCCACATGGGTACTGGCCCCAAAAGGCAGGTTTCAAAGTGGAAGCCGCCTTTGAAGGGAAAATGTGTAAAACTCTGGTGGAAGGCTGCTCCATTGTTTAGACAGACAGCCTGGCATGGGGAGCAGAGAAGGGAAACCCGTTGCTAAACCGGTTTCCACAGAGGCATGTAACCCAGAGGTAGCCACAAACCAGGGTGGGCTAGTGAGATCCACACAATGAGAGCGGTCATTCTATCTTGGTAGTAGGCAGGCAGAATGGTGAATCCTGGGATAGCCAGGTGCCACACCAAGCAGGAGGTGATCACCAGGTGGGAGGGAACCATGTAGCACATTGGCTACCAACCGTACCTTTTCCTGGGGGCACTTTCAGATCATGAAGAGGGCACCCCTAGCACCCTGGCCTCGGATCTCAACTGACCGGGAAGGAGGACCGAAGGACTGCCCTGCTGCACTGAGGGACCAGCAAAGAGGCTGCACCATTGAGAACTGCACCTGCTGGATAGCGAAGAGATGAACTGAGCACCTGCCTTGTCCTGCTCAAGCAGAAGAGTGTCTCCATAGGCCAGTCAAGCCAACAGTCTCCAAGGGTCAGCTAACAGTCCTCCTGTTCGCAGACACAAGAGCTGAAGAAGCTTGCTGGGGCCAGTTGGTAATTCAAAGTCTTCATGCCGCAACCACCGCTGCAATGCAGCACCAAGGACCAAGACCTGATGCATAGAGTTGCACCCCAGTCTTACTGAAGCTGGGAGAGCTGTCAGAGTTGCTGGAACCCTACAAAGGCAAGTTAATGACTCAGGAAGCATTTGCCTGTGACAAGGGGTGACTGAAGTTCGGCCGGACCACCGAGGACTTCATGGGGTGTCGACCCTACAACCAGAATCCCCCCACCAGCTTTATGAACCGAGAAATACCTGCAGGAAGACACCCATCAACCGTGTCAGATCAACAGCATCCTTCATCCCGTGCATCAGGGCCACTCCATAGGAATCCTTTGCAATGCAAATAAAATGTCTGGAACTGCTTGAAGACTATCTTCTGTGGAGGTAACCATTTCTGAGGACCTTGCTGCCTCCCCTCCCCGCCCAACTACTTGACAGAGTTGGTAAACCTACGTAACGTGACCCGACCACACTGGCACTTGAAAGATTTTATAAGTGTCAAATGAGTGGAGTTTGCCAAGGCTTGTTCGAGATTGAGCAACATTGCTTTGATTTATTTATTATTGCTTTTACATTCCATCTTACTGGAACCATCCAATGCATCTTTTTTGCTTAGGCGACTAAATTCTCAAAAATATAGTATACTTTTGTAAATTGGTATCAATTTCTTGTGTTGTGTCGATTTCTACTTCAATTACTTTGGTGCTGTTTAAATGCTTTACACTTGTCCCAGCAGTTATGAAATGGCTTGAAACTGGTTATTTTTGTGGGAGATATCTTCCCTAGAACACAGTCTGAATGGTTTATTGGAGTTAACGGAAGGTAAATGGTGCTTAATAAAAATACTGGCCCAGGGTAGAGGCAGCGCCTCCTAGCGGAATAGAGGGGACATTTCGAGGGGGAACACTCCAGATCCAGTCTGGTGCCTTGAATATTCTAAAGGTGTTGAATCTGCACTTAAGACGTTATCAGAAATACATATTTAGACTCATTTTGAGCATGAGTGTCACATGACCTGAATTGTCTCCAACGCAGAGCAATTCCTAGACACTGGGAATTGTCAAACCTGAATTTGATATGACACCGTAAAGTACCGACATCTTACCTTTACAACTTTTGATACAAGTTTGTAAGTACCAGCACGAAGTTTCTGAAGAGCACGATATGCATCTTGTCTGTGAACCATCGAAATATAAGCACAACCTCGGGGAGGAATCATCTGGATGACAAAGAAAAAAACAATTACTCTACAATTTATCAAAGAATATGCCTACTAAGAGCTTCAACTGCCTTAATGAAACAACAAAGATTTGGCAAAATGTTTTATTCTTTTTTGGTTAAAAAATAAAAAAGTGCACCAGGCAACTCCAGTCAAAATAGATGATGGTAATGTTGCTTAAATTTAACACTAGATCCCTATCATTTGCATGTTCCTCATAATTCTTCTGATCAAACAATTTTTTAAAAGGTGCACGTGGCAGAAACATGCCTTAATGTTGCTAAAGAGCTGTTCATTTGTAACTCGTTCGGGAAATGAGACTATTTATCCAGAGGATATCTACATCTATTACAACCATAATTAACTGAAAAAATGAACTTCATTTAGATGTTTGAAATAATATTTTTAGGGCAGTTCGCCACACCAAAGCTTTTTGACAGGCTTGAATATCCATACAGTAGAGCTTAGTAAATGTAAGAAAGTTAGTTTCTGTTGCAGTACCCCCCACTTTTTGCCTGATACCTGATGCACTTTTCCTTGGTGTGCCCTGGGTCCCTGCCAATCAGGTACACAGGGCTTGTGTTCCTTCCCTAAAACCTGTACTAAAGCCTAAACCCAATTGGCATCTCTGGCCACATGTCAGCCCCTAGTAAATGGTACCCTAGGTACCATTGGGCATTGTGACCTGAGAAGGTCACTAAGGGCTGCAGCACTTATTGTGTCACCCTTTCTGGCCCTGTACCCTGACACACACACACTGCCTTTGCAGGCTGAGTGTCCTGGTGCAGAACTAAACAAAGAGTCGGCATGGTACACATCGCTGTATGCCATGCCCACAAACCCACTGCCCTGGCCAGTACTGTACCTTTTAGCCCAGTACTGAACAGCAAAAGTAATCCTAACTGTACTTACCAGTAACTTGACTTTTCTTCCATAGGAAACCATTGACTGTTTTTCTCTAAAATTTCTTCTAAGTGTCGAT
This sequence comes from Lissotriton vulgaris, assembly GCF_964263255.1. Classification (NCBI taxonomy): domain Eukaryota; kingdom Metazoa; phylum Chordata; class Amphibia; order Caudata; family Salamandridae; genus Lissotriton; species Lissotriton vulgaris. Next base: position 1,272,571,427 of record NC_141694.1, on the reverse strand, counting down.
TTTTGCAAACTAGAAATATTCCTTAAAAATCGTACTTAATACTAAAACATAATTACTTACCTGTCTTAGGTAGAGGTCCCAGTGCTGAACCTAGGAGTTCAGTATTAGATTACAAAAGTAATATGAAACTACTTTACCTGTGACTTGAATTTCCTTCCATAGGATAACATTGCTAGTTTTTCACTGAAAAGCTTGTGTCAACTTTGAAAATACAATTATATTCTTTAAAAATCAGAACTGTAACCAATAGTCTTTTACTTAACTGTTTACAGCTTAGGTCCCAGGACTTAATCCAGGATCCAGTCCTGTGGTTAGAAAAGTAATCCTTAAAGTAATCAACAGGATTTATGTAGAAAAACCCATTGAGCTCAATGTTAAATTGTGTTTAGAATTGTGTTGTCTCTTGCAACCACTGCAGCTATTTAACTTACAAAGTCTATTGACCTTCTGCAACGTAAGTACCTAAAGACTCTCATATTGAGAAAAGTATATTTTGATACCTGTTGGTTCTAAAATAAAACAATTATATCTTTTGATATAAAAACAATTGGCCTAGAGTTCAGTTCTTGAGTGTGTGAAACCTTTGGCTGACTGAGTGTGTACAACAAATGCTTTACACTGTCCTCTGATACTGCCTTACTGCTCGACCAAGCTACCACTTTAGAGAGTAAGGTCATATCTGACTTTAGCCTCTGTTATATCTCTGGAGACTGGGGAATCTATACACACTGTACCTTACTTTGGTCCAGTATATGTAGAGTCACTTTCTTACATTGGTGGATCAGTGGTGGGATACAAACTTGCATTTGTTGGACTACTTGGTTACCATCTGATCACAAAACAGAACTCATAAATTGCCTTTAGAATTCTGAAATAGTTTTTTCCAAAATACCAAAAGTCTTGTCAGGGCCTTGCTTAAGTCCCTTTAGAATTTTAGAAAAATAAACATCACTATAGTCAAGGGCAGACGGTTAGAACTGTCAGCTTAGAATGTCTCAACAGAACCCAGCTATTAATGGAGATGACACCATGGACCTGGTTGAAGAGCTCGACCTCACACCTTACTTACCCTTGTCTTTCAAGGAATTGAGGTCCTTATGCAAAATTAAAAATATACAAATGGGCCTGCATCCAACCAAACAAGGGCTCCAGGAGCTCCTGGCGGAGTACGATGAAGGCACCCCCCCCCCCCTCTGAATATGGCAAGGACCAGTCAGAAGGGGGAGAGGTGTCAGAGGAGGAGGAAAATTGCCCCCCTGTCATCTCTAGTGAGGAGAGGGTCCCCATACCCTTTACTCCAAGAATCACTCTCTGGGATTATGGGCCTCACACAGGTGGGACAGGTCCCAGAGAAAACATTGGGAATATTCTCAGTGAAGAGAGAATAGACCTAGAGGCCAGAATCCTGGCTCTAGAAAAATAACGGAAAGAGACGGGTTAACACCCATCAATGGAAGCAGCAACAATAATACAAATAAGGATAGAGAAGAGAATTCGGATCCTAAAATCCCCAAAGGGAATGTCCCTAAATTTGGGGAAGGTGATGACATCACCAAATGGTTCACAGCCTTTGAGAGGGCTTATGAAATAAGAAGAGTAAAGAAACCTCTTTGGGGGGCACTCCTGTGGGAACTGTTCTCTGGTAACTGAAGACAGGCTGCTGACCCTCTCTGGGCCAGATGCAGGGTCCTATGACCTCATGAAAAACACTCTGATTGAGGGATTTGGACTCACTACTGAGGAGTACAGAATTAGATTCAAGGGGGCCCACAAAACCCAGACCCAGTCCCGGTTTGACTTCGTAGTTTACTCAGTAAAGACACTAGGTGGCAGGTTAACTGGAAACAATGTGCATGACTTTAATGGAATTTACAACCTGTTTATGAAGGAACACATCTTAAGTAACTGCATTGATGAGAAGTTGCATCAGTATCTGGTAGACCTAGGTCCAATTTCTCCCCAAGAATTGGGAAATAAGGCAGACCACTGGGTCAGAACAAGGGTAACTAGGACATCCACTGGGGATAACCAAAAGAAAGGGGTCACAAAGCTTCCCCAGAAGAAAGATAGTGAACCCCTTAAGGATACAAGTAAGGAGTCCAATGAAGCCCCCCAAAAAGCTATCCAGAAGGGTGGGCCCAAAGACACCTCACAAACTAAACCAGGGTACCAAGGTAAGAATTGGGATCCCAACAGCCTATGGTGTCACAACTGTCAGAAGTCAGGACACCACACCAAGGACCCTAGCTGTCCTAAGAACAAAATCCCTAGTACAGCTCCAGGGGTGACTAGTGTAGTCCCAGGGGTTGCCAGTATAGCATGGGAGGGTGGCTCCTAGCCTTCAACTGGGGAATGGGCCAAAAGGGTGAGCTGGAGATCCCAGAGGGGAGTAGACGCTTCCACAACCTACTGGTGAATGGAGTTCCAGCCACTGCCATGAGAGACTGCCAGTCACACTGTGGTACATGACAGGTTGGTACTCCCACACCAGTACATCACAGGATAAACACAAAGAGTAAGGGCTGTCCCAGGGGGAGTCACTGTTAAGACTGTGGCTTTAGTGCCCCTAGTCATAGCTGGGTCCCTTAGATGGAGAAAAGTGGTAGTCAGTGAAGACCTCCTCCTTGATTGTCTCCTGGGAAATGACCACTTAGAGGTGGATCTGAGCCAAAGAGAGGCACTGGCCCAATGCCAGGCCTCACCCAAGAATCCTAGGGGGGCTCAACCTGCAGTCAGTGCAGCTGAGCCCCAAAAGAGAAAAGAGGAACAGGATAGGAAAGGTGGGTAACTGTTAGCCACAGTTCCAGAGGGCCAGGGAGATTCCATTCCAAGGAGGGAAAACTCTGGAAATGGCCCTGGTAAAGCCCCCCCCCCTCCCCCCCCAAGCCAACACAAAGCCCTGACTAGTCAGGCAACTGTCCAGCCTGAGTTGGTGGCTCCTCAGCTGGTAGAACAACGGGTGGAGGAATGGTGTTCACTACCAAGGGTGGTGACCCCCCCACCATACAAAAACAGGCAGACAAACAGGACCCAAAGAGACCTGTAAAATAGCCCATTCACTTGCCAGTCAGGAGCTAAAGGTGTGGTTCTGGGCACTGACAGCTGTCAGCAGCCTCTGCTGGGTGTTAGCCCTCATGGCAGCCCTTTCCTTAGCATGGTGGCCTAACCCCCTACCAAATCGTTAGCTAGGCCCCCTGACCCTATTGGTCATGGTGGGGTTACTCAAACTGTGGGTAACCTCTTTGGGTAAGCTGGGCCTTGCCCTAGCTAAGTTTGACTTTACAGTGGTAGGTGTGAGAAGTTGGCCTGATATGCAGTGCTCACTATTCTAGTGATCACTATGTATCAGTCCAGACAACCCTTATTGATGATTGGTTGTAAGTCAACCTTATAGACCAGCTATCCTAGTAGCGTGGATACGAGCAGTCTAAGGCTAAAGACTCGAGAGGGCGTGTTAAGCCAGCTGTTATACCATCACATATACCCCTTGAATACCAAGTGAAAGGACACCACACAAGTGTTATGAAAATAAACAGTGTATTTATTAGAATCACAACAGCCCTGTACTCTTTATGAGGACAGGGTACTAAGCACAAAACAAAACTCTTACGAAAATACTTAAGTTAGCACAGTATATACAAATGCCAGAGGGGCACGGAAAACCATATACTCTGAAAGTGGAATGCGAATTTACTAGCAGGTAAGTACAGTACTAATAGGCTTTGGAATCGCTAGGTCTTGACTATAGAATCTTCAGATTACTTCTAGGAGGCCTAGGGGACTCGGGTGCAGAGTGTGCACTCTCACGCGGGATGCGGGACAAAGTCTATGGTAGCTAGATTTCAGAAAGTTAGTGTTCTCGGGCGAACCCGACCTGGTAGGAGGAAAACGAAAGTGGATTCTGACCCTTGGATAGTGAGGCTATGCTGGGGCACCCAAATGCCGAAGTTACCTAGCCCAGGGGCTGCAGCTGCATAGGTCTCAAAAGACGTCGGGAATCCTCGTAGACGGACCAGGAGCCTGGAAGAAAGATGCATGCAGGCGACCAGTGAAGAGAGTTCGAAGTGATCCAAGCCTGGATCTTGAAGATGGACGATACCTGAAAGCAGAGGGGACCAAGTTCGAGACTACTAGCCAGTAGTCAGGTGGCACCAGGAGGGCACCGGATGGTAGTCACCTCGACTAGGTGAGTGGGCGACGCTGGGCTCTGCAGATCTCACAGACCAGGAGGCGTTGTCGGCGACCAGGATGGAGGAGCGAGCTGTCCCACGATGGATGAAGCTGTCGGCGTCGCTGGACCCAGGATTGGGCAACAAAGCCTTGGCTAATTCAAGCCCACGCGGTGGACCTAAAATGGCGTCTTGAGTGGACCAGGAGGGTCCGGGGTGCTCCTCTTTTGGAAGGGCGCAAGGGCCAGTCTGGAGCAACCAGACCAGCAGCAGTGATGTCGTCGGGCGTCGTTAGGAAGGCCACAAGCCAGCGGGCTAGTAGCCAAACAACGCGGTGAGCAGCAAAAAGCAGAAGGGCCCCACGCAGATCGTGGAGATGCTGGAGGGCTGATCTTCGGTGCTGGAGCTGCTCAGGGTCGGGGCTTCTCGGACCCCAAAGCACTCACCAGTGGATTACTCGGCGGGCTTGCTGTAAAGAAGTCGTGCAGTCTTGAAGATGGCCGGTCCCTCGAGGTCTCGTCGCACTCACGGTTCTCAGCTTTGCTGTTGAGGTGAGTAGAGGTCAGAGGTGCCAGGGAAGCCGGTTCTCGTCGATCTGGGCAGTCGGATTCCGGAGGAAGGACTTGCAGGAGACCGCAGTGTTCTTAAGATGGTGCCTGCGGATGCAGGGTGACTACTCCTTAGTCACAAGGGAGAATCTTGAAGAAGAAATCTTGAAGTCCTTTCGCAGAAAGTCGTGTCTTGATTCCAAAGATGATCTAATTTGAACAGGGGGCCCGCTCCTATCTTTATACTAAGAAAAGGGGCTGACCTGGTGACTAGGTCCTGCCTATGGGTGGGACTAGGAGGGGGGTGGTTACACCCCTCTCCCATGCCGGACTTTCCCCAGGCCAGGGGCTGGTGTGCCCCTGGAACTGGTTCTGACTGGCCTATGCGTAGTGAGCACCGGGGTGCCACTCAGCAGTCACCTTCCTGTAAAGCCCTGCCTACCCAGGATACACAAAACCCTGTCTGGGGTGGTGCTAGCACCGCCCCGGACAGGAAACCCTTTGTCCAGGCTCTCCTCGCTGGAAGGACTCCCAGCAGCAGGAGGTCAGACTCGTGTCTGTGGTGGCAGCATCCATTTTGTGGAGCTGAGGCTTCGTTTAACTTTAACCGGGGTTCACAGTTACATACATGTTGTGTCCCTCTAGAAGGGTGGAATGCTAACCCCGTCGCCAGAATTGGCGAGGGGTTAGTATTCCAATTCGTATGACACCTTACTCGACATGTTTTGATAAAGCAATACCAAAGATAGCATTTAACCGCGAGGATTATAATGCACTTAAGAGTATATGGTATGCGTTATCATGGAACAGCTATTAGGACTTGGTTCCGCAAGCTGCAAACGGGCTCAGCTCATGCCAGAGCACCATTTCACACGATTCCAAGCACTCTGCCTTCAGGATTGTCAAGGCCTGCCATAGGAGTGACTGATAGGAATCTGTGTGTCCATTTCTAGGGTTAGATATAGGTATACTATATCTATAGCAAAGGGTGATTACACGACTTTGCCCCAGCTGTCAGGCAGCCAGTTGTGTCAAATTTAGGAGGCCAGCCAGGGGTGGCATAATACATGCTTCAGCTCCTGGTAGGCCCTGGGTACACCTATGCCCTGAGTTACAGGGTCTGATAAGGTGGCCCAGTCCCAATTGGAAATGCACCTAGGGTACATGGAATCCATTTTACAGAGAGAGCAGTAGGCCTGGGGTCCTGATTGGCAGGGCCCCAGGTCGACTATGTCAAAACCAGCCAAAACACAGGGCAAAAAGTTGGGGGCAACCATAGTCAGGAGGTACCTTCCTACAGGGAGGAGTTGGAGTCTGAGGCCGAGATGGCGTGTACACCTCTGAGTACACCGAGCCCGGTGACCCCTTAGGCGAGGGGCGCGGAGATCCAGCCCCTTCAGCAGGTGTTCGCTTCCTCTTGCGTCCTCCACTAGAAGCAGCGTGACTTTTGGGACTAGAATCCCTCTTGCGCCGTTTTGGAGAGGCGGAATGACTTCCAGACGCCGACCGCTTTCTGCTCGACGCAGAGCGTCACTTTTCTGGCGTCGAACGTCGCTTCCGCGACTCTGGCGTCGAACGCCGCCTCCGCGACGTCTACCTCCTCTTTCTCGACGTTGACCGCCGCTTCTGCGACGTCGACCTCCTCTTTCTCGACATCGAACGCCGACCCCTCGAGCTCTTCTTCCGCAACGTCGTACGCTGCGCCTCCGCGACGTCGAGCGTTCCGTCTTCGACGACGATCGTCGCCGTCTCCGTCGTGACGCTCTCGACGTCGAGGAGCCCCTCGACGTCGACCGGTGCTTCAGCGGCGATCGACTGTGTCGCCTCGACGGCGAGCGTCGATGCTTGTCACTTCGCCGTCGATAGGAAGACCTTGACGTCGACGAAGACGATGACGTCGACGAAGACGATGACGTCGACGGTGGCTTCGGCGGCGACTTCTCCATGATCTTCGACGTCGAGCCGTCACGCCGTCTCGACCCGGAGCCCCGGGGAGAAGGGGAGCACACCGTCGTCATCCCTCTCGACGTAGTCGTCTATGCAATCGACGTCGACGGAGACCGGGACCGTTTGCTGGACTTCCTGCCCCTGGGGAGCCCCCCAGAGGCCTCAGCAGAGGCAGAGGGAACCTTCCCAGACTGCCCAGACCCACCTGCAGTCTGCAGACGCCTCTCCTCAAGGCCAGAAAGCCTGATCTTCATCCTGTCCCTCAGAGTCCGAGCAGTAAACTGCTGGCAGATGACACAGTACACAGGGACATGATCCTCAGGGAGGCAGACGATGCAGACATCATGGGGATCACTCTTGGCCTTCTTCCTCCCACATGCTGGGCACTTATCAAAAAGGCCAGGCATTTTAGAGCCCTAAAACGCCTGAAACAGCACACAAAAGAGAAAGAAAACACCAAGAAAGACAACTGAAACACTTTTAGAACACAAAAGTGCCAAAAAATCCAATAAACCCTTGAAACAAGGGAGAGCTCAATGCCAGGGTCCTGTAAGCAGGAGCCGGAAAAAAGAACTGAAAGTAGAGGGACCTGCTATGCATTCTGGGATACTGGGAGAAAGTTCTAGAAGGCTCTCTTAAAGGCACAGTATCCTATTTAAGCCACATAATGGCAGCCTATGGGGCTTGTCTGTCCATGCCTTCCTCTCTATCATTCCAGAGTCTTTTTGATGGTGGAGGCAAGTTTCTATATGGTAGAAACTGGGCTGGCTGTATTATGTGTGGTGATTATTTGGTGGAATTTCTAGTTGAAGTACTGGACAGTGTAGCCTGTGGATATAGGCTGCATTATTTGTCTTTAAATTCTCTCTTAAGTGTCTTTGCAGTTTCTGCATGATGTTGACAACTTAAGAGATTATTTTTGATTGCCGGGGTCCACGCACATGGGCGGGACTATTCACTAGATTATGACTATACACAGAGATCCCCTACTACAGAAGAGCAGTTTGCATGTCGTGACAGCCTCTTCCGCTGCGTGATGAGACGGAGCTTTCAGCAACCAGTCGTCCAGGTAAGGGAAGACCTGGAGCTTCTGTTTCCTGAGAAATGCTGCCACAGGGGCTAGGAATTTTGTGAAAATCCGCAGAACGGATCTGAGTCCGAAAGGCAGGACCTTGAATTGAAAGTAGCTCTTGACTTTTGTAAAGAGTAAAAACAACCCGTGGGCAGGGTGGATGGGGACATGAAAGTATGCGTCCTCGAGATCCGGAGTGTCCATGTAATCTCCCGGATTAAGGAGCCGCAAAATATCCTGTAAGGAAACCATCCAAAACGAGGGATTGATGAGATAGGTGTTTAGCTCCCTCAGGTCTAAAATAGGGCGCCATTTTTCTATGGTCTTTTGAACAAGAAATAACGGGAATAGACTACTTCTCCCCGTTCGGATCGAGGGACCGGTTTTATCGCTCCTTTGAGGAGTAGTTGGTGTGCCTCCAGACGTAGAAGATGAAGATGTTTGGATTCGGTGGGCGAGGGGCATTGGATGGTGGTTGATGTTGGAACTCCAGAGTATGGCCTGACAGAACTATATTCAGCACCCATCGATCTGATATTCTTAGTTGCCAGTTGTGTAAGTATTGGGATATCCTGCCCCCCACTGGTGTTACAGAGGACAAAGGAACAGTAGGAAGAGCCAACAAGCCGCTACTGGTGCTTAGAGGAATCCCTCCCCTGGAGCCCAGTCTTCCTCTAGATGATGAACGAGAGAAAGAAGACGACTGGCCTGGTCATTGAGAATATTGCGGCCAGTATGATTGAGAAGGCTGCGAGTAAGAGGAATAGCGCTGCTGCTGATATCCGCCTTTGTAGGAGGGGAAGCCTCTACACCTAGCTCCACAGAAGGGGACCTTGTGGTATTGGAGAGTCCCAAGGGATTTTGCAGTTTCCGTGTCCTTTTTAATATCCTGCAGTGCATCATCAATTTGCTTCCCAAAGAGTGCCTCACCATCAAAGGGAAGGTCCAAGATCTTATTTTGGACTTGAGGCCAAAACAAGTAGCGTGAAGCCAGCCTTGGCGCCGAAGGACTGCTGCCCCCGCTAGGGAACGGAAAGCTGTCATGATAATATCCACTATGCAGTCAATTATCTCCGAAGATATTCTCTCTCCCTCCTGGTAGATATTCTTAGCTTCCGCTTTAGAATCTTCAGTCAGCTGGCCAAGATAAGGAGACAGATCACACCACATCTGGCGATCATACCTTCCGTTAATTGCCAAGGTGTTGGCTGCTCTGACAAGGATGCTAGACATGGAAGAGAACCTCTTCCCGGCATTATCTAACCACCTGCCCTCTTTATCCGAAGGTGTAGTGAGAGGGGCCACCAGATTTTTAGACTTTCTCTGGGCTGCTTGAGAAATTACAGAATCCGGTTTAGGCGGGCTGACAAGACAAGCGGGGCTCTCCTCAGGGGCCTTGTACTTCTTTTCTAGATGGGGTACAACAGGTATGACTGTAGCAGGCGACTTTATAACCTTGAGCCCTTCATCCCAGAGGTGACCCATGATAGGGATAGAGCGGACTGACTTTCTGTATGGCTCTTTAAAGTCATTTAAGAAATATTCTGACTGCACAGATGGAATGGGCAGATCAAAACGTTTAAACGCTCTCTCCATTAGATTATGAAAGGCCTCAATATCTGCAGAAGGGGAATCAGCCGGCTCCCGAAAGGGAGAGGCAGGATCCGGAATGATGTAATCATCGCATTCCCCGTCAGGAACCGGAATAGTCGTTGTCCCCTGGTTATCAGATGTATCATGGACAGTAAGTACCATTTGTTGCGGTTCAGGTAACACCGGCAACAAAGTTTGAGGAGGAAGTGGAGGTGTAACCGGATGAGCAAGGGGAGTAGGCGACACTTGCGCTGTTTCCTGGGCAGGAGATTGTGTAGGAAATCTGTCTGTAACCAGATAGCATGAACTGTAAGTCCGTAACTAGGGAAGATGTTGATATTACTCTTGAGACCTTAATTGGGGTTCATATTGTTGCTGCTCCATGTAGTACTCCTCAGAGTCAGAATCCTGGTATTTGACATGCAGCTGCGATGGGCTAACGGCAGCACTGTAAGGACAGTCATCGTCCTCAGAAAACTCCTCTTCTATAAGGAGAATAGGAGGCAAAAGTGTCAATTTTCGGGGAGAAGTCATCTCTGGTGTAATGCAATGTCTCCGTATTGAAATTACCAAATTTTGTATCATTGACGATGTTGAAGTCATCAACGGGACCGTAGTCATGATCAGGCTAGAAGCTGTCATCGTCGACGTGGTTGCTGTCGACACCATCACCGTCGTCATCCTCGTCGACGTGGAAGTCCTCAGAGTAGACAGGGTGAATTGCGCATCCCTTCAAAGCTGGTGGAGACGAAGCAACTTTCGTCGACAAGGCGTTGAGGGAGCCAATGAAGACGCCGGTAAAGTTTTTGAAGTCATCGTCGACGGAATAGATGTGGTAGTCATCGACGAGCGAAATTTTCTCTCAGATTTACCATCAGGTGTGACAGAATCTGGTTATTTAAAGGTTTTAGCCTTCTCAGAAGGAGGAGAAAAAGAAGAAGGCACATAGTTTGTCTTCTTTTCAGATGCCACTTCTGGAATAAGTTTTTTCCTCTCCTTTACACCTCGGTGAGGAGATTTGATGGTACCACGCATGTCAGGCCTACGAGAGGTCTTTTGTAAGGCTTTGGAAGGGGGGTCTGAAGAAGTAGAAGGTGAAGACCTACCCCTTTTCTGAGACCTCCTGGATGAAGTAGCAGATGAAGCGTCATCACGGTCACTGGAGACAGTATCATTCTGTGACTTTAGTTTCTGAAGCTAAGTCAGCAGACGTCCCTCACGGTCATGCAAGGTCTTGGTGGAGAAGGTGTGACAGATTTTGCAGTCAGTCGCCTTATGGTCAGGATACAAACAATAAATACAGTCTTTATTTTGTCCTCCACATAAAGTCTCTTCTTGGAACAAGTGGTACAAGCTTTGAAGACAGTCTTCTTCTCCTTGTCTGACATGTTGAACATGTAGTGAAGAGTTGAAGTGAAAGATCAGGTTCAAAATAAGGAAAATATTGAAGAAAACTGAGCAGAGCTCAGTGGAGACTCTCTTGCACAAGATGCGGTAGAAAATCTGAGGCTCTCTCAGGAAGGTTCTATGGGGTGAGGCTGTTCTGATAGGCTATTCATTTTATTTGGTCTCATTTACAAAAAGGTGAATATGCTACAAAACTAGATGAGGCCTAGGCCTTATTCTTTTTTTTCTATGGTATTTTTTATTTAACAGGGACTCCCATCTCGATGACGGGGAATGATAAAAGCAATGGGAATCTATTAAAGTTCCAATACTGGAGTAAGCCTCCAGAAGGTTGATGTGGAGACTGGACTCCTCCGAAGAACAGAGACCTCTGATCTCTGCCTCTCCCAGGTGACCACCCCAACTAAGGTGTGACGCGTCTGTCACTACTGTCAACTCTGGTTGGGGAACGGAGAGGGATCTGCTGCTGACCCAATCCTGGTTTTTGAGCCACCACTGCAAATGACATGCAGTCTCCTCCGAGATCTGGACAACATCGAAAAGATTGACCTGATGCTGCGCGCACTGAACTTGAGGTCCCACTGCAGAGCCCGCATATGCCACCTGGCATGACCCACAAGCAGGATGCAGGAGGCAATGAGGCTCAGCAGCCTCGGAGTCAATCTCACCGAAATCCGGGATAGAGGCTGAAACATCAGTATCATAGCCCATATATCCCGGACTCACTGCTCGGGAGGATGAGCCAGAAACTGAGCTCTATCCAGAACTCCTCCGATGACCAGGGGCTTCTGAGAGGGAGTCAGGTGTGACTTCAGCACGTTGATAGTGAACCCCAGCGAGTGCAGGAGGTCCACCGTAGTTTTGAGGTGGGAGAAAACAGCCTGGGGCGAGCATGCCTTCAACAGCCAGTCATCAAGATAGGGGAAGACTGGGATCCCTGATCTGCGCAGATGAGCTGCGACCATCGCCATCACTTTCGTGAACACCAAGGGGCACTGGTAAGGCCAAAAGGGAGCACGGTTAACTGGAAATGCTTATGGCCTACCGTGAACCTTAGATAACACCTGTTGACTCCCAGGACGGGGATATGGAAATAGGCATCCTGCAAGTCCAACGCTACCATCCAGTCTCCAAGATCGAGGGCAGACAGAACCTGAGCCAGCATGAGCATCTTGAATTTCTCCTTCTGGGGGAAGCGGTTGAGGGCCTGAGGTCTAAGAGAGGAAGCAGGCCGTTCTTCTTGGGTACCATAAAGTAGTAGGCGTAGCAACCACAACTACTTCTGGCACAGGGACCCTTCCGATAGCACCCTCGACCAAGAGAGCTGCAACTTCCTGACGGAGAAGGGCCAAGTGATCCTCCGACATGCGATGGAAGGATGGTGGCATGGAGGGAGGGGTAATCTTGAAGGGGAAGGAGTTGCCCCTTCGCACTATATGCAAAACCCAACTGTCCGACGTGATGTTTTGCCAGTGGGGGAGGTGATGGCGAATCCTGCCACCCACTGGCCTCTGGTGGCCCTGAAAGGTCAGACTAGGGGGGTTTTGAGGCTGCTGAAGGGGGTTATGGGTGGACTGGCCCGCCCGCTGGCCCCCAGAAATGCGTCGCTGGGTCCCACGTCTGCAGCCACGCACAGGCTGGGCAGCTTGCTTGCACCAATGGCTAGACTTGGTCAAATGTGGTGGGGCACCCCATCCGTAGCCACGAAAGGGGCGAAAGGCAGACTGCGTGGGGCGAGAGTTTGCCGTGAGGCCCAAGGATCTGGCCTTAGCCCTAGAATCCTTGAAGAGCTTGGGCGTAGAGTCTGCCTTGTCATCAAAAAAGCGACGGCCATCAAAGGGCATGTCCAGTAAGGTGGATTGGATATCCATAAAAACCCAGGCATCCTCAACAAGGAGTAGCGCCTTAGGGCTGCTGACGTTGAAACCGCTCTGCCCTCTGAGTCGGCAGTATCCAGCCCACATCTGATGGTGAATTTAGCTGCGTCTCGGCCCTCTGCCACTGCACGGGTGAGAACGGCCCAGGTCTCCTGCAGGCACAGTGGCAGCACTTGCCCAACCGAATCCCACACTGTATGGGTATAACGGCCCAAGACGCATGCAGTATTCACCGACCGCAATGCTAAGCTGGTGGTAAAAAACATCTTCCCAAGAACGTCCAGATTCTTGGATTCCCTATCTGGGAGAGCAATAGGGAATGCGCTCTTGGAGGATGGGGCTTGGACCACCAAGCTCTCGGGGTCGGGAGAGGAAAAGTGGGTCTCCCGGGGCTGGGCAGTGGCGTCGGGCAATCATCCTGTCCACAGGAGCCCCTGTGCTGGGCTTAGACCAAGTGTTCAGAAGCATGTCGGTGAGGACTTCATTAAAAGGCAGAAAGGGCTCCGAAGAGGCAGCTTCCGGTTGAAGCACCCCGTCAGGAGGTTTAACCTGACCGCAACCGTAGGAAGCTCCAGGCCCAAGGCATCAGGCGTCCTACGCAGCACCACTGCGTATGTGGCTCTCTCCTCCAGGGGGGAGAACATGCCAAAGTCTGGGGCGGTATCCAGACCACTGGCTTCACCCAGGTCCTCTTGCCAGTCCGGCTCCTCAAGTTGATCATCCAAAGGGTCCATACACCCCTCCATGTCCTCCTCACAATCCTTTGGTTGCAATTCAGGGCTGATAGGAACACCAGGAACGAACAGAGGCAAAAACGTACCTTCGGCACCGGTACCTATGTCGAATGATGTCGATCCGGCACCGTGTCCAAGTCAGGGGTGAGGGTGGGGTCGGCACCAGTCGGGGGCACGACCGGCGCCGGGGGACTCGGGATCGACGCAGGGAAAGGAACCATATGGTCGACCGGAATCAGGCCTGGATCCTCGTGGGCCCTCTGGCACCAGAGCCCCGGCATTTAAGGCCCAGGGCCCCCAACTGAGATGGCGGGGTCCGAAGGCGCCCCGGCAGAGCCAGGCTGCCCAAAAATGCTGTGAAAAGCTTCATTGAAAGCTTGAAGCTGGACAGAGGACGCTCCGGCATGGGGAAAATGAGGAACTCTCGGAGCAGTCTCTGGAGCAGGCTCCGAAGGAGCAGCTGGTAAAGCGACGACATACCGGATCCCGCGTCGCGCTGGCCAATGGACGGGGAGGAGGAGAAGCGCAATTCTGCTTCTTCACCTTCTTCTTGTTCTTCGACTTACCCGAAGACCTCGAAGACTTTAATGACGAATGGTGGTGGTGGCTCCATAACCGGTCCTGCAACCTCTCTCGACCAGGACCTTAAACGGCACGGAGCCAACTGCAGGGCCTCCAAGAGCTTTTGGGGCCACCCCCGCAAAGTCTTTGGATTCATGGCCCACCAGTCGGAGTACGAATTGAAGCTGCGGTCGCCCTCCAGGCACCAGAGGCACACGAGGTGGGGGCTTCCGTAACCAACATCAGGAGGTTACAGGCCTCGCACGGCTTGAATCAGGCATGGTGGTGTGACATCTCTCATGCACCAGGAGTCGAAAGACTAAAAAATATTTTGACAAAAGTCAAGAAAAAGTTAGTCAAAAAGTGACTAAGCGGCAAGCTCTCTCTGGATCTGCGCACTAGAGCGGAAAAAGAAATAACTGACGTTAGCACGCAGGGGCAGCATCTAAATAGACATTGCAACGTCATCCTGGCGAGCACATCAGATGCGCAGGGTACTGCTAAGAGAAAAATTCGCTGATCCATTCTGATGCCTGGGGGTAATTCTAAGGTAAGGAATCTATAACTAATCGTCTCTTTCAGTTATCAGTTGAGTCTGCAGACACTTCAAGTCCATTTTTGTAGGCTCAGCCCCAGAGCATGTGCTATGTTAACTGCTGCCATTTCTTGATCCCACCTTCCTTCAACGTTGTCCGCGATACATTGAGTCTCACATGGTCTATGGTGCCATGTTTAGTGTCAGAACCTTCTCCTTGTGTAAGCTCAGTGACTTTTGTGTTCTTATCGCTGAATGGGCAGATGTCCCTTAGTGAAGTCTAAATCTGCGGTGCTTTCTGATGTCTTTGGCTCTGATGCATGTTTAATGTCACCCCCTATATAATTGTTGTGGATCCCTTAGGGGGCCCGTTTGAAGTACCTAGGCAGGGTCTTTGTTGTTCTATTTATACTGTCTAAATCTGCTGTATCATGGCTAAGGGTGCCCACCGTTATTTCTCTCCAAATTTACGTTTGAATTTGAAATCAGGCCTCCGAACTATTAGCACTGTGCAAAAGTAGCTAACTTCTCTGTCTTTCTGTGGAAACCAATGATAGTACCTCAGACAAAATCTAAAACTACTCCATCTTCTCTGAAGCAACCTGCTACCATGATGCACTCCGACCATGCAGTCTTTATGGTCTTCCTTGTTTTCCTAAATTTTCTCTAGACAATTCCATCAATGCACTTTTTCGACTATTGGAGCTCGTGTCTCATTTCAGGACCCAGAGGCAGAAAAAAAAGAATCTGAAGATCTAAATTCACATGCGGAATGGTATATCACCAAGTGTTCAACAACACCCACCCAAAAACGTAAAAACAGATTGCAAAGAAAAATTCTGGAGCGAACCACTGAATGGCAGAATAATGCACAGCATGCGACTCCAGCAAATATTCACACTGCAAAATGTATATACTTGTTCTACCGTTTGCATAATGTGTGGTCCGATTTTAAAGCAGTTAGCTGGGTGGCAAATGCAAAGAGGACATTTTCCAGTGAAAGCTAGTGGAGAAGACTTAACATAATTAAATGTAGAAATGATCGGGTAATCCAAAAAATGTGTGATCAATATAGAATTCCAGTATGGAAAGGGTGTGCCAAGCATTTTATATTCTAATTTTAAGTGGTTGAGAGCTGCGTGTAGATGTATAATGCAGGGGTTTTAAAATGAGAATGAAAATCTTACTTACGTTAATTGACTCAATTTGGCCAAATTCTTCAAAGACATTTGTCAAATCTTGCTGTGTGACCTTTCTGTCCACTTGGCCAACCCAGAGTGTTGTACTGCAAACTGGAACACAAAAACATAAGTCAATCATAAAAAAGGTAGTGAACATTTTATACTTGCTTCCTATTAGTAGAGGTTTTACTTTTCTAAAGAGAGCTGTGCTTAACTCAACATTAATGTGTACTTTAAAATTATAAGTGCTTATATGTAGTATCTTCCAGAGGAATTGTGTCATCTAGGAAAAGGAGTTCATTATTTGGACCTAAAACAAGGGGCTAGTGTTAGCAGAGAAGAATATTGCTTGTCATAAGTCTTTCACATTATTTGTGACATATGGCAAAAAGGCAGAGCTGCCAGGAGTACTGCCAATCAGAATATGTGGAAAGATACCTATAATCAGTTTTCTCAGGGCAATCTCCACAGAAATAAACACGTAATAGTCCCCTTTACATGAGGAACCCCAGAGAGGTTTACAAATTATAAATACATTCTTTTCTCTAGAAAAAACAATTAAAAAATTTAAAGAATTGGGCAATTAAAGTTACTACAATAAAACAACTGACAGAAATAACTTTAAACAGAAGTGAGATGAAAGGAGGGTACTGTTGCTACATAGACCAAAGGCTTAAAAGGCTGGAAAACAGATACTGCTCCTTTTAGTAAGTACAGTCCAACAGTATCGCCTAACGCCCATCAGTGGCATTGATTCACCTTTTTTCGATAGAGACTTATGATCCAGGGTGTAGGAAGTTGGCTTTTTATGTAATGTACCAAAAGGAGGAAAACTCTGGAAAAAGTCCAGACAACCCTTATTGGCTTACAGCTTAAATTAATAACAAATGCTCTATTTCGTGGTTGTGTGGGCAAGCAGTTTAATGGTATCAGAGGGTAGTGTTAAGCATTTGTTGTTCACACAAGAGTTAATAAATGAGATACACACAAGATGAAATACGAGACTAATTTAGAAAAATACATTTTTTATAGACTTTTAGACACCTAGAGCTTTGTAATTGGATAAGTAATTTTCGTGTTCGCTATTTCCAGAAACTTGGAAAGTATGGCTGTCAGATTTAAAAGATGAGCCTTGAAAGGGGCAATGTTACCCTATGGGAGAAACATACACTGCATATGGTTACTTGCAAACCATGTACAAAACTGTTCTTCTGAAATGTAAGCGCGGGCCAAGGTACAGGAAACCTCCAGTGGTCCAATTTCATCAGCACTGGTGTGTACTTGTGCAGAGGAGCTGGTCGTGGTGGTAGCCTCAAACACTACACATGAAAGACTATGGGAGAAAGCAACTGTAACAAAGAGGCTGCAAGCGGGACTGAGGGGCCAGTCCAGCAGAGCCCAAGGGGAGTGGGGGTGGCAGGCGGGCAGATCTGGAGGGTCTCTGGTGGGGTACAGGGACACTGTTGGTTTCCTTGGGATCGGGCTGTGGGGCTCAAATTTATAAGAGCTTTGTACGGCGGGCTTGTGCTGTCAGCGACCCAGTGTCGCTGGTGAAGGGGGGGCCAAACGGCAGCAAGGTCAATTTTAAGGCTCCCCTCATGGATCTTCACGTCCCTCAACTGTAGGACGATGTCCGACCTGGATTTGCAACAAGCCTTGGTTCTAGCAACTGCTTCGGTACCCAGAGTATTAGTGCAAGGCGGATCCTGTCATCTTTTAAGTCGGAGGGGAGATGGATCTGAGCTCCTGGAGCACAAAGATTTTTAGCTGGGGTGCTGCTCCATCTGTGGGCCCAGGGGTCGACAGAACGCTGGAGCATATGAGCTTCAGATTACACACTGTGCATAGATGGCCACTTAGTGTTTGGCCCGGATGTTTGCAGTTTGTTTTTGTTGTAGAAAAGTCTTTTGAAGTCAGGGATAGGTTACTCCTCCTTTGAATCATACTGCGCATGGGCATCGGCTCCATCCCCAGATTATTTTTCGCCATTAGGGAAGTGATGGAGCTGTACAAGAAGTAGTGATGTCCATGTGATTTGTATCTAATTAAGATAATACTGGAACAGATAAAGGCAGCTGTGGAGGCAGTTGGGCGTGTGTAACTCTGCAGCTCTAAATGCCAAGAACACTGGTAAGTAGCATTTTCGGTTCGAGGCATATGAGCTGCAGATTACACACTGTGCATAGATTGTATAGCAGTACCCACCTTTAATGGCGACTAACCGTATCTGTTGCAGTTGTTTGAAACAGAGTTTTTAGTACAGCCTGGCCAACAGTGGCTTGTTGTTTACTTTGCACATCTACACAATAGTGTTTTGTGAATGTGTGCGGTGTAGACCATGTAGCTGCTTTGCATATATCATCTAGGGGAATGCTCCCTAAGAATGCCATTAAAGCCCCTATTTTCCTTGTAGAATGGGCTTTTGGAGGAATTATTAAAGTACGTTTGGCTTTCTGGTAGCATATTTGTATGCATTTAACAATCCACCTAGCAATCCCAGATTTTGATATGGGGTTGCCTTTATGTATTGGTGAAAAAGACAAAAAAAGTTGTTTAGTTTTACGAAAAGTTTGTGTTTTTTCGATGTAGTACAGTAATGCTCTTTTGACATCTAAGGTGTGTAGAGCTCTTTCTGCGACTGTTTGTGGCTGCGAGAAAAATACGGGCAGCTCAACAGATTGATTTAGATGGAATGGAGAAATTACTTTTGGAAGGAATTTAGGATTAGTACGTAGAACCACTTTGTTATGATGCATTTGCGGAAAGGGTTCTTGAATGGTAAATGCTTGCAGTTCATTAACTCTTCTGAGAGTAGTAATAGCTACTAGGAAAGCTACTTTCCAAGTTAGGAATTGCAATTCACATTTATGTAATGGTTCAAAGGGAGGTCTCATTAACCGTGTGAGAACAATGTTTAACACCATCGATGCTAGTGTTATTTTCCTCCTGCGCTGATCCTTTAAAATTCCCATTGTTCATGACGAGCTCAGCTCGTCATGAGTGTATGGAGGTGTACACCATGACGAGCTGAGCTCGTCATGAGCGTCGAAGGAGTTAAGTTCCACACTGGTGCAGGTGGCGTTCTGGGAGGGATTATTCTTTTGAGTCCTTCCATGAAAGCATTTATAGCTGGTACTCTAAAGAGAGATAGATGTTGTCTATTCTGTAAGTATGCTGCAATGGCATCCAGGTGTAGTCTGATAGACGTGAAGGCTAAATTACACTTTTGAAGGTGTAATAGGTATCGTATGATGTGTTGAATAGACACATCTAAAGGATTTTTCTGGTTGTTTTGACAGTATATCACAAACCGTTTCCACTTAGCAGCATAACATGCTCTAGTAGTGGGACGTCTAGCTTCTTTGATAACGTTCATACATTCTGGAGGAATGTTGAGGTAACCAAACTCTGACTTCAGGAGCCAGATCGCTAGGTTGAGCTGATCTGGGTGCGGGTGTCTGATCTCTCCATGGTTATGTGTTAATAGGCGTGGAGATAGGCTTAGTTTCTGGTGCAGTACAACAGATAGTTTGAGCAGCGTGGTGTACCACGTTTGTCTGGCCCGAGTTGGAGCAACAAGAATAGGTGTTAAGAGAATGTTGCTGTAGTTTGCGTACCACTAACCGAAGTAGTGGGAGAGGAGGAAAAGCGTACGCAAATTGTCCTGACCACTTCATCCATTTCGCATTGCCTTTGGACAGCGGGTGTGGATATCTGGCGGCGAAGTTTGGGCATTTTGCATTTTTGTGGGTGGCGAAGAGGTCTATCTGAGGTTGTCCCCACATTTGAAAGAATGGTTGAAGAACTTGGGGATGAAGTTCCCATTTGTGAATCTGCGGTGTTTGTCGACTCAGCAGTTCTGCCATGGTGTTTTGTACTTCTGGAAAGTGTTAGGCTAAGAGGAAGATCTTTAGTGGTATAGCCCATCTCCATATCTGCTGTGCTAACAGAGAGCTGCAGAGAGTGTTTCCCCCTTGTTTGTTTATGTAGTACATGGCTGTCATATTGTCTGTGCGGATTAAGACAGCTGTGCCTTATACTTTTTTCTGAAATGCTTTTAGGGCTAGAAAAACAGCTAGTAACTCCCAAGTGGTTGATGTGGAGTAACTTTTGTTGTGGTGTCCACCTCCCTTGCATGGTGTGATGCAATAGGTGCGCTCCACAGCCGGAGAGCCCTTGTCCGCTGTCATGATTATTTGAGGAACTGGCTCTAGAAACGGTTAACCCTATGAAAGGTTTTTGGTGCTCCACCATTGCAGAGAGCGAGGAGTCCAACTGTCTACCAACACTAGGTCTGTTAATTGACCACGAGCCTGGTTTCATTGGCGTGCTAGGCACTCTTGAAGTGGACGCATTTGCAGTCTTGCGTGAGGTACTATAAATATGCAAGATGCCATCATACCTATGAGCTGCATGAACACTCGAGCTAGAAGCGAGTGTTGTAGTTTAAATCTTGTTAGGAGAGTCTGTACACTTGTTATCCTGGTTAGAGAGGGATAGGCTAGTGTTAGTTGGGTGTTTATTATAGCGCCGGGATATTGTTGTATGTGTGAAGGTTGAAGATGCGACTTGGTGTGATTTACTGTGAATCCCAAGTCGTGGAGCAGTTGAATTGTAGCGTGAGTGAGTTGTACACACTGGCTGTATGAGCTGGCTTTTATGAGCCAGTCGTCTAGGTATGGGAAGATGTGAATATGCTGTCGTATTAAGTGTGCTGCTACCACTGCTAGGCATTTGGTAAACAACCTTGGTGCTGTTGTGACTCCGAATGGGAGCACTTTAAACTGGTAGTGCTGCCCGTCCAGCACAAATCTGAGATATTTTCTTTGCACTGTGTAGAGAGGAATGTGAAAGTAGGCGTCCTTGAGATCTAGAGTGACAAGGACTTGTTGGAGTGTGACCATACGAAAATGATCCGACTGTATGTAAATGTTTAGAGGTCTGAGGTCTAGGATAGGTCTTAGAGATCCGTCCTTTAGGATTAAGAAATATAGGGAGTATACTCCTTTGTTTTGCTGATGCACTGGGACTATTTCTATTGCATTTTTGCGCAGGAGGGATATGACTTCCTGCCTGAGCAGTGATAAATGTTCCTGTGACATTGGACGCTGCCTGTGTGGTATGTTTGGGGGGTGGATGTTAGTTCTAGACAGTAACCTGACTGAATTATTTGAAGCACCAACCTGTCTGATGTGATGTTTTCCCAGGCTGGTAAGTGTTGTTGTGGTCTTTCCCCGACAGGAGTGGAATGGGGAGTGGGAAGGGGAGGGGAGTCATTGGGCAGGGGTAGAGGCAGAGCAGGAGTTTTTTTTTACCTCTGCCCTTATTGTTGTTACCTCTGTAACCCCCACTTTGGTAGCCCCTACTATAGGTGGATTGTGTGGGGGCTTTGTACGAGGTAGAAGGTGTGTCTGAAGAGTATCCCCTGGTGGCGCCTCTGTAAGATGAGGGGCGAAATGAACGTCAGGGAGCCTGCGACTGCAGGGCTCCCAACGATTTGGCAGTATCTGTATCCTTTTTCATCTTTTCAAGGGATACATCTACATTGGGTCGGAATAAGTGTTGATCATCGAAGGGTTGGTTAAGTATAGCACTTTGGACTTCAGGTTTGAACCCTGATATGCGTAGCCAGGCATGTCTACGCAACAAAATGAATATGCTACTTACTAGTATGCATCTGTTCTTGGCATGTAGGGCTGCTAACATTCATATCTTTGCATTAGATCGCCACCTAGTGTTGGGTCCGGATGATCGCACATTGTTGTCCTGGAAGAGTCTTCGAAGTATCCTGAGATGGGTGGCTCCTCCCCTGGACTACAGTGCGCATGGGCATCGGCTCCATCCCCAGATTGTTTTTCGCCATTGTGGCAGAGGATGGAGTGGCAAGTGTAAAGGATGTCCATGCTAATGATTGAATACAATAGTATATCTGCAGCTGCGACAGGCACCGGGGAGGAGGGTGGGCGATATGAATGTTAGCAGCCCTACATGCCAAGAACAGATGCATACTAGTAAGTAGCATATTCAGTTCGAGGCATGTGGGCTGCTAAATTCATATCTTTGCATAGAATACATAGCAGTCCCTCCATCAGCGGCGGTTGCCCGTGCCAGCTGCAGAAACCTGAAAAAGTGTCTTGAGAACAGCCTGCCCTACAGCCGCTTGCTGTTTGGAATGTACATCAACACAGTAGTGTTTTGTAAAGGTATGTGGTGTAACCCACGTGGCTGCTCTGCAAATATCCTCTAGAGGAATGTTTCCAAGGAAAGCCATGGATGCCCCCAACTTGCGTGTGGAGTGTGCCTTTGGGGGTATTGTTAAAGTGCGCTTGGCTTTATGATAACAGATTTGGATGCACTTAACAATCCATCTGGCTATTCCTGCTTTGGAAATTGGGTTGCCTTTGTGTTGTGGTGAGAAGGCAACAAAGAGTTGTTTTGTCTTCCTAAAGTGTTGTGTCCTGTCTATGTAGTACATCAATGCCCTCCGTACGTCTAAGGTATGGAGCATCCTCTCCGCCACTGTTTGTGGATTTTGGAAGAATGCAGGCAAATCGATAGTTTGGTTGAGATGAAAGTGTGACACCACCTTTGGAAGGAATTTGGGGTTAGTACGTAGTACTACCCTATTTGGATGAATTTGGATGAAAGGCTCTTGTATCGTGAGTGCTTGCAACTCACTTACGCGTCTTAGTGACGTAATGGCAATTAGGAAAGCAACTTTCCACGTTAGGAATTGCAGTTCGCACGAGTGCATTGGCTCAAACGGTGGTCCCATCAGCCTGGTGAGGACCACATTGAGGTTCCACACGGGAGCTGGCGGTGTTCTTGGGGGAATGACTCGTTTCAGGCCTTCAAGAAACGCTTTAATGGCAGGCACCCTGAAGACTGAGAGATGCTGCCTATTCTGAAGGTAAGCTGCGATGGCGGATAGATGTATCCGAATAGAAGTGTACGCTAGTTTGCACTTGTAAAGGTGTAACAGATAGCAAATGATGTTAGGGATAGACGCATCTAGCGGGTTTATGTCATTGTTTGCACAGTAAATGACAAAACGCTTCCATTTCGCGGCATAGCATGCTCTGGTTGACGGCTTCCTCGCCTCCTTGATGATGTTCATGCATTCAGGAGGTAGGTTCAGGTATCCAAACTCTAAGACTTCAGGAGCCAGATCGCTAGGTTGAGCTGTTGCGGATCTGGATGCTGAATTTCTCCATGGTTCTGCGTCAGAAGTCTGGGCGTGAGGCGCAGTCTTTGATGCGGGACCACTGAGAGCTCGAGAAACGTGGTGTACCATGCTTGGCGCGCCCACGTTGGAGCAACTAGGATGAGTGTCATGGAGTGTTGCCGTAGTTTCCTCGCCACCAGTGGTATCAGGGGTGTCGGGGGAAAAGCGTAAGCAAATTTGCCTGACCAGTTCATCCATATCGCATTGCCCTGCGATTGGGGGTGTGGGAACCTGGCGGCGAAGCTTTGGCATTTTGCGTTCTCCCTTGTGGCGAACAGGTCTATGTCTGGACGCCCCCACCTTTGGAAGTACGGCTGGAGTACCGATGGATGTATCTCCCACTCGTGCATTTGATGACTGTATCTGCTGAGCAGATCCGCCATCTGATTGTCCTTCCCCGGGAGGTGTTCTGCCATGAGGAAGATGTTCCTCTGAATGGCCCACTTCCACATGCTCTGAGCCAGGTGAGACAGCTGTGGTGAGTGGGTGCCCCCCTGTTTTTGGATGTAGTACATCGCGGTCATGTTGTCCGTCCGGACTAACACCACTTTGTTGCACAGATGTACAATGAAGGACTTGAGTGCCATGAAGATCGCCATCAGTTCTAGATAGTTGATGTGCATCTTCTGTTGCTGCGTCGTCCATAGTCCCTGCACTGTGTAAGTGAGCAGGTGTGCTCCCCATCCCTGGAGAGATGCGTCCGTTGTCAGGATAACCTGTGGCACTGGCTCCTGGAACAGTCGGCCCTTGCAAAGGTTGTGTGGAGTCCACCAATGCAGAGAGTTGTATGCCCGACTGGTAACCAACACTAGGTCTGTTAATTGTCCCTGAGCCTGTGTCCACTGATTTGCTAAGCACTCCTGGAGCGGGCGCATATGCAACCGTGCGTGAGGGACTATGAAGATGCAGGAGGCCATCATGCCTATCAACTGCATGAACACTCGTGCTGGAAGCGAGTGTCCCGGTCTGAACTTCTGGATTAAGGACTGCATGCCTTCTATCCTGACCTGGTTTGGTTGGGCCGAGGCCGTCAGGGTGTTGATTGTCGCACCCAGAAACTGCCGGACGTGTGCCGGCTGAAGGTGTGACTTCGGGTAATTCAACGAGAAACCCAGGTCGTGAAGGAGGTGAATGGTAGTCGACATGTCCGCGGCGCACTGCTGTTCCGATCTGGCTTGAACGAGCCAGTCGTCGAGGTAGGGGTAGACATGGATGTTCTGCCTCCTGAGGTGCGCTGCTACAGTCGCCAGACACTTGGTAAAGACCCTTGGGGCAGTTGTGACTCCGAAGGGTAGGACTTTGAACTGATAATGCGTGCCCTGGATAGTGAACCTGAGGTACTTTCTGTGGGACGGATGTAACGGAATGTGGAAATAAGCATCCTTGAGATCCAAGGTTGCTAAGAAGTCTCCTTTGTTTAACATAGGAAGAATCTGTTGCAGCGTGAGCATGTGGAAATGCTCTGACAGTATGTACAGATTGAGGGGACGGAGATCCAGAATTGGCCGTAGAGATCCATCCTTTTTTGGAATGAGGAAGTACAGAGAATAAACCCCTGTGCCTTCCTCCCCCACTGGCACGAGCTCGATTGCCCCTTTTTGCAGCATCACCAACACTTCCTGCTGCAATAAGTGCAAGTGCTCTGCGGACATAGGTCTTTGCCTTGGTGGAATGTTGGGTGGAGTGGACTTTAACTCTAGACAATAACCGTACTGGATAAGCTGTCGCACCCACCTGTCTGTGGTGATGTTGGTCCAGACGGGCAGGAACTGTTGTATTCTCCCCCCGACAGGTGTTAAATGGTCGGGGGGCAGTGACAGAGAGTCACTGGTTGCTTGGGGCAGAGGAGCGTGAATTATTGCCTCCTTTGCCACGTCCTTTGTTGCCGTTTCCCCTGTAGCCCCTCTTGTTTTGTTTGGGGTACGAGGACTGTGCTCCACCTCTAGGGAACTGTGACTGTTGACCCATCTGTCCTCTGGTGACTCCACGTGCACCTGAGCGACGAAAATTATTGCCCCGAAACTGCTGAGATTGTAGGGCCCCCATCGATTTAGCAGTTTCAGTGTCCTTTTTAATCTTTTCCAGGGTGGTGTCAACATCTGGACCAAACAGTCTATCCGGATTGACTGGTTGATTAAGTATGGTTGTTTGAATGTCAGGTTTGAACCCCGATATGCGGAGCCAAGCCTGTCTTCTGAGCATGACACTGGTGTTAACGGCCCTAGCGGCTGTGTCCGCGACATCAAGTGCGCACTTTATGGCCGCGTTGGAGATCAGTTGTCCCTCTTGTATAATCATTTTGGTGCCTTCTTGAAACTGCGGAGGCAGGTGTTCTACGATCTGCTCTAGTGTGTCGTAATGTGATCGATCATAACGTGCCAGTAGTGCCTGTGTATTTGCAATACGCCAGAAAGTGGCAGCCTGTGCAGCCACTCTTTTGCCTCCTGCCTCTAGCACTTTGGACTCCTTATCCGGGGGAGGAGCTTCACCCGTTGTTTGGGAGTTGGCCCTCTTGCGTGCGTTTGCTACCACCAAGGAGTCAAGCGGCAACTGTCCTCGAATGTATGCAGGGTCTGCAGGCGCTGGTCTGTACTTTTTTTCAATACGTGGGTTGACCACCCTCGCCCTGGTAGGCTCTTTAAAGATGTCCGCAGCGTTCTTGAGGACCCCTTTGAGCATAGGCAGTGTCTTTACATTTCTTTCCGAAACTGAAAACGTGTCGAATAGAAAGTCTTCCTCAACTGGGTCAGCATGCATGTCCACATCATGATTAGCAGCTGCCCTCTCAATTAGTGCATGAAAACCTGCAGAATCCTCCGTAGGGGATGCACGTGTGCTGAAAGACTGTGGGTCGTGCCCCACATCTTGGTTGCCTTGGTCCCCAATGCCATAATAAGAATCTGGCTGTGCATCAGGTTCATTTACTGGGAACGTGTATTGTTCATCTTCACCATAGTCCCCACTGTCAGAGTGGTCTGGAGACGGTGTTGGGCTCCTTCCCAGAGGAGGCAGAATAGGTTCCATGAGGACAGAGGCGTCCTGTGGAAACTTCTTCTTCTTTAGGGGAATGACGTAGGATTCCACCGGCTGCGAAGTGATCTTCCTTTTATAAAGGGTTAACTTCCCCGTGTCCGCGTCTATAAAACACTCCGAATCCTCTTCAGGGTCGAGCACTTGACCCGAAGATGTCCCCGCCGTAGAAGAATCCGACTTCTTTGGCGTCGATTTCGAGGAAAAGGCCTTTGGCACCACTTTTGGCGGTAGAAGGAAGAGGAGCTTGCTTGCCGGCTTGACCGGGACATCTGCCGCCTTCTGCGTCGATGGCGTTGGCGTCGACGAGGAAAAAACCTTGTCCTTAATTCTCTGTAGTGAAGCAGCCACGAGAGATGCGTCGGTGACCGATGTCTTTGGCACCGACGAGGTGGCCTTGCCTTCGGATGCGACGTTCCGTTGGTCTTTTGGAGGGATGGACGGCGCCGACCCCGAGTCCCTGGGGCGATGCGCAGATGTCCCCGTTGGAGCCGGTGCTGTGTCGGTTGCTTTAGCAGGCTTCGCCGGCGCCGGCGCGCTTGTCTTGTGCGTGCCACCCTTCTTAGAGGATCTCTCCTCTGGCGCCGATTTCGACCCTGTGGAATCGCCGTGTTTCTTCGACTTCTGCGGACCGGAGGTCGACGGAGTCGATGAGGCCGCCGGTTTACTTGTTTTTGCCGTTGCGACCGCCATCTTAGGGACGTTCGAGTCCTTCACTTTCGGTTTCGGGTCGGCCATTTTAGGTGCAGTCGAGACCGTTGCTTTCAGTTTCGGTTTCGAAACCCTAGGTGCAGCAAGTATGTCCGTGGCCGGGCCGACAGGCGGGGCCGTGGCTTGCGCTACAGGGTCTTGGGTAAGGCCGACAGGCGATCCCGCGACCCCCTCCTGGTGTTCTTCAACTTCGGGGCATAGCTCGTCCTCTGAGCTATCTTCCTCGGCCCCATAAACCATCGCGTCGTCTCCTACCTCGTCGACGTATTCAAGGCCCCGACCCACGACTCCGTCGTCGTCATATTCCGGATCGGCCTCGACCTCCGTCTCAGGCGGGGAGATTTGAAGATGATGGCTCTGGTCTTCTTCTTCTTGGTCGCCGAAGATGTTATCTGGATCCGGGGCCGCCTGCTTGGCCACAAGGCGCACCGCGCGCCGAATCGTGAGAGTTTTCTTCGACCTGAACTTCGCACAGGCCCGGCAACTTCCTTCGTCATGGTCTGGCGAAAGGCACTTATTACATACCGGGTGTACATCTATATGTGGGTATTTGGACCCACAGAGCGGACAGAGTTTAAACGGACTCCGCTCCATGTTGGGAACTTAGTGTCGAGTCGCGATGAGAAGGCCTCGATGTCCGAAGAGTTGTAAGAAACTCCGGTGATTCCGGCTCCGAGAGACGGAAGAAACTCGAGACCGTACGCAAACAATACCGACGCGAAGAACCCAAAGCCTTTTGGCCGTAAAAAATGATGTTTATTCGGTTCCGACGGAGAGACGTCGAGACCGCATCCGAACCCAATGGCGGAAAAAAACAATCTGGGGATGGAGCCGATGCCCATGCGCACTGTAGTCCAGGGGAGGAGCCACCCATCTCAGGATACTTCGAAGACTCTTCCAGGACAACAATGTGCGATCATCCGGACCCAACACTAGGTGGCGATCTAATGCAAAGATATGAATTTAGCAGCCCACATGCCTCGAACCACTGGTGTTAACTGATCTGGAGGCAGTGTCTGCTGCATTAAGTGCGCAACAAATGGAGGTGTTTGTAGGAAGGTGGATACCCGACTATGGTTGCCCCCAACTTTTTGCCTGGTGTTTTGCTGGTTTTCCGACTTAGTTGGCCTGGGACCCTGCCAATCAGGACCCCAGGCCTACTGCTCGCTCTGTAAAATGGATTCCATGTACCTTAGGTACATATCCAATTGGTGCTGGGCCACCTTATCAGACCCTGTAACTCAGGGCATAGGTGTACCCAGGGCCTACCAGGGGCTGCAGCATGTATTATGCCACCCCTGGCTGGCAATCTAAATCTGACACAACTGGCTGCACGACAGCTGGGGCAAGGTGGTGTAATCACCCTTTGCTTTAGATATAGTATACCTATATCTAACCCTAAAATGGACACCCGTATTCCTATCAGTCACTCCTATGGCAGGCCTTGACAATCCTGAAGGCAGAGTGCTTGATATCGTGTGAGATGGTGTTCTGGCATGAGCTGAGCCCGTTTGCAGCTTGCGGAACCAAGTCCTAATAGCTGTTCCATGATAACGCATACCATATACTCTTAAGTGCATTATAATCCTTGCAGTTATATGCTATCTTTGGTATCGCTTTATCAAAACATGTCGAGTAAGGTGTCATACGAATTGGAATACTAACCCCTCGCCAATTCTGGCGACGGGGTTAGCATTCCACCCTTCTAGAGAGACACGACATGTATGTAACTGTGAACCCCGGTTAAAGTTAACTCGAGCCTCAGCATCACAAAATGGATGCTGCCACCACAGACACAAGTCTGACCCCCTGCAGCTGGGAGTCCTTCCAGCGAGGGGAGCATGGACAAAGGGTTTCCTGTCAGGGGCGGTGCTAGCACCATCCCAGACAGGGTTTTGTGTATCCTGGGTAGGCAGGGCTTTACAGGAAGGTGACTGCAAGTGGCACCCCGGTGCTCACTACGCATTTGCCAGCTAGAACCAGTTCCAGGGGCACACCAGCCCCTGAGCTGGGGAAAGTCCGGCATGGGAGAGGGGTGTAACCACCCCCCTTCCTGGTCCCACCCCTAGGGCAGGACCTAGTCGCATACCCACCCCTTTCTTTAGGATAAAGGCAGGAGCGGGGACCCTTCCAAATTAGATCATCTTTGAATCCTGAACAACTTTCTACGAAAGGAACTCAAGACTTCTTCCTAAGATTTCTCCTTTGTGACTAAGGAGTAGTCACCCTGCAACCGCAGGCACCATCAAGAACACTGCGGTTTGCTGCACGTCCTTCCTCCGGAATCCGACTGACCAGCACGACGAGACCCGGCTTCCCTGGCACCTCTGACCTCTACCTACCTCTATTGCTAAGCTGAGAACCGTAGGTGCGACGAGACCTCGAGGGACCGGCCATCATCAGAACTGCACGACTTCTATCCAGCACGACCGCCGAGGGATCCTCGTGTGAGTGCTTTGGGGTCCGAGAAGCCCCAACCCTGAGCAGCTCCAGCACCGAAGTTCAGCCCCCCAGCATCCACCAGATCTGCGTGGGGCCCTTCTGCTTTTCGGCTGCTCACCACGTTGTCTGGCTACTAGCCCACTGGCTTATGGCCTTCCCGACGACGACCGACGACAACAACACTGCTTGTCTGGTTGCTCCAGACTGGCCCTTGCTCTCTCCCAAAAGAGGAGCACCCCGGACCCTCCTGGTCCACTCCAGACGCCATTTTGAGTCCACCGCGTGGGCTTGAATTTGCCAAGACTTGTTGCCCCAATCCTGGGTCCAGCGACGTCGACAGCATCAACCATCGTGGGACAGCTCGCACCTCCATTCTGGTCGCCGACAACGCCTCCTGGTCCGTGAGACTGCAGAGCCCAGCGTCGCCCACTCACCTGGTCGAGGTGACTCCATCCGGTGCCATCCTGGTGCCCATCTGATCACTGGCTAGTGATTCAGGACTTGGTCCCCTCTGCTTACAGGTGTCTTCCATCTTCGATCCAGGCTTGGATCCATTGAACAATCTTCACTGGTCGCCTGCCAGCAACTCCTTTCAGGCTCCTGGTTCGTCAACGAAGGTTTCCGACATCTTTTCAGACCTATGGAGCCGCAGCCCCTGGGCTAGGTAACTTCGGCATTTCGGTTCCCCAGCATAGCCTCACTATCCAAGGGTCCAGAACCACTTTCGTTTTCAACCTACCTTATCTGGTTCGCCCAAGAACACTAACTTTGCTTTTACTAGCCTCCATAGCCTTTGCCCCGCATCCCGCGTGAGAGTGCACACTCTGCACCCGAGTCCCCTAGGCCTCCTACTAGTAATCTGAAGGTTCAGTAACGTAGCCCTAGTGATTCCAAAGCCTATCAGTCCAGTATTTACCTGCTAGTAATTTCGCATTCCACTTCCACTTTCCGTGCCCCTCCGGCACTTGTGTAAATTGTGCAACTTAAAGTATTTTCGTAAGAGTTTTGTTGTGTGCTTAGTACCCTGTCCTCATAAAGAGTACAGGGCTGTTGTGATCTAAATAAATACACTGTTTATTTTCATAACACTTGTGTGGTGTCCTTTCACTTGGTGTTCAAGGGGTATATGTGATGGTGTAACAGCTGGCTTAACACGCCCTCTAGAGTTTAGCCCGAAGACTGCTCGTATCCATGCTACTAGGATTGCTGGTCTATAAGGTTGACTTACAACCAATCATCAATAAGGGTTGTTTGGACTGATGCATAGTGATCACTAGAATAGTGAGCACTGCATATCAGGCCAACTTCTCACAGTGTTTGTAATATTTTTCCCTTCTTGGATAAGCTAATTTGTTCCATCTTTGTACTTATCAGGGAGATGCGGCATTAACGATTCAAATTCGTCAAAATGTGCCCTGTCATATCTTGCCAATAATGCTTGTGTATTGGCAATACGCCACATGTTTGCTGCTTGAGACGCAGTTCTTTTCCCCGATGCTTCAAGGAGCTTAGACTCTTTATCTGGTGGGGGAGCTTCACCTGATGTTTGTGAATTTGCTCTTTTGCGTGCACTGGAAACCACAAGCGAGTCTAGTGGTACTGGGCCTTTAATATATGCTAGGTCTGAAGGGGCAGCTTTATATTTCTTCTCTATTCGTGGGTTTATGATCAGAGTTCTAACTGGGTCTTTGAGGACTTCAGGAGCATGCTTAAGCAACCCTTTAAGCATGGGTAAAATGGATGAGGATCTTTGTGCATTATCAAAGGAATCCATTAGGAAGTCTTCATCTACAGGGTCTGTATGCATGTCCACCCAATGATACTGCGCAGCTCTGTGTACTAATTGATTAAAGCCCATAGTGTCTTCTGGTGGGGAAGGCCTAGAGGGGTATATGTCGTCTTGAGGGACATTTGGGATGTCTGGGGTGTTATAATCATCCCACGGGTCAGGTGAGCCTGGAGGAATAGATGGATCATCTGCATTACCCCCCTCCATCATCAGAGCTATCGCACAAGTTACTACTTGTGTAACGATATATCTGTAAGAGACATTAGTTAGTGATAGATTCCTTACCTTAGAATATCCCCAGGCGTCAGACTGGATCCGGAAATTTTTGCGTAGCAATACCCCTGCGCGCTGGTAGGCGTCGTCTGCGGCTCCGCGTCCGTCGTCGGCGTCGTGAGCGCCGGGATGACGTCATCGGAGTATATAGACGGCGCCCATGCGCGCTGACGTCAGTTCTGATAACACAGCTTTTCCGCGCCAGATACGCAGAGCCATGATAGAAGTAACACTGGTGCCATGAAACTAGGGCCCTGAAAGGGGATGACCTTAACCCTAAATATCGGTTCGCAGAACGGGGAGGATGGGAGGGCGGTAAGGAATCTATCACTAACTAATGTCTCTTACAGATATATCGTTACACAAGTAGTAACTTGTGCATCTGAAAGAGACACGTTAGTGATAGATTCCTTACCTTAGAATAGATACCCCAGCAATACCAACCCCGGTGGTGGGTCTGCGAACCAATATCACACCAGAAAGTCCTGGAGAACGGAACGGCCAAAGAAGCCATCCCTCCGGACTTGACTGTCCAGGCAGTAGTGTCTTGCGAACGTGTGCAGCGAGGCCCACGTGGCTGCCTGACAGATGTCCTGCAGGGGGACACTGCGGCCCAGGGCAGTTGTCGTTGCCGTGGCCAGAGTGGAGTGAGCCCGCAATCCAGCCGGGGGCTCCTTCCTCGCCATGGAGTAGCATGCTTGGATGCACAAGATGATCCACCTAGAGATGGTCCTCTTGTGTACAGCCTTCCCCTTCTTCGCGCCCACGTAACCAACGAAGAGTTGGTCATCCACCCGGAATTGGCGAGTGCGGTCTAGGTAGTAGGAGAGCGCACGTTTTGGATCCAGACGGTGGAGCCTCTCCTCCTCTTTCGAGGGATGCGGAGGCGGAAAGAAGGTGGGCAAAGTGATGGACTGCCCGATGTGGAAGGCCGTGACAACCTTGGGCAGAAAGGAAGGTCGTGTACGCAACACCACCTTATCAGGATGAACAGACAGGAAAGGTGGAGAAGAAGAAAGAGCCTGGTGCTCACTCACCCTCCTGGCAGAGGTGATGGCAACCAGGAAGGCCGTCTTTAGAGTAAGGAGACGAAGAGGGCAGTTATGAAGTGGCTCAAAGGGAGCACACATCAGATAGGTGAGAACAAGATTCAAGTCCCACTGGGGTATCACGAAGGGAACAGGAGGGAACATGTGCGTGATGCCCTTCAGAAATCTGCTTACAATAGGGGACTTGAATAAAGAAGGCTGATCTGGTAGCCTCAAGAAGGCTGATAGAGCAGAAAGGTACCCTTTAAGAGTGCCCAGAGCAGAGCCCTGCTGGGCAAGGGAAAGAAGAAAGAGCAGCACTTCCGAAAGGGGTGCAGAAAGAGGATACACAGCCTTTGCTGTGCACCATGCCACAAATCTGTTCCACCGGCAGGCGTATACCGACTTTGTGGAGGGACGCCTGGCTGCCAGAATGATATCACAGACTTCGGGAGGCAAGTCAAATGGCCTCAACTGCCGCCGCTCAATCTCCAAGCTTGTAGGTGGAGACTGGACAGGTTCGGGTGCAGGACCGTCCCCTGCTGCTGCGACAGAAGGTCCTCCCGAAGAGGCAGACGAATCGGGGGATCGACTGACATGCTGAGTAGCTCGGGATACCAGTATCTTCGTGCCCAGTCCGGAGCCACAAGGATAACCTGGGCCCGGTCGCGCCTGATCTTCTTCAGCACTCTGGGCAGAAGTGGTATAGGCGGAAAGGCGTACAACAGACCGCAGCTCCACTCGCGACGAAAAGCGTCTCCGAGCGAGTGCCGCCTTGGAAATTCCAACGCGCAGAACTGCTGACATTGCGCGTTCTCTTCTGTGGCGAATAGATCTAACCAAGGCTCTCCCCACTGTCGAAAGAGACCTTGCGCCACGTCCGAGTTCAGACGCCATTCGTGATCCATCATGCACCGGCGGCTGAGTTCGTCCGCCCTGGCATTCAGAGAGCCTGCCAGGTGTTGAACCACCAGAGACACGCCCTGATGTTCCAGCCACTGCCAGAGGCGCAGAGCCTCCTGGCAGAGGGTCCACGACCCCACACCGCCCTGTTTGTTGCAGTACCACATGGCGGTGGTGTTGTCGGTGAACACTTGCACTACGCTCCCCCTGACAGAGGGGAGGAATGCCTTCAGTGCAAGATGAATCGCCCTCAGCTCCAGAAGGTTGATGTGGAGCCGGGACTCCGCCGGAGACCAGAGGCCTCTGATCTCCGCCTCTCCCATGTGGCCTCCCCAGCCCTGGAGGGACGCGTCCGTCACAACTACGTGCTCCGGCTGGGGTAGGGAGAGGGGTCTGCCACTGACCCAGTCGCGGTCCGTGAGCCACCACTGCAGTTGCTTCGCAGTGCCCTCCGAGATCAGGACATGATCGGACAGGTTGCCCTGATGCTGGGCCCACTGAAACTTCAGGTCCCACTGCAGAGCCCGCATCCGCCACCTGGCGTGACGCACCAGAAGGATGCAGGAGGCCATCAGCCCCAGAAGCCGCAGCGTCAACCTGACCGAGACCCGGGATAACGGCCTGAAGACAGGAATCAGAGCCTGAATATCCCGAACCCGCTGTTCGGGTGGGTAAACCCGAAACTGCGCCGAGTCGAGAACCGCTCCGATGAAGAGGAGCTTTTGAGAGGGACACAGGTGTGACTTCGGCACATTGATGGAGAACCCCAGCAAGTGCAGGAGGTCGGCCGTAGTCTGGAGGTGGCTGACGACTGTCTGGGGCGAGCCCGCCTTCAACAACCAGTCGTCGAGGTAGGGGAAGACTGATACCCCCTGCCTGCGCAGATGGGCTGCGACCACCGCCATCACCTTCGTGAACACCCGTGGGGCGCTGGCAAGGCCGAAGGGGAGCACGGTGAACTGAAAGTGCTCTTGGCCTACCATGAACCGTAGGTAACGCCGGTGGGCCGGCAGGACGGGGATGTGGAAATAGGCGTCCTGCAAGTCCAACGCTACCATCCAGTCTCCTGGGTCCAGGGCAGCCAGGACCTGAGCCAAAGTGAGCATCTTGAACTTCTCCGTCCGGAGGAAGCCGTTGACGTTCCGCAGATCCAAGATAGGGCGTAGGCCCCCTTTGCCCTTCTTGGGTACCAGAAAGTAGTGGGAGTAACAGCCACGTCCTACTTCTGGCCCAGGAACGCGCTCGATGGCCCCCTTGGCCAAGAGGGCCGAAACTTCCTCTTGCAGAAGTCGCAAGTGATCCCCCGACACACGGTGGTATTGAGGTGGCATGGATGGAGGGGAGGACTCGAAGGGGAGGGAGAAGCCCCTTCGGACAATTTGCAGCACCCACCTGTCCGAAGTGACTGTATGCCAGTGGGAGAGGTGATGGCGAACCCTGCCTCCCACAGGCGTCACATGGGCCTGAAAACTCGGACTAGGAAGGTTTTGAGGCAGGGGCTGCTGAGGGAGGTGTGGACTGGCCTCGCCGCTGGCCCCGACCACCGCCCCGGCGGTTCCCACGTCCGCCACCGCGTTGCTGTACATTCTGCGGCGCGTGGCTGACGGTACGTGGTGGGGCGCCCCTTCCGTGGCCACGAAAGGAGCGAAAGGCACCCGATTGCTGGCGTGGGGCCGTAAGGCCCAAGGACTTGGCCGTGGCCCTGGAGTCCTTGAAACGCTCCAGCGCATGGTCTGCCTTGTCGCCGAAGAGGCGACGGCCATCAAACGGCATGTCCAGGAGTGTGGCCTGGACATCGGCCGAGAAGTTGGCGGACCTCAACCAGGCGTGGCGTCGAACCGCCACCGTCGTTGCCATCGCCCTGCCCAGTGAGTCCGTGGTATCCAGCCCACACCGGATAGAAAAACGTGCCGCATCTCGGCCGTCCGCAAGGGTTTGGCTGAGTTTAGCCCTGACCTCCTCAGGGCATTGTGGCAGCACCTCCGCAACCGTGTCCCACAGAGTGTGGGTGTAGCGGCCCAAGAGACAGTTGGTGTTCACTGACCGTAGCCCTAGGCTCACAGACGAGAAGACCTTCTTCTGAACTGCTCATATCTCTTGGATTCCCTGTCGGGCGGGGCCGACGGGAATGCGGTCTGGGAGTTGGAGGCCTGGATGACCAGACTCTCGGGGGTGGGGTGGGTGGACAAAAAGCAAGGGTCGCCCGGTGCCGGGCGGTAGCGTCTGGCCACGTTCCTGTCCACAGGGGGGCCTGTGGCGGGCTTGGACCAAGTGCCCAGGAGAACGTCACACAAGGCCTCGTTGAACGGCAGGAGGGGCTCCGCGGAGCCGGACTGCTGTTTGAGGACCTCAGTGAGGAGATTAGTCCTCACGGCCGCGACGGGGAGCTGAAGGTTTAAGGCCTTAGCTGCCTTCGTCAACACTACACTGTAAGCAGAACCCGCCTCCGAAGCCACAGTCGGGGGCGACGTAAATCCAGTGTCTGGCGAGGTGTCAATACCACTGGCCTCCCCAAGCTCATATGTCCAGTCCTGATGTGACTGGCAATCACGTGCCAGAGGGTCCTCGGACCCCTCCCATTGCTCCTCGTCACCCGGCTCCTGGAGACCAGGATGAACAGCCAGGGCCTCCTCGTGGAGATAGAACTCTCCGAAGGCCGACGGAATCGGCGCCCAGCGGCGCCCCTCCGACTCCTGAGGAGGACCGCAGGAAACATTGGGGGCGGCAACCACATCGGCTGCCGGGGACGACACCTGAAGGGACGGCGCCGGCGAGGTCGTAGGGTCGACCGGCGAGGTCCCGGATCCGGAGCCGGATCCAGCGAGGTCGTGCGGCGCCGGGACCGAAGTCGCCAGCGGCGCCGGGCCCGAAGTACCCGACGTCGTCGGGGCCGAAGCGCCCGACCCGGAAGGACCTCCAGACGGAGCCGATCGGCCCGAAGGCGCCACGGGAACCGACTGAGGAGGGAGGGCCCTCATGGCCATGAGGTACCTCTCTACCTCCTCCTGCGACGCGCCGTGCCCAGGGACCCGAAGGTGTGGGGCAGGCGGCGACGCTTGCGACTCCCGCGGAGCCGCGTGGGCGGTGTCGCCCGAGTCCCCGGTCGCATCGAGCGAGCGACGGGGCGGGTCGGAGGATCGATGGTGTCGCTCCGACCTCTCATGCCTCTTACCTGAGGACTTGGAACCAGACGATCGGTGTCCACTCCCGGAACGTCGATGACTCCGACCTCGCGACCTGTCCCTCGACCTCCCGTGGGACCGGGACCGGGACCTGGAGCGGCGCGGGGCCGACTGCCTCAGCTCGAGACGCTTGCGGGACCGCTCCCGCCTAGCCTTCAACGTCAGGGCCCGGCAGTCGGAGCAGGTTCGATCGTCGTGGTCGAGGCCTAAGCACTTCAGGCAC
Organism: Lissotriton vulgaris; assembly: GCF_964263255.1. Classification (NCBI taxonomy): domain Eukaryota; kingdom Metazoa; phylum Chordata; class Amphibia; order Caudata; family Salamandridae; genus Lissotriton; species Lissotriton vulgaris. The sequence goes on along the minus strand of NC_141694.1, from coordinate 1,272,534,997 downwards.
CAGCGATGGGGGTCCGTGACCGACATGAGTCGGCCGCACTTCGAGCAAGGCTTGAACCCGGGCATCCCTGGCACCGATAGTCGAGAATCGACTAAATAGAGGATCAAAAAGATCAAAAAAAGTTTTCAGTCAAAAAGTGACTGGGGGTAGAGCTTCTTCCGGATCTGCGCTAGCTGGCGCGGAAAAAAGAAGAACTGACGTCAGCGCGCATGGGCGCCGTCTATATACTCCGATGACGTCATCCCGGCGCTCACGACGCCAACGACGGACGCGGAGCCGCAGACGATGCCTACCAGCGCGCAGGGGTATTGCTACGCAAAAATTTCCGGATCCAGTCTGACGCCTGGGGATATTCTAAGGTAAGGAATCTATCACTAACGTGTCTCTTTCAGATATCCCTGTTGTGATCATCTGGTATGATAGAGGATATAGGGGAATGTTGTGGTAGGGGCACAGGTGGTGATGGCATAGGTGGAGGGGAAGAAACTCTTAGAGGAGAGGTAGCCATGTCCTTTTTAGGTCTCGGCCTGCAGTCTCGCTAGCGAGATCTTATGTTTTAGAGTATGGGGCTTAAACCCGCCCTTCTCCATTGGCTGGTTTCCTAAACGGAGGCCAGCCATTGGAGAAGAGGGTCGTCTGTCCATTTAAGCCCGTCTTTTCCGGATTCGGGGGCATGTTTTTTCATGTTCTTTCTATCCTCTTCACATTTGCTGGAATTTTACATTCCAGCCAATGGGAAGAGGAGAGAGAGAGAGAGAAACACGCCCCCCAATCGGAAAATGACGGCGCGTTTCTCTGAGGCATTTCTGCTTGACCTCGGAGAAAAATGGTGGTGTGGAGCGCTCCTCTCTTGTTTTAGAAAGGGGAGGCCATTGATTCAGAGTAGTGCTGTTTCAGCTCTTTTTGCAGTAGTAAACACTTAATCTGTTTCACTGGTTCTTTCTTGTGTTTGTGGCGTGGCTGTGCTGATAAGAAGTCAAAGGCTGCATGTTAGACACGGTTTAGTCATCCTAGTAAAACATCCGCACCCTGTCGCCTTCCTAATGTAATGTAACTGCCAATTGGCCCGATATCCGGTATAACTGACAGCCATGCAGCCCTTGTTCCTTAGCCAATAACGCTTTGCATTCTGGACATTATGGTTTTTTTTCCGTTGTTTGTAGCATATACTTTATAACCCCAGCATGCAGAGTACTGTAATCTATGAGGTCAGGACTAGGCAAGTGTTGCCCATGACACTGCGGCCCCTACTTTTACGATGTTTCTTTTTGCCTACTCGAAGGAGGGGTGTGCTCCAAGGCACCCGGAAGCATTCCTTGGCTGAGAAGCCTACGTCGTGTTGTTAACCCTCTGTGCTACCCCCGTGTCGTAATTTCCCCTAATTCCTCACCCGTTCCAATAGAAGCCCCCTATTGTCAGCAATATTTCCCGACCCCGGGCCACACAGGTCGCTGACCAGGTCATTTCGGACCCACAGATGTCTCGTCTCTCAGCGATGGTCACCCATGGTGAGATGTGGCAAGGGGGAGGGTGCCTGACCCCCAGCCCGTGCCCTCAGTGCGTAAAGCCTTGGTTTAACAGGGGCCAGCTGCTGGCCCCCCTCTCCCAGAGGAAGGCCCATCTCAGCCCGCCGCGGGGAAGACGGAGCTGTTGCCAGGCTAGTTTTCGGGTATTTTGGGACTCAGCCCGGTGTCTTCTTTCAGATGCTCCGTCCATCACCAACCCCTTGTGTACCGGTGTCTTCTTTCAGCTGCTGTCATTTATCTTGCAGTTACTCGTTTTCTTAACGATGGAGTATCAACTCCCCCAACCGGCGGCATTTGTTTGCAAAAAATCAGGAAGATAATCCTATACTTATTGACAGGGAAGGGGGTAAATAACAAACAAAGATAAAACCCTGCAGTGTCACAAATAGAAATATCTTATGGATCTAGGAGAGAGAACTACAGATGAATTCTGTAATTCTTTCAGTGTTGTTTCAAAATACTGCAATATACAAATTATATAAAAGACTCAAAACATTAGGGCAAGTGTCACTAATTACTCAACATCAAAATCAGATTCAGTAAAAAAAAGAATGTATTTATTTAGTTCCTCCCTTCGGGTTTCACTCTAAATATAAAATTATTAGTTAAAAACATAGAATATCATCATCACAATGTGCAAAAATCATGGAATAAGTTAAAAAACTGTCAAAAACAGTTGACGCGGCGTTTCGGTGTTTGCTAATCTTATCACCTTCATCAGGACAAAGACATTATCAATGTGAAATCTAAAAATAAAAACAATATTTTAGATGCCTATGTAATACAGTGACACCATTCATTTTCTTATAACATTCATCCCTTGCCCTTCGAGCCTAGTGGTTCCCAACCCTTATTTGTCTTGGGTACTGGCGCACCAGTATTTTACCCTTTCTACAACTCTACTATTCATGAGTTTTAACTCACTGTCCCTTGTTACATGACTTATTTTAACCATGGTTGTGAGCTGGAACACTACTGTATGTTTCTAGTGTCTCATTTGCTATAGGGGAATTACCCTGAGGTTCTAAATACTTTATAAAAATCTTGTCGGAATTGGATTCGTCAATTTCTAAATTGCGTCGTTAGATTTCTTTTTTGACTCGTTCTTTCTTGAGCCTTGTTAAAATGAAAACCTCTGTTCGATCTTATTCATAAAGTGGTAAACTACTTTTCCTCGTATATTTAATTCGATTACCTTAGGGATAGGTTTCTATTGTCAATTTGGCATGTTGGAACCACCGTAAATGATTATGGGTCCGTTTGCAGAGGTAAAGGGTGCTCTTTTTACTCAATGAGTGTCACTAATGGGATACACAAACATTTATAATGCTGTCAGTTTTGAGTTTTTTATTATTAAGCTTTTTATTATTAGTTACAAATCAAATCCCCTTCTGTAGGCTTTGCTCACCCCCTGTTTTTTGTTTGATCGTTTCTTGATAAAATAAATTATTGTGGAGCGGCTGCATCTCCTAGAATGAAAAGCGTAGATGCAATCAGATTCGAATTGCGGATTTTCGTTGTACAATCTTTCACAGACAGGGTTGATGCCAATGTCTTTGCGCTATATATACAGAATTGCCTCTCTATTTCAACAGATAAATAAACTTACATGTTTTGTAGTTTCATTTCAGCATGACAACTATCCCATTATTCGATGTAAAAAACACTATGCTCTGTGTTCCTCTATATAAAACTGTCATCCGATTATGGAGTGGCTTTAGCACAAACAATAAAAATTCTCAATGTAAGGTTTACATGTTGTTCTCATATGAGCCGGTTTCTATGCTTCCTCTCTCGCCACCGCTATAATGTTATGGCATGTCAACTCATTTTGACTCAGTATTGATCAGAAAAATATACAATTCAAATCTTCATAGCTCAATGGGCATATAAATTATGTAGCGCCGGATTGAGCCTACCGTTTGCTAAAGCTACAACCTTCAAGTACATAAACGAATAGTTTCTTACCTGTCGGTGTAGTTTTGCAGCTTGATGATCTTTCTGGATTCACTATGCTGTGCATATTCCGCGGTCTTGTGGTTGGGTCCGGATTCATAGTCTTTTCTTTCTTTTTTTTTTTTTCGTCGCCCAGGTGGGCGTCGGCGTCACCCCTCCTTGGGTGTATTTCCGGTGACGTCTGCATGCTTCCTGGGGAAGCTCCCACCCTTGGGCGCCATCTTCGGATTCTTTTTTCCGTGTTTCTTTCGTCTCCGAAGTGATGGCAATGTTCTATGTAGGTGAAACTTCTTTTAACCGCTTTGTATATAAAGTCATTTCTGTTTTTTTTTGGTTTTTTTTTGACCACCTCTTTCTTCTCCAGCCTCATCTTTCTGGCGGAGGTGGGTGGGTTCGCTAGTGAATCCAGAAAGATCATCAAGCTGCAAAACTACACCGACAGGTAGGAAACTATTCGTTTTGCAGCGTGAATCTTTCTGGATTCACTATGCTGTGCATAGATTTTGTAGCGGTTTCTCATTTCTGTGGCGGCTGGGTGGAAGATGAGCTTTGGTTTTTGAATATGTGCTGGAGCACCTTTTGTCCGACTTGTGCTTCTCTGTTCATCTGAACATCCATGCAGTAGTGCTTCGTGAATGTGTGCACCGAAGCCCATGTTGCCGCCAGGCATATGTCTTGTATGGGTGTATTAGCCAGGAAGGCTATTGTAGCACCTTTTTTCCTAGTGGAGTGGGCCCGTGGCCCCTCTGCTAGTTCTTGCCCTGCCCGTTTGTGGCAGAGTTGGATTGTTTGCGCGATCCATCGTGCAATAGTGTTCTTGGTTACAGCCTTTTCCATGAAACTGTTGGCGAATGACACGAAGAACTGCTTTGTCTTCCTGTGTCCCTTTGTCCTCTCGATATAGTGCATGACCGCCCTTCTGGCGTCTAGGGTGTGTAGGGCTCGCTCTGCGCTATTTGTTGGTTTTTGGAAAAAACTCGGTATCTGTGTGGAATTTGGACACCCCCTTTGGCAAGAAGTGTGGGTCGGTCCTCATCACAACCCTGTCATTGTGTATTTGTATGTATGGTTCCTGCAGCGTTAGCGCTTGAAGCTCGCTCACTCGGCGTAAGGACGTTATTGCAACCAAGAAAGCTGTCTTCATGGTCAGCATTTCTAGTGAGGCCTTGTGGAGTGGTTCAAAGGGCTCCTTCATGAGTTCCGTCAGGACTATGTTCCGCTTGGGTGGTGCGATCCTCTTCGCTCCTTCCAGGAATCTCTTCTCAACCTGTGACGTGAAGAAACTCCTGCCCAGTTCACCCCTTGTATAGGCGACTATCGCTGCCAAGTGGACTCTTAAGGAGGACGAGCTGAGTTTTTTTCTCCAGTAAGTGCGTGAGGTATTTTAGCACTGTGGAGTCCTTCATTTTATTGTGAAGTCTTTCCTTCCTGCACCATATTGTGAATCTCTTCCACTTTGCCACGTAGCACTTCCGTGTGCTGGGCCTTCGTGCCTCCCGAAGGACCCTGAGGGTGCTCTCTGGCAACCTCAAGTGTGCGAATTCTAGGTCCTCAGGAGCCACGCCACTAGGCTCAGGCTCTCTGGCTCTGGGTGCAGTACCTCCCCGTTGTGCATGGAGAGCAGATCTTTTCTTCTGCCGAATCTGTGGGGTGCACTCGGTACTCGCAGATCATGGAGATGGCACAATGTCTGTCTGGCCAACTGTGGTGCGACCAGTATCAGGGTCATGTTGCTCGCTCTGCACTTGCTCAGTACTCTGTGTATCAGTGGTATCGGGGGAAAAGCGTAAGCAAATGTCCCGCACCAATCTATCCATAGGGCATTCCCAAGGGACCCCTCTTCGGGTTGTCTGGATGCGAAGCTTTGGCATTTGGCATTCTGGCGTGTTGCAAACAGGTCCACTGATGGCGTTCCCCACTTGTTGAACAACCACCTCGTCTCCTGAACATTGAGCTCCCACTCGTGGGATGCCGATGTCTGTCTGCTGAGCCAGTCTGCCTGAATGTTCTCCTTCCCCGGTAGGTGTATGGCCAGTAGGTCTATCCTGAGGGGGATGGCCCATCTCCATATCTCCTGCGCCAGTGTCGAAAGCATGGTTGACTGCGTTCCACCCTGCTTGTTGATGTAGAACATCGCTGTGGTGTTGTCTGTCTGCAGCAACACCCTGTGCTTGTACAGTCTTGTGTGGAAGGCTTTCTAGATAATTGATGTGCTTTGTCGCATCTGTTGGTGTCCACAGACCCCTCACTTTGAGCTCCTCCATGTGAGCGCCCCATCCCTTCAAGGATGCGTCTGTGGTGATGGTCACTGTTGGTGTTGGGGAGGGGGGGGTAAGAGGCTTTCCCTTTGCTATGTTCTCCATGGTCCACCGTGCCATTTCCTTCTGCACTGCGTGCGTCACAACCGCTAGATCCTCCCAACTTCCTGAAGCTTGTGACCATTGTTCCTGGAGCCATTCTTGGATGGGTCTCATGTGAAGTCGTACATTTGGTACCAGGTGGATGCATGATGCCATTATCCCCAAGATCTTGCTCGCAGTCCTCACTGTCCGAGCTTGTCCCTTCCGGTAGAGGCGAGTTTCCCTCACCAGGGCCCTTGCTCTCTTGTCGCTGGGGAACACCCTGCCCTGTAAGGTGTTGATCTGTGCCCCCAGGAAGATCTTTACTTGTTCCGGCTCCATTGACGATTTTTTCCAATGGATGGAGAACCCCAGGTTTATCAGCGAGCTCGTCACTGAATGTGCGTCTTTCTTGCATTTCTGGTACGAGTTTGCTATCACTAACCAGTCGTCCAGGTAAGGATATACGTGTATTCCCTGCCTTCGTAGGTGCAATGCGACTGCCGCAAGGCACTTTGTGAAGACCCTCGGTGCTGATTTTAGACCGAAGGCTAGTGTTGTGAACTGGTAGTGGCTTTCTCCGACCGTGAACCTGAGCATATGTTTGTGCTTTACGTTCATTGGTATGTGCAGGTAGGCGTCCTTGAGGTCTATCGTGACCATGAAGTCTCCAATCTGCAATTGCGGTAGCACCTCCTGCAGGGAGGTCATTTTGAATTTTTGTGTTCTTATGAATGTGTTCAGGAACCTGAGGTCCAGAATGGGTCTCATTGTCTCGTCGACCTTTGGCACGAGGAAATACGTTGAGTATATTCCCTTGTTTCTTTCTTTGAAGGGAACCCGTTCTATGGCCTCCTTCTGTAAGAGTTCTCTTGCTTCTTCCTGAAGCCGCTGTAGCTGTTCATTTGCTAGTGGCTTTCTCTTTGGTCTCCTGCTTGTTGGCCTCCCTTCCAATTCTAAGCAGTACCCGAATTGGATGATGTTTAGTATCCATTTGTCTGATGTGATCTCTCTCCATTCCTGGAGGTAGAATCTTAATCTTCCACCCACTGGTGTTATGTGGTGGTAGTTGTCCATTGTGTCCTTACCCCTTTGTACGTGCTGCCCCCTGGGATCCTTTCTGTGGGCGGGCACATGGATGTCTCTGAAGTCATTTAGAGGCGGGCTACTGGCCCCCTCTTTTATGCTGTCCTCGTCCATTTCCTCTCCCTCGAAAGGACTGGCCCCTTGACTGGTACTGCCAGGACTGCTTCTGTTGACTCGGTTGCGCCTGCGCGTCCGCCTGGTGCGTCTGTTGGAAAGCCTGGTGTGAAGTACCTGGCTGGTTTCCACCTCTTCCGCCGGGCCTCCGTGACTGGGTGCCCCTCTTGTTGCCTCTGAACTGCAAAGCTCCCATGGATCATGCAGTTTCATTGTCTTTCTTTAGTTGACTGAGTTTGTCGTCAACTGTTGTCCCGAACAGCGTCTCGCCGTTGAACGGAGTGTTCAAGATGCTGTGTTGCACCTCAGGCTTGAAGCCCGAGATTCTGAGCCATGCGTGTCTTCTTTCCGTGACACCCATCATCATGAGCCTGCTGGAGGTGTCTGCTCCATCTAGGGCCGTCTTGAGGCAACAATTTGCCGCATTCTTCCCGTCTTCCAACAGTTTCTCGGCCTTCTGCCTGGCCTCGTGGGGTAGGTCTTTCACCAGTTTTCCTAGCTCCTCCATGATCTGGTACATGTGCCTGTTTATGAGGGCATTGGAATTAGCCATGCGCCATTGGGTCGCGGCATTCCGTTCAATCCTTCTGCCCACTAAGTCCATCCTTTTGCTCTCCTTATCAGGAGGTGGTCCAGAAGTAGTGGCCACGTTAGACCTCTTCCTTGCTGTGGCCGTGATGATGGAGTCAGCTGAGACCACGCCTCGAATGTAGGCTGGGTCCTTTGATGAATGCTTGTACTTCTTTTCCGTTCTGGGAGTGACTGCCTTGCATGTTGCGGGCTCCCTGAATGCTTCGATCCCCTGCGCCAAGACGCTGTCGAGCATAGGTAGATACTGGCTCCTTGTTTGCGTGGGGAGTAATGTCTCGAGGAGAAAGTCCGCTTTCTGCTTCTCCTCGTCGAGCTTGAGTTTGAAAGCTTTCTGCCGCAGACCTTATCACCGAGTTGTAAGCCCCGATGTCGTCCGGCGGCGATGGCCTCGAGGGGTATGTGTCGACCGCCTCTTCCGGGCTCTCGGTGTCGACATCCAGGTACCTCCTCCTGCGGGTCAGAGGTGGCCGACTCGGCGTCCAACCTGCTGTCCTCTTCCTCCTCATAGCAGTAAGCCTCTTAGGGATTCTCGTCCTCTTCCTGGTTGTCGACCATTTCGGCGCCAGGCTCATGTTCCTCAACGTGTTCGTCTTCTTCCTTGACCAGTTCTAGCATGGGTGGCTTGGTCTTGTGGGAATCGTGAAGGCTCTCATCTTGTAGTCGAAATCTTTTTTCCGCTGAAAGATGTTTTACATTTCGGCTTCTAGTCGCTGTCTTTTCTTTTCCATCTTGGCCGCGTTGTCCGCGCCGGATTGTTCGGCCACTCTTCGGCGCCTGGCTCGGTTGTGAGAGTTTCGGCGTCGAGGACTAGACGTCGAACTGGGTTTCGGGTCCCTGGACGGCGTCGGGGCTTTAGGGTCTTTATCCCTCGACGTCGATCGGTCCTTTTCGGGGACGATCTTCAACGACTTCTGCTGCTCAACAGCTCTCGGCGCCAGAGACTCCTTCTCAGAGGATCCGCTGGGCCTGTGGGTAGCCGCGGACGCCAGGTGTCTCTGCGTCGGCGCTTTCCGGGTCTTGCCCTCGTTTTTTCGAGACTCAGAGTCTCTCGTGTTCTTGGGGAACGACAAGTCTCCTACCTTATCAGATGTCTTCGTGTAATCGGTGTCTACGACCGTGTAGCTGTCGTCTTCGGCGGCAGCGTTGTCCTCTTCCTCCGAGGACATCCCCAGCTTGTATAAACCAAACACAATACCAGTATTGCCAACTTAATAAAACTGGGACCACGGATGATCACTCGAATCGCTGACTGAAACAGTGACTCTCGGAGACCAGTTTTTTCCGAAATAAATCAAAATGCTTTTAATTTTTTATATCACATATACCATATCGATGGCCAATTTTTAGTTTTTTTAGATAAACATTTAGATAACTCCACAGAAGTATGTCAAAATAACAAATAATGAAAAACGAGTAAAAAAGACACTTTGTAGACAAATTGACAACTGGCATTCAACATTCATACGGGACAACACACGGATGAATATACATATATACACATTCGAAAGATTCTATTTACAGCATGTTTTTTGAAAAGCAAAGCATTGGAAAAAAGCAACTAAACAGTTTTCATATGCTTGAGAGTAAATCAACAATTCCTAATGCTGGATAGAGGAGGTCTACGCGTTTCGATGACCCCTTGTTGTGGGGAAATCTCGTCAGGACCAAGAGCCTGTGAATGGAGAAACAAAATTGGGTCAACTAAGGGGACCGGACTCTACCTCTCAACGTATCAGTAAGGGTAAGTGGAACTAATCCTACCTTTGAGTTGCTGGGTTCTCTTTAGAAATTCAGACTGTAATATAAACACAAAACCTGTTTTAACCAATAGTTAAAAAAGCCACGCAGAAAAAAACGCAATCGCATTTTCCTAACTATCACATTCACTCGTGAGTACTTACATAGTGTTGCGCCTGGCGCGCTCTCAAAGGGTTTTGTTCTCATCCATTGGTGGAGGAAGTGGAGATCTACAAAAATGGGAGGACTGGTCAGAGATCTTGTGGTTTAGCTGGTGGTGGCAGTTGATATCGGTGAACCGGGGACTACTTACATAAAGTTGAAGCATGGAGACGGGGCTGTTTCCCGGATCCGCACGGTGAAACGCCTTGTTAGATTGGTTGATTCCTGAAAGGAAAATTGAAGGCTAATGTCAGTATCCTTCGTAGAAACTGCGTGAGCAGGATTACTGTTCTATCACGGTTCTGTCAGGGTGTTCCGATGTACCTGTTAGTTTGTAGTATGTTGAGTATATCTGGGGGTCCACGCTCTTCGGTCTCTGTCAAATGAATGCAGATGCCGGCACCATCCAGTTCGATGTCTCTTGTCTCGTGTGTCCTGGTTTTTAACTCACTTCCTGGTCGTAGGATTTGTGGGGATTGTAGTTTTTTGGAGATTCGTCGTCATGGAGACGTTGTGTCTGTCATGTGACCTTGTGTAGTCGGCCTCATAGTCTGCGCAGGAGACAGTAACCCGAATCTTTCCATGTAGGAGTTTATAGACGGTAGATCTCAGAGTTCGTTAAGGCCATCTGTAGCTGTATTAAACTTGACTATAAGCATGGCTTCGTGGCGAGATAGTTTTGCCTCAATATCTCCTCCTCTGGGGTCTTTTTCGATTTTGGCAATGACTGTCCATTTCAGATCGTCTAGTGTGTGGTCGTGATTGATCCAATGATTGACAAGGGGGGCAGTTGTGACTTTCTTTTTTATTCGTGATTTGTGTTGAGTGATCCGGCATCTAATCTCTTGGTTTGTTTTGCCAATATATAGCATGTCGCAAGGACATTTTATGCCGTAGATGACGTATTTTGATTTGCAGTTCGTGAACTTTTCGTGTTTCCAGAACAGTTGCTTATGTTGAAACAAGCATCCTTCTTCTGTGCTTGCGCAACAAATGCAAGATCCGCATTTGTGGTGACCCTGTATAGGTGGTAGTCCTAGCATGGTGTTAATTGTGGGTGGGTTCTGCTTCACTGCTGCTCGTACAAGGTGGTTGGCCACACTCTGATCCTTTTTAAAGGCAAATAATGGCTTCTCTTTTAGTGTCTCAGCTACGTTTTCTACTAAATGCCAATTTTGTAGGATGGTTTTCTTGAGTTGGTTGGAATTGGGGCAGAATGTTGAGACACATACTATCCTGTTGAGAGATGGTTTTGTCTTTTTTACTAGAAGTGTTTCTCGAGGGATCCACCATACTCTCTTCATAGTTCTTTTCAATAGTTTGACGGGATAGCCTCTTGATGCTAGATTGTCAGTGAGGTTGGAAGCGTGGAACATGTATTCGTCTTTAAAATGGCAGTTCCTTTTTATCCGCAAGTACTGTCCGAAGGGAAGATTTTCTTTTAAGTTTCGCGGATGATTGCTTTTAAAGTGTAAAGCCTTGTTTCTGTCTGTCACTTTCTTATATAGTGTCGTCACCAAGCCTTCATCTGTAGGGTATACCTCGACATCGAGGAATGACATTTTTACTTTGGAAAAGTTCATGCTGAATTTGATCTCTTCTGTGCGTGTATTAAGCCACTCGTGAAATTCTTTTAATTCTTCTTCTGATCCTCTCCAAGTTAAGAAGACGTCGTCTATGTAACGACTCCAACTTGTGATATTTTCGGAGTATGGATTTGATTGGTAGACGAATTTCTCTTCATAGAGTGACATAAATAATACAGCCAATTCTGGGGCGAACGGACACCCCATGGCTACACCGCTTATCTGGTAGAAAAAATCTCCATTGAAATTGAAATAGTTTTTCTTCAGAGCCAATGTAGCTAGTTGCATGATAAACTCCGTTGGTACTCTAGTCGGTTTGGGTCGTTGATCAAGATAGTACTGAATGGCATCCAGGCCATCACTCTGGGGAATCTGGGTGTATAATGAACTAACGTCCATAGTTACAAGGAAGTCTTCATTCAGTTCAAAAGGAATAGTTGGTTTCAAGAAGAAATCAACAAACTTTGATACCGGTTCAAACAGAGACTCGATAGTGGTATGGGACACGGAAAAATACATCGGAGAGGTGATGAGTCAACTTAACAACCCGAGATGCTACAGAAAAATAGCCAAAAATCCAACGGCAGAACTACAGCAACTACTCAACCCAATTTTGGAGAAAGGGTTGGCAGACGGAATAATTGGGAAGAAAGAATTTGAATACCTTAAATGCAATAACCCAAGAATACCCTTATTTTATGTCTTACCCAAAGTCCACAAAGACATTAATGCCCCTCCCGGAAGACCAATTGTCTCCGGGTGCGAGTCTCTGTTTGAACCGGTATCAAAGTTTGTTGATTTCTTCTTGAAACCCTTCATGTCCGAGGTGAAGTCATTCCTCCGAGACACGACGGATTTTATAAATAAATTACCAACTATTCCTTTTGAACTGAATGAAGACTTCCTTGTAACTATGGACGTTAGTTCATTATACACCCAGATTCCCCAGAGTGATGGCCTGGATGCCATTCAGTACTATCTTGATCAACGACCCAAACCGACTAGAGTACCAACGGAGTTTATCATGCAACTAGCTACATTGGCTCTGAAGAAAAACTATTTCAATTTCAATGGAGATTTTTTCTACCAGATAAGCGGTGTAGCCATGGGGTGTCCGTTCGCCCCAGAATTGGCTGTATTATTTATGTCACTCTATGAAGAGAAATTAGTCTACCAATCAAATCCATACTCCGAAAATATCACAAGTTGGAGTCGTTACATAGACGACGTCTTCTTAACTTGGAGAGGATCAGAAGAAGAATTAAAAGAATTTCACGAGTGGCTTAATACACGCACAGAAGAGATCAAATTCAGCATGAACTTTTCCAAAGTAAAAATGTCATTCCTCGATGTCGAGGTATACCCTACAGATGAAGGCTTGGTGACGACACTATATAAGAAAGTGACAGACAGAAAGAAGGCTTTACACTTTAAAAACAATCATCCGCGAAACTTAAAAGAAAATCTTCCCTTCGGACAGTACTTGCGGATAAAAAGGAACTGCCATTTTAAAGACGAATACATGTTCCACGCTTCCAACCTCACTGACAATCTAGCATCAAGAGGCTATCCTGTCAAACTATTAAAAAGAACTATGAAGAGAGTATGGTGGATCCCTCGAGAAACACTTCTAGTAAAAAAGACAAAACCATCTCTCAACAGGATAGTATGTGTCTCAACATTCTGCCCCAATTCCAACCAACTCAAGAAAACCATCCTACAAAATTGGCATTTAGTAGAAAACGTAGCTGAGACACTAAAAGAGAAGCCATTATTTGCCTTTAAAAAGGATCAGAGTGTGGCCAACCACCTTGTACGAGCAGCAGTGAAGCAGAACCCACCCACAATTAACACCATGCTAGGACTACCACCTATACAGGGTCACCACAAATGCGGATCTTGCATTTGTTGCGCAAGCACAGAAGAAGGATGCTTGTTTCAACATAAGCAACTGTTCTGGAAACACGAAAAGTTCACGAACTGCAAATCAAAATACGTCATCTACGGCATAAAATGTCCTTGCGACATGCTATATATTGGCAAAACAAACCAAGAGATTAGATGCCGGATTACTCAACACAAATCACGAATAAAAAAGAAAGTCACAACTGCCCCCCTTGTCAATCATTGGATCAATCACGACCACACACTAGACGATCTGAAATGGACAGTCATTGCCAAAATCGAAAAAGACCCCAGAGGAGGAGATATTGAGGCAAAACTATCTCGCCACGAAGCCATGCTTATAGTCAAGTTTAATACAGCTACAGATGGCCTTAACGAACTCTCTGAGATCTACCGTCTATAAACTCCTACATGGAAAGATTCGGGTTACCGTCTCCTGCGCAGACTATGAGGCCGACTACACAAGGTCACATGACAGACACAACGTCTCCATGATGACGAATCTCCAAAAAACTACAATCCCCACAAATCCTACGACCAGGAAGTGAGTTAAAAACCAAGACACACGAGACAAGAGACATCGAACTGGATGGTGCCGGCATCTGCATTCATTTGACAGAGACCGAAGAGCGTGGACCCCCAGATATACTCAACATACTACAAACTAACAGGTACATCGGAACACCCTGACAGAACCGTGATAGAACAGTAATCCTGCTCACGCAGTTTCTACGAAGGATACTGACATTAGCCTTCAATTTTCCTTTCAGGAATCAACCAATCTAACAAGGCGTTTCACCGTGCGGATCCGGGAAACAGCCCCGTCTCCACGCTTCAACTTTATGTAAGTAGTCCCCGGTTCACCGATAGCAACTGCCACCACCAGCTAAACCACAAGATCTCTGACCAGTCCTCCCATTTTTGTAGATCTCCACTTCCTCCACCAATGGATGAGAACAAAACCCTTTGAGAGCGCGCCAGGCGCAACACTATGTAAGTACTCACGAGTGAATGTGATAGTTAGGAAAATGCGATTGCGTTTTTTTCTGCGTGGCTTTTTTAACTATTGGTTAAAACAGGTTTTGTGTTTATATTACAGTCTGAATTTCTAAAGAGAACCCAGCAACTCAAAGGTAGGATTAGTTCCACTTACCCTTACTGATACGTTGAGAGGTAGAGTCCGGTCCCCTTAGTTGACCCAATTTTGTTTCTCCATTCACAGGCTCTTGGTCCTGACGAGATTTCCCCACAACAAGGGGTCATCGAAACGCGTAGACCTCCTCTATCCAGCATTAGGAATTGTTGATTTACTCTCAAGCATATGAAAACTGTTTAGTTGCTTTTTTCCAATGCTTTGCTTTTCAAAAAACATGCTGTAAATAGAATCTTTCGAATGTGTATATATGTATATTCATCCGTGTGTTGTCCCGTATGAATGTTGAATGCAAGTTGTCAATTTGTCTACAAAGTGTCTTTTTTACTCGTTTTTCATTATTTGTTATTTTGACATACTTCTGTGGAGTTATCTAAATGTTTATCTAAAAAAACAAAAAATTGCCCATCGATATGGTATATGTGATATAAAAAATTAAAAGCATTTTGATTTATTTCGGAAAAAACTGGTCTCCGAGAGTCATTGTTTCAGTCAGCGATTCGAGTGATCATCCGTGGTCCCAGTTTTATTAAGTTGGCAATACTGGTATTGTGTTTGGTTTATAGCATATTTTAGGCAGGCACTGACTCTGAAAAAAAAATTCTAACCATACTGACAAGTAACTTGTATTTCCTTCCATAGGAATTCATTGTCTGGTTTTCACTAGAAAAGCTTCTAAGTGTCTATTTTCACCAACTAAAAATATTCCTTAACACCTTAGCAGCTATGGAACGTCCAGCTCCAGTGCTGGACGTTCCATTGCGCAGGTGCAGTTGGAACGTCCAACGGCCGACGGCAGCACTCCCGGGGTAGTGGTGCCATCGGCCGTTGGATTAGGCACAGCACTTAAGGTGTTAAAAATTGCCTGTTTACAGGAGATGCACCAGTGCTGGATCCAGGATCCACCACTGAGTAAGAAAAAGTTACAATAGCACTACTTACCTACTAAAGTAATTTCCTGCTATAGGATAACATTGGTAATTGTATATGAAAACATTTCTAAGTGTAAACTTTTAAAATACAATAATATTCCTTAAAAATCACTACTGTAACTAAAACACTTTTACTCAACCGTTTACAGGAGATGTCCAAGGACTGAATCTAGGATCCAGTCCTGTGGTTAGAAAAGTAATCCATAAATTAACTAACTGCATTTAACTAGCATAACCTTTCATCACTCATTGTAAAATACAGAGTACCATATTTGAGTCCATTGACGCACTAATACAAGTTTCTAAAAACCCACTCAGTGATTCCTAGATCTATACACACATCTAATGATTTACCTATAAATTCACTAACACATGCAGTCAATGATCAATAGAACACTATCAAATATACATATACACCTATCTCGACATTACACACCAGCACACATCCTATTCACTTATGAAGTCATCCTATTCAATTATGCAAACAATGGATCATACTTACATTTACTTAGCTATACACTTATACAAACACCACTTTATCTATTGATATAGATAGTAACTTATACTTGGTGTGTTATAAAATCGCTATTACAAGTGGAAAATGCTACTTACCAGTATGAATCTGTTCTTGGCATGTAGAGCTGCAGAATCCTACATTTAGCAATAGATCGCCACCTGGTGATGGGCTCGGATGATTGCAGGTTGTTGCCTTCTTGGAAGAAGTCTTTTGTACTCACGAGATAGGGGACTCCTCCGTTGGACAATACTGCGCATGGTCATCTACTCCATCCTCAGATTGTTTTTCGCCATGATGGGAAATGATGGAGTTAGTAGAAGTAAAGAGAAAGGATGCCCATGCGTGTGCATCTAAGTAAGATGAGTACTGGAACGGATACAAGTCCCGGGGAGGCGGGAGGGCATGTAGGATTCTGCTGCTCTACATGCCAAGAACAGATGCATACTGGTAAGTAGCATTTTCCGTTCGAGGCATATGAGCTGCAGATCCTACATTTAGCAACGATTGTGCAGCAGTGTCTCCCCTAGCGGTGGCCGCTTGTATCCGTTGCAGCATACTGAAAGAGTGTTTTAAGGACAGCTTGGCCTACTGCAGCTTGCTGCTTGGCTTGCACATCAACGCAATAGTGTTTAGTGAAGGTGTGTATTGTAGACCATGTTGCTGCCTTGCATATATCCTCTAATGGCATGTTTCCTAAGAAAGCCATAGAGGCTCCTAGTTTGCGAGTGGAGTGTGCTCTAGGAGGAACTGTTAGTGTACGTTTAGCCTTGTGGTAGCATATTTGAATACACTTTACAATCCATCTAGCAATACCTCCTTTAGAGATGGGATTGCCTTTGTGTGGTGGAGAAAAAGATACAAATAGTTGTTTTGTCTTTCTGAAGGATTTAGTCCTGTCTGTGTAATATAGTAGAGCTCTTCTAACATACAAGGTGTGCAAAGCTCTTTCTGCAACAGAGTCCGGTTTTTGAAAAAACACTGGTAACTACTGATTGGTTTAGGTGAAAAGGAGTAATCACTTTTGGTAGGAATTTTGGATTGGGTCTAAGAACCACTTTGTTAGGATGTATTTGAAAAAATGGTTCTTCTATTGTGAATGCTTGGATTTCACTAACTCTTCTGGGAGAGGTAATTGCAACAAGGAAAGCAGTTTTCCAAGTTAGAAATTGCAGTTCACATTTATGTAACGGCTCAAAAGGGGGTCCCATGAGTTTTGTAAGGACCACATTTAGGTTCCATACAGGAGCAGGTGGTAACCTGGGTGGGATAATTCTTTTTAATCCTTCTATAAATGCTTTTATTGCAGGTACTCTAAATAGAGATAGATGTTGTCTATTTTGTAAATACGCTGCAATAGCTGCTAGAAGCAGGCGTATGGAAGAGTAAGCCAAATTGGACCTTTGTAAATGTAGATGGTAGCAAATGATATTTTGGATGGAAACGTCCAAAGGATCAATGTGATTGTTATAGTATATTGCAAATCGTTTCCACTTAGCAGCATAGCATGCTCTGGTAGTGGGTCTTCTAGTTTCTTTAATTATATTCATACAGTCTGGTGGTAAGTTTAAGTAACCAAACTCTAGGGGTTCAGGAGCCAGATGGCCAAATTCAGTTGGCTTGGTTCTGAGTGTCTTATTTCTCAATGGTTCTGTGTTAACAGGGATGGCGTGAGCCGTAATTTCTGATGTGGAACCAAAGAGATATAGTAGCGTGGTGAACCACGGTTGACGTGCCCATGTAGGGGCCACTAGTATCAGCTTGATGGACTGTTGTCTGAGCTTGCGTACTACTAGTGGAATGAGTGGGAGAGGCGGAAAAGTGTACGCAAATCTGCCTGACCAATTTAACCATATTGCATTCCCCTCCGACCGTGGGTGTGGAAACCTGGCGGCGAAGGTTGGGCATTTTGAGTTCTCGTGGGTGGCAAACATGTCTTTTTTGTGGATGCCCCCACATTTGAAAGAATGGTTGAAGTACTTGTGGGTGCAACTCCCATTCGTGAATCTTTTGTGATTGACAACTTAACAGATCTGTTATCTGGTTGTGGATCCCTGGAAGGTGTTCTACTGTCAGATGTATGTTTTGAGGGATGGCCCGTCTCCAAATATTCTGTGTAAGTTGGGACAGTTGCAGAGAGTGTGTCCACCCCGTTTTTGTATATAGTACATGGCTGTCATATTGTCCGTTCGGACTAGGACAGCTTTGTTTTGGATTTGTACTTGAAAGGTTTTGAGTGCTAGGAAAATTGCTAGCAGCTCTAAGTGGTTGATGTGAAACTGTTGATTGTTCCACTGACCTTGTGTGGTATAATGCAGGAGATGGGCTCCCCATCCTGTGAGGGATGCATCTGTCGTGAGCACTATCTGTGGAACAGGTTCTAGGAACGGCCGTCCCTTTGTCAAATTTTTGGTGTTCCACCATTGCAAAGAACGATATGTACGGCTGTCTACCAACACCAGGTCTGTGAGCTGACCTTGAGCCTGATTCCACTGTTGTGCTAGACATTCTTGTAGTGGGCGCATTTGCAGTCTTGCGTGGGGAACTATGAAGATGCAAGATGCCATCATCCCCATTAGTTTCATGAACACTCTGGCTTGTAGAGAGTGCTGGCATTGAAAAAGGGAGACTAAGTACTGAATACTTTGAATCCTGGCTTGACTGGGATACGCTAGAGCTACCGATGTGTTTATAGTAGCTCCTAGATATTGATGAACGTGCGAAGGCTCTAGGTGCGACTTGGTGTAGTTTATCATAAACCCTAAGTTGTGCAGTGTTTGTTTTGTGTGTTGTGCACACTGGTTGTACGATCTTGCTTTTATGAGCCAGTCGTCTAGGTAGAGGAAGACATGCATTTGTTGTCTTCTGAGATGTGCTGCCACTACTGCTAAGCACTTTGTAAACACTCGTGGTGATGTTGTAACCCCGAATTGAAGGACTTTGAACTGATAGTGTTGTCCTTGTATGACAAACCTTAAATACTTCCTGTGCGCAGTATGTATTGGTATGTGAAAATAGGCGTCCATTAGGTCTAGTATGGACAGAAAATCTCCCTGTTGTAGTAATGGGAGTACCTGTTGTAAAGTGATCATGTGAAAATGATCTGATTGTATGTAGTGGTTGAGTGGCCTGAGGTCGAGAATTGGTCTTAAGGTCCTGTCCTTCTTTGGAATTAGGAAGTACAGGGAGTAGACTCCTGTTCCTTGTTCTTCTAATGGAACTACTTGAATAGCATCTTTTTGTAGAAGTGCTAAAACTTCCCGTTGAAGCAGAGTTATGTGTTCTGCAGACATTGGACGTTGCCTGGGTGGTATGTTTGGGGGGGTTGCTGTGAGTTCTAGGCATTAGCCATGTTGGATAATTTGTCTTACCCATCTGTCTGTTGTGATGGAGTTCCAGACAGGTAGGAACTGTGAAAAGTCTGCCCTCCACAGGAGTGGAATGCTGTAGGGGAGGCAGAGGGAAGTCACTGTTTAGGAGTGGAAGAGGAGCGGTTGTTGTTACTACCTCTACCTCTTCCCTTGTTGTTATTGCCTCTGTATCCTCCTTTAAAAAATCCTCTGTTAGAGGAGGTCTGCGTGTGTGTTTTAAAAGATGATGTTGTGTCTGCGCCGGTCTGCTTGGAGCCTCCTCTATAAGAGGAGCGGCGAAAAGAACCTCTAGTTTGGGTGGATTGTAATGCCCCCATAGACTTAGCGGTGTCTGGGCCCTTCTTCATCTTTTCTAATGTATTATCTACCTTCAGCCCAAACAATTGGTTCTGATTAAAGGGCTGGTTTAGGATGGTAGTTTGTACCTCTGGTTTAAAACCCAAGATCCGTAACCATGCGTGACGCCTGAGAATAACACTAGCGTTCACTGCTTTGGATGCTGTGTCAGCTACATCTAGTGCACATTTAATTGAGGTATTTGACATTAATTTGCCTTCTTGTAAAAGTTCTGGTGCCTGATCCTTGTGTTGATCTGGTAGGTGTTCCATTAACTTTTCTAGTTGATTGTAATGAGCCCTGTTGTAGCGTGAGAGTAAAGCCTGTGTGTTTGCTATGCGCCATATGTTTGTTGCTTGTGCAGCAATTTGTTTCCCTGACGCATCAATAATCTTGGACTCTTTGTCAGGCAGGGGGGGTGTCCCCAGAAGTTTGAGAATTTGCCCTTTTGCGTGCATTAGACACTACCAAGGAGTCTAATGGCAGATAACCCTTAATGTATACTGGATCAGCTGGTGCTGGCCTATACTTTTTCTCTATTCTAGGATTTAACACCCTACGCCTTACTGGATCTTTAGAAATCTCTGGAGCATGTTTAATGACTCTCCTAATCATTGGTAATATTTGGGTAGATCTTTGTGACTGTTCGAAAGTGTCTAACAAGAAGTCCTCCTCAATGGCATCAGAGTGCATGGGAACCCCATGGTAAAGTGCAGCTCTGTTTAACAAATGATTAAAACCAATACTGTCCTCTGTAGGGGAAGGTTTTGTTGGGTAGTACTGAGGATCAGGGATGTCTGGTGCATTATTTGGTGCAAAATTATATGCATCATCATCATCCTTAGGGTATTCTGTGTTAACATCCTCATCTAAAGGGTATGTATGTGGCTCTGGAACATCATCCCCCCCACCCCAAATCATATTACTCATCAGTGTGGTGTGATGATGCAGGAGAGTGAATAGGAGAAGTTATAGGTTCCACATATGGAGTAACAGGAGAGGAAGAAGGTGAAGGAGAGGAAGGGTGCATTGGAGAAGTTGCACAGTACTTTTTGGCAGGAACCACAGGTGTAAGTGGTGTGTCTGCTGGTCTCTTCTTATAAGGGATTGCTTCCACATGTCCAGTTTTGGATTAATATGGACTTTTTTTTGTCTAGGATCTGGTCTAAACAGTTCTTCCTCTTCTATAATCTTCTTCGGCGTCGATTTTTTCGGAGCCGATCGAGGTTGTTTAGTGCTTTTTGCCTTAGGAGGAGTAGCTGAGTCTTTTGGCAATGTTTTCGGTGCCGAATGTTGTTTAGCCTTATCTGGGATCTTCGGTACCGATATTAGAGGTTTCGGCGTGGACACAGGTTTTGCTGGGCCTGTGTGCCATGCCTGCAACCCACTGCCTATGGTATAGGTAAGCCACCCTCGAGCTGGGTGCACTGTACCACTGGTGAGGTTACAGCGTGAGCACAGTACCCCTACTGTGTCGAAGTCCATTCTTAGACATTGTAAGTGTAGTAAAGCCATAAAGCATATATGGACTGGGGGATTGTCATTACGATCTCCACAGCACCATAATGGCTTTACTGATTTCTGGGAAGTTTGGAAGCAAACTTCTCAGCATAATAATCCCACACTAATGGCAGTGAAAGATTCATTATACAAAACACTCAGAGGGCATCTTAGAGATGCCCCCTGAAAAACAATCAGCCTCTGGCGAGTTCTCTGACTGGTAAACACCAGCCTGCCAAGACGAAACAAGTTTCTGGACCTTCTGGGAACCTTTGCTCCCTGAGCCCAGAAACAAAGCATTTCCTGTGCAGAGGTGTTCGCACCTCCCCAGGTCAAGAAGAGCCATCTCTGGCAGGGCCACTTCAAAGGCCTTGCCGCCTTTGCAACGCGGCTTCCACCCTCTCCTGCTATCAGGATTAGCCCCCCTTCATGTCGCCCCCTCCCTTTTTTGGAGGGGAAAAATTAGCACAGCTCAGAAGGTGTGCGCATCTTTACCAACCCCGCCCTTTAGGTGGCAGAGGCGAGGTGAAGCCCACTCTCCAGCACCCACCATCTTGCAGATGGCAGGCACTCTTCAATCAGTGTTAGGGAGTGTATAGTCACCCCAATGTCAGTAGTCCATTGGCTACTTACCTTGAAAATCCTAAAACATTCCCTAAATACAGTATTTAGGGGCAGCCCTGAACCCAGAAGGCAGATTCCCACAAACTATGAAGGACGAAAAACGCACAGCAGAGGAGACTGCAGAGAAGAAATTACTTGGTCCCAGCCCCACCGTCCCGTCTGTAGTTTCGAGAGATCCTGAGCCAAAAGTCGCCTTGTCCAGCAGCCAGAAACCTTCAGAACCCTGGCAGGACTGACTGCCTTCAACATAGACCGGATCTCCTGCGAACAGCAGCTCCATTCAAAAGAATCTCCAAAGAAATTCTCAGAGCCTGCTGACTACAAAGAAACCCGATGCCTGGACCCATCAAAGCATCTGTCACCTACGGCCGAATCGGAGTGGCCCAACAGTCTCAGCAAGGTCCCCCAGCGCTCCAGAGTCCGAGTCCATCGTGGGTTGACCCCACCAGGACTCCCAGACATCGCCAACAGCCTTTGCACAGAGACCCCCTAGCACCACCCTGAGTGACACAGTAAGGTGAAATTCTACCTCAAACACATCCCTGCATCTGGCATCGCTGCACTCTGGAGAAGAGGACCTGAGGTGCACCTACGTCCCCGAGCCCTCTAACTTACCTTCCCAGCTGTTGGTTCCTCCTGGAAGACTTCCTGGACCGAGCCTACAGCTAACAACTAAAACCGGCAATCCCCATTGAAAACAGGGCACCAACGCCAAAACAGCACCCTGCTCTCAGCCTTCCCTGTGCCGCTGTGGGTGCACCTTGTGTGCTAACTTGGATCCCCCTTTGCCCTGATCTAAAGTCCAGGAGCTTTGCTACCACAACCTTGTGGCCTGTTCGTGAGCAGCCACCAACCGGAGGCCCCCTATAACCTATTTGATAACATTGGGTCTCAGCACTCTGCACTTGGCAGCCCTAGTGCAGCTGAGGGTGCGTTGAGAGTGCATCCTTGACCCTGGGTGCACCCTTGTTCTAACCCCAGAATACCAACTCCCAAAACTAAGTACTTACCTGTAAACCGATAACTATATTTCCTCCCATAGGATGGCATTGACTGATTTTCTTTGAAAAACGTCCTAAGTGTGGAGTTGGAAAATTGTACACCTTAAGAAACTGGATATTTACAAAAACTGACTTACTCACCTTTTATCTGGGAAATGTACCAGTGTGATATCTAGGCATATCACACCAAGTAGAAAAAGTAGCTTAAAAGTAATCTGAAAAGTAACTTACAAAGTAATCTCAAAAGTAACTGAAAAAGTAATACAACTTTTTTATGAACAAGCTACTTACCTGTAACCAATCCATTTGCATTCAAACTGTATTTAACTGCATTATTCTTGCAAAGGACTATTGCACTTACCTGTACCAGGCCTGGCCTATTTCTGGAAATAAAATACAAATAAATAATATTTTTATACAAACACATTGGCCAGAGTTAAGTCTTTGAGTGTGTGGCATCATTTCTTGCCTGAGTGTTTACAATAAATGCTTAACATTACCCTCTGTTAAGGCCTTACTGCTCACCCACACTACCACAAATAGAGTTATCTACTTTAACCCTGCCTACCTTTGAGGATCCATTGGACTCTGTGCACAATATACCTTACTTTGGTTTAGTAAATATAGAGCCAGCTTCCTGCAATGGCTTATCCTGTTCCTTAGAGGGAGGTAGCGAAGACCACGTCTATTCACTCAGGTTTATAATCAGCTGCCACCAATTACCAGAAGCCTCGTTGTCTAGAAAAAGGGTGGCAGTAGCCACTCAACTACAGGAGGAGGCACACTTTATTTGCACCCCTTTAAAGACACACACAGGTTTCACATCAAGCAATTATGGAGAAGCACCAGTAGTAGGTTGCGATTCCAAAGTCTAATGAGAAAAGCAGAGGCACACCAGAAAAACATGAGAAAACAGATTTTCGAACCCATGGAAGAACATCTTTCTTCTTCAAAAAAAATAAAATAAAGCTGCACATAATTAACCGGGTTATATAGCGCTACTTTTGCTATCTAAGTCTAAAAATAAAGATTAATATCACAAACCAGGGCACGTCACCAAACTGACATTAGCCAATAATTTGAAACAAAATCAAAAATGTACCCTCCTAAAACACAAATATTTTCAAATCCTGCCATCGTTTTCCTGTCGAAGCAATTAAAGACAAATTGTCACCAGACAAGGACAGTTCCACAATCACTAGCAAAATAATTACACAAACAAAAGTTATACTGCAAAAAAGCAGCACAGTTACTCACCACTGAGTGTTTTTGATCGTATTGGAGGAAGCCCTTTTTTGAGTCTGTCTTTCTCTCTCTCATACGTTCTCCTCTCATTGGAGTAAGAGCGAGAGGTCTTCCTCTTCCGGTCTCTATCCCACTCTCTTGACCTCGAGCGAGACCGTTTTCTGTGTTTACGCTTCCGAGATCCAGATCGCGATCTTGACCTCCTTTTCCTTGGAGACCTAAAACAAAAATATGTTAATATTCACTCTAAGTAGGTATCTGTTAACATAAAATGTACAGATTTCTTTGTGAGGGCAACCTCAGTCACCTTCCTTTCATTACTATTGTTAGGGCGCCTTTAATGATCAGGGCAGAACACACAAATTGCACAATCTGTCCAGACACAAAAAGTATTTTCAAAGGAGATCTGCGAGCATATAATCAAATGCATTATGGTAATCTGATAGGCTTTATTCTCTTTATATGGGAAGGATAAGTTACTTACCTGTAATCCCAGTTCTCTTCCAGGGGTATCCTCATCAAAGTCATAAGCACATGAATATTCCCACCCATGCGCGGCGACCCCGGAAACATATAAAAACATATGTGGAAACATATGTAGCTCTAAAAACATAAATATGTATATCACAATAAACACAATGCAGCCCTCCATACAGTAAAGGCTGAGCAATGTAAGAATTTCTTTTGCATAAATACATAACATTCCAATAAAGCAGGAAGAAAGAAAACGCATATGAAAACTACTTTAATGCATCATAGAAATCATACTACTGCAAAGAGGAATGAAAAACATTGCCAGCCCATGGGCTGCATTGTAGAAACATTAGTGTAGAAAGCTGAAAATGCAAATGCTACTTACCAGTATGCATCTGTTCTTGGCATGTAGGGCTGCTGACATTCATATCTGTGCATAGATCGCCGCCTAGTTTTGGGTCCGGATGATTGCACATTGTTGTCCTGGTAGAGTCTTCGAAGTATCACGAGATAGGTGGCTCCTCCCCTGGACTACAGTGCGCATGGGCATCGCCTCCATCCCCAGATTGTTTTTAGCCATTGGCCGAGATGGAGTGAACTATGTGAGTGATGACCATGCTATGAGCATATATAAATGAATACTGCAGCTGCTACAGGCGCTGGGGAGGAGGGTGGGCGATATGAATGTCAGCAGCCCTACATGCCAAGAACAGATGCATACTGGTAAGTAGCATTTGCAGTTCGAGGCATGTGGGCTGCTGAATTCATATCTGTGCATAGAATACATAGCAGTCCTCCTATTATTGGCGGCCGCCCGTGCCAGCTGCAGCAGTTTGAAAAAGTGTTTTGAGAACAGCCTGACCAACAGCTGCCTGCTGTTTGGAGTGCACGTCTACACAGTAATGTTTAGTAAAAGTATGTGTGGTAGACCATGTGGCTGCCCTACAAATATCCTCTAAGGGAATGTTACCCAGGAAAGCCATAGAGGCCCCCAACTTTCTGGTGGAGTGGGCTCTTGGTGGAATTGTGAGAGTGCGTTTAGCCTTAGCGTAACAGATCTGAATGCATTTCACGATCCACCTAGCGATACCAGCTTTGGAGATAGCGTTTCCCTTGTGGTGTGAGGCAAATGAAACGAAAAGTTGCTTGGTCTTTCGAAAATCCTTTGTCCTGTCAATGTAGTACATTAAGGCTCTTTTAACGTCAAGGGTGTGGAGCATCCGCTCCGCCAGCGACTCAGGGTTTTGAAAAAACACTGGCAACTCAATTGTCTGGTTCATGTGGAATTGAGATACAACCTTGGGTAAAAATTTAGGGTTAGTGCGGAGCACCACCCTGTAAGCGTGTACTTGGAAAAAAGGTTCTTGGATGGTGAGCGCCTGTAACTCACTAACCCTCCGTAGCGATGTAATTGCTACTAAGAAAGCCACCTTCCAATTCAGAAACTGAAGCTCGCAAGAGTGCAGTGGCTCAAAGGGAGGACCCATCAGCCTTGTAAGAACCACATTGAGGTTCCATTCCGGAGCTGGTGGAGTCCGTGGTGGAATGACCCTTTTGAGTCCTTCCAGAAAAGCCTTGATAGCAGGAACCTTAAAAAGTGATAGGTGTTGCCTATTTCATTCATTTCAAATTCCTTCACCAACTCTATTACACGCCGACAAAACTGCGTAGATACGGGTTGCAGGAGGAAGATAGGTGCAAAAGGTGTAACAGAGAGGGAGCGGGCTTCGCTCATCTGGCATGGGACTGCGCCAAAATAACGAGTTACTGGGTGGAGGTCACCGCAACGTTGTCTATCATTTTGGAGGAAGAGGTGCAATGCACACCCAAAGTCTGCCTGCTGGGAATAGTGCCGCAGTTCAGGGCGTTGAAACGCAAGTTCTGTGTCATAGCCTTGTTGTTGGCGAAGAGACAGGTGGCACAATGCTGGCACAGTCGCAAGGTGCCGAAGGTGAAAACATGGTTGCATGACATGTCCACTTGCCGGGACAAGCTACAAACATACGAGGAGCTACTGCCGGCGAAATCCAGGCCCAAGAGTATTTGGGGTTATTTAGAGGAGTACCTCGCTTCCATACAGGATGATGAAGAGAACCGACCACTGGATTGAATCGATTGGGGCACTGTGTAGGTAGACAACACATACATGAGTCATGTAACGGCGGGAACCTGGGGGGAACTGTGACTACCATTACAACTGAAGTGTAGTATGTGCAGATAGCACTGTACGGTCTAAGTTGGGGAAAGTTGTTCTTTTGTTCACTGTTGAAAAATGTGAAAAAGTGAGACTCATTTCATTTACCAGCTAGTAACCATATGTGAGGCATGCGGAAGGACTCTGCATCACACTGCAGAGCTGATTATGCACAACGTACTTATCCTATGTTGGTTGCTGATATTAACGTAGCGAGCCGGCCCCAGGGTTGTAGGCTCATGCTGTGTCAACTGCTATGTGTTAATAAAGGTCTTGCGAAAAAAAAAAAAGAAAAAAAAAAAAGAGTATATGCTGGGAGGTGGTCATTACGAACTCCACAGCACCATAATTGCTACACTGAAGACTAACAAGTTTGGTACCAAAATTCTCAGCACATTAAACCTGCACTGATGCCAGTGTGGGATTTAATGTAAAATGCACCAGCGGGCATCTTAGAGATGCCCCCTGAAAACCTAACCTCAATCCACGTCTGGGCTGAGTGGCTGCAGAGGCTGCCACACAGAAGACATGGTGCTGGACCCCTGGGTGGAGAGCCCCCCGCTCTCCTGGGCCTGCAACACTGCACATCCTGGGCGAGGTCCTAGGTCTCCTCCCCCAGGATGGGCAGGGGGAAGCTTCAAAGGCATGTCACCTCTGTGTGCTTCTCCAGACCATTTGTTGTACCCAGCAACTGGCCCCCACCAGTTCTGGCCCCCACTCTGGCGAGAAGACTGCCGGGAAAAACTACGCCAGGAAGGGGGTGTGCCAGCATGTGTCAACCCCACCTCTCAGGTGGGGGAGACGAGGTGAAGCACAACCCCGGGCTCCGGCCAACTTGAAGATGGGGAGCCCTGCCCAATGACAGCTAGGCTCCTGCCCCCCTCCTACAGGAGAGGAGCAGGCTAGGGGCCTACCCACCCTAGGACAGGGACCTATTGGTCCTGCCCTTGCCCTACCTGTAACGCCCCTAATTTCAGTATTTAGGGGCTCCCTGAACCTTCCTTCCTCAGATCCCGAAAAGAAAAGAAAAAAGAAGACTAAGAGGAAGAGGACCCGCCGTGCAGCTGCTAACAGGACGACAACAACCGACTTGGCCCCAGCCCTACCGGCCTGTCGATCCTGGAACCGGCTCCTGCCTAAAGCCTGGCAACTCCTGTGGACAGCAATCTTGGGACACCCAGAGGACCTGCCTGCCTTGACCCTCTTGAAGCCTGGGACTCCCATCAGCAGAGGCTCTGCTGCAACACCCCCTGGGGCGAGCCAGGAAGCTCCGGACCAGCCCACTCTGCACCCACTGAGCCCGGCCCGTGCCCGAGTGATCCAAGACCACGAGGACGTCCCCCCCAGTGACTGGGACTCGAAGTCCAGTGCCCAAAGACCCTCCTCGACAAACCAGACGACGCCTGCAGACTCAGAACCAGGGCCTCCACCAACCGCGACCAGCTGAGGGTAAGCTTTTCCGACACTCAAAGACACCCCTGCAAACGGCGCCCTACAGCCCCCTGTGCCTCTCTTTGGGGTACCTACCTGTGTTCCAAGATCCCAACTTACCTCTCGACACACAAGTTACTACTTGTGTAACGATATACCTGTAAGAGACATTAGTTAGTGATAGATTCCTTACCTTAGAATATCCCCAGGCGTCAGACTGGATCCGGAAACTTTTGCGTAGCAATACCCCTGCGCGCCGGTAGGCGTGCTCCGCGGCTCCGCGTCCGTAGACGGCGTAGTTAGCGCAGGAATCACGTCGCCGAAGTACTTAGACGCCGCCCTCGCGCACTGACGTCAGTTCTTATACACAGCTTTTCCGCGCCAGATACGCAGAGCCATGATAGAACCAACAATGGTGCCATGAAACTAGGGCCCTGAAAGGGGATGACCTTAACCCTAGATATCGGTTCGCAGAACGGGGAGGATGGGTGGGTCGGTAAGGAATCACTAACTAATGTCTCTTACAGATATATCGCTACACCAGTAGTAACTAGTGCATCTGAAAGAGACACGTTAGTGATAGGTTCCTTACTTTAGAATAGATACACCAGCAATACCAACCCCGGTGGTGGGTCTGCGAACCAATAATCACACCAGAAAGTCCTGGAGGACGGAACGGCCAAAGAAGCCATCCCTCCGGACTTGGCTGTCCATGCAGTAGTGTCTTGCGAACGTGTGCAGCGAGGCCCACGTAGCTGCCTAACAAATGTCCTGCAAGGGGACTCTTCGGCCCAGGGCAGTAGTAGTCGCTGTGGCTCGAGTGGAGTGGGCCCTCAGCCCAACAGGAGGTTCCTTTTTAGCCAAAGAGTAACACGCCTCGATGCACAACACGATCCACTGAGAGATGGTCCGCTTGTGCACCGCCCGTCCTTTCTTAGCGCCCACGTATCCAACAAAGAGTTGGTCATCCACCCGGGACTGGCGTGTGCGATCCAGATAGTAAGAGAGCACGCGTTTTGGGTCCAGACGGTGGAGCCTCTCTTCCTCTTTCGAGGGATGCGGAGGCGGAAAGAAGGTGGGCAAGGTGATGGATTGTCCGATGTGGAAGGCTGTGACTACCTTGGGCAGGAAAGAGGGTTTTGTCCGCAACACAACCTTGTCCGGATGGACAGAAAGGAAAGAGGTTTAGAGGAAAGAGCCTGGAGCTCACTCACTCTCCTGGCAGAGGTGATGGCAACCATGAAAGCAGTCTTGAGCGTAAGAAGATGGAGAGGACAGTTATGCAGCGGCTCAAAGGGAGCGCACATCAGTTAAGTTAGAAGCAGGTTCAAGTCCTACTGGGGCATCACAAAAGGAACAGGAGGGAACATGTGAGTGATACCCTTCAAGAATCTGTTAACAATCAGGGACTTGAACAAAGAAGGCTGATCAGGTAGCCATAAGAAGGCGGAAAGGGCAGAAAGGTAGCCCTTGACAGTGCCCAGAGCAGAGCCCTGCTGGGCAAGTGAGAGAAGGAAGAGGAGAACCTCAGAAACAGGGGCATTGAGAGGATCCACAGCCTTTGTTGTGCACCATGCCACAAATCTGTTCCACCTGCAGGCGTATACCGACTTTGTGGAGGGACGCCTGGCTGCCAGAATGAAGTTACAGACTTCAGGAGGCAAGTCAAATGGCCTCAACTGTCACCGCTCAATCTCCAAGCATGGAGGTGGAGACTGGACAGGTTTGGGTGGAGGACCGTCCCCTGCTGCTGCGACAGAAGGTCCTCCTGAAGAGGCAGACGAATCGGGGGATCGACTGACCTACTGAGTAGCTCGGGATACCAGTACCTTCGCGCCCAGTCCGGAGCCACAAGGATGACTTGGGCCCGGTCGCGCTTGATTTTCTTCAGCACTCTGGGCAGAAGTGGTATAGGCGGAAAGGCGTACAACAGACCGCAACTCCACTCGCGACGAAAAGCGTCCCCGAGCAAGTGCTGCCTTGGAAATTCCAACACGCAGAACTGATGACATTGCACGTTCTCTTCGGTGGCGAATAGATCTAACCAAGGCTCTCCTCACTGCAGAAAGAGGCCTTGCGCCATGTCAGAGTTCAGACGCCATTCGTGATCCATCATGCACCTTCGGCTGACCTCGTCCGCCCTGGTGTTCAGAGAACCTGCCAGGTGTTGAACCACCAGGGTCACGCCCTGATGTTCCAGCCACTGCCAGAGGCGCAGAGCCTCCTGGCAGAGGGTCCATGACCCCACCCCGCCCTGTTTGTTGCAGAACCACATGGCGGTGGTGTTGTCTGTGAACACCTGCACTACACTCCCCCGGACAGAGGGGAGGAATGCCTTCAGTGCTAGACGAATCGCCCGCAGCTCCAGAAGGTTGAAATGGAGCCGGGACTCCACCGGAGACCAAAGGCCTCTGATCTCCGATTCTCCCATGTGGCCTCCCCAGCCCTGGAGGGACGCATCCGTCACAACTATGTGCTCCGGTTGGGGAAGGGAGAGGGATCTGCCGCTGACCCAATCGCGGTCCGTGAGCCACCACTGCAGCTGTCTCGCAGTGCCCTCCGAGATCATGACATGGTCAGACAGGTTGCCCTGATGCTGGGCCCACTGAAACTTCAGGTCCACTGCAGAGCCCGCATCTGCCACCTGGCGTGATGCACCAGAAGGATGCAGGAGGCCATCAGCACCAGAAGCCGCAGCGTCAACCTGACCGAGACCCGGGATAAAGGCTGAAAGATTGGAATCAGAGCCTGAATATCCCAGACCCGCTGTTCGGGAGGATAAACCCAAAACTGCGCCGAGTCGAGGACCGCTCCGATGAAAAGGAGCTTTTGAGAGGGGCACAGGTGCGACTTTGGCACATTGATGGAAAACCCCAGCTGGTGCAGGAGGTCCGCCATTGTCTGGGGGTGGCTGACGAATCCGCCTTCAACAACCAGTCGTCGAGGTAAGGGAATACTAAAACCCCTAACCTGCGCAGAAGAGCTACAACCACCGCCATCACTTTCGTGAACACCAGTGGAGCGCTGGTAAGGCCGAAGGGGAGCACGGTAAACTGAAAATCCTTGTGGCCTACCGTGAACCGCAGGTAGCGCCGGTGGGCCGGCAGGACGGGGATGTGGAAATAAGCGTCCTGCAAGTCCAACGCTACCATCCAGTCTCCTGGGTCCAGGGCAGCTAAGACCTGAGCCAATGTCAGCATTTTGAACTTCTCCTTCCGGAGGAAGCCGTTGACGTTCCGTAGGTCCAAGAAAGGGCGCAGGCCCCCTTTGCCCTTCTTGGTACCAGAAAGTAGTGGGAGTAACAACCACACCCTACTTCCGGCCCAGGAACGCGCTCGATGGCCCCCTTGGCCAACAGGGCCGTAACTTCCTCTTGCAGAAGTTACAAGTGATCCTCTGACACGTGGTGGAATTGCGGTGGCATTGCTGGAGGGGTCGCCTCGAAGGGGAGGGAGTAGCCCCTTCGGACGATTTGAAGCACCCACGCGTCCGACGTGACAGTGCGCCAGTGGAAGTGGTGATGGCGAACCATGCCACCCACTGTCGTCACATGGGCCTGAAAGCAAGGACTAGGAGGGTTTTGAGGCGGATTGCTGCAGGGGAAGGTGTGGACTGGCCTCGCCGTTGTCCCCGACCGCCGCCACGGCGGTTTCCACGCCGCCACATCGTTGTGTATTAGTCTGCTGGTGCGTGGCTGGCATAACGTGTGGGAGCGCCCCTTCCTTGGCCACGAATGGAGCGAGAGGCACCCTTTTGCTTGGGCCGAGAGGCCCAAGGACTTAGCAGTAGCCCTGGAGTCATTAAAACGCTCAAGAGCATGGTCTGCCTTGTCGCCAAAGAGGCGACGGCCATCAAACGGCATGTCCAGAAAGGTGGCCTGGACATCAGCCGAAAAGTTGGCGGTCCTCAACCAGGCGTGGCGTCGAACCGCCACCGTCGTTGGCATCGCTCTGCCTAGTGAGTCCGTAGTATCCAGCCCACACCGGATGGAATAGCGTGCCGCATCTCGACCCTACGCAAGGGCTTGGGCGAGTTTAGTCCGGTCCTCCTCCGGACATTGTGGCAGCACGTCCGCGACCGTGTCCCACAGAGTGTGGGTGTAGCGGCCCAAGAGGCATGCAGTATTGACCGACCGCAGTCTCAAACTCCGGGACGAGAACACCTTCTTACCGAATTGCTCGTACCTCTTGGATTCCCTATCGGGCGGAGCCATTGGGAATGCGGTCTGGGAAGTAGAGGCCTGGATAACCAGGCTCTCGGGTGTGGGGTGGTGGACAAGAAGCAAGGGTTCCCCAGAGCCGGGCGGTAGCGTCTGGCCACGTTCCTATCTACAGGCTGACCTGTAGCGGGCTTGGACCAAGTGCCCAAAAGAACGTCACACAAGGCCTCATTAAACGGTAGCAGAGGCTTAGCCGAGCTTGCCTGCGGTTTAAGGACATCAGTGAGGAGGTTAGTCCTCACGGCCCAATGCCTTGGCCGCCCGTGTCAACACTACACTATAGGCAGCCCCCTCCTCCGTAGCCACGGTTGGAGGGGAGACAAAACCAGTATCTGGCGAAGTGTCCAGTCCACTGGCATCCCCAAGCTCACATGTCCAGTCCTGTTGAGACTGGCACTCCTGTGACAGAGGGTCCACAGACCCCTCCCAATCTCCCTCGTTACCCATCAACTGAAATTCAGGTTCAAAGGATGGGGCCGGTTCGTGGAAGTAAAAGTCTTCATACGACGTTGAGAGCGGCGCCGCTCCGGCACCGAATTGAGGGCAGGATCGGGGACAGAGTCGCCCGTAGGCGGCGAGGTTGTGAGGTCGACCGGCGACGACCCAGATCCGGAACCGGATCCAGTGGGGGGCCTGCGTCGCCGGGACCGAAGTCGCCGGGGCCGAAGCACCCGACCCACAAGGCCCCCCAGCCGGGACCGCTGGGCCCGAAGACGCCACGGAGCCCGGCGGAGGAGGGAGAAACCTCATGGCCATGAGGTACCGCTCGATCTCCTCTGGCGTTGCATCGTGCCCAGGGACCGGAAGGTATGGGGCAGGTTGCGACGCCCGCGACTCTGTCGGAGCCGCATGGGTGGTGTCACCTGAACCCCCGGCCGCGTCAGGCGAGCGCCGGGGTGGGTCGGAAGAGCGATGACGCCTTCCCGACCTCTCATGCCTCTTACCGAGGACGTTGATCCTGAAGACCGATGCAGACTCTCGGAACTACGAGGGCTCCGACCCTGCGACCGGTCCCTCGACCTCCTGTGGGACAGGGCCCTTGAACGGCGCGGGCCGACTGCCAGAGCTCAAGCCGCTTGCGGGACCGCTCCCACCTAGCCTTAGACATCAGGGCCCAGCAGTCGGAGCAGGTACGGTCGCGGTGGTCGAGGCTGTAGGAAGGTACCTCCTGACTATGGTTGCCCCCAACTTTTTGCCCTGTGTTTTAGCTGGTTTTTGACATAGTCGACCTGGGACCCTGCCAATCAGGATCCCAGGCCTACTGCTCTCTCTGTAAAATGGATTCCATGTACCCTAGGTGCATCTCCAATTGGTACTGGGCCACCTTATCAGACCCTGTAACTCAGGGCATAGGTGTACCCAGGGCCTACCAGGGGCTGAAGCATGTATTATGCCACCCCTGGCTGGCCTCCTAAATCTGACACAACTGGCTGCATGACAGCTGGGGCAAGTCGTGTAATCACCCTTTGCTGTAGATATAGTATACCTATATCTAACCCTAAAATGGACACACAGATTCCTATCAGTCACTCCTATGGCAGGCCTTAACAATCCTGAAGGCAGAGTGCTTGGAATCGTGTGAGATGGTGCTCTGGCTTGAGCTGAGCCTTTCTGCAGCTTGCGGAACCAAGTCCTAATAGCTGTTCCATGATAACGCATACCATATACTCTTAAGTGCATTATAATCCTCGCGGTTAAATGCTATCTTTGGTATTGCTTTATCAAAACATGTCGAGTAAGGTGTCATACGAATTGGAATACTAACCCCTCGCCAATTCTGGCGACGGGGTTAGCATTCCATCCTTCTAGAGGGACACGACATGTATGTAACTGTGAACCCCGGTTAAAGTTAAACGAAGCTTCAGCTCCACAAAATGGATGCTGCCACCACAGACACGAGTCTGACCCCCTGCAGCTGGGAGTCCTTCCAGCGAGGGGAGCCTGGACAAAGGGTTTCCTGTCGAGGGCGGTGCTAGCACCGTCCCAGACAGGGTTTTGTGTATCCTGGGTAGGCAGGGCTTTACAGGAAGGTGACTGCTGAGTGGCACCCCGGTGCTCACTACGCATAGGCCGGTCAGAACCAGTTCCAGGGGCACACCAGCCCCTGGCCTGGGGGAAGTCCGGCATGGGAGAGGGGTGTAACCACCCCCCTCCTAGTCCCACCCATAGGCAAGACCTAGTCACCGGGTCAGCCCCTTTTCTTAGTATAAAGATAGGAGCGGGCCCCCTGTTCAATTTAGATCATCTTTAGAATCAAGACACGACTTTCTGCGAAAGGACATCAAGATTTCTTCTTCAAGATTCTCCCTTGTGGCTAAGGAGTAGTCACCCTGCATCCGCAGGCACCATCCTAAGAACACTGCGGTCTGCTGCAAGTCCTTCCTCCGGAATCCGACTGCCCAGCTCGACGAGACCCGGCTTCCCTGGCACCTCTGACCTCTACTCACATCTACAGCCAAGCTGAGAACCGTGAGTGCGACGAGACCTCGAGGGACCGACGATCGCCAAGACTGCACAACTTCTTTGCAACAAGCCCACCGTGTGCTCCACTGGTGAGTGCTTTGGGGTCCGAGAAGCCCCCACCCTGAGCAGCTCCAGCACCGAAGATCAGCCCTCCAGCATCTCCACGATCTGCGTGGGGCCCTTCTGCTTTGGCCTGTTCACCGCGTTGTGTGGCTACTAGCCGGCTGGCTTGAGGCCTTCTTCACGACGCCCGACGACATCACTGCTGCTGGTCTGGTTGCTCCAGACTGGCCCTTGCTTCCTTCCAAGAGAGAAGCACCCCGGACCCTCCTGGTCCACTCCAGACGCCATTTTGAGTCCACCGCGTGGGCTTGAATTTGCCAAGGCTTTGTTGCCCAATCCTGGGTCCAGCGACGCCGACAGCTTCATCCATCGTGGGACAGCTCACTCCTCCATCCTGGTCGCCGACAACGCCTCCTGGTCCGTGAGATCTGCAGAGCACAGCGTCACCCACTCACCTAGCCGAGATGACTACCATCCGGTGCCCTCCTGGTGCCACCTGACTACTGGCTAGTAGTCTCGAACTTGGTCCCCTCTGCTTTCAGGTGTCATCACTCTTCAAGATCCAGGCTTGGATCACTTCGAACTATCTTCACTGGTCGCCTGCCAGCATCTTTCTTCCAGGCTCCTGGTCCGTCTACGAGGATTCCCGACGTCTTTTGAGACCTATGCAGCTGCAGCCCCTGGGCTAGGTAACTTCGGCATTTCGGTGCCCCAGCATAGCCTCACTATCCAAGGGTCCGAATCCACTTTCGTTTTCCTCCTACCAGGTCGGGTTCGCCCGAGAACACAAACTCTGTGAAATCTAGCTACCATAGACTTTGTCCCGCATCCCGCGTGAGAGTGCACACTCTGCGCCCGATTCCCCTAGGCCTCCTAGAAGTAATCTAAAGATTCTATAGTCAAGACCTAGCGATTCCAAAGCCTATTAGTACTGTACTTACCTGCTAGTAATTTCGCATTCCACTTTCAGAGTATATGGTTTTCCGTGCCCCTCGGGCATTTGTGTATACTGTGCTAACTTAAGTGTTTTCGTAAGAGTTTTGTTTTGTGCTTAGTACCCTGTCCTCATAAAGAGTACAGGGCTGTTGTGATTCTTAATAAATATATTGTTTATTTTCATAACACTTGTGTGGTGTCCTTTCACTTGGTGTTCAAGGGGTATATGTGTGGTATAACAGCTGGCTTAACACTCCCTCTCGAGTCTTTAGCCTTAGACTGCTCGTATCCACGCTACTAGGATAGCTGGTCTATAAGGTTGACTTACAACCAATCATCAATAAGGGTTGCTGGACTGATACATAGTGTTCACTAGAATAGTGAGCACTGCATATCAGGCCACCCTTTCACAGAGGCCTAGACACTGAAGTCACCGGCAATGGGTGTCGGTAACCGACATCAGTCGGCTGCACTTGGAGCAGGGTTTGAACCCGGGCATACCTACTGGCACCGTAGGAGTCGAACGACTCGAGAAAAACAGATCAAAAGATCAAAAAAGTTTAGTCAAAAAGTGACTACGGGGTAGAGCTTCTCCGGATCTGCACTAGCTGACGCGGAAAAAAGAAGAAAAGACGTCAGCGCGCGAGGGCAGCGTCTAAAGCACCCAGCCGCCCGAGTACCGCTGGCTGTGCCACCTTTGTCCTATCCTGCTTTGTCCTAAGCAAGTGACCAGGATCCCAGCTCCCAAAGCCGCCTGGCCTGCAAGCCAGCAGCCACTAACCGGAGGCCCCCTGTCCCCCATTGGATAACATTTGGCCTAACTACCTCTTCACCCGGCCGCCCCTGCGCAGCTGAGGGTGAACCAACTGTACCTACCCGACACTGGGGGACCCCTGAGCCTATGCCCAGAAGCACAACTTCACCAGTCGAGTACGCACCAGGAAGCCGGTAACTCACTTACCTGACATTGAATAACATTGACTGGTTTGATTTGAAAAATCTTCTGTGTCTACTTTTGAAAACGTAAAATATTCATATAAATTCCGAAATAATCACCTGTGTGTAGGAAGGTGGATACCTGACTATGGTTGCCCCCAACTTTTTGCCTGGTGTTTTGCTGGTTTTCCGACTTAGTTGACCTGGGGCCCTGCCAATCAGGAACCCAGGCCTACTGCTCTCTCTCTAAAATGGATTCCATGTACCTTAGGTACATTTCCAATTGGTACTGGGCCACCTTATCAGACCCTGTAACTCAGGGCATAGGTGTACCCAGGGCCTACCAGGGGCTGCAGCATGTATTATGCCACCCCTGGCTGGCCATCTAAATCTGACACAACTGGCTGCACGACAGCTGGGGCAAGGTGGTGTAGTCCAGGGGCTCCTCCCCTGGACTACAGTGCGCATGGGCATCGCCTCCATCCCCAGATTGTTTTTAGCCATTGGCAGAGATGGAGAAAGAATGTGAGTGATGACCATGCTATGAGCATATGTATGTAAATGAATGAATTCTGCAGCTGCTACAGGCGCCGGGGAGGAGGGTGGGCGATATGAATGTCAGCAGCCCT
Source organism: Lissotriton vulgaris (assembly GCF_964263255.1). Classification (NCBI taxonomy): domain Eukaryota; kingdom Metazoa; phylum Chordata; class Amphibia; order Caudata; family Salamandridae; genus Lissotriton; species Lissotriton vulgaris. The sequence continues at coordinate 1,272,497,974 of NC_141694.1, read as the reverse complement.
ACATGCCAAGAACAGATGCATACTGGTAAGTAGCATTTGCAGTTCGAGGCATGTGGGCTGCTGAATTCATATCTGTGCATAGAATACATAGCAGTCCCTCCATTAACGGCGGCCGCCCGTGCCAGCTGCAGCAGTCTGAAAAAGCGTTTTTAGAACAGCCTGACCAACAGCTGCCTGTTGTTTGGAATGCACGTCTACACAGTAGTGTTTAGTGAAAGTATGTGTGGTAGACCACGTGGCTGCTCTACAGATATCCTCTAAAGGAATGTTACCTAGGAAAGCCATAGAGGCCCCCAACTTCCTGGTGGAGTGGGCCCTCGGTGGGATAGTGAGAGTGCGCTTAGCTTTAGCGTAACAGATCTGAATGCACTTCACTATCCACATAGCAATCCCTGCTTTAGAGATAGCGTTTCCCTTGTGGTGAGTGGCAAAAGCAACAAAAAGCTGCTTGGTTTTGCGAAAATCTTTGGTCCTGTCTACATAATACATTAAGGCCCTCTTAACATCAAGAGTGTGGAGCATGCACTCCGCCAGCGTTTCTGGGTTTTGGAAAAACACCGGTAATTCGATAGTCTGGTTTAAGTGGAATTGGGATACCACTTTGGGTAAGAATTTAGGGTTAGTGCGGAGCACCACCCTGTTAGCATGTACCTGGAAGAAAGGTTCTTGGATGGTGAGCGCCTGCAGCTCGCTAACCCTCCGTAGCGAAGTAATTGCTACTAAGAACGCAACCTTCCAAGTCAGAAACTGAAGCTCACAAGAGTGCAGTGGCTCAAAGGGAGGACCCATCAGCCTTGTAAGAACCACATTGAGGTTCCATTCTGGAGCTGGTGGGGTCCTTGGTGGAATGACCCTCTTGAGTCCTTCCAGAAAGGCCTTGATAGCAGGGACCCTGAAGAGTGACAAGTGTTGTCTACTCTGGAGGTAAGCTGCCATAGCAGACAGGTGAATGCGGATGGAAGAGTATGCCGGATTGCATTGATACAGGTGGAAAAGATAGCAAATGATGTTTTGAATGGAAGCATCTAGCGGGTCAATATTGTGGGTAGCACAGTAGATGACAAACCTCTTCCATTTAGCCGCATAACAAGCTCTGGTAGTGGGCTTCCTTGCCTCCCGAATGATGTTCATGCAATCGGGAGGAAGATTGAGGTAGCCAAACTCTAGGACTTCAGGAGCCAGATCGCCAGGTTGAGCTGTTACGGATCCGGGTGCTGAATGTCGCCATGGCTCTGCGTCAGAAGGCTGGGAGTGAGATGAAGCCTTTGATGCGGCACCACGGACAGTTCGAGAAACGTGGTGTACCATGGTTGGCGAGCCCACGTTGGAGCAACCAGGATGAGAGTCATCGAGTGCTGCCTGAGTTTGCGCGCCACCAGCGGTATCAGAGGTGCTGGGGGAAAAGCGTACGCAAATCTGCCTGACCAGTTCATCCACATCGCATTGCCCTGTGATTGGGGGTGTGGGAATCTGGCGGCGAAGCTTTGGCATTTTGCGTTCTCCTTTGTGGCGAACAGGTCTATCTCTGGATGACCCCACCTTTGGAAGTACGGTTGGAGTACTGATGGATGTATCTCCCACTCGTGCATCTGATGGCTGTGCCTGCTGAGCAGATCCGCCATTTGATTGTCCTTGCCCGGGAGGTGCTCTGCCATGAGGAAGATGTTCCTCTGAATGGCCCACTTCCACATGCTCTGAGCCAGATGAGACAGCTGTGGAGAGTGTGTGCCTCCCTGCTTCTGAATATAGTACATGGCCGTCATGTTGTCCGTCCGGATCAACACGACTTTGTTGCACAGATGTACTTTGAACGCCTTCAAGGCCATAAAGATTGCCATCAGTTCCAACACATTGATGTGCATCTTCTTTTGCTGTAGTGTCCATAGTCCCTGCACAGTGTAATGGAGTACATGCGCTCCCCATCCCTGGAGAGAGGCGTCCGTCGTCAGGATAATCTGTGGGACAGGCTCTTGGAATGGTCGGCCCTTGCAAAGGTTGTGTGGATTCCACCAATGCAGAGAGTTGTATGCCCGACCGCTCACCAACACTAGGTCTGTCAGTTGCCCATGAGCCTGAGTCCACTGACGTGCAAGGCACTCCTGAAGCGGACGCATATGTAGTCTCGCGTGCGGGACAATGGAGATGCAGGAGGCCATCATGCCTATCAACTGCATGAACACCCTCGCCGGAAGCGAGTGTTGTGGTCTGAATCGTTGGATCAGCGCCTGGATACTGGCAATTCTCACTGAATTTGGCTGCGCGGTGGGTGCCAGAGTGTCGATCGTCGCGCCCAGGTACTGTCGCACGTGGGCGGGCTGGAGATGGGACTTCGGGTAGTTCAGAGAGAATCCCAGATCGTGCAGGAGATGAATGGTGCGTGACACGTGGTCGACGCACTGCTGTTCTGTTCTTGCCTGAATGAGCCAGTCGTCCAGGTAGGGAAAGACGTGGACGTGCTGGCGACGGAGATACGCCGCCACGGTTGCTAGGCACTTGGTAAACACTCTCGGTGCCGTGGTGACCCCGAACGGCAGAACCTTGAACTGGTAATGCTGGTCTAAGATCGTGAATCTGAGGTACTTCCTGTGGGAAGGATGCAGGGGAATATGAAAATAGGCATCTTTCAGATCCAGCGTAGCCAGGAAGTCCCCCTGTTGAAGCAGGGGAAGCACCTGCTGCAACGTGAGCATATGGAAGTGCTCCGAGAGGATGTACCAGTTCAGGGGCCTGAGGTCCAGGATAGGCCTGAGGGATCCGTCCTTCTTGGGGATCAGAAAATACAGGGAGTAAACCCCTGTTCCCCGCTCTTGCACTGGAACGAGCTCTATCGCCCCTTTTTGCAGCATGACTAGAACTTCTTGCTGCAACAAGGTCAAGTGCTCGCCTGACATAGGACGGCTCCTTGGGGGTATGTCCGGTGGAATGGACGTAAGCTCCAGACAGTACCCGTACTGGATAATAGACCTCACCCACCTGTCCGTGGTGATGGACTTCCACGCCGGCAGGAACTGCTGGAGCCTCCCCCCGACCGGTGTTGCATGGCCGGGGGGCAGTGACAAGACGTCACTGTTTGTTGGTGGCGGTGGACCTGGAGCTATTGTTGCCACGTCCCCTGCCCTTGACATTATTGCCTCTGTAACCACCTCTATTTTTGTTGTTATACGAGGCTTGGTTGTTAGTCTTGTAATATGGTGTGGACTGGGATGCTTGTCCCCTTGAGGTGCCTCTGGAGTTTGAGCGGCGAAAGGAACCACTCCGAAACTGCTGACTTTGTAAAGCCCCCATGGACTTGGCAGTTTCCGTATCTTTTTTCATTTTCTCCAGGGTGGCATCCACCTCAGGGCCAAACAGATGGTCAGGATTCACTGTCTGATTCAGTATAGTGGTTTGGATGTCGGGTTTGAACCCCGAAATTCTAAGCCAGGCATGGCTTCTAAGCAGCACACTAGTATTGATAGCCCTGGAGGCTGTGTCTGCCACATCCAACGCACATTTGATGGATGCATTCGTAATGAGTTTACCCTCCTGAATGAGCATCTCCCCCGCCTCCTTGTATTGGTCAGGCAAGTGTTGTAGTATGGCCTCTAATGTGTCATAATGGGCCCTATCATAACGTGCAAGCAAGGCTTGGGTGTTAGATATTCTCCAGATATTCGCTGCCTGTGCAGCAATCCGTTTGCCTGAGGCCTCGAAGATCTTGGACTCTTTGTCTGGGGGAGGAGCGTCACCAGTAGTTTGAGAGTTCGCCCTCTTCCGAGCATTGGAAACGACCAGGGAGTCCAATGGCAAGTGTCCCTTGATATATGTCGGATCCGTGGGCGCTGCCTTATATTTCCTGTTGATGCGAGGGTTGACCACACGCGCTCGGGTGGGCTCCTTGAAGACCTCCGTAGCATGTTTAAGCACCCCCTGCAGCATCGGTAGCGTCTTGACTGATTTTTCGGCCACCGAGAAGGTGTCGAATAAGAAGTCCACATCCACGGGGTCCGCGTGCAGCTCGACGTCGTGGTTAGCAGCAGCCCTCTCTATCAGGGCATTGAAGGCCGCCGAATCCTCTGTCGGGGACGTCTTGGCCGCGAAAAGTTGAGCGTCCTGACCCCCCTGCGGGTCCTCCGGGTCGCCTCCGGCGGACCACGGAACGTGCTCCTCCTCCGGATCCGAGTACGCCGGATAGTCGTACTCTGCGTCTTCCTCGTCCGCACCGGCCGCGACCTGATGCGCCGGCGAGTACCCCAGGGGTTGTGGGGACACAGGTTCCACCAGCGCCGAAGAGCCCTCGGAGATCCTTTTGTTTTTGAGAGGGATCTTAAAATGTTCCAACGCCGGCTCCGTCGTGATCTTTCTTTTGAGGAGCGACAGTTTTCCGGTGTTGGCGTCGATGGATACCTCACGACGTTCCTCTTCAGCAAGCGGTTGGAGTCGAAGCTTCGACACCACCAAGGCCGCTTTAGGTGCCAGTACCTCCTTCGAGGGTCCACTCTGTTTCGGCGCGAAGGCCTTCGGCGCCGACTTGGGAGGAAAGGTGAAACGGATAGGCGTCCAAAGATTCCGCCACCTTCTTCGTCAAGGCCGGAGAGGGCTTGACCGGCTCGAGTGACTTTTCGGCATCGAGAGCCCGATCACCCGCATGCGCCTTCTTCGGGGCCGACGCCCCATGGCCATGCGCGTCGTCGCCCAGACGCTTTTTCGGAGCCGACTTCGGGTCCACGACCCCTTTCGGAGCCGACTTCGGGTTCACGACCCCTTTCGGAGCCGACGCAGCCGCGTCGGACGATTTCGCCTTCGGCACCGACCCCGAGGACTTCGGGTCGGCCATCTTGGCGTGGCTCTTTGAGTCGGCCATTTTGGTTTCCTTGGAAGTTGACGCCTCCAGAACCTTCTTTACCAGCGCAACTTTCACTTTCGGTTTCGCATCCGAGGGTGCGTGACCAGTTGGCTTCACTTTCGTTTTATTCGACGTAAGTGATGGTTCATAAGTGTCCGTGACCGGGCCCGGAGGCGGGGACGTAGGACTCATAGTTAGATCTTGGGTAAGGCCCGAAGGCGATCCCTCGACCTGGTCCGTAGGAGGGGTAATAACCCCAGAGTCTGGTTGGGGATGCTCCTCCTCTGAGCTATCACCCATAGTGGCAAAAGCCTGTTCGTCGTCCCCTACCTCGTCGGTGACTTCGTCAAAGTTCTCCACACCTTCGTCATAGGTTTCACCTTCAGATGCGGGATTAGAGTCCGAACCTTGCACGTCGTCTTCTCCCTCGACAGATTCCTGGAAAATGTCATCAGGTGGGGGCGCCGTAGCCGATAACTGAGCCTGGAGCCTATTGGCCCGACGAATCTTTAAAGACTTCTTGCTCCGGAACTTCGAACACGCCATGCAGGTGTCTTCGCGGTGATCCGGCGACAAGCAGGTATTGCACACAGGGTGCACGTCGAGGTGTGAATATTTAGAGTTACACACCGGGCACTTCTTAAACGGAGTTCGCTCCATAGCAAGAGTGTAGTGTAGGCCCGTCCGCGCCGAAAGCACGTGGAAGGGCAGATAGAGATCGGAGCTGAGAGTCAGAAAGAAACCCGTACGCAACTATACCGACGCCCAGCCTAAAGACCTTTTGGTCTCGAGTAGAAGTTGAACAACTATCGGTTCCGACAGAGGGAACCGAAACACATCCGAACCCAATGGCGGAAAAAAACAATCTGGGGATGGAGGCGATGCCCATGCGCACTGTAGTCCAGGGGAGGAGCCACCTATCTCGTGATACTTCGAAGACTCTTCCAGGACAACAATGTGCAATCATCCGGACCCAACACTAGGTGGCGATCTATGCACAGATATGAATTCAGCAGCCCACATGCCTCGAACTTTAGGGTTAGTGCGGAGCACCACCCTGTTAGCATGTACTTGGAAAAATGGTTCTTGGATGGTGAGTGCCTGTAACTCACTAACTCTCCGTAGCGATGTAATTGCTACTAAGAAAGCCACCTTCCAAGTCAGAAACTGAAGCTCACAAGAGTGCAGTGGCTCAAAAGGAGGACCCATCAGCCTTGTAAGAACCACATTGAGGTTCCATTCTGGGGCTGGTGGTGTCCGTGGTGGAATGACCCTTTTGAGTCCTTCCAGAAATGCCTTGATAGCAGGAACCTTGAAAAGTGATAGGTGTTGCCTATTCTGGAGGTATGCGGCCATTGCAGACAGGTGAATGCGGATGGAAGAATACGCCAAATTGCATTGGTACAGATGGAACAGGTAACAAATGATGTTCTGAATGGAAGCATCCAGCGGGTCAATGTCGTGGTTTACACAATAAATGACAAACCGCTTCCATTTAGCCGCATAACATGCTCTAGTAGTGGGCTTCCTTGCTTCCCGAATGATGTCCATGCAATCGGGGGGAAGATTGAGGTAGCCAAACTCTAGGACTTCAGGAGCCAGATCGCCAGGTTGAGCTGTTGCGGATCTGGGTGCTGAATGTCGCCATGGCTCTGCGTCAGAAGGCTGGGTGTGAGATGAAGCCTTTGATGCGGTACCACGGAGAGTTCCAGAAACGTGGTGTACCATGGTTGGCGAGCCCACGTTGGAGCAACCAGGATGAGAGTCATCGAGTGCTGCCTGAGCTTGCGTGCCACCAGCGGTATCAGAGGTGCTGGGAGAAAAGCGTACGCAAATCTGCCTGACCAGTTCATCCACATCGCATTGCCCTGCGATTGCGGGTTTAGGAACCTGGCGGCGAAGCTTTGGCATTTTGCGTTCTCCCTTGTGGCGAACAGGTCTATCTCTGGATGACCCCACCTTTGGAAGTACGGTTGGAGTACTGATGGATGTATCTCCCACTCGTGCATTTGGTGGCTGTGCCTGCTGAGCAGGTCCGCCATCTGATTGTCCTTGCCTGGGAGATGCTCCGCCATGAGGAAGATGTTCCTCTGAATGGCCCACTTCCACATGCTCTGAGCCAGATGAGACAGCTGCGGAGAGTGTGTGCCTCCTTGCTTCTGAATGTAGTACATGGCCGTCATGTTGTCCGTCCGGATCAACACGACCTTGTTGCACAGATGTACTTTGAATGCCTTCAAGGCCATGAAGATCGCTGTAGGAAGGTACATCCTGACTATGGTTGCCCCCAACTTTTTGCCCTGTGTTTTAGCTGGTTTTTGACATAGTCGACCTGGGGCCCTGCCAATCAGGACCCCAGGCCTACTGCTCTCTCTGTAAAATGGATTCCATGTACCCTAGGTGCATTTCCAATTGGTACTGGGCCACCCTATCAGACCCTGTAACTCAGGGCATGGGTGTACCCAGGGCTGCCAGGGGCTGCAGCATGTATTATGCCACCCCTGGCTGGCCTCCTAAATTTGACACAACTGGCTGCATGACAGCTGGGGCAAAGTCGTGTAATCACCCTTTGCTGTAGGTGTAGTATACCTATACCTAACCCTAAAATGGACACACAGATTCCTATCAGTCACTCCTATGGCAGGCCTTGACAATCCTGAAGGCAGAGTGCTTGGAATCGTGTGAGATGGTGCTCTGGCATGAGCTGAGCCTGTCTGCAGCTTGCGGAACCAAGTCCTAATAGCTGTTCCATGATATCGCATACCATATACTCTTAAGTGCATTATAATCCTCGCGGTTAAATGCTAACTTTGGTATTGCTTTATCAAAACATGTCGAGTAAGGTGTCATACGAATTGGAATACTAACCCCTCGCCAATTCTGGCGACGGGGTTAGCATTCCACCCTTCTAGAGGGACACGACATGGATGTAACTGTGAACCCCGGTTAAAGTTAACTGAAGCCTCAGCTCCACAAAATGGATGCTGCCACCACAGACACGAGTCTGACCTCCTGCTGCTGGGAGTCCTTCCAGCGAGGGAGGCTTGGACAAAGGGTTTCCTGTCCGGGGCGGTGCTAGCACCGTCCCAGACATGGTTTTGTGTATCCTGGGTAGGCAGGGCTTTTCAGGAAGGTGACTGCTGAGTGGCACCCCGGTGCTCACTACGCATAGGCCGGTCAGAACCAGTTCCAGGGGCACACCAGCCCCTGGCCTGGGGAAAGTCCGGCATGGCAGAGGGGTGTAACCACCCCCCTCCTAGTCCCACCCATAGGCAGGACCTAGTCACCGGGTCAGCCCCCTTTTTTAGTATAAAGATGGGAGCGGGCCCCCTGTTCAAATTAGATCATCTTTGGAATCAAGACACGACTTTCTTCGAAAGGACTTCAAGATTTCCTTCTTCAAGATTCTCCCTTGTGGCTAAGGAGTAGTCACCCTGCATCAAGCGGGCACCATCCTAAGAACACTGCGGTCTGCTGCAAGTCCTTCTTCACGAATCCGACGACCCAGCTCGACGAGACCCGGCTTCCCTGGCACCTCTGACCTCTACTCACCTCTACAGCAAAGCTGAGAACTGTGAGTGCGACGAGACCTCGAGGGACCGACGATCGCCAAGACTGCACGACTTCTTTGTAACAAGCCCACCGAGTCTTCCACTGGTGAGTGCTTTGGGGTCCGAGAAGCCCCAACCCTGAGCAGCTCCAGCACCGAAGATCAGCCCTCCAGCATCTCCACGATCTGCGTGGGGCCCTTCTGCTTTTGCGTGCTCACCGCGCTGTGTGGCTACTAGCCGGCTGGCTTGTGGCCTTCTGCACGACGCCCGACGACATCACTGCTGCTGGTCTGGTTGCTCCAGACTGGCCCTTGCTTCCTTCTTCAAGAGAGGCACCCCGGACCCTCCTGGTCCACTCCAGACGCCATTTTAGGTCCACCGCGTGGGCTTGAATTTGCCAAGGCTTTGTTGCCCAATCCTGGGTCCAGCGACACCGACAGCTTCAATCTTCGTGGGACAGCTCGCTCCTCCATCCTGGTCGCCGCCAACGCCTCCTGGTCCGTGAGATCTCCGAGCACAGCGTCACCCACTCACCTAGTCGAGGTGGCCACCATCCGGTGCCCTCCTGGTGCCCACTGACTACTGGCTAGTAGTCTCGAACTTGGTCCCCTCTGCTTTCAGGTGTCATCTTCCATCGATCCAGGCTTGGATCCACCGAACTTTCTTCACTGGTCGCCTGCCAGCAACTTCTTTCTTCCAGGCTCCTGGTCCGTCAACGAGGATTCCCGACGTCCTTTGAGTCCTATGCAGCTGCAGCCCCTGGGCTAGGTAACTTCGGCATTTCGGTGCCCCAGCATAGCCTCACTATCCAAGGGTCAGAATCCACTTTCGTTTTCCTCCTACCAGGTCGGGTTCGCCCGAGAACACTAACTTTGCAATTCCTAGCTACCATAGACTTTGTCCCGCATCACGCGTGAGAGTGCACACTCTGCACCCGAGTCCCCTGGGTCTCCTAGAAGTAATCTAACGATTCTATAGTCAAGTCCTAGCGATTCCAAAGGCTATTAGTACTGTACTTACCTGCTAGTAATTTCGCATTCCACTTTCAGAGTATATGGTTTTCCGTGCCCCTCGGGCATTTGTATATACTGTGCTAACTTAAGTATTTTCGTAAGAGTTTTGTTTTGTGCTTAGTACCCTGTCCTCATAAAGAGTACAGGGCTGTTGTGATTCTTAATAAATATCTTGTTTATTTTCATAACACTTGTGTGGTGTCCTTTCACTTGGTGTTCAAGGGGTATATGTGTGGTATAACAGCTGGCTTAACACGCCCTCTCGAGTCTTTAGCCTTAGACTGCTCGTATCCACGCTACTAGGATAGCTGGTCTATAAGGTTGACTTACAACCAATCATCAATAAGGGTTGCTGGACTGATACATAGTGTTCACTAGAATAGTGAGCACTGCATATCAGGCCACCTTCTCACAATCACCATCAGTTCCAATACATTGATGTGCATCTTCCTTTGCTGTAGTGTCCATAGTCCCTGCACTGTGTAGTGGAGTACATGCGCTCCCCATCCCTGGAGAGAAGCGTCCGTTGTCAGGATAATCTGTGGCACTGGCTCCTGAAACGGTCGGCCCTTGCAAAGGTTTTGTGGATTCCACCAATGCAGAGAGTTGTACGCCCGACCGCTCACCAACACTAGGTCTGTTAGTTGCCCATGAGCCTGAGTCCACTGACGTGCTAGGCACTCCTGGAGCGGACGCATATGTAACCTCGCGTGCGGGACGATGGAGATGCAGGAGGCCATCATGCCTATCAACTGCATGAACACCTTCGCTGGAAGCGAGTGCTGAGTTCTGAATCGTTGGATCAGCGTCTGGATACTGGCGATTCTCACTGAATTTGGCTGCGCAGTGGCTGCCAGAGTGTCTATTGTCGCGCCCAGATACTGCCGTATATGGGCGGGTTGGAGATGGGATTTTGGGTAATTCAGTGAGAATCCCAGATCGTGCAGGAGATGAATGGTGCGGGTCACGTGGTCGGCGCACTGCTGTTCTGACTTTGCCTGAATGAGCCAGTCGTCCAGATAGGGATAGACGTGGATGTTCTGGCGTCTTAGATGCGCCGCCACAGTCGCCAGGCACTTTGTAAAAACTCTTGGCGCTGTGGTGACCCCGAAAGGCAGAACCCTGAACTGGTAGTGCTGGTCTTGAATTGTGAATCTGAGGTACTTCCTGTGTGAAGGATGCAGGGGAATGTGAAAGTATGCATCCTTGAGATCCAGCGTAGCCAGGAAGTCCCCCTGCCGAAGCAGAGGGAGAACCTGCTGCAACGTGAGCATATGGAAGTGTTCTGACAGAATGTACCAGTTGAGGGGCCTGAGGTCCAGGATGGGCCTGAGGGATCCGTCCTTTTTGGGGATTAGAAAGTACAGAGAGTAAACTCCTGTTCCCCTTTCTTGCAGTGGCACGAGCTCTATTGCCAATTTTTGCAGCATGACTTTGACCTCCTGCTGCAACAAGTGCAAGTGCTCGCCGGACATAGGACGGTTTCTTGGAGGTATGTTTGGTGGAGTGGAAGTAAGTTCCAGACAGTAACCGTATTGGATAAGAGATTTGACCCACCTGTCCGTGGTGATGGATTTCCACGCGGGCAGGAACTGCTGGAGTCTCCCCCCGACCGGTGTTGTGTGGTCGGGGGGCAGTGACAAGGCGTCACTGTTTGTTGGTGGTGGAGGACCTGGAGCTGTTGTTTCCACGTCCCCTGCCTTTGACGTTGTTGCCCCTGTAACCACCTCTACCCTTGTTGGTGTATGAGGTCTGGGTGTTGCTTTTATAGTACTGCGTGGATTGTGATGCCTGACCCCTTGAGGTGCCTCTGTTATTGGAGCGGCAAAAGGAACCACCCCGAAACTGCTGGGACTGGAGGGCCCCCATAGACTTAGCAGTGTCCGTGTCTTTCTTCATTTTTTCAAGGGTTGCATCCACTTCAGGGCCAAACAGGTGGTCTGGATTAACTGTTTGATTTAAGATGGTTGTCTGTATGTCTGGTTTAAAGCCTGATATTCTAAGCCATGCATGTCTACGCAGTAACACGCTAGTGTTTATAGCCATGGAGGCGGTATCAGCCACATCCAGTGCACACTTAATGGAAGCATTGGTGATTAGCTTCCCCTCCTGAATTAACATTTCAGCTCCCTCTTTGTACTGATCAGGTAAGTGCTGCAGAAGTGTTTCTAGGGTGTCATAGTGCGCCCTATCGTAGCGTGCAAGCAGGGCCTGCGTGTTTGAAATGCGCCAAATATTAGCTGCCTGCGCAGCAATACGTTTTCCTGAGGCTTCAAAGATTTTCGATTCTTTGTCTGGGGGAGGAGCATCACCTGTGGTCTGCGAGTTTGCCCGCTTGCGTGCGTTGGATACAACCATTGAGTCCAGTGGCAAGTGTCCCTTGATGTACGTCGGATCAGTGGGCGCTGCCTTGTATTTTTTGTTAATACGAGGATTGATGACTCGCGCCCGAGTGGGCTCCCTGAAAACCTCAGGCGCGTGCTTCAGCACTCCCTTGAGCATAGGCAATGTCTTGACCGTCTTTTCAGCCACCGAGAAAGTGTCAAACAGAAAATCGACATCCACTGGGTCCGCATGGAGGTCGACATCATGATTAGCCGCAGCTCTCTCAATTAGAGCGTTGAAGGCTGCAGAGTCCTCTATTGGAGAAGTTTTTGCTGCAAAAAGCTGCGGTTCGTGTCCTTACTGAGGGTCCTCAGGGTCGCCTCCAGCAGACCATGGTTCATTGACCTCCTCTGGATCCGAGTACGCTGGATAATTGTACTCCTCCTCCTCATCTCCGTCACCTTCCCCAGCGTTAGAGTGAGTTGGTGAGAGTTCTAGATTTTGTGGAGATGCAGGCTCCACAGGGGCAGAAGTACCCGCAGAGTCCAACTTCTTTTTGAGTGGAATACGAAAATGTTCTAACACAGGCTCCGAGGTGATATTCCTTTTAAGGAGAGAGAGTTTGCCCGTGTTGGCGTCGATGACAACCTCTCGACGCTCCTCGTCCGCGAGTGGCTGGAGCCGAGGCTTCGGCACCACCAATGACGCTTTAGGCGTCGACACCAGCTTCAAGGGCACCCCGGCCCCATGTCTTGGAGCGAAAGCCTTCGGCGTCGTCTTCGGCGGCAGCGTGAAGTGGATCGGCGTCTGCGCCTTTGCCGGTTTTTGTGGAGGCTTCGGCACCACATCCTTCGGTTCGGGAGCCAATGCGTCCTTCCGAATACGTTGAAGGGACTCCGTGACCTTCTTGGTCAAGGACAGTGAGGGCTGGACCGGCTCGAGCGATTCTTCCGAGTCCGGAGTCGGGTCGGCGATCAAAGGCACGGTCTTCGGAGCCGACACATCACCACCCTTGGCCTTGTCGACCGGAATCGGCGCAGCCAGAGCTTTGGAGTCGTCTTGACGCTGCTTCGAGGCTTTTTTCGGGTCGTCGACCTTCTTAGCGTCGACGCGGCTCTTTAGAGCGTCGACCATCTTCGGCGCCGACGCGGCCGCGTCGGTCGTCTTCGCCTTCGACACCGGGGTCTTCGGGTCGGCCATCTTGGCGTGGCTCTTGATCTCGGTGGCCATTTTGGACTTTTTAGGCGCTGAGGCCTCTGGAGCCTTCGGTCCCACCAGTGCGACTTTCACTTTCGGTTTCGATACCAGTGGTGCGGACCCTGATGGCTTCACTTTCGGTTTCTGTACCGGGAGTGGCGCATCACCAATGTCCGTGGCCGGGCCCGGAGGCGGGCCGTGGGACGAGTATTGAGGTCTTGGGTAAGGCCCGAAGGCGATCCCTCGACCTGGGCCGTATAATGGGGATTGACCCCTGAGTCAGTCTGAGGATGCTCCTCCTCTGAGCTATCCTCCACGGTGGCAATGGCCCCGTCGTCGTCCCCTACCTCCTCGGCGACTTCCTCAAACTCCTCGTCTCCCGCGTCGTAGTTTTCATACTCTGACGCCGGGTTGGAGTCCGAAACTTGTAGGACGGTGTCGTCATCAACGTCTTCTTCAAAGATGTTGTCTGGCGGGGGCGCTGATAACTGGGCCTGGAGTCTAGCGGCCCGACGAAGCTTGAGAGTCTTCTTACACCGGAACTTGGAGCAGGCCATACACCTGGCCTCATCGTGGTCCGGCGACAAACATTTGTTGCACACTGGGTGCACGTCGAGGTGTGAATACTTTGAGGTGCACACCGGGCACCTCTTAAACGGAGTTCGTTCCATGTTGAGTAGTCTGGAGCGTCGTGTAGGCCCGTCCGCGCCGACAGCACGCGGAAGGGCAGCAAGTGTTCGGAGCCGATGAATAAACAAACCCGAACGATGGACAATACCGGCGCGAATCCTAAAGACCTTTTGGTCTCAAGTTAGGAAAGTTAAACAACTATCGATTCCGACAGAGGGAACCGAAACACATCCGAACGCAATGGCGGAAAAAAACAATCTGGGGATGGAGGCGATGCCCATGCGCACTGTAGTCCAGGGGAGGAGCCACCTATCTCGTGATACTTCGAAGACTCTTCCAGGACAACAATGTGCAATCATCCTGACCCAACACTAGGCGGCGATCTATGCACAGATATGAATTCAGCAGCCCACATGCCTCGAACTCACCCTTTGCTTTAGATATAGTATACCTATATCTAACCCTAAAATGGACACACAGATACCTATCAGTCACTCCTATGGCAGGCCTTGACAATCCTGAAGGCAGAGTGCTTGGAATCGTGTGAGATGGTTGTGGGAAGGTGGCCTGATATGCAGTGGTCACTATTCTAGTGAACACTATGTATCAGTCCAGCAACCCTTATTGATGATTGGTTGTAAGTCAACCTTATAGACCAGCTATCCTAGTAGCGTGGATACGAGCAGTCTAAGGCTAAAGACTCGAGAGGGCGTGTTAAGCCAGCTGTTATACCACATATACCCCTTGAACACCAAGTGAAAGGACACCACACAAGCGTTATGAAAATAAACAGTTATTTATTAAGAATCACAACAGCCCTGTACTCTTTATGAGGACAGGGTACTAAGCACAAACCAAAACTCTTACAAAAATACTTAAGTTAGCACAGTATATACAAATGCCCGAGGGGCACGGAAAACCATATACTTGAAAAGTGGAATGCGAAATTACTAGCAGGTAAGTACAGTACTAATAGGCTTTGGAATCGCTAGGACTTGACTATAGAATCGTTAGATTACTTCTAGGAGACCCAGGGGACTCGGGTGCAGTGTGTGCACTCTCACGCGAGATGCGGGACAAAGTCTATGGTAGCTAGAAATTGCAAAGTTAGTGTTCTCGGGCGAACCCGACCTGGTAGGGAGAAAACGAAGGTAGATTCTGACCCTTGGATAGTGAGGCTATGCTGGGGCACCGAAATGCCGAAGTTACCTAGCCCAGGGGCTGCAGCTGCATAGGACTCAAAAGACGTCGGGAATCCTCGTTGACGGACCAGGAGCCTGGAAGAAAGAAGTTGCTGGCAGGCGACCAGTGGAGAAAGTTCGGTGGATCCAAGCCTGGATCGATGGAAGATGACACCTGAAAGCAGAGGGGACCAAGTTCGAGACTACTAGCCAGTAGTCAGTGGGCACCAGGAGGGCACCGGATGGTAGCCACCTCGACAAGGCGTGTGGGTGACGCTGGGCTCGGAGATCTCCCGGACCAGGTGGCGTTGTCGGCGACCAGGAAGGAGGATCGAGCTGTCCCACGAAGATAGAAGCTGTCGGCGTCGCTGGACCCAGGATTGGGCAACAAAGCCTTGGCAAATTCAAGCCCACGCGGTGGACCTAAAATGGCGTCTGGAGTGGGCCAGGAGGGTCCGGGGTGCCTCTCTTCAAGAAGGAAGCAAGGGCCAGTCTGGAGCAACCAGACCAGCAGCAGTGATGTCGTCGGGCGTCGTTCAGAAGGCCACAAGCCAGCCGGCTAGTAGCCAAACAACGCGGTGCACAGCAAACAGCAGAAGGGCCCCACGCAGATCGTGGAGATGCAGGGAGGCTGATCTTGGGTGCTGGAGCTGCGCAGGGTCGGGGCTTCTCGGACCCCAAAGCACTCACCCGTGGAGGACACGGTGGGCTTGCAGTAAAGATGTTGTGCAGTCTTGGCGATCGTCGGTCCCTCGAGGTCTCGTCGCACTCACGGTTCTCAGCTTTGCTGTAGAGGTGAGTAGAGGTCAGAGGTGCCAGGGAAGCCGGGTCTCGTCGAGCTGGGTCGTCGGATTCGTGAAGAAGGACTTGCAGCAGACCGCAGTGTTCTTAGGATGGTGCCCGCTTGATGCAGGGTGACTACTCCTTAGCCACAAGGGAGAATCTTGAGGAAGAAATCTTGAAGTCCTTTCGCAGAAAGTCGTGTCTTGATTCCAAAGATGATCTAATTTGAACAGGGGGCCCGCTCCCATCTTTATACTAAAAAAGGGGGCTGACCCGGTGACTAGGTCCTGCCTATGGGTGGGACTAGGAGGGGGGTGGTTACACCCCTCTGCCATGCCGGACTTCCCCAGGCCAGGGGCTGGTGTGCCCCTGGAACTGGTTCAGACCGGCCTATGCGTAGTGAGCACCGGGGTGCCACTCAGCAGTCACCTTCCTGTAAAGCCCTGCCTACGCAGGATACACAAAACCATGTCTGGGACGGTGCTAGCACCGCTCCTGACAGGAAACCCTTTGTCCAGGCTCCCCTCGCTGGAAGGACTCCCAGCTGCAGGGGGTCAGACTCGTGTCTGTGGTGGCAGCATCCATTTTGTGGAGCTGAGGCTTCGTTAAACTTTAACCGGGGTTCACAGTTACATACATGTTGTGTCCCTCTAGAAGGGTGGAATGCTAACCCCGTCGCCAGAATTGGCGAGGGGTTAGTATTCCAATTCGTATGACACCTTACTCGACATGTTTTGATAAAGCAATACCAAAGTTAGCATTTAACCGCGAGGATTATAATGCACTTAAGAGTATATGGTATGCGATATCATGGAACAGCTATTAGGACTTGGTTCCGCAAGCTGCAGACAGGCTCAGCTCATGCCAGAGCACCATCTCACACGATTCCAAGCACTCTGCCTTCAGGATTGTTAAGGCCTGCCATAGGAGTGACTGATAGGAATCTGTGTGTCCATTTTAGGGTTAGATATAGGTATACTATATCTACAGCAAAGGGTGATTACACGACTTTGCCCCAGCTGTCATGCAGCCAGTTGTGTCAAATTTAGGAGGCCAGCCAGGGGTGGCATAATACATGCTTCAGCCCCTGGTAGGCCCTGGGTACACCTATGCCCTGAGTTACAGGGTCTGATAAGGTGGCCCAGTCCCAATTGGAAATGTACCTAGGGTACATGGAATACATTTTAAAGAGAGAGCAGTAGGCCTGGGGTCCTGATTGGCAGGATCCCAGGTCGACTATGTCAAAAACCAGCTAAAACACAGGGCAAAAAGTTGGGGGCAACCATAGTCAGGAGGTACCTTCCTACAGTAGCTATTACTTTCGGTTTCGATTTCTCCAGATTTTGGAAATGTCGTACCGATGGCTCTTGTAATATATTCGTAGCCGGGCTTAACTGCAGGGCTATCGAATCGTCGTTCTGATCTTGGCTAAGGCCTTCCGGTGATGCCTCGACCTGATCCTCTGGATCTGAACCTGCGAATATATTGGGCTCCGTACTCACGGTTGGCCCAGGGTCCTCACCGGAGTCGTCCTCGACGGCTCCTATGCCTGGTTCGTCATCCCCTACCTCGATGATGTCTTCCTCGTCATCGACGCAGTAGTTAAAGTTGTGTTCAGACCCCTGCTCCGACTGCTGATCCGAGTACTTAGGGTCGACGACCTCTTCGTCGTCTTCAAAGATGTTCTCTGGCTCGGGCGCTGACCTCTGCATCGTCTGCCGCACCGCACGTCGAACCCGAAGAGTCTTTTTTGACCTAAATTGAGCACAAGCTAAGCAGTCGGCTTCGTTGTGTTCAGGAGATAAACACTTATTACAGACTGGGTGTTTATAAATGTGTGGGTATTTAGAGTTACAGTTGGGGCATCGCTTGAAAGGACTTCGTTCCATAGACGATTGGCCCTGGTGTCGAGAAGGCCACGCGGCCCGATTCGACGTCCTGAGTAGAAAGAACAGGAATAAGTTGTAGGTACCGATCGAAGATACAATACAGACGCCCCTAAGGCCTTTTGGCCTTTAGAAAGTTAGAAATATATTTCCGAACTCAGAGTAACGAAAGTACACCCAAACCCAATGGCGGAAAAAAACAATCTGAGGATGGAGAGGATGCCCATGCGCACTGTACTCCAGAGGAGGAGCCACCTATCTCTTGATACTTCGAAGACTCTTCCAGGACAACAATGTGCAATCATCCGGACACAACACTAGGCGGCGATCTATGCACAGATATGAGTTCAGCAGCCCACATGCCTCGAACACTTCTTTATGATCTTGGCTAAGGCCTTTTGGCGATGCCTTGACCGGAGCCGTCATTGGGGTAGATGGTGTCAGGGGCAGGGTACTCACGATTTACCCCGGCAGGATCTAGTCCTCGGAGTCTGAGTCGTCCTCTACGGTGACGATCTCTAGGTCCGAGTCCGGCACCTCTTGCAGTTCCTGGTCGTCATCGAAGATGTTGTCCGGGTCTGGTGCCTGTCGCTGCATGTCTTGCCTGGCTGCACGTCGGTTCCGAATAGTTTTCTTGCATCGAAACTGTGCACAGGCTGGACAGCTGTCCTCTTTATGGTCTGGGGAAAGGCACTTGTTGCATACTGAGTGCTTATCAGTATGTGGGAACTTGGCGTGGCATTGCGGGCACCTTTTAAATGGGCTTCTTTCCATCGACGGTCGGCTCATGTGGCGTCGAAAAGGCCCAACGGCCCGAGTCGACGACCGTTTGGAGATGGAAGGCTGGATTGAGTAGAGAGGTGCTGATCAAGAACAATACTGTCGAACCTAAGGCCTTTCGAAAAGTTTTGTTTTTGCTTCCGAAGTTGAAGTATAGGAGTTTGCATCCGAACCCAATGGCGGAAAAAAACAATCTGAGGATGGAGAGGATGCCCATGCGCACTGTAGTCCAAGGGAGGAGTCACCTATCTCGTGATACTTCGAAAACTCATCCAAGACAACAAGTGCAATCATCCGGACCCAAAACTAGGCGGCGATCTATGCACAAGATATGAATTCAGCAGCCCACATGCCTCGAACACACTGCTTTGCATTATCTGTAGGTGAAGCTTCTACATTTCAAGCTGTGGCAAACATATCTATATTTGGAAAACCCTAGGGAAAGAAAACACCAGAATCTGCACCATGGTACATCTCAATATCAAGTAATGTTATATCAGATCGGGGCTCGAAAAATCCACACGCCCGCTCGCATGTGCGAGCCAGACTTTAATAGGGCAAGCTATTTTTAGGTCCAACTTGCCCTTTCTGGCAAGTGGGAAAACAAACTGACTTTTGACCTCTGTCTTTGAAAGCAGAAGAAATGTGACAAGATAGCAAGATTTAAATGCATCTTTATTGCTCACAGAGTAAATGAGCAAAAAAAAAAACTTTAAATCTTGTCAAGTGTGTAGGAGAGTAGGGTCTGCAATCCTATGATCACCCAGATTTTTTGCTTTTGTTTCACTGGTTTACGACTTTCTCTGGCTGTGGGCCTGCCAATCAGACCCACAGCCTGGCTGTTCTCTTTCTAAATTACCTCATGTACCCTAGGTGCATCTACCAATTGGTACTGGGCCACCTTATCAGACCCTGTAACTCAGGGCATAGGTGTACCCAGGGCTGCCAGGGGCTGCAGCACGTATTGTGCCACCCCTGGCTGGCCTCCTAAATTTGACACAACTGGCTGCATGACAGCTGGGGCAAAGTCGTGTAATCACCCTTTGCTGTAGGTGTAGTATACCTATACCTAACCCTAAAATGGACACACAGATTCCTATCAGTCACTCCTATGGCAGGCCTTGACAATCCTGAAGGCAGAGTGCTTGGAATCGTGTGAGATGGTGCTCTGGCATGAGCTGAGCCTGTCTGCAGCTTGCGGAATCAAGTCCTAATAGCTGTTCCATGATATCGCATACCATATACTCTTAAGTGCATTATAATCCTCGCGGTTAAATGCTATCTTTGGTATTGCTTTATCAAAACATGTCGAGTAAGGTGTCATACGAATTGGAATACTAACCCCTCGCCAATTCTGGCGACGGGGTTAGCATTCCACCCTTCTAGAGGGACACGACATGTATGTAACTGTGAACCCCGGTTAAAGTTAACTGAAGCCTCAGCTCCACAAAATGGATGCTGCCACCACAGACACGAGTCTGACCCCCTGCAGCTGGGAGTCCTTCCAGTGAGGGGAGCCTGGACAAAGGGTTTCCTGTCAGGGGCGGTGCTAGCACCGTCCCAGACATGGTTTTGTGTATCCTGGGTAGGCAGGGCTTTTCAGGAAGGTGACTGCTGAGTGGCACCCCGGTGCTCACTACGCATAGGCCAGTCAGAACCAGTTCCAGGGGCACACCAGCCCCTGGCCTGGGGAAGTCCGGCAGGGGAGAGGGGTGTAACCACCCCCCTCCTGGTCCCACCCATAGGCAGGACCTAGTCACCGGGTCAGCCCCCTTTTTTAGTATAAAGATGGGAGCGGGCCCCCTGTTAAAATTAGATCATCTTTGGAATCAAGATACCACTTTCTTCGAAAGGACTTCACGATTTCTTCTTCAAGATTCTCCCTTGTGGCTAAGGAGTAGTCACCCTGCATCCGCAGGCACCATCCTAAAGAACACTGCGGCCTGCTGCAAGTCCTTCATCACGAATCCGACGACCCAGCACGACGAGACCCGGCTTCCCTGGCACCTCTGACCTCTACTCACCTCTACAGCAAAGCTGAGAACCGTGAGTGCGACGAGACCTCAAGGGACCGACGATCGCCAAGACTGCACGACATCTTTATTGCAAGCCCACCGAGTCTTCCACTGGTGAGTGCTTTGGGGTCCGAGAAGCCCCAACCCTGCGCAGCTCCAGCACCCAAGATCAGCCTCCCTGCATCTCCACGATCGGCGTGGGGCCCTTCTGCTGTTTGCTGTGCACCGCGTTGTTTGGCTACTAGCCGGCTGGCTTGTGGCCTTCTGAACGACGCCCGACGACAACTCTTCTGCTGGTCTGGTTGCTCCAGGCTGGCCCTTGCTTCCTTCTTCAAGAGAGGCACCCCGGACCCTCCTGGTCCACTCCAGACGCCATTTTAGGTCCACCGCGTGGGCTTGAATTTGCCAAGGCTTTGTTGCCCAATCCTGGGTCCAGCGACGCCGACAGCTTCTATCTTCGTGGGACAGCTCGATCCTCCATCCTGGTCGCCGACAACGCCTCCTGGTCCGTGAGATCTTCGAGTCAAGCGTCACCCACTCACCTTGTCGAGGTGGCTACCATCCGGTGCCCTCCTGGTGCCCACTGACTACTGGCTAGTAGTCTCGAACTTGGTCCCCTCTGCTTTCAGGTGTCATCTATCTTCAAGATCCAGGCTTGGATCCGACTGAACTTTCTTCACTGGTCACCGGCCAGCATCTTTTCTTCCGGCTCCTGGTCCGTCTACGAGGATTCCCGACGTCTTTTCAGACCTATGCAGCTGCAGCCCCTGGGCTAGGTAACTTCGGCATTTCGGTGCCCCAGCATAGCCTCACTATCCAAGGGTCAGAATCTACTTTCGTTTTCTCCCTACCAGGTCGGGTTCGCCCGAGAACACTAACTTTCTATTTCCTAGCTACCATAGACTTTTGTCCCGCATCTCGCGTGAGAGTGCACACACTGCACCCGAGTCCCCTAGGCCTCCTAGACGTAATCTAACGATTCCCTAGTCAAGTCCTAGCGATTCCAAAAGCTATTAGTACTGTACTTACCTGCTAGGAATTTCGCATTCCACTTTCAGAGTATATGGTTTTCCGTGCCCCTCGGGCATTTGTATATACTGTGCTAACTTAAGTATTTTTGTAAGAGTTTTGGTTTGTGCTTAGTACCCTGTCCTCATAAAGAGTACAGGGCTGTTGTGATCTTTAAATAAATAACTGTTTATTTTCATAACACTTGTGTGGTGTCCTTTCACTTGGTATTCAAGGGGTATATGTGTGGTAAACAGCTGGCTTAACGCGCCCTCTCGAGTCTTTAGCCTTAGACTGCTCGTATCCACGCTACTAGGATAGCTGGTCTATAAGGTTGACTTACAACCAATCATCAATAAGGGTTGCTGGACTGATACATAGTGTTCACTAGAATAGTGAGCACTGCATATCAGGCCACCTTCTCACATTGGTGGCAGCGGTGGGATTTGAGCTTGCTGTTGTTTTACCACACGTATCCTAAGAATATCTTGTTGAAAGATCACATAAGTACTGTTAGGTACACATAACTAAAGCTTAGAATACTCTGAGTTCTACTGAACCAGCTGTTGTAGCTCCTCAAGGCTTAGCACACCTTGGCTGCAACTCTTAGCAAGGGATCAGTAGGTAAACACATAGTGTAGGTAGGTGCATCACTTACACCACACTAGAAACAGTATGTCGGACAAAGGAGGAAACACTGAGGTTCCCCTTGTGTCAGTTGACCCTCCACAGGTCATCTCTTCAAGATATACTGCGCTTAGCTTCCATGAGTTACGACAAGTGTGTACCTCTAGGAAGATTAAGCAGGGGTCTAACCCCACAACTGCCTTTCTGATTGGTCTCTTAGAGACTCATGATGCAAGGAGGGCTGGTAACCCAGACCCTTCTAATTCAGATGGCAACATGCCCTCCTTACAGGGTCCCTTTGATGCCCAGGACCATCCTCTTCAGGAAGCAGATGATGCTGATGATGAGGATGATGATTTGGTATCAGGGGATGAGGCAGAAAAGGAACAGGTAGAAGTCAGCAGACTAACCAGGTCCAACTTAAGCAGACATGAGATGGGCACTAGGGGACCCTTGGGGCCACTCTCAGGTCAGCTTAACATTGGGAATGGACGAGATAGATCTCTATCAAGAGGCTCTATCAGATCCCTTCATACCAATGGCTCTCAACGTTCCTTTCAAAGGGGAATGACATCTCCCCAGAGGAGAATGTATGAAGCTAAGGAAAAGGCAGCCAATCTGAGGATTGAAAGGGAAGAACTTGCCCTGGCCAAAGAGAGGCTTGCCTTTGCTAGAGAGCAACAATTGAGTGGGACAGTCCCCACTGGTGGCAGCATTGTACCTAGCAATAGGGAAAGGAGTTTTGATACAAAACACCTTGGTAAGATAGTGCCCCCCTTTAAACAAGGGGATGACATCCACAAATGGATTACTGCTTTGGAGAGGGCCTGCACTGTGCAAGGTGTTCCCCCAAGTCAGTGGGCAGCTATCTTGTGGCTCTCCTTTGAGGGTAAAGGAAGAGACAAGCTCCTCACCACAAGGGTGGAGGATGCTAATGATTACCAAGTCTTGAAAAATGCACTGGTTGATGGGTTTGGCCTAACCACTGAGCAGTACAGGGTGCTGTTCAGGGATACCCAGAAAACTCAGTCTCAAGATTGGGCTGACTTTGTAGATTGTGCCACTAAGGCTTTTGAGGGCTGGTTGCTGGGCAGTAAGGTTACTGATTATAAAGGATTGTACAATTTGATGATGAGAGAGCAAATTTTAAACAATTGTCAGAACCAGTTGTTGCATCAGCATCTTGTTGACTCAGATCTGACCTCTCCCCAAGAATTGGGAAAGAAGGCAGACAGATGGGTTAGAACAAGAGTTAAACAGAACCAGGGCCAGAATCAAGGTGGTCAGAAGAAAGCAGACCAGAAGGGTAAGGATTCGAAAGGGGAACAAAATGACCAGAAGTCTTCGACAGGTCCCCAACAACCCAAAGAGGGTGGGGGTCAGGCTCCCCAAAAGAAGAAAGAAGGCCAATCTAAAAGGTGGTGCCAATACTGCAAAAGTAAAACTCACTGGTTTAGTGAGTGCACCAAGAAAGGAGGAGGGCAGACTCCTGCCACTGCAGCCCCTAAGGCACCTGTGCCCCCTAGTACAGCCAGCAGTGGTAGTGCACCTCCCAAGGGTTTAGTAGGGTTAACCCTGGGTTCTGAGGGGAGTGACAACTTAGTTGGCACCCTCACTCAGGCTGTCCTTGTCAGTACAGGGGATATGGATATGTCCCCTGACATAAGTCCCAATACTTTGGGCAAATACAGACAGACACCTTTTATTAATGGAAAAATGGCTCAGGCCTATAGGGACACTTGTGCCAGTGTCACAATGGTGACACCTAGCTTTGTGGACCCTGGACAGATCATGCCAGGTACAGAATTCCTGGTGACCAATGCAAGCAATGTCACTACCAATCATAGTATGGCAATTGTAGCTTTCTCCTGGGGAGGGGTAACTGGCCAAAAGAAGGTTGTAGTTAGTTCAGACCTCCCAGTGGATTGTTTGTTGGGCAATGATTTGGAGTCATCACAATGGTCAGAAGTGGAGCAGAGGACTCATCTGGAAATGTTAGGTTTGCCAGCACATGTGTTTGCTGTGACTAGGTCACAGGCCAGAAGATGCCCCACTGAACAGGTGCTGGATCCTGGAACAATGGACCAGACACCTTCCAAGAAAAAGAGCAGTAGGGTTAAGGCTGTGCCTTCCCCCTTGCCCCAGGTTGTGGATCAAGTCTCAGAGGAGGCTGACCTGCAGGAATTGAGGGAAACTGAGCCTAGAGAGTTTGAACTTGATCAAGTTGAATTCTTGGGTTCAGGGGGACCCTCAAGGGAAGACCTGGGGAAGGACCAGTTAGGCTGCCCTTCTCTTGAACCCCTCAGACAGCAGGCTGCTGCTGAGGCTGCTGGGAACGCCACAGGTACCCACAAGGTATACTGGGAAGATGGACTCCTGTACACTGAGTCAAGAGACCCCAAGCCTGGCATGACCAGGAGGCTGGTTGTACCCTTGTCTCAGAGAGGTTTCCTACTTACCTTGGCCCATGAGATTCCCTTAGCAGGACACTTAGGCCAGACAAAGACTTGGGACAGGCTTGTCTCACACTTTCACTGGCCTCACATGAATGAGGATACCAAGGAGTTTTGTCGCTCCTGTGTCACTTGCCAAGCCAGTGGTAAGTCAGGTGGCACAACAAAGGCCCCCCTTATACCAATGCCTGTGGTGGGGGTGCCCTTTGAAAGAGTGGGGATTGACATTGTTGGTCCAATGGAACCCCAGACAGCATCAGGGCACAAGTTTATACTGGTGGTAGTGGATCATGCCACCAGGTATCCTGAAGCTATTCCACTTAGGACCACCACAGCACCTGTGGTGGCAAGGGCCCTAGTTGGAGTGTTCTCCAGAGTGGGCTTCCCTAAGGAGGTTGTCTCTGACAGAGGTGCAAACTTCATGTCAAGCTACTTAACTGCTATGTGGAAGGAGTGTGGTGTCAATTACAAATTCACTACACCCTATCACCCACAATGCAATGGGCTTGTTGAAAGGTTCAACAGGACCCTAAAAGGGATGATTCATGGACTACCTGAAACACTCAGGCGTAGATGGGATGTCCTGATGCCCTGCCTTCTGTTTGCTTACAGAGAGGTCCCACAAAAGGGGGTTGGCTACAGCCCTTTTGAACTTTTGTATGGGCACCCTGTGAGAGGCCCCTTGTGTTTGGTGAAGGAAGGATGGGAGAGACCTCTCAAAAAGCCTGCAACCAACATAATGGACTATGTACTTGGTCTCCGCTCCAGGATGGCTGAGTATATGGAGAAGGCATCAGAAAACCTTAAGGCCAGTCAAGAACTTCAAAAAGCTTGGCATGACCAAAAGGCTGTCCTGACTGTTTATCAGCCTGGACAGAAAGTGTGGGTGTTGGAGCCAGTGGCACCAGCAGCACTCAAAGACAAATGGTCTGGGCCCCACACAATTCTTGAGCAAAAGGGAGAGGTCACCTACCTGGTGGACCTTGGAACTCCCAGGAGTCCCCACAGGGTACTCCATGTCAACAGGCTCAAAGCATATGTCGACAGGAAGGACATGAGCTTGCTCATGGCCATAGATGAGGGACAGGAGGAAGAGAGTGACCCTCTCCCAGACCTGCTCACTCAGAATCCTGATGATGGGTCAGTAGATGGTGTTGTCTTTTGTGGCAGCCTCTCTGAACATCAGCAGAAAGACTGTAAACAGGTTCTTCAGTCTTTCAGACATATGTTCTCTCTGACACCCAGTCAGACCAATTGGTGCACCCATGAGGTTGACACTGGTGACAGCCTGCCAGTCAAGAGTAAAATCTACAGGCAGCCTGATCATGTTAGAGACTGCATAAAAACTGAAGTGCAGAAAATGTTGGAATTGGGAGTCATTGAACCCTCAGATAGCCCTTGGGCTAGTCCAGTAGTTCTAGTGCCAAAGCCTCACACCCAAGATGGTAAGAGAGAGATGAGGTTTTGCGTAGACTACAGGGGTCTCAATGCAGTCACTAAGACTGATGCCCATCCAATACCAAGGGCAGATGAACTTATAGATAGATTGGCTTCTGCCAACTACTTAAGTACATTTGACTTAACAGCTGGGTATTGGCAAATCAGGCTAGCTGAGGATGCCAAGCCCAAAACAGCATTTTCAACCCCTGGTGGGCATTATCAATTTGTGGTAATGCCCTTTGGTCTGAAAAATGCACCTGCCACCTTCCAAAGGTTGGTGAATCAAGTCCTTACTGGGCTGGATGACTTCTGTGCAGCATATCTAGATGATATTGCTGTCTTTAGCTCCACCTGGGAGGATCACCTGGTCCACCTGAGGAAAGTGTTAGAGGCTCTGCAAGCAGCAGGCCTCACTATCAAGGCCACCAAGTGCCAGATAGGGCAGACACAGGTTGTATACCTGGGCCACCTTGTAGGTGGAGGCCAGGTTCAGCCACTGGAGAGCAAAATACAGTCAATCAGGGACTGGGCTCCTCCAACCACCCAGACTCAGGTTCGAGCTTTCTTGGGCCTGACTGGATACTACAGAAAGTTTGTCAGGAACTATGGTTCCATTGTGACACCATTAAATGAACTGACAAGTAAGAAAATGCCAAAAAAGGTTCAGTGGACAGCAGGCTGTCAAAAAGCATTCGATGACCTAAAGCAGGCCATGTGCACAGCACCTATCCTTAAGAGTCCAGACTACTCCAAACCATTCATTGTCCAAACAGATGCTTCTGAGTTGGGTGTGGGAGCTGTTCTTTCTCAACTGAATTTTGATGGTCAGGATCAGCCCATTGCTTTTATAAGCAGAAGGCTGACCCCCAGAGAGAAGAATTGGTCAGCTATTGAGAGGGAGGCCTTTGCTGTGGTTTGGGCCCTGAAGAAGCTGAGGCCATACTTGTTTGGCACTCACTTCAAGATTCAGACCGACCATAAGCCCCTCTTGTGGCTAAATCAGATGAAGGGTGAAAACCCCAAACTGCTTAGGTGGTCCATTTCCCTACAGGGGATGGACTTTACAGTGGAACATAGGCCTGGTACTGATCATGGCAATGCCGATGGGCTCTCCAGATATTTCCACTTAGAACAAGAAGACTCACCTGGTCAAGGTTAGCTTATTGTCCCAAAGTTTGGGGGGGGGTCATGTAGGAGAGTAGGGTCTGCAATCCTATGATCACCCAGATTTTTTGCTTTTGTTTCACTGGTTTACGACTTTCTCTGGCTGTGGGCCTGCCAATCAGACCCACAGCCTGGCTGTTCTCTTTCTAAATTACCTCATGTACCCTAGGTGCATCTACCAATTGGTACTGGGCCACCTTATCAGACCCTGTAACTCAGGGCATAGGTGTACCCAGGGCTGCCAGGGGCTGCAGCACGTATTGTGCCACCCCTGGCTGGCCTCCTAAATTTGACACAACTGGCTGCATGACAGCTGGGGCAAAGTCGTGTAATCACCCTTTGCTGTAGGTGTAGTATACCTATACCTAACCCTAAAATGGACACACAGATTCCTATCAGTCACTCCTATGGCAGGCCTTGACAATCCTGAAGGCAGAGTGCTTGGAATCGTGTGAGATGGTGCTCTGGCATGAGCTGAGCCTGTCTGCAGCTTGCGGAATCAAGTCCTAATAGCTGTTCCATGATATCGCATACCATATACTCTTAAGTGCATTATAATCCTCGCGGTTAAATGCTATCTTTGGTATTGCTTTATCAAAACATGTCGAGTAAGGTGTCATACGAATTGGAATACTAACCCCTCGCCAATTCTGGCGACGGGGTTAGCATTCCACCCTTCTAGAGGGACACGACATGTATGTAACTGTGAACCCCGGTTAAAGTTAACTGAAGCCTCAGCTCCACAAAATGGATGCTGCCACCACAGACACGAGTCTGACCCCCTGCAGCTGGGAGTCCTTCCAGTGAGGGGAGCCTGGACAAAGGGTTTCCTGTCAGGGGCGGTGCTAGCACCGTCCCAGACATGGTTTTGTGTATCCTGGGTAGGCAGGGCTTTTCAGGAAGGTGACTGCTGAGTGGCACCCCGGTGCTCACTACGCATAGGCCAGTCAGAACCAGTTCCAGGGGCACACCAGCCCCTGGCCTGGGGAAGTCCGGCAGGGGAGAGGGGTGTAACCACCCCCCTCCTGGTCCCACCCATAGGCAGGACCTAGTCACCGGGTCAGCCCCCTTTTTTAGTATAAAGATGGGAGCGGGCCCCCTGTTAAAATTAGATCATCTTTGGAATCAAGATACCACTTTCTTCGAAAGGACTTCACGATTTCTTCTTCAAGATTCTCCCTTGTGGCTAAGGAGTAGTCACCCTGCATCCGCAGGCACCATCCTAAAGAACACTGCGGCCTGCTGCAAGTCCTTCATCACGAATCCGACGACCCAGCACGACGAGACCCGGCTTCCCTGGCACCTCTGACCTCTACTCACCTCTACAGCAAAGCTGAGAACCGTGAGTGCGACGAGACCTCAAGGGACCGACGATCGCCAAGACTGCACGACATCTTTATTGCAAGCCCACCGAGTCTTCCACTGGTGAGTGCTTTGGGGTCCGAGAAGCCCCAACCCTGCGCAGCTCCAGCACCCAAGATCAGCCTCCCTGCATCTCCACGATCGGCGTGGGGCCCTTCTGCTGTTTGCTGTGCACCGCGTTGTTTGGCTACTAGCCGGCTGGCTTGTGGCCTTCTGAACGACGCCCGACGACAACTCTTCTGCTGGTCTGGTTGCTCCAGGCTGGCCCTTGCTTCCTTCTTCAAGAGAGGCACCCCGGACCCTCCTGGTCCACTCCAGACGCCATTTTAGGTCCACCGCGTGGGCTTGAATTTGCCAAGGCTTTGTTGCCCAATCCTGGGTCCAGCGACGCCGACAGCTTCTATCTTCGTGGGACAGCTCGATCCTCCATCCTGGTCGCCGACAACGCCTCCTGGTCCGTGAGATCTTCGAGTCAAGCGTCACCCACTCACCTTGTCGAGGTGGCTACCATCCGGTGCCCTCCTGGTGCCCACTGACTACTGGCTAGTAGTCTCGAACTTGGTCCCCTCTGCTTTCAGGTGTCATCTATCTTCAAGATCCAGGCTTGGATCCGACTGAACTTTCTTCACTGGTCACCGGCCAGCATCTTTTCTTCCGGCTCCTGGTCCGTCTACGAGGATTCCCGACGTCTTTTCAGACCTATGCAGCTGCAGCCCCTGGGCTAGGTAACTTCGGCATTTCGGTGCCCCAGCATAGCCTCACTATCCAAGGGTCAGAATCTACTTTCGTTTTCTCCCTACCAGGTCGGGTTCGCCCGAGAACACTAACTTTCTATTTCCTAGCTACCATAGACTTTTGTCCCGCATCTCGCGTGAGAGTGCACACACTGCACCCGAGTCCCCTAGGCCTCCTAGACGTAATCTAACGATTCCCTAGTCAAGTCCTAGCGATTCCAAAAGCTATTAGTACTGTACTTACCTGCTAGGAATTTCGCATTCCACTTTCAGAGTATATGGTTTTCCGTGCCCCTCGGGCATTTGTATATACTGTGCTAACTTAAGTATTTTTGTAAGAGTTTTGGTTTGTGCTTAGTACCCTGTCCTCATAAAGAGTACAGGGCTGTTGTGATCTTTAAATAAATAACTGTTTATTTTCATAACACTTGTGTGGTGTCCTTTCACTTGGTATTCAAGGGGTATATGTGTGGTAAACAGCTGGCTTAACGCGCCCTCTCGAGTCTTTAGCCTTAGACTGCTCGTATCCACGCTACTAGGATAGCTGGTCTATAAGGTTGACTTACAACCAATCATCAATAAGGGTTGCTGGACTGATACATAGTGTTCACTAGAATAGTGAGCACTGCATATCAGGCCACCTTCTCACAAAGTGCATTTCATTTAGGTCGAGTATATTTTGTAGGTTACCAAATCTGCAGGTCTAGTAAAAATTCAATGACTTTTCGAGCCCTGTTAGACATCGAAGATCTTCCTCAAGGCAAGTTGTGATTGTGATTTGGCATCGATGAAGAGCCCTAATAGCAAACATGTCGGCGCTATACCTTTAGCAAATATCAATTTCTTTGACATCCAGTGGGGGTAAATAGGATGGTGGAAAGGAAGGTGTCTCCATTTTTCTCTCCTGGATCTTTGCTCCTTGGACCTCCCCTCTCACTCCCGCATTCGCGAGTCCTTATGGGCTGAGGAATGTGACATTGTAGAATTGAACCTTCACTTAAATCCCTTGTTTATCTCTTTGTCCTTCAGGTCTTCAACCACCCTCTATAATTCAACAGCCTCATAATCTTTTATTCTCCTTTCAGACATTTTGTACAAAATGCATGTACAGCAGTAGAATGTGAGCTTGGAAAGCAGGACACACAGACCAGACAGAGATCTGAACCTGCTTCTTTCACGCCATATGAGGAGCACTTCAAAAATGGTGAAGGCATTGTCACTTGAAAATCTTTTAGGAAAAACTAAAAAAGTTGTGAAAATGCTTTCCAGTGATTTAAGACACCGAGTAAAGGTGAAACATCCAGAATTCAGGCAGAAAAAGATGTAGAGATTGGGAAAAACAACAAGTCTTCCTAGGTCCCACTCCCATGAACAAGTAAAAAGAAATGCCCCAGAGAGGCACTTGCCAATACAATTTCCTTCTGGAATTGGAAACTTCTAGCTTCTTAAAGAAACATGCAACCTTTGTTTGCACGGTTCTAATGTAGTGCATATTAGACATTCATTACCCTTATACAATGCACCATTTCGGTGCAGTCTAGGATTTGGACACTTCAATAGTTTTGTAGCATTATTCTTAACAGAGGATTGTGAATTCAGGATACAATTGACCTACATAGGCTATTTAGAACACCTCTTTTTCTAGTTGAGTTTACCAGACAGCACAAGTTATCAATTTGTAAAAGAAATTGTGGGATTACCGAGAATTTGCAGAGGCTTATAGCTTGCTTACCATTTGTTGATTGTCACCCATTTGAATGCTTCTTATTCAATGGCCTTCCTTGTCCAGGCTTGTCCATTTTGTGTATGTCTGTCCCTTGGAGAAGTTGTCTGACTTCTATCATTCTACAGCTGAATTTTAAGGAACTAATTTGTTTTTTCTGCTAAAGCACTCCATGAGAGTACATGTGTTTTACAGCTCTCTCCATCATCTGCTTCTCTCCAACCATGGACAACGTGGTGCATGCTCTCTCTTGTGTGCATCTTCCCCGAGGTCTGTGTTGCTTTAATGCTCATGTGCTGCTTCCCCCGCCTCCTTTGTCACTCTTCATGTCTCCACCTCTCACCTGCCCCTCGCTGCGCCCTTCACTTTAGTCCCACTTGCCCACCATCTATTTAGCCACTTTGATTCATTTTGGGAGGGATAATCAGGCAGCAACGTACTGCTGGTGCCTCTGCATTAAAATTAAGCATTTCGAGCTACTATTCCATTTTTTATTCTTTTTATTTACAGCTTTATCTCAGACAGAGAAATAAAACAGGCATTGGCAAATCCAATAGGTTTCACCAATCTAATGAGTGCTGAGCTGTTGGCTGGCCAATGTTTGTTAAGTATGGTTTTAAAAAAGTAAAAGAAAGAACATTTCAAAACACCACAGGAAAAACAAACATTTTTACTCTGGAAACTCTGAATAGAATTTAAAAAGAATAAAGTAGTGTCACAAAGTTAAAAAGAAATGCTTGCCAAGGCCTAATTTACTTTCCACAGGATTCTGCCAACTGGTCTTCTGCAGCAGCCCAGGGTGCAGGAGGATGACCTAGGTATTCACTCCTCTGGCTGGAAAGACGGCAAAATCAAGGGCACACCTGATGGTAGAGTTTGAGATGGCCTTTTCCTCAACTAATTCTTACCCTCGCTTGCAGTGTTGGTCAGGGAGATGTTGGAGGAGGCTCTCCAGCTTCCCCCTAGTGAGCTCTAAAATAGCGGGAGAAGAGGCTTACTGAACTGGCAATGAACGGATGCAACCACCCCTACTCTTTTACTGCAGCATCAATCCTTTTACTCTCCTTGTCAGGAGCCAGAGCATCGCCCGTAGCCTGGGCTGTTGCCATTTTCCTGGTAGTGCTGAGAACCAGGGTGTGTGGTGTGTGGTTGGGACCCCCACCCCCAAATCGGGGAGTTACCACTCAGGATTTTGACCTCACTGGCCTTGGGCAGAGTTTATCATCCCCTTCAGCATATGAAGATATTGGAGAGAACACACTGATTTGTAAGGTGTCTCAGGCAAAGAAATCATCCTCGGGGAACGGTGGGTTAAAAAAATTTCAGCTTATAATAGACAGCCGCCCGTTTGATTTCACTGCCTTGGTGTCATTTGGCGGGGATGCCCTGACAAGGATATTCTGTGGGGTGTGGATAAATAGGACAAAGTCCTTAGCAGGAGAGTAAAGACCAGGACGGTCTGTATCAAAGTAGGACACCGGTGAAGGACAGGGACATGTGGGGAGGTTGGAGGGGAATGGGAGATGATGGAGGTGGTAGTGGTGATGTTGGGAGAAGGAGGAGGTCATGGTGAAAGTGGAGGAGTAGTAGGGCAACAGTCTTGTCCCCAGGCATTTTGGAGGGTAGTAGAGGGACAGAAAAGTCCGCAGGTGGAGCATCTTCATAAGCAAGTTTGTTTGTTAGGCCGAGTCATTTCAGAAGCAGAGAGCTTGCTTTTTGTGCAGATGGGTGATCTGTGGCTGCCTCTCATCCAGGTCTTTTTTGCAGATTTGAGGCTAGGCCTTTCTCCATATCCGGTTGTTAATGGTGCTTAAGGACCTCAATGGGTTTTCACCGCCACATGCTTTCAGACACAAGAGCTGTCACGGGTCAAGTCCCTGGGATCAACCTCTCCTCAGCTCCGATGTCTTGCTTCGGTGTCGAACAGGGCCCGAGGGTGGGGGTACAACTGAAGACGGTAGAGGCTTAGGTACAGGGCTTGACACCAGTCCCTCAGAGCAGCAGTGCTCTGCTCCTACGGGCAAACTGTTTTGAAAGAGGCCTGGGTGTCAACTGTACACATGCAGGGAATAAAGGCAAGGTTGGGGTCAACAGATATGGATGGAACATCTCATCACCTCTACCTCCACAGATTTCTTCCACCATGCGCTCCGAGATGTCGGAGCCAATGATCTTGGGACTGGGTTGGCAGAAGGAAAGATATGATGAGTAACCAGATTTATCTTTGGTGCAAACATGGTCTGTCTCAGTGAAGATGTCCGGCGTTTACGAAGAAGACTTGTACATCCTGCTGCGGGCCAACCATCTGTCTTATCGCTGATTCAGTATTCTCTTGTATCTGAACGCCAAGCAAGAATTGCACTGGCTCCTCATACTCCGGCTAGAAGCACAAAATACAGATAGTGTGGAGAATGGCCCAGGGGTATTGTGGAGTGTCACTGCAGGCATCTTCTGAAGGGCGTCATTCCATTACCCAACACATGTTATCTTTTTTTTAAGTCAATCAGACAGGCACACTGCTCTGAAAGACCTCATAGGCCGAGTGGCCCAGTCACTTGGCGAGGATGAACCCAAGGAGTAGAGGTGACGTCCTAAGAAGAAAAAGGCATCAAAATGTTCTGAGTGTAGAGAAGGAAGACAACAGCCTCCGGAACGGGACACATCAAGCTTGTCAAGACCGGGAGCAACACTGATACACAACCGAACCAGATGACAGAAAAAAACAATTTATCAACAGACTCAGGGGCAACGTGCATTCACAGCCAGAGTAGTCATCATTGATACCATGTGACTAAAAACTTCTTCAAAGAAAAACAAATTGCAAATATATACGTGCTCAACCCTAGATGGCAGGAACATTCATAGGATGTTTATCTACAGCCAAACCTGAAACAAGCAAGTAGTTTCCTAAATGTGAGCTGTTGAAGGATACAAATCAGACAATCAGAAGGAGGCTATGATGTGGGGAAGGGCAAACACAGAAAGAAGACAAGTCACTAAATAAGAAGCAAATGAGTGGCAATAAGTCAAACAATAGTAAACAATGAGCAATATTTAAGTCCACTGTAAGTTCACAATAAGCCTTTCATAATCAAACAGCTTGTGCTGTCTGGTAGGCGAGACATTGAAAATGGTGTTGGTGTCATTTTGTAGGGGCACACACACCATGACTCATACCTGCGCAAATATCACCGTGCATGTGTACACAAAATGCCAGGGAAGCTGTGCTGTGTCTTCTTTTTTCTTATGCCGATGCTGCACAACATACTGCTGATACTGTAAAGCATCAGCAAAATGTATTGGAGAAGTCAACAGGTCCAAATGAGACCTACTGCCTTTGCTAATGCTTGTTTACATTGGGCATGTTAAATCCATACACGCTCTTGGGAAATGAACATTTATGAACTACACAGCCAGTGGTGGCATGAGTGATTTATACATGTCAGATGAACCCTGAGAGTTTGCCATTAATTTTTAACAAGTGAAATGCTTCATGTTTTGTCAGTCCCTGCCTCCTGAAATACAATGAGGATTAACGCTGTTGTAGACCTGTCCAAAAATTGCATATGGTGATGATACTTCATTATACCTTACACTGAAAAATTGTTAAACTGTATACTCAAGTGAAGAAATGCTTATGTTATCAAAGGACTTCAAAAGCTTATACGTTTCACTACTATAGTTTAAATATTTTGTTTACTCCAATTAAAAATATAAAATTTAGTGTTTGGGTAATATAGTTACAATGTAATACCTTGAATGGGATCGTGAAGGTGTGCTTGATTTTGACTCGGGAACAGGTTGTTTTTCTTCTTCTTCCTCCTCTTCAAAAGCCTCTTCTTCTGTAACTTCTTGTTCTGTCACTTCTTCAAGCTCCATATCCTAAGCACAAAGTAGATACATTACAGCTGTCGAGCAAACACTTCAGGATGAAAAATGTTACATTTTCATATCACCCATTAACACCTTTTAAGTGCAAAATAGCAATGAGATTACTAGGATTAGAAGCACGCTGCTGAACAAGGATGACAAAAAATTGAAATAAGGATAATGTTACTTGCGTAGTAAGCATCTGTTCTTGGCATATAGAGCTGTAGATTCACATGCTTTGCATACTTCTGCCATCTAGTGTTGGGTCCGGATGTTTGCAAGTTGTTTTTCTTTGAAGAAGTCTGTCCTAGTAATGAGGTAAGGTGACTCCTCTTTTCAGTGATAGTGCGCATGGTCATCAACTCCATTGTTAGATTGATTTCCCACAAGAGGGTGAGAATGGAATAAGTAAGTGTAGTATAGAGATGTCCATGCGTATAAATGTATAATGAAGAAGTGCAACAAACTGGTACCCGGGGAGGCAGGTGGGCGCATGTGAATCTACAGCTCTACATGCTAAGGACAGATGCTTCCTGGGTAAGTAACATCCGTTCGAGGCATGTGTGCTGTAGATACACATACTTTGCATAGACTACAAAGCAGTACATTCCCAAGCGATAGCTAACCTGTAGATGTTGCAGCTGTTTGAAATAGTGTTTTAAGTACTGCTTGGCCTACATTAGCTTGTTGACATGCTAGCACAGCTACACAATAGTGTTTGGTAAATGTGTGTGGTGTACACCATGTAGCTGCCTTACATATGTCAGCTAGAGGAATGTTACATAAAAAGACCACAGAAGCCCCTATTTTGTGAGTGGATAAAGTTCCCTTAGCTTTAACGAAGCATGTTTGAATGGATTTAACAATCCATCTTGCAAGACCAGATTTAGAGACGGGAATGCCTTTGTGAGGTAAAACAAATCAAAAAAAGTTTTGTTTTGCGAAAGTCTTTTGTTGAATCAATGTAGTACAAGAACGCTCTTTTAACGTCAAGTGTGTGAAGAGGGATTTCTGCTACTGAATCAGGTTGAGGAAAAAAAACTGGTAACTCAATCGATTGGTATGAAAAGCAAAAACCAATTTGGGAAGGAATTAAGGGTTGGTGCGCAGAACTACTCTGTCTTTGAGTAGCTGAAAGAAGGGTTCTTCTAAGGTTAATGCCTATAGCTCACCAACACTCCTCAGTAATGTGATCACAATGAGGAAAGCAACATTCCATGAGAGGAACTGTTAAGGGCATTTGTGTAATGGTTCAAAAGGTGGACCCATGAGCCTAGTGAGGACAATGTTAAGATTCCAGACTGGGGCAGGAGGAATCCTTGGTGGTATTACTCTTTTCAACCCCTCCATGAAAGCTTTGATTACTTGAACTCTGAATAGTGACAGATGTTGCTTGTTCTGCAAATACACACCTACCGCTGCAAGGTGCAAACAAACAGATGAATAAGCTAGTCCAGTTTAATGTAACTGTAACAGGTAACAGATAATGTTTTGTAAAGAAGCATTTAAAGGATTGATTTTGTTATAGGAGTGTACAACACTTTTTCCACGTTGCTGCATAGCAAGCTATGGTGGTAGGCCTTCTTGCTTCTTTTAGAATACTTAAACAGTCTGGTGGTAAATTTAAATAACTAAACTCTAGGACTTCAGGAGGCAGATCCCTACGTTCAGTTCTTTGGGAGTGGGATGTCTAATTTCTCCATGGTTCTGTGTGAGGAGACTGGAGGTGAGGTGCAGCTTTTGATGTGGAACTAGTGTCCGCTCGAACAGGGTGGTGAACCATGACCGACGTGCCCATGTGGGAGCTACTAGAATTAATGGGACGTTTGCCTGAGCTTCTGAAACAGACGTGGAATGAGCGGGAGAGGCGGATAGCGTAGGCAAATATTCATGACCAGTTCATCTATAGGGTATTGCCCTTTGAGAGCGGGTGTAAGAACCTGGTGCCAAAGCTTGGCCATTTTGTCTTTTCTGCAGAGGCAAACAAGTCAATTTGTGGAAATCCCTTTGTTGAAAGTACATAAGGTGAACGTGGGAATGAAGTTCCCACTCGTGAATTTGCGGTCTCCTTCTGTTGAGGTCAGCAAGTTGATTGTTTACTCCTGGAAGGTGTTGTGCCAAAAGATAAATCTTGTGATGGGTCGCCCAATTCCAAATGGCTTGAGTGAGTCTGGACAGTTGGAGAGAGTTTGTCCCCATCTGCCTTTGCACATAATTCATTGCTATCATGTTGTCTGTTCCAGCTAGGACAGTTTTGCCTATGAGGTGAGTTTAAAAAGCTTTGAGCACTAGAAAAACTGTTAGAAGCTCTAGATAGTTGATGAGGAGGCTTTTGTGTTTGTTGCTCCACAGGCCTTGTACTGTGTAATCTTGGAGCTGAGCACCCCAACCTGCCAGAGATGCGTCTGCTGTGAGCACGATCAGTGGAATAATGTAGATGAAAGGCCATCCTTTTGAAAAGTTTTGTGGGTTTAACCACTGCAGAGAGCGATGGGTACCTCTGTCTACCAACAATTGATATGTTGATTGACCCTGCGACTGAGCCACTGACATGCCAACCACTCTTGTTGGGGACACATGTGAAGTCTTACATGGGGTACAATTGCGATGCAAGACGCCATCATTCCCAGCAGTTGCATAAAAAATCTGGCTGGTAAGGCTTGGTTGGACAAAAACTGTAGTCCGATAGCCTGAATATTATGAATTCTACCTACAATGTGAGAGGCTAGAACTTTGACTGTGTCTAGAGAGGCTCCTAGGTAAAACTGCATCTGTGACGGATGCAGGTGAGATTTTTGTTCACTGACCGTAAAGCCTAGATGATGAAGTAGGTCTATTCTGATCTGTGTGTGTTTAAGTGCTTGCTTTGATGAGCCAGTCGTCTAGATAGGAGAAGACGTGAATATGCGGTCTTCTGAGATGAGCCGCAACTACTGCCAGACATTTGGTAAATACTCTGGGCGCTGTAGTCACTCCAAAGGGTAGTACCTTGAATTGGTAAAGCTGGCCTGCTATCACAAATCTGTAGTATTTGCGAAAAGCCAGATGAATTGGAACATGAAAATATGCGTCTTTTGTATAGAGTAGACATAAAATCTGCCTTCTGTAAAAGTGGAAGCACCTGTGGAAGGGTTACCATGAAAGTGTTCTTACAGTATATACTGGTTTAACCCTTTGAGAGCTAAAATAGGTCTTAGAGAACCATCCTTTTTTGGGAAAGAGAAAATAGAGTGTGTAAACCGCTGAGCCCTGGTACAGTGTTGGAACCGGCTCTATAGCTCCTTTCAGTAAGAGAGATTGCATCTCCTGTTCAAGCATTTGTAGATGTAGAATGTTTGGAGTATTGCTGGTAAAGCTCCAGACAATAAGCATGTTGGATAATTCCAATCACCCATTTGTCTGTTGTATAGATTGCCAAATAGGGATAAATTGTTGAAGTCTTCCACCCGACAGGTGTGGGATAGTCAGGAGGAAGAGTGGGTAAGTCACTCCTCCTTATCCTTATTAGGGGAAGGGGAGTTACAGGGTGTGTTGCCCTTACCCCTACCTTTAAAGTTGTTCCCGCTATAACCTCCTCAAAAAAGACTCAAGGGAGAAGACTGGTTATTACCTTTGTAGGTGTAGGTATTCGGGTCTTAGGATGTGGTTTTGGACCCCCGCTGCCCCCTCAGTAATAGTAACGACAAAAGGAGCCTTTATTTGAAGGAGACTGAAGAGCTCCCATGGACTTGGCCACTTCAGTGTCCTTTTTCATTTTTTCTAATGCCTGATCTACTTCAGGACCAAAAAGACGTTTCTGGTAAAATGGTGTGTAAAGAATGGATTGTTGGACCTTGGGCTTAAACCCAGCGATCCTTTACTAAGCAGGTCTCCAAAGCAAATTGCTAGTGTTGACTTCATTAGCAACAGTATCAGCAGCATCTAGAGCACACCTTGTGGAGGAATTTGTAATTAGCTTTCCCTCATTAACTAAATCCTATGTTTTAGGTTTATGCTCGTCTGGGAGATTTTGAAACAATTGCTCCATTAATCCAAGTGTGCCCTGTCATACCTGGCTAAAAAGCCCTGTGTATTAGCAATGCGCCATTGATTTGAAGCTTGTGCTACGCAAACAAATGATGGACTGAATGCTGAATAAATCCTACATGAGAAAGTGGCTCTATATATACTTGACAAAAGTAAGGTACAGTGTGTATAGAGACCACGAACTCCAGAGGTATAACAGAGGTTAAAGTCAGGGCTGACCTTACTCTCAAAAGTGGTAGCTTGGTCGAGCAGTAAGACAGTGTAAAGCATTTGTTGTGCACACTCAGTGAGCACAAGGTTTCACACACTCAAGGACTGAACTCCAGGACAATTGTTTTTATATCAATAGCGATAGAGTTGTTTTATTTTTAGAACCAACAGGTATCAAAATATACTTTTCTCAATTATGAGTGATCTCAGGTAAGTACTTTGCAGAAAGGTAATAACTTTGTAAACACAATAGGTACAGGGGTTGCAGTAGGCAACACAATTCTAAATACCATTTAACATTGATCTCAATGGGATTTCTACAAAAATGCAGCTCAGTACTTTGTAGATCACTTTTGTAATTCCAGGACTAGATCCCAGATTCAGTCCTGGGGTGTAAGCTGAAAAAAAGTTTAGTAAAAAAGTTTTGGTTATAGCAATGCTTTTTAAAGAATATAAAGGTATTTTAAAAGTTCACACTTAGAAACTGTTCAGTGAAAATCTAGCAATGTTATCCAATTGGAGAAAATTCAGGTTACAGGTAAAGTACGTTCTTGTTACTTTTGTAATCCAGTACTGGGCTCCTAGGTCCAGCACTGGAATCTCTACCTAAGAAAGGTAAGTAATCACTTTTCAGTAGTTGGTATGATTTTTAAGGAATATTTCAAGTTTTCAAAAGTAGACACTTAAAAGAAATTTCACAGAAAAGCAGACAATGGTTTCCCAATGGAAGAAAAGTCAAGTTACTGGTAAGTACAGTTTGGATTACTTTTGCGGTTCAGTACTGGGCTTCAATGTACAGTACTGGCTTCTCTCCTGATCACAGTCGAGTACTTTGGAATTCGGTATTCGGCTGATTTTATAGGAATATTTTAGAGTTTCAAAGTTTCACACTTAGAAGATTTTTCGAGTAAAACCAGTCAATGTTATCCTACGGCACTTCCAGGTGAGGGCTCGACCAGTGAAGTTAAGGTTCTGGGCATAGACTAAGGGGTCCCGCAGGGTCAGGTAGGTACAGTTGGTACACCCTAAGCGGCCTACTCACTTTCTGGAAGCCTTAGATTTCTTCCTTCCACCCCTAACCTTACTCCTTAATCTTTCATTCACCACAGCTACGGTCCCCACCTGTTGGAAACAGGCCTGGGTAACACCGATCATAAAAAAACCCTCCCTAGACCCCACTAAACCTGAGAACTACCGGCCCGTTTCTCTCCTCCCATGGGTCGCGAAACTGGCGGAAGCCTACGCTAACAAAATTCTAAGCGAGCACATGGCGAAAAACAACATCTTGGACCCCTCCCAACACGGGTTCAGGCCGGACCACAGCACGGAATCCGCGCTCCTAGCTTCCACTGAAAACTTACGGGAAATTATGGACTCCGGTAATAGTGCTGCGCTGATATTACTTGATCTCAGCGCGGCCTTTGACACGGTCTCACATGCCATCCTATTGAAACGCCTAGAAAATATAGGTATCAGAGACGCGGCACTCCAATGGTTTAGATCTTTTTTAACCAATAGATCGTTTAGGGTATCTGCCCCCCCGTTCATCTCCCAACCTCAAAATATAGGACAAGGAGTTCCTCAAGGCTCTGCCCTCAGTCCCTCCTTGTTTAACCTATACATGCAACCACTGGCGGAGGTTGCCAGAAAATGGGGTCTCACAATGGTGTCGTACACCGACGACACCCAGTTGGTCATCAGCCTCAACCAGGCCCCCTCTCCTGATGCGACTAGATTCAGAGATGGTCTGAGCGCCGTTGCCAAATGGATGACGGCAAACTGCCTTCAACTCAACGGCGGCAAAACGGAGGTGCTGATAATGGGGAAAAACAATAACAACTGGAATGACCTCTGGTGGCCCCAATCACTGGGCCCAGCACCCCCCCCAAAGACCCTAGCCAAAAACCTGGGAGTGTGGCTGGACTCTGCGCTCAGCTTCCAGTCGCACACAAAAAAAGTTGCCGCAACCTGCATTGGCTTACTAAGAAGCCTTACCCCCATCCTAGGCTATTTTGACTCTAAAACTCGACAACTCATCGTACAAGCTACCATTCTATCCAGATTGGACTACGCGAGTGTCTTGTTATTAGGAGCTAATAAAACTGAACTGAAGAGA
The DNA here is from genome assembly GCF_964263255.1 of Lissotriton vulgaris. Classification (NCBI taxonomy): domain Eukaryota; kingdom Metazoa; phylum Chordata; class Amphibia; order Caudata; family Salamandridae; genus Lissotriton; species Lissotriton vulgaris. The sequence goes on along the minus strand of NC_141694.1, from coordinate 1,272,457,055 downwards.
CTCCAACGGATACAAAATTCAGCGGCAAGGGCCATAGTAGGTCTCCCTAAAAGATGCTCGGCGAGAGCAACCATTCGCAGATTACATTGGTTACCCATGGAAGCCCGCATCCAGTTCAAAGCCCTCATATTCGCCTTCAAAATCATGAAGAACGAAGGCCCGGAGCTGCTCCGCTCGCTGTTGACCCCCTACACTCCCAAACGGAACCTCAGGTCCATGGGGCAACACCTAGCAATGGTACCCCACACTAGGTTTTGCCGCATTGGAGGACGCTCCTTCAAACTACTAGGGGCCAAATTATGGAATTCCCTTCCCCTCAATATTCGAGGCATGGACAACATCCTAGCTTTCCGTAAAGCTATTAAAACCTATCTCTTCCCCCCCTGTTAGGTTCCTTCCTTTCCCCTTCTTCTCAGCTGGTTGTGTTATGGTTCCAGCGCCGGGACGCCCCGTTGCAGGGGCAGCTGTTGCGCTTTACAAAACTGCTAACATAACATAACATAACATAACAGGGGCAGCCGGGTGCAGAGGTAGTTAGGCCCAATGTTATCCGATGAATGGCAGGGGGCCTTCGGTTGGTGGCTGCTGGCTAGCTGGCCACGCAGCTGTGGGAGCTGGGCTCCTGGTCACTTGCTCAGGGCAAATGGGAAAGTAGGATAGGACAAAGGTTGCACTGCCAGAGGCACTCGGGCGGCTGAGTGCAGGGTGCTTTTGAGCCGTCGGGCGCTCAATGTTATTCAATGGGAAAGGTAACAAGCATTTACAATGCAATGGTCTCGGCATTTTAAAGTTAGAGCTATTGGCATTGCTCATGACATTATTTTTATTTAGTTTTCTTTTTTTAAACATAAATAAATGCACAAGCAACGAGGGGGGCAGGACAGAAAGGGGGGCAGGACAGCGAGCACAAGCAGCGGGGGGCAGGGGAGCAAGCACAAGCAACGAGGGGGGCAGGACAGCAAGCACGAGCAACGAGGGGCAGGGGAGCAAGCACGAGCAACAGCAGGACAGCAAGGGGGGCAGCACAGCGAGCACAAGCAACGGGGGGCAGGGGAGCAAGCAAAAGCAACGAGGTGGGGGGACAGCAAGCACGAGCAACGAGGGGGGGCAGGAGAGAGAGGGGGGAGGACAGCGAGCATAAGCAACCGGTGGCAGGGGATCAAGCACAAGCAACAAGGGGGGGGGGGGAACAGCAAGCACAAGCAACGAGGGGGGGACAGCAAGCACGAGCAATGAGGGGGGCAGGGGAGCAAGCACGAGCAACGAGGGCAGGGGAGCAAGCACGAGCAACGAGGGGGGCAGGGGAGAAAGCACAAGCAACGAGGGGGGCAGGGGAGAAAGCACAAGCAACGAGGGGGGCAGGACAGCAAGCACGAGCAATGAGGGGGCAGGGCAGCAAGGGGGGGCAGGACAGCGAGCACAATCAATGGGGGGCAGGGGAGCAAGCACAAGCAACGAGGGGTGAGGACAGCGAGCACGAGCAACGAGGTGAGAGGCAGCAAGCACGAGCAACGAGGGGGGTAGGATAGCAAGCACGAGCTAAGGGGGGGAGGGGAGAAAGCACAAGCAACGGCAGGACAGCAGGGGGGCAGGACAGCAAGCACAAGCAAAGGGGGGCAGGGGAGCAAGCACAAGCAACGAGGGGGGGGGACAGCGAGCACGAGCAACGAGGTGAGAGGACAGCAAGCACTAGCAACAGGGGCAGTGGAGCAAGCACAAGCAACGGCAAGACAGCAAGGGGAGGCAGGACAGCGAGCACAAGCAACGGGGGGCAGGGGAGCAAGCACAAGCAACGAGGGGGAGAGGACAGCAAGGGAGGGCAGGACAGCGAGCACAAGCAACGGGGGCAGGGGAGCAAGCACAAGCAACGAGAGGGGGAGAGGACAGCAAGCACAAGCAACGAGGGGGGAGAGGACAGCAAGCACGAGCAACGGGGCAGTGGAGCAAGCACAAGCAATGAGGGGGGAGGACAGCAAGCACAAGCAACGAGGGGGCAGAACAGCAAGCACAAGCAACGAGAGGGGGCAGGACAACGAGCACAAGCAACGGGGGCAGGGGAGCAAGCACAAGCAACGAGGGGGGAGGACAACAAGCACGAGCAACGAGTGGGGGAAGGGGAGCAAGCACAAGCAACGAGTGCACAAAATAATAATAAAATAGGAAACAGGACATAAAAATACAGCCCAGCAGACTACCTTTGTTAGATGTTTTCGTTCTGCTGGAATTTGACTGTCATCCAAAAGAGAGTCAATCCCAGAATTTCCACAAATTAAAAACGGCGATAAACATCCATTACTGGAATGACTTCTGCCGGGACCCGTGGCTTGAGATTAGGAGTCGGAGGCCAGGCTGCGCCTGACAACAATATCCAGCATTAATCCCACAATGGACGGCCCGTGACATCTGCGCCTCCACCTGATGCTCAAGCGCGAGGCACATCTGGAAAGAAGAATCTCTGGCCTTTTTATTTAACTTAAATAGGAATCTGTGTCCGACTCAGCGGCTCCGACAAACGCCCCCGAGCCTGTTAATGTCACCAGCAGATTCGGGCCTTCTTGGCCATAAAACAAGCACTGTGGGCTGAACTCCCAGACAGACCCCGAAGTTTGCAAGAGGAAAGAGTGCAGACGAGAAGTGTGGCTCCGTAAGGTATTTCATATCAGACTAGGCCCACAGGATCCCCCGGCCCAGGATACACGCCTCAGAGAGTCAGAACACTGTATTGTGTCAGTCTGTCAAAGACTGTCGGCAGTGCGAGGCGTGCGGCAGGGTGAGTAATGCAGCACTGTGCGGCGTCCAGCACTGTGCGGCGTGCAGCAGTGTGAGGCGTGCAGCAGTGTGAGGCGTGCAGCAGTGTGTGGCGTGCAGCAGTGTGCGGCGTGCAGCAGTGTGCGGCGTGCAGCAGTGTGCGGCGTGCAGCAGTGTGCGGCGTGCAGCAGTGTGAGGCGTGCAGCAGTGTGAGGCGTGCAGCAGTGTGTGGCGTGCAGCAGTGTGTGGCGTGCAGCAGTGTGTGGCGTGCAGCAGTGTGTGGCGTGCAGCAGTGTGTGGCGTGCAGCAGTGTGTGGCGTGTGTGAGAAGTTGGCCTGATATTCAGTGTTCACTATTCTAGTGATCACTATGTATCAGTCCAAACAACCCTTATGGTGATTGGTTGTAAGTCAACCTTATAGACCAGCTATCCTAGTAGCATGGATACGAGCAGTCTTCGGGCTAAACTCTAGAGGGCGTGTTAAGCCAGCTGTTATACCATCACATATACCCCTTGAACACCAAGTGAAAGGACACCACACAAGTGTTATGAAAAAAAACAGTGTATTTATTTAGATCACAACAGCCCTGTACTCTTTATGAGGACAGGGTACTAAGCACACAACAAAACTCTTACGAAAATACTTTAAGTTGCACAATTTACACAAATGCCCGAGGGGCACGGAAAACCATATACTATGGAAGTGGAATGCGAAATTACTAGCAGGTAAGTACTGGACTAATAGACTTTGGAATCGCTAGGACTACATTACTGAACCTTCAGATTACTAGTAGGAGGCCTAGGGGACTCGGGTGCAGAGTGTGCACTCTCACGCGGGATGCGGGACAAAGTCTATGGGAGCTAGTAAAAGCAAAGTTAGTGTTCTCGGGCGAACCCGATAAGGTAGGTCGAAAACGACAGTGGATCTGGACCCTTGGATAGTGAGGCTATGCTGGGGCACCGAAATGCCGAAGTTACCTAGCCCAGGGGCTGCGGCTGCATAGGTCTGAAAAGACGTCGGGAATCCTCGTTGACGAACCAGGAGCCTGAAAGAAGGAGTTGCTGGCAGGCGACCAGTGAAGATTGTTCGGTGGATCCAAGCCTGGATCGAAGATGGAAGACACCTGAAAGCAGAGGGGACCAAGTTCTTAATCACTAGCCAGTGATTGTGTGGGCACCAGGATGGCACCGGGCGAAGTCACCTCGACCAGGTGAGTGGGCGACGCTGGGCTCTGCAGTCTCACGGACCAGGAGGCGTTGTCGGCGACCAGGATGGAGGTGCGAGCTGTCCTACGATGGTTGCTGCTGTCGACGTTGCTGGACCCAGGATTGGGGCAACAAGTCTTGGCAAATTCAAGCCCACGCGGTGGACCTAAAATGGCGTCTGGAGTGGACCAGGAGGGTCCGGGGTGCTCCTCTATTGGAAGGGAGCAAGGGCCAGTCTGGAGCAACCAGACTAGCAGTGGTGCTGTCGTCGGTCGTCGTCGGGAAGGCCACAAGCCAGCGGGCTAGTAACCAGACAAAGCGGTGAGCAGCCAAAAAGCAGAAGGGCCCCACGCAGATCTCGTGGATGCTGGGGGGCTGGCCTTCGGTGCTGGAGCTGCTCAGGGTCGGGGCTTCTCGGACCCCAAAGCACTCACCAGAGGATCCCTCGGCGGTCGTGCTGGATAGAAGTCGTGCAGTCCTGATGATGGCCGGTCCCTCGAGGTCTCGTCGCACCTACGGTTCTCAGCTTGGCTGTAGAGGTAGGTAGAGGTCAGAAGTGCCAGGGAAGCCGGGTCTCATCGTGCTGGTCAGTCGGATTCCGGAGGAAGGACGTGCAGCAAACCGCAGAGTTCTTGATGGTGCCTGCGGGTGCAGGGTGACTACTCCTTAGCCACAAGGGAGAAATCTTAAGAAGAAGTCGAGAGTTCCTTTCGTAGAAAGTAGTTTCTTGATTCAAAGATGATCTAATTTGGAGGGGTCCCCGCTCCTGCCTTTATCCTAAAGAAAGGGGTGGGTACGCGACTAGGTCCTGCCCTAGGGGTGGGACCAGGAAGGGGGGTGGTTACACCCCTCTCCCATGCCGGACTTTCCCCAGCTCAGGGGCTGGTGTGCCCCTGGAACTGGTTCTAGCCGGCAGATGCGTAGTGAGCACCGGGGTGCCACTTGCAGTCACCTTCCTGTAAAGCCCTGCCTACCAAGGATACACAAAACCCTGTCTGGGATGGTGCTAGCACCGCCCCTGACAGGAAACCCTTCGTCCAAGCTCCCCTCGCTTGAAGGACTCCCAGCTGCAGGGGGTCAGACTTGTGTCCGTGGTGGCAGCATCCATTTTGTGATGCTGAGGCTCGAGTTAACTTTAACCGGGGTTGACAGTTACATACATGTCGTGTCCCTCTAGAAGGGTGGAATGCTAACACCGTCGCCACCGAGGGGTTAATATTCCAATTCGTATGACACCTTACTCTACATGTTTTGATAAAGCGATACCAAAGATAGCATTTAACCGCGAGGATTATAATGCACTTAAGAGTATATGGTATGCGTTATCATGGAACAGCTATTAGGACTTGGTTCCGCAAGCTGCAAACGGGCTCAGCTCATGCCAGAGCACCATCTCACACGATTCCAAGCACTCTGCCTTCAGGATTGTCAAGGCCTGCCATAGGAGTGACTGATAGGAATCTGTGTGTCCATTTTTAGGGTTAGATATAGGTGGCCATCCAGGGGTGGCATAATACATGCTTCAGCCCCTGGTAGGCCCTGGGAACACCTATGCCCTGAGTTACAGGGTCTGATAAAGTGGCCCAGTACCAATTGGATAATGCACCTAAGGTACACGTGTCAATTTAGTGAGAGAACAGCTAGGCTGTGGGTCTGATTAGCAGGCCCACAGCCAGAGAAAGTCGTAAACCAGTGAAACAAAAGCAAAAAATCTGGGTGATCATAGGATTGCAGACCCTACTCTCCTACATGACCCCCCCCCCCCCAACTTTGGGACAATAAACTAACCTTGACCAGGTGAGTCTTCTTGCTCTAAGTGGAAATACCTGGAGAGCCCATCTGCATTGCCATGATCAGTGCCAGGTCTATGCTCCACTGTAAAATCCATCCCCTGTAGGGAAATGGACCACCTAAGCAGTTTGGGGTTTTCACCCTTCATCTGATTTAGCCACAAGAGGGGCTTATGGTCCGTCTGAATCTTGAAATGAGTGCCAAACAAGTATGGCCTAAGTTTCTTCAGGGCCCAAACCACAGCAAAGGCCTCCCTCTCAATAGCTGACCAATTTTTAGGTTTCGACTGGGGAACGGAGCGTAAGCTCCGCCCCCAGAGAAATCTCTAGTCTTCAGTAAGGGACTCTTGGAATACGCCCTCTGTTTCACTGGCTAGCTCCATATATGGAGGCTAGCCATTGGAACAGAGAGGCGTCCGTCATGGCCGGACCAGATTCGGGGGCGTTCCAGAGAATTTTTGGCTTTTGGCTACGTCATGCTACGTCAGCCAAAAGCCGGGAACGCCCCCGAATCTGGTCCGGCCGGGCCGTGCTTGCTGCTGTCCTGCCTTCCTCCGTGTCCCTCCTCCCGCCGTCCCCCCTCCCCCCTCCTCGCTGTCCTGTGCACGTTTCCCGCCTCCCTCCCGCCGTCCGTGTCCTCTCCCGCCGTTCGTGTTTGAGAGTTTGAATGGCCAGATAACGCACATGCATAGCAAAGGATTAATATAAGCATTCATATAAAGAGGTGACCTATACACATGTCCATATTACGCTAATTTTCACGGACAGGTCATTTTATGTATATGAGCAGGAGGAGTTTAGTCAAATATATTGAAAGAGCCATTTTATGCATTTGTTTGGAAACTAATGTCCTTCTAAGGGCTGGTTTTTGTGCCAGCAAATGGAAGGCCACCGTGTATACATTTACAGGAGCTCCTCGACACATGTATAGCTACACCGTGCCGCTTCATTTCCCTTCTATTGCCGCATAATTTAATCTGCACTGCCGCATAGATTGCTTCTCCACTGCCGCATAATTCCGCCGGCCGTCCCTGTAGGCCGGACCGCCCGCAGCCTCGCACAAGGACTCGGAGTCACCATCGAAATGGAGCGTCTCTGAAAATGGATGCCGAGAACAGCGGACGCAGGGGAGGACCGGATCCTCCGCAGCCAATGGGGCTGCCGGAAGGATCGGATGGTTAATCGAGGGGAGGGAAGCCTCCCGGTAATAGGGGACGCAGGGGTGGGGGCATTAATCCCCCCCCAGCCCCCGTCTGTGGGGATGAAGGCTATTTCTCTCTCTGCGGGTATAGCGATAATCCCCCGCGCGCAGACGGCCGAGCAGGGAGGTAATATTTTGCGCAGTCCAATAATCCGCTCAACCTGCGAGCAAACTGTTTTCACAGATAAGCCGCGGAGCCCTCTCTCCAGATATTCCGTGCGGGGAGAGTGACAACGCAGAGAGATTTGGGACGGGTGGGCTGCGATTAACCCAGCAAACAAATAAATACATTGGGGTCAGCGGGAGAGGGAAGGTGGGGGCAGTCCTTCGGGGGCAGAGATAGATGGCTAACCTTCAGTTCACGTGCTCGGATGCAGGGTTTCAATTAGCAGGTGCCTTGTCACCATTGTCTTTATGGAAACATAGTTGAAACTCTTTACTCGAAAAATTGACTCGACAAAATGTAGGACTTTTGCGTGAGAACGTCGCCAAAAGAATTAATTGGAATTGTTAGTTTTACTCCCTGCACAATTTTCTGGAAAGTTTCCCCTTCACAGTTCATTGCACGTATTTCGTTTTTTTTTTCTCCTTCAATAAATGACCCACTTAAAAAAAAAAAACAATTGAAAGCTTTCGCTTTCAACACTTTTAATTTTGACCCTCTCACTTTGCACCTTTTCGTCTTCGGTCCGTTCCTTATCAACTCATTCACTCACTGTATCAGTTGAGATATTTTGCAAAATAGTAGGCTCGTTGTTTTCGGAAATAGTTAATCAAGGAAGTTATGTAATGCAACTTTTATTTTTTCGGCTGTCTGCCTGTCTGCAGTGTCCGTGGTCCGTCTGTCTGTGTGTGTGCCTGCAGTGTCCGTCTGTCTGTGTGTCTGCAGTGTCCGAGGTCCGTCTGTCTGTGTGCCTCCAGTGTCCGTCTATCTGTGTGCCTGCAGTGTCTAAGGTCTGTCTTTCTGTGTGCGTGCTGCAATGTCAGCCTGTCTGTTCGTTCCCCCAGCAAAAAAAAGTGAGCAACCACTGTCAAGGCAACCACAGTGTCATGGAGCAGCCCCTCTCCTATCTGTTCCTTCCTTCAACAAATCTCGCACAGGGTGAAACGCCGAAGATGCGCCACTCCGTGCCAGCAGGAATAAGAGGACTTTGCAAACAGCAAAAAAAACTGGAGCACATTAAAACATGGCTGCGCAGCCATGTAAGAGGCAGGGCATGTCTGCGCTTGTGCAAAGTAGTATATTATAACCAGCCACGTAAGAGGGCCGATCTGCGCTTGCGCAGAGTCCCCATCTCCAGACCTCACACGCGTCACCCAGCATCACAGGCACTGGTCACGCTCGAACCCACGCCATCTTAAACCTTTGCACCTAGGGTCTCCGTGCAAACCAGAGCGCTCCACAGCCCGGGGATGAAGTGCTGTGTAAATGTCACAGTGCAGTACATGGTATAGGCCAATTCTACTACAGTACCTGCTTCAGTGCACACTTGCACTGAGAGCAACTGCTGTGCTGTGACAGCTGTGTGGGCGGATGGCTGTGAGAGCTGTGTGGGCTGTGAGGGCTGTGTGGGCTGTGAGGGCTGTGAGAGCTGTGTGGGCTGTGAGAGCTGTGTGGGCTGTGAGAGCTGTGTGGGCTGTGAGAGCTGTGTGGGCTGTGAGAGCTGTGTGGGCTGTGAGAGCTGTGAGAGCTGTGAGGGCTGTGAGGGCTGTGAGAGCTGTGAGAGCTGTGAGGGCTGTGAGGGCTGTGAGGGCTGTGAGGGCTGTGTGGGCTGTGAGAGCTGTGTGGGCTGTGTGGGCTGTGAGGGCTGTGAGAGCTGTGTGGGCTGTGTGGGCTGTGAGAGCTGTGTGGGCTGTGAGGGCTGTGTGGCCTGTGTGGGCTGCGAGAGCTGTGTGGGCTGTGAGAGCTGTGTGGGATGTGAGAGCTGTGTGGGCTGTGAGAGCTGTGTGGGCTTAGAGAGCTGTGTGGGCTTAGAGAGCTGTGTGGGCTGAGAGAGCTGTGTGGGCTGTGAGAGCTGTGTGGGCTGTGAGAGCTGTGCGGGCTGAGAGAGCTGTGTGGGCTGTGTGGGCTGAGAGCTGTGTGGGCGGTGAGAGCTGTGTGGGCTGTGAGAGCTGTGTGGGCTGTGAGAGCTGTGTGGGCTGTGAGAGCTGTGTGGGCTGTGAGAGCTGTGTGGGCTGTGAGAGCTGTGTGGGCTGTGAGAGCTGTGTGGGCTGTGAGAGCTGTGTGGGCTGTGAGAGCTGTGTGGGCTGTGAGAGCTGTGTGGGCTGTGAGAGCTGTGTGGGCTGCGAGAGCTGTGAGGGCTGCGAGAGCTGTGAGGGCTGCGAGGGCTGTGAGAGCTGTGTGGGCTGTGAGGGCTGTGAGGGCTGTGAGGGCTGTGAGAGCTGTGTGGGCTGTGTGGGCTGTGAGAGCTGTGTGGGCTGTGAGGGCTGTGTGGCCTGTGAGGGCTGTGTGGCCTGTGTGGGCTGTGAGAGCTGTGTGGGCTGTGAGAGCTGTGTGGGCTGTGAGAGCTGTGTGGGCTGAGAGAGCTGTGTGGGCTGTGAGAGCTGTGTGGGCTGTGAGAGCTGTGTGGGCTGTGAGAGCTGTGCGGGCTGTGCGGGCTGTGTGGGCTGAGAGAGCTGTGTGGGCTGAGAGAGCTGTGTGGGCTGTGTGGGCTGAGAGCTGTGTGGGCTGTGTGGGCTGAGAGCTGTGTGGGCTGTGTGGGCTGAGAGAGCTGTGAGAGCTGTTGGCAATGTAAATAACAATGCCATTTATTTATAAGTAAAAAAAAAAAAAAGAAATGTCATGAGCAATGCCAATAACTAACTTTTCCAAAGGCAAAACCATTGCATTGTAAATGCTTGTTCTCTCTGGGGGTCAGCCTTCTGCTTATAAAAGCAATGGGCTGGTCATTACCATCAAAATTCAGTTGAGATAGCACAGCTCCCACACCCAACTCAGAAGCATCTGTTTGGACAATGAATGGTTTGGAGTAGTCTGGACTCTTGAGGATAGGTGCTGTGCACATGGCCTGCTTTAGGTCATCGAATGCTTTTTGACAGCTTGCTGTCCACTGAACTTTCTTTGGCATTTTCTTACTTGTCAGTTCATTAAGTGGAGTCACAATTGATCCATAATTCCTGACAAACTTTCTGTAGTAACCAGTCAGGCCCAAGAAAGCTCGAACCTGAGTCTGGGTGGTTGGAGGAGCCCAGTCCCTGATTGACTGTATCTTGCTCTCCAGTGGCTGAACTTGGCCTCCACCTACAAGGTGGCCCAAGTATACAACCTGTGTCTGCCCTATCTGGCACTTTGTGGCCTTGATAGTGAGACCTGCTGCTTGCAGTGCCTCTAACACTTTCCTCAGGTGGACCAGGTGATCCTCCCAGGTGGAGCTAAAGACAGCTATATCATCAAGATATGCTGCACAGAAGTCATCCAACCCAGTGAGAACATGATTCACCAGCCTTTGGAAGGTGGCAGGTGCATTTTTCAAACCAAAGGGCATTACCACAAATTCATAATGCCCACCAGGGGTAGAAAATGCTGTCTTGGGCTTGGCATCCTCAGCTAACCTGATTTGCCAATACCCAGCTGTCAGGTCAAAAGTACTTAAGTAGTTGGCAGAAGCCAATCTATCTATAAGTTCATCTGCCCTTGGTATTGGGTGGGCATCAGTCTTAGTGACTGCATTGAGACCTCTGTAGTCTACGCAAAACCTCATCTCTTTCTTACCACCCTGTGTGTGAGGCTTTGGCACTGGAACTACTGGACTAGCCCAAGGGCTATCTGAGGGTTCAATGACTCCCAACTCCAACATTTTCTGCACTTCTGTTTTGATGCAGTCTCTAACATGATCAGGCTGCCTGTAGATTTTACTCTTAACTGGCAAGCTGTCACCAGTGTCAACCTCATGGGTACACCAATTGGTTTGACTGGGTTTTAGAGAGAACATATGCCTGAAGGATTGAAGAACTTGTTTGCAATCCTTCTGTTGATGTTCAGAGAGGCTGCCACAAAAGACAACACCATCTACTGATCCATCATCAGGATTCTGAGTGAGCAGGTCTGGGAGAGGGTCACTCTCTTCCTCCTGTCCCTCATCTATGGCCATGAGCAAGCTCATGTCCTTCCTGTCGACATATGCTTTGAGCCTGTTCACATGAAGCACCCTGTGGGGGCTTCTGAGAGTTCCAAGGTCCACCAGGTAGGTGACCTCTCCCTTTTGCTCAAGGATTGTGTGGGGCCCAGACCATTTGTCTTTGAGTGCTGCTGGGGCTACTGGCTCCAACACCCACACCTTCTGTCCAGGCTGGTATACAGTCAGGACAGCCTTTTGGTCATGCCAAGGTTTTTGAAGTTCCTGGCTAGCCTCAGGGTTTTTGAATGCCTTTTCCATGTACTCAGCCATCCTGGAGCGGAGACCAGGTACATAGTCCACTATGTTGGTTGCAGGCTTTTTGAGAGGTCTCTCCCATCCTTCCTTCACCAAACACAGAGGTTCTCTTACAGGATGTCCATACAAAAGTTCAAAAGGGCTGTAGCCAACCCCCTTCTGTGGGACTTCTCTATAAGCAATAAAAGGCAGGGTATCAGGACATCCCATCTACGCCTGAGCTTTTCAGGTAGTCCATGAATCATCCCTTTTAGGGTCCTGTTGAACCTCTCAACAAGCCCATTGCATTGTGGATGATAGGGTGTAGTGAACTTGTAGTTGACACCACATTCCTTCCACATAGCAGTTAAGTAGCTTGACATGAAGTTTGCACCCGTCAGAGACAACCTCCTTAGGGAAGCCCACTCTGGAGAACACTCCAACTAGGGCTCTTGCCACAACAGGTGCTGTAGTGGTCCTAAGGGGAAAAGCTTCAGGATACCTGGTGGCATGGTCCACCACCACCAGTATAAACTTGTGCCCTGATGCTGTCTGGGGTTCCATTGGTCCAACAATGTCAATCCCCACTCTTTCAAAGGGCACCCCCACCACAGGCATTGGTATAAGGGGGGCCTTTGTTGGGCCACCTGACTTACCACTGGCTTGGCAAGTGACACAGGAGCGACAAAACTCCTTGGTATCTTCAGTCTAGAAACAACAGTGGTCCCCAAGAGTATATAAATTCAAAATCAGATAAACAATAGTCCACAATGGGAACTATATTGGCCACTGTCCAGCCGGACAGGGTAGTTTATTTTTTACAATGAGACAAATACTGGGGTGTGGAAGGGCACAATCCTGTACCGTTTTCAGGAACAAACAAGGGGAGTTTTTTAGGCAAGAAGGAGCATAATTGGCCACTTATAATTCAGTAGACATTGAAAGTAGTGCCAATAAAAGTGCTAGACACAGCATAAATCAGACATAATAGTAGGGCTGTGAAAACACTTAAAACAAGTCGACGTTTCGATCCCATATGCTCAATGTTGCGGGACCATCATCAGGACTAACAATACATACATTTGCTTGCCTGGTATAAAAAGTTAACCACACAACCGCCTAATAGGAACAAGGAATAAGGAGAAAGGTTGGGAAACAAAAGAAAGAAGGAATAAATAAGAAATAAATATGCATGAACCCACTTAATTGTACTCTGAAAGAACTGACAATGCACTATAATCGGAACCGACTTATCGTGTTCGTTAAATCATGCAAGTGGTATCATTAGCCTTGGAACACGTGATTGTTGCAGTCCGTGTCTATAGCCTTGAGTCATACAAGTGGTGAGGTGCGTGACATGTGTGTGCGGGAGATAATACTTCACTTTGATTAACAATTTTATTTAGAATTATATACATATTACTAAGCCAATTACGCTCAGCGTCCGCATTTATTCAGCATTTGGGTGCACTCTTGTCCGCTTTTGTATCAGCTTTTGTATCATGCATATTCGTGCTCACACATTCAACACCTCTTAGAGTGACCACTTACCCACATGGGTCGGGGGGTTTTCAGGGATTTTAATAAATGGGTCCTCGTTTTGATATTCGCCTGAATGGAGGGGGATGACAAGTGATAAGCCATTTATGAGCGCTGCGGGTTCATTTGCATAAGATTCAAAGATCACGTGCAGCAGCAAGGGCTATTACCTGTATGGTACAGGTCGTACCGTTATGTCCACCTCATTTCCGTTAGGGCAAAATTATCTATGGGATAAATGTTTACAGGGGCTGCTATCAGTCAAAGGATTTGCAACCAAGACAGCCGTTTTTATAAAAAAGGGGAGAAGGCGAGCTTACCTTACGGAGGGGATCGGCCTGATAGGTCCGGTAATACTCAAAACGAGTCTACAATAAAAACTCAGTTTTAGTATAAGAATGTGGGGGGCCAGCATAGCGTTAATCGCCAATCGCTCAATCTGCTAACCAGTGGGAGGCGATGCCTCCGTGGTGTCTGTGGTCCCTGGGTGCTCTGCCGAGTCGCAGTCACTGGGGCCAGACGGTCAGAACGCTAGATAAGCGTGCAACATAAAAAATGGAAAAAGGACTAGACGCACATGGGCGCCATCTTGGAGTGGGGTAATGTTCATTGGGATATGCTGCAGCGAGGGTTTTGAGCGTGAAATTGTGCAAAAGTGACTATAGTTATCGGCGCAGTGATAGAGTGATTAAAAGTTTAAACATGAGATATTTACATTAGATACAATTCATTAATTTTCATATGTAAAGAATTAGTAGCCAGTAGGGCAAACTCATTTTCTCATTCACAAATACATAATGTCCAGTCCATTGAGATTTCTGAATTTTCAAATTAGACCATTCATAATAATGTTGTCCAGTCCTCAGCGCGATTTAGACCATCGCGGATGGTGGTAAATTGAATCATAATCCTCAGCTCCTCTCTGTTGAGCATCTGAGTCAGGTTGCCGCCTCTTGGTGGTGGTTTGACGACTTTCAACACAGTCCATTTGACGTCATTCTCATTGTGCCCTGCTTCATTGTAGTGATCCACAAGTGGTGCATTGACGGTGTGGCACCTGATTTTACTCCGATGTTGGCAGATGCGGGTCTTCACTTTCTGTGTGGTCTGCCCTACATACATTTTAGGACATGGACATTCAATGGTGTAAATCACGTTCTGCGTATTACAGTTTGACAATGACCGCCTCTCATACGTGATACTATTGTGGGTGAAATCTTTACCCTCCACCGTGAAGTCGCAGACGTTACAACTACCACACTTAACATGTCCTATAATAGGGGGCAGTCCCCACAGTAGGTCAATAGTGGGATTTTGGGCTGGGGAAGGTAATGCCGCTCTTACAAGATGGTCCCTTAGATTTTTACTCTTTTTGAAAGCAAAAAGTGGTTTTTCAATAGTTAGGGTACCTACATTTAGCGTTGGCCAATGTTTTAGTACTGACTTCCTAATTTTGTTGGAGATAGGTGAGAAGGTTGTTACACATGCAACAATCTCTTTCTGGGTTTTATCCTTGGGGGGATAGTAACACCTCCCTTGGGCAATACCATGCACGCTTTAGGGATTGTTTTATGATCCTTTTAGGGTAGCCCCTGTCTTTCAATTTATTTGAGAGGGTTGCGGATTCCCTGAAATAGTCCTCTCTACATGAGCAGTTTCTTCTAATTCTAAGAAATTGCGAGTAGGGTAATGCATCCCTCAAAGCTCTTGGGTGGTTACTCTTATAGCTTAAGAGGGTATTTCTCTCCGTCGGTTTTCTGAACAGCTTCGTGAGGAGCTTGCCTTCAGAATGGCATATGGTAAGATCAAGGAAGGGTATAGATTCTTTGTCCCACGTTAATGTAAACGTCAGGCCACAACAATTATTGTTTAGCCAGTGGAGGAACTGGGTGAGTGTTTCAATTGGTAGGCTCCAGATCATAAAAATGTCGTCTATATAACGCCTCCACACCTGGATCCCGGAGTAGAAGGGGTTGGAATCTGACAAAATAGAACCAGTCTCAAGTAGGTCCATAAAAAGTATGGCCAGGTTCGGAGCAAAAATAGCCCCCATGCTGGTCCCCTTGATCTGTTGGTAATAGGTGTCATTAAAGAGGAAAAAATTTCTAGTAAGGCAGAGTTCGAGTAGCTGTAAAATGAACAGGGTCAGCACTCTATGGGGACGAGGTCGTGTGTCAAGAACCTTCTGAATGGTAAGTAATGCTGTGACTTGCGGGATATTTGTATACAATGATTCCACATCCATTGTACACAATGTCTCAAGATGGGGATCAAAAGCAAGATTTTCAACTAAATTTATCATCTGCATACTATCGCGCACATAGCATTTGGTGGATTGCACGAATTCTTTAATGAAAAAATCCACGTATGTTCCTAAAGGCTCTAGAACCGAACCACAAGCTGACACAATAGGTCGACCTGGCGGGTTTTGTGAGTTCTTGTGTATCTTCGGTAATGTATATATTACCGGAATACGTGGTGACTTAGTGTTAAGGAAGTGGAATTCTTTTTTATTGAGGAAGCCATCAAGTAATGCTTTTGATGTGATTTTACTTATAATGTCTTGGATTTGTTTAGTGGGGTTACCTGGCAGTTTCTGATAATGATCAGGATTGCTCAATTGACGCAGAATTTCAAGTTTATAATTGTCTATCTCTTGGAGGACAATTCCACCACCTTTGTCTGCGCTCTTTATGACAAGATTTTTATTGGTTTTTAGTGTTGAAATGGCCTTCTTTTCATCAATGGATATATTGTATGGGATAAACACCTTAGTTTTCCCAAGGGTATCAAGGTCTGCTAGTACAAGCTTCTCGAAGGTAGTGACTTCAGGAGGGATCATTCCTGCTGAAGGAGAGAATGTGGAAGGCGGTCGGAATGGAGTGTTGGCCACAGGCACATTGCTGGGGTGTAGTTGGAAAAAAGCCTTCAGTCGGATAGTTCTGAAAAATCTAAGAAGCTCGGTACGGAGTTCCATAAAGTTAGGAACAATAGTAAGTACGAATGATAAACCCTTCTTGAGTAACTCGAGCTCAGCGTCCATTAACGTGTGATTTGAGAGGTTGAAGATAGGAATTACCTCTGAAGTGGTATTTGTTACCATTGGTAAAAATTGTTCCTTGTTCTCCTCTCGCCTGGTGGATTTTGCCATCTTTGTGTGCGCTTTACTTTGCCACGTTGGGGAGTGTTGGACTGGCCTCTGCCTAAAAAATTAGGCTGTCCGCCGCCTCTTTTATTCGGGACACTTGATCCTTCGCCTGGGTCTGAATTTTCTGATGAATCAGCCGAGGTGTCTGAAAAGCCAACGAGGTTTTGTCGGCGATTAAATCGGCCCCAGGGTCTATTTGATTGGGGGTAGGAATAGGCTCTGTTAGTGTAGTAGTCTTTTTGAAGATAGGGGTAGGTGTTTTCCACACTATATTGTTTGATGTCCTTTTTCACCTTATTTGCCTTTTTGTTTTCCTCGATTCTGTGGTAATCTGCTAAGCTTTTTTCAAGTTGTTCCAATAGTTTTTTGCATTCACTTGTGAGATCAGATTCACCTAATTGCTTTTCTATATCTTTGATCTCTATATCCAGTGCTTTTAGGGTTTCTATCGCTGTGTCTATACCCAACACTAACCAGTGCCTAGAGCAGGTGGTGCTAATATAACTGAAATTAGTAATATATTTGGGATTGTCGGTGAATATACCTGGTACGTTCCTAACTTGGAGCCCAAGGGGAATTACGTCAGCCTTGAGATAGTCAGTGAGCATCAAGACCATCAGCTTAAGTCTGGTCTGTTTCTTCCTGAGTTTTTCTAATTGCTCGGGAAGTGGGCTGGGGGTTGTACTAGGTGTTTCAATAGTGTTTGAGAGAAGAGAAGGGCCTAGGCATAATTCTTTGATATAGTCATCGGTATACAAGGGTGCGTGTGCAGACATAACAGAGCAAAAAAAGGGGGGTAGGGAAAAATGTGAGGTGGGGAAAAAATGGAAGTGAGAGGTTTGTTCGTGTTAAGTTGGTGAACAAGGTACTAGGTGAGCCAACCCTCGGCCGAGGGCTAGAAGTGTTCACTTGGAACCCTTGCAATCATGCGATTGCGCTAAAGTCTGTATGCAACAACAAGGGAACCCAATCGGTTATCCGGGGACCGTGGGTAGCTATAGTCTAGAAACAACAGTGGTCCCCAAGAGTATATAAATTCAAAATCAGATAAACAATAGTCCACAATGGGAACCTCGCCTCCCACTGGTAAGCAGATTGAGCCCTCTGCTCCACTTCTGACCATTGTGATGACTCCAAATCATTGCCCAACAAACAATCCACTGGGAGGTCTGAACTAACTACAACCTTCTTTTGGCCATTTACCCCTCCCCAAGAGAAAGCAACAATCACCATACTATGACTGGTAGTGACGTTGCTGGCATTGGTCACCAGGAAATCTGTACCTGGCATGATCTGTCCAGGGTCCACAAAGTTAGGTGTCACCATGGTGACACTGGCACAAGTGTCCCTATAGGCCTGAGCCATTTTGCCATTTATCAAAGGTGTCTGCCTGTATTTGCCCAAAGTATTGGGACTGACATCAGGGGATATAACCATATCCCCTGTACAGACAAGGACAGCCTGAGTGAGTGTGCCAACTAAGTTGTCATACCCCTCAGAACCCAAGGTTAACCCAACTAATCCCTTGGGAGGTGCACTACCACTGCTGACTGTACTAGGGGGTGCAGTTGCCTTAGGGGCTGCAGTGGCAGGAGTTTGCCCTCCTTTCTTGGTGCACTCACTAAACCAGTGAGTTTTACTTTTACAGTATTGGCACCACCTTTTTGACTGGCCTTCTTGATTCTTCTTCTTCTGGGAAGCCTGACCCCCACCCTCTTTGGATTGTTGGGGGCCTGTCGAAGACTTCTGGTCATTTTGTTCACCTTTGGTATCTTTACCCTTCTGGTCTGCTTTCGTCTGACCACCCTGGTTCTGGCCCTGGTTCTGCTTAACCCTTGTTCTGACCCATCTGTCTGCCTTCTTTCCCAATTCTTGGGGAGAGGTCAGATCCGAGTCAACAAGGTGCTGATGCAACAACTGGTTCTGACAATTGTTTAAAATCTGTTCCCTCATGATCAGATTGTACAATCCTGTATAATCAGTAACCTTACTGCCCAGCAACCAGCCCTCTAAAGCCTTAGTGGCACAATCTACAAAGTCAGACCTATCCTGAGACTGAGTTTTCTGGGTATCCCTGAACAGCAACCTGTACTGCTCAGTGGTTAGGCCAAACCCATCTATCAGTGTATTCTTCAGGACTTGGTAATTATTAGCATCCTCAGCTCTAGTAGTGAGGAGCTTGTCTCTACCTTTACCATCAAAGGAGAGCCACAAGATAGCTGCCCACTGACTCTGGGGGACACACTGTACAGTGCAGGCCCTCTCCAAAGCAGTCATCCATTTGTGGAAATCATCCCCTTGTTTAAAGGGGGGCACTATCTTACTCAGGTGTCTAGTGTCTAAACTCCTGTCTTTTTCTCTTGGGAGAATGCTGCCACCAGTGAGATCTAACCCACTTAACTTTTGCTCTCTAGCAAAGGCAAGCCTCTCTTTGGCCAGGGCAAGTTCTTCCCTTTCAATCCTCAGAGTGGCTTCCCTCATCTTAGCTTCATGCTCCCTTCCCTTAGGGGATGACATCCCTCTACGAGAAAAGGTCTGAGAGCCATTGGTTCGAATGGATCTGTTAGAGCCTCTAGATAGTGACCTAACTCGTCCATTCCCAATGTTAAGTCTGCCTGAGAGTGGCCCTGGGGGTCCCCCAAATCCATTCTCATGCCTACTTAAGTTGGTCCTAGTGAGTCTACGGACTTCTACCTGACCTTTGTCTGCCTCCTCCCCTGATAACTCATCTTCATCCTCATCCTCATCCTCAGCATCATCTGCCTCCTGGAGGGGATGGTCATGGTTATCAAAGGGACCCTGTAAGGGGGGCATATTCCCATCTGGATGAGAAGGATCTGCGTTGGCAGACCTCCTGGCATCATAAGTCTCTAAGAGACCAATCAGAAAGGGAATGGTAGGGTTTGAACCCTGTTTTAGCTTCCTGGATGTACAGATTTGTCTCATCTCCTGGAAGCTAAGAGCAGCATATCTGGAAGGGACCTGTGGAGGGTCCACAACCACAAGAGGGGTCTCTGAAGACTCTCCGTGGTTAGACATGCTTCTAGTGTGGTGTAAGTGATGCACCTACCTACACTATTTGTTTGCCTACTGATCCCTTGATAAGAGTTGTAGTCAAGGTGTGCTAAGCCTTGTTGAACTACAACAGCTGGTTCAGTAGAACTCAAGTATTCTAAGCTAAGTTATATGTACCTTAACTTATGTGATCTTTCACAAAGATATTCTTAGGATATGTGTGGTAAAACAACAGCAAGCTCAAATCCCAACGCTGCTCACCAATGTGAGAAGTTGGCCTGATATTCAGTGTTCACTATTCTAGTGATCACTATGTATCAGTCCAAACAACCCTTATGGTGATTGGTTGTAAGTCAACCTTATAGACCAGCTATCCTAGTAGCATGGATACGAGCAGTCTTCGGGCTAAACTCTAGAGGGCGTGTTAAGCCAGTTGTTATACCATCACATATACCCCTTGAACACCAAGTGAAAGGACACCACACAAGTGTTATGAAAATAAACAGTGTATTTATTTAGATCACAACAGCCCTGTACTCTTTATGAGGACAGGGTACTAAGCACACAACAAAACTCTTACGAAAATACTTTAAGTTGCACAATTTACACAAATGCCCGAGGGGCACGGAAAACCATATACTATGGAAGTGGAATGCGAAATTACTAGCAGGTAAGTACTGGACTAATAGGCTTTGGAATCGCTAGGACTACGTTACTGAACCTTCAGATTACCAGTAGGAGGCCTAGGGGACTCGGGTGCAGTGTTTACTCTCACGCGGGATGCGGGAAAAAGTCTATGGGAGCTAGTAAAAGCAAAGTTAGTGTTCTCGGGCGAACCCGATAAGGTAGGTCGAAAACGACAGTGGATCTGGACCCTTGGATAGTGAGGCTATGCTGGGGCACCGAAATGCCGAAGTTACCTAGCCCAGGGGCTGCGGCTGCATAGGTCTGAAAAGACGTCGGGAATCCTCGTTGACGAACCAGGAGCCTGAAAGAAGGAGTTGCTGGCAGGCGACCAGTGAAGATTGTTCGGTGGATCCAAGCCTGGATCGAAGATGGAAGACACCTGAAAGCAGAGGGGACCAAGTTCTTAATCACTTGCCAGTGATTGTGTGGGCACCAGGATGGCAAAGGTCGAAGTCACCTCGACCAGGTGAGTGGGCGACGCTGGGCTCTGCAGTCTCACGGACCAGGAGGCGTTGTCGGCGACCAGGATGGAGGTGCGAGCTGTCCCGCGATGGTTGCTGCTGTCGACGTCGCTGGACCCAGGATTGGGGCAACACGTCTTGGCAAATTCAAGCCCACGCGGTGGACCTAAAATGGCGTCTGGAGTGGACCAGGAGGGTCCAGGGTGCTCCTCTTTTGGAAGGGAGCAAGGGCCAGTCTGGAGCAACCAGACTAGCAGTGGTGATGTCGTCGGTCGTCGTCGGGAAGGCCACAAGCCAGCGGGCTAGTAGCCAGACAACGCAGTGAGCAGCCAAAAAGCAGAAGGGCCCCACGCAGATCTCGTGGATGCTGGGGGGCTGGCCTTCGGTGCTGGAGCTGCTCAGGGTCGGGGCTTCTCGGACCCCAAAGCACTCACCAGAGGATCCCTCGGCGATCGTGCTGGATCGAAGTCGTGCAGTCCTGATGATGGCCGGTCCCTCGAGGTCTCGTCGCACCTACGGTTCTCAGCTTGGCTGTAGAGGTAGGCAGAGGTCAGAGGTCAGAGGTGCCAGGGA
The DNA here is from genome assembly GCF_964263255.1 of Lissotriton vulgaris. Lineage (NCBI taxonomy): Eukaryota > Metazoa > Chordata > Amphibia > Caudata > Salamandridae > Lissotriton > Lissotriton vulgaris. The sequence continues at coordinate 1,272,436,334 of NC_141694.1, read as the reverse complement.
AGCCGGGTCTCGTCGTGCTGGTCAGTCGGATTCCGGAGGAAGGACGTGCAGCAAACCGCAGAGTTCTTGATGGTGCCTGCGGGTGCAGGGTGACTACTCCTTAGCCACAAGGGAGAAATGTTAAGAAGAAGTCGAGAGTTCCTTTCGTAGAAAGTATTTTCTTGATTCAAAGATCTAATTTGGAAGGGTCCCCGCTCCTGCCTTTATCCTAAAGAAAGGGGTGGGTACGCGACTAGGTCCTGCCCTAGGGGTGGGACCAGGAAGGGGGGTGGTTACACCCCTCTCCCATGCCGGACTTTCCCCAGCTCAGGGGCTGGTGTGCCCCTGGAACTGGTTCTAGCCGGCAGATGCGTAGTGAGCACCGGGGTGCCACTTGCAGTCACCTTCCTGTAAAGCCCTGCCTACCCAGGATACACAAAACCCTGTCTGGGATGGTGCTAGCACCGCCCCTGACAGGAAACCCTTTGTCCAAGCTCCCCTCTCTGAAAGGACTCCCAGCTGCAGGGGGTCAGACTTGTGTCTGTGGTGGCAGCATCCATTTTGTGATGCTGAGGCTCGAGTTAACTTTAACCGGGGTTCACAGTTACATACATGTCGTGTCCCTCTAGAAGGGCGGAATGCTAACCCCGTCGCCAGAATTGGCGAGGGGTTAGTATTCCAATTTGTATGACACCTTACTCGACATGTTTTGATAAAGCGATACCAAAGATAGCATTTAACCGCGAGGATTATAATGCACTTAAGAGTATATGGTATGCGTTATCATGGAACAGCACTTAGGACTTGGTTCCGCAAGCTGCAAACGGGCTGAGCTCATGCCAGAGCACCATCTCACACGATTCCAAGCACTCTGCCTTCAGGATTGTCAAGGCCTGCCATAGAAAGTGACTGATAGGAATCTGTGTGTCCATTTTTAGGGTTAGATATAGGTGGCCATCCAGGGGTGGCATAATACATGCTTCAGCCCCTGGTAGGCCCTGGGTACACCTATGCCCTGAGTTACAGGGTCTGATAAAGTGGCCCAGTACCAATTGGATAATGCACCTAAGGTACACATGTCAATTTAGTGAGAGAACAGCTAGGCTGTGGGTCTGATTAGCAGGCCCACAGCCAGAGAAAGTCGTAAACCAGTGAAACAAAAGCAAAAAATCTGGGTGATCATAGGATTGCAGACCCTACTCTCCTACAGCGTGCAGCAGTGTGTGGCGTGCAGCAGTGTGTGGCGTGCAGCAGTGTGTGGCGTGCAGCAGTGTGTGGCGTGCAGCAGTGTGCAGCATACAGTAGTATGAGTAATGCAGCAGCGTGCAGCAGTGTGAGGCATGCAGCAGTGTGAGGTGTGCAGCAGTGTGAGGTGTGCAGCAGTGTGAGGCGTGCAGCAGTGTGCAGCATACAGTAGTATTAGTAATGCAGCAGCGTGCAGCAGTGTGAGGGGGGCAGCAGTGTGAGGCGTGCGGCAGTGTGCAGCATACAGTAGTATGAGTAATGCAGCAGCATGCAGCAGTGTGAGGCATGCAGCAGTGTGAGGCGTGCAGCAGTGTGAGGCGTGCAGCAGTGTGAGGCGTACAGCAGTGTGAGGCGTGCAGCAGTGTGCGGCAGGCAGCAGTGTGCGGCAGGCAGCAGTGTGCGGCAGGCAGCAGTGTGCGGCAGGCAGCAGGGTGAGGCATGCGGCAGTGTGCAGCATGCATTTGTATGAGTAATAAAGCAGCGTGCAGCAGTGGGAGGCGTGCAGCAGTGGGAGGCGTGCAGCAGTGTGAGTAATGCAGCAGTGTGAGTAATGCAGCAGTGTGAGTAATGCAGCAGTGTGAGTAATGCAGCAGTGTGAGGCGTGCAGCAGTGTGAGGCGTGCAGCAGTGTGAGTAATGCATCAGTGTGAGACAGGCAGCAGTGTGAGGCGAGTAGCAGTGTGAGGCGTGTGGCAGTGTGCAGCATGCAGTAGTATGAGTAATGCAGCAGCGTGCGGCAGTGCGCGGCGCACGGCAGTGTGCAGTGTGCGGCGCGCGGCAGTGTGCGGCGCGCGGCAGTGTGCGGCGCGTGGCAGTGTGCGGCGTGCGGCGCGCGGCAGTGTGCGGCGCACGGCAGTGTGCGGCGCGCGGCAGTGTGCGGCGCGCGGCAGCGTGCCGCATGCAGCAGTGTGAGTAATGCAGCAGTGTGAGGCCAGCGGCAGTGTGAGGCGTGCGGCAGTGTGCAGCATGCAGTAGTATTAGTAATGCAGCAGTGCGAGGCGTGCAGCAGTGTGCGGCGTGCGGTGTGCGGTGTGCAGCGGTGTGCGGCGTGCGGTGTGCAGCAGTGTGAGGCATGCAGCAGTGTGAGGCGTGCAGCAGTGTGCAGAGTGCAGCAGTGTGCGGCGTGCAGCAGTGTGAGGCGTGCAGCAGTGTGAGGCGTGCAGCAGCGTGCATCAGTGTGCGGCTTGCAGCAGTGTGCAGTGTGAGGCGCGCAGCAGTTTGAGGCGTGCAGCAGTGTGAGGCGTGCAGCAGTTTGAGGCGTGCAGCAGTGTGAGGCGTGCAGCAGTGTGAGGCGTGCAGCAGTGTGTGGCGTGCAGCAGTGTGTGGCGTGCAGCAGTGTGTGGCGTGCAGCAGTGTGTGGCATGCAGCAGTGTGTGGCATGCAGCAGTGTGCGGTGTGCAGCAGTGTGTGGCGTGCAGCAGTGTGTGGCGTGCAGCAGTGTGTGGCGTGCGGTAGTGGGCAGCATGCAGCAGTGAGTAATGCAGCAGTGTGAGGCGGGCAGCAGTGTAAGGCGTGCGGCAGTGTACAGCATGCAGTAGTAGGAGTAATGCAGCAGTGTCCAACGTGCAGCACTGTGTGGCGTGCAGCAGTGTGAGGCGGGCAGCAGTGTGAGGCGGGCAGCAGTGTGAGGCGGGCAGCAGTGTGAGGCGGGCAGCAGTGTGAGGCGGGCAGCAGTGTGAGGCGTGCGGCAGTATGAGTAATGCAGCAGCGTGCAGCAGTGTGAGGTGTGCAGCAGTGTGAGGTGTGCAGCAGTGTGCGGCGTGCAGAAGTGTGCGGCGGGCAGCAGTGTGCGGTGTGCAGCAGTGTGCGGCGGGCAGCAGTGTGCGGCGGGCAGCTGTGTGAGGCGGGCAGCTGTGTGAGGCGGGCGGCAGTATGAGTAATGCAGCAGCGTGCAGCAGTGTGAGGTGTGTGGCGTGCAGCAGTGTGTGGCGTGCAGCAGTGTGTGGCGTGCAGCAGTGTGTGGCGTGCAGCAGTGTGTGGCGTGCAGCAGTGTGTGGCGTGCAGCAGTGTGTGGCGTGCAGCAGTGTGTGGCGTGCAGCAGTGTGTGGCGTGCAGCAGTGTGTGGCGTGCAGCAGTGTGTGGCGTGCAGCAGTGTGTGGCGTGCAGCAGTGTGAGGCATGTGTGAGAAGCTGGCCTGATATATAATGTTCACTATTCTAGTGAGCACTTTGTATCAGTCCAAACAACCCTTATTGATGATTGGTTGTAAGTCAACCTTATAGACCAGCTATCCTAGTAGCATGGATACGAGCAGTCTTCGGGCTAAACTCTAGAGGGCGTGTTAAGCCAGCTGTTATACCATCACATATACCCCTTGAACACCAAGTGAAAGGACACCACACAAGTGTTATGAAAATAAACAGTGTATTTATTTAGATCACAACAGCCCTGTACTCTTTATGAGGACAGGGTACTAAGCACACAACAAAACTCTTTACGAAAATACTTTAAGTTGCACAATTTACACAAGTGCCCGAGGGGCACGGAAAACCATATACTACAAAAGTGGAATGCGAAATTACTAGCAGGTAAGTACTGGACTAATAGGCTTTGGAATCGCTAGGACTTGACTACTGAACCTTCAGATTACTAGCAGGAGGCCTAGGGGACTCGGGTGCAGAGTGTGCACTCTCACGCGGGATGCGGGACAAAGTCTATGGATGCTAGAATTTACAAAGTTAGTGTTCTCAGGCGAACCCGACTAGTTAGGATGAAAACGAAAAAGGATCTGGACCCTTGGATAGTGAGGCTATGCTGGGGCACCGAAATGCCAAAGTTACCTAGCCCAGGGGCTGCGGCTGCATAGGTCTGGAAAGACTTTGGGAATCCTCGTTGCAGTCTATGGAGCCTGAAAGAAGAAGTTGCTGGCAGGCGACCAGTGAAGAAGTTCGAAGTGATCCAAGCCTGGATCGAAGATGGAAGACACCTGTAAGCAGAGGGGACCAAGTTCTGAATCACTAGCCAGTGATTAGATGGGCACCAGGATGGCACCGGCTGAAGTCACCTCGACCAGATGAGTGGGCGACGCAGGGCTCTGCAGTCTCACGGACCAGGAGGCGTTGTCGGCGACCAGGATGGAGGTGCGAGCTGTCCCACGATGGTTGCTGCGGTCGACGTCGCTGGACCCAGGATTGGGGCAACAAGTCTTGGTAAATTCAAGCCCACGCGGTGGACTCAAAATGGCGTCTGGAGTGGACCAGGAGGCCCGGGGTGCTCCTCTTTTGGAAGGGAGCAAGGGCCAGTCTGGAGCAACCAGACCAGCAGTGTTGTGGTCGTCGTCGGGAAGGCCACAAGCCAGCGGGCTAGTAGCCAGACAACGCGGTGTGCAGCAAAAAGCAGAAGGGCCCCACGCAGATCTGGTGGATGCTGGAGGGCTGAACTTCGGTGCTGGAGCTGCTCAGGGTTGGGGCTTCTCGGACCCAAACCACTCACTCGAGGATCCCTCGGCGGTCGTGCTGGGCAAGAGTCGTGCAGTTTTGAAGATGGCCGGTCCCTCGAGGTCTCGTCGCACCCACGGATCTCAGCTGAGCTGTAGACGTAGGTAGAGGTCGGAGGTGCCAGGGAAGCCTGGTCTCGTCGTGCGGGCAGTCGGATTCCGGAGGAAGGACGTGCAGCAAACCGCAGTGTTCTTGGATGGTGCCTGCGGGTGCAGGGTGACTACTCCTTAGCCACAAGGGAGAAATCTTGAGAAGAAGTCGAGAGTTCCTTTCGTAGAAAGTTGTTCAGGATTCAAAGATGATCTAATTTGGAAGGGGGCCCGCTATTATCTTTATACTAGGAAAAGGGGCTGGCACGCGACTAGGTCCTGCCCATGGGTGGGACCAGGAAGGGGGGTGGTTATACCCCTCTCCCATGCCGGACTTTCCCCAGCTCAGGGGCTGGTGCGCCCCTGGAACTGGTTCTAGCCGGCAGATGCACAGTGAGCACCGGGGTGCCACTTGCAGTCACCTTTCTCTAAAGCCCTGCCTACCCAGGATACACAAAACCCTGTCTGGGATGGTGCCATTTGTCCAGGCTCCCCTCGCTGGAAGGACTCCCAGCTGCAGGGGGTCAGACTTGTGTCTGTGGTGGCAGCATCCATTTTGTGATGCTGAGGCTTGAGTTAACTTTAACCGGTGTTCACAGTTACATACATGTCGTGTCCCTCTAGAAGGGTGGAACGCTAACCCCGTCGCCAGAATTGGCGAGGGGTTAGTATTCCAATTCGTATGACACCTTACTCGACATGTTTTGATAAAGCGATACCAAAGATAGCATTTAACCGCGAGGATTATAATGCACTTAAGAGTATATGGTATGCAGCGGGCGGAGCTAGCCGGCGTTCATGGCGGACGCATAAGCGCGAAGCTCCGCGCTAGCGCCGCTAACAATTCATCAATAATCCTCACTGAGCGGCGATTATAGTGGAATTCCGGCGGGGGCTGTCCCTACTCCCCCCCGTGGACCTCCGGCGCGACTTTGGTGGAGCTGCGACTGCGGGTTCCCCCGGCGACGCCACTGACCGGAGAGCTGCAAACCAGGCCGGGATCCCCGCGCTGTCCTGAGACGCGGGGCCGGGCTGCGTCACCCGACGTGCGGCCCCTGGGTGAAGACGTCCCGCGTGCACAGTGGCCGGCGGAGGCCACGACCGCTAAGGTGCCCCAAGCCCACACAGCGGACTCCCACTTCATCGACTGCACACCCTGAAGGCTTTGGGGGACTAGAGCGAGCGCCGGCGGTGAGGCGGACCCGCCGGGGGGACACACGTGGCGTAGACGGGTCTCTGCTTCGCCGCGGGCGCCATTATCTCCTACCGGAGTGGCCTAACCGGCAGCCTGTCCGCTTGGAGGAGGCCCTGAGGAGCGGCGGGCGACTTCGAGATAGTGCACCCACTGCACGCGCCCTGCACCCCTAATCTGGCTGGGGGTGCCCTGACACCGAGGCACCCAGTGGGGGAGTGAAAGCTGCGGGCGCCTGCCTCGGCCGGCAGCGGTGCTGGGCAGGCAGGCCTGCACACGATTGGGACCTGACCTGTCCCATTGGGGGACCACCGGCTCAATAAGGACTGAGGGCGCTGACCCCACTATCCGCCGCAGTGATGGGCAAGGGCGACAGGACTCAAACTAAGCTGTCGTTTGACCAGAGAAGACAGAAGGTGCCGGACCCTCCGGCAGACCAGACCCCGGGAGCGGCTGCAGACCCGAGCTCCGCACTGTGCGCAGAAATTAAAGGTATGCTCAACACGATGGAGAAGGGCCTACAGGAGGGCATGGCGGCCATTGGCACCAAGATAGACGCCCTGGCATACCGGATGGATCGAATGACGGAGAGGGTGGATAAGCACGCAGAGAGCCTAGACATGGCGGAGCGCAGGCTAACGGAGGCGGAGGAGGCGCAAACAACATGGGACGCTGACCGCAAGCAGTTGGGAAGGCTGCTCCAGGTGATACAGGATAAATCCGAAGATTTAGAGGCCCGCTCCAGGCGATCCAACATCCGCGTCACGGGTGTGGCCGAGTCGACCCAGACGGGGAAAATGGAGCTATTTGTCGAGAAACTACTTAAATCTCTGCTGGGGGACGATACCTTCTCCCCTATGTTTATAGTGGAACGTGCGCACCGCACCCTGGGACCGAGGCCTCCACCGGGTGCGAACCCTAGGCCCATAATAGCAAAACTCCTCAACTACAGGGACAGGGACGCCGCCCTCCGTGCTGCTAGAGAGAAGGGAGACCTGCAGTATGAGGGGATGAACATTTCGTTATACCCTGACTTCACCTCCAAGGTACAGGAAGAGAGACGGCGATTTGTCCCCAACAAGCAGCAACTCAGAGACCTGGGCTTGGACTATGCCATGTTGTACCCGGCGCGGCTGCGCATCAACAGACAGGGCCATTCGCATTTTTTCACTGATCCCAAGGAACTACAGAAGTCCCTGAAGCAATGGATCAAGGAACATCGAGAAGACCGATCTGCGCCTGCGGAGGAGCGTGCTGGCAATGGCGAACTGGATGAGCAGGACTAGCGAGGAGAGGGGATGCAGTGGCTTCCCCATGCGGATCGGCTACACTGTCCCCTGTGATGCTCCTTGCAGGTGGAACCGAGAGAAGCCCACTTGGGGCGCACCACTGCGGCGAACGGACTTCTGCACATGTTGCTGCGGGTGAGATCTGCACAAGCCTCACGGGTTATGGTGGGGGGCGGCGATTGCCATGACACTGTTAGACTGCCCTGAGGTGGCGTTGCTGGGGCCCTGCCACATGGGGCCGGGGGGGGGGGGGGGGGGGGGGGGGGGGGGGACGCCCCTTAAGGCGAGTACTATACTGCTCGCATATCCTACAGCCGCACTTGCGATTGGGGGCGCTGGCGTGGGGGCGGCCTACTTATACTGCGCAGGAGGAGCGACCGGACTGAGGTCGATTTGGACATTGTGTGCGCTACCTCTGCCCTGGCGCTTACAGTGCTTGCGGCTCTATTTGAGACTGCTTGGGGAAGTTTGAAGACGGGTGGGGGGGGTGGATGCAGGGATCTCGGTCACACCAGGTTGGGGTTGGTTGACTGTGGGCGGAGGGGGGTAATGGGGGTTCTGAATTCGGGGTTGTTTGGGAAGTTTGGGGTAAGGTCCGACATGTGCTCTAACAGGTTAAGTTCTGCGAGGTGGGTGAGCGGCTGCCGCTACTGGAAGGGGATGGCCCCTGCCACCACGCTACAATTGGTGACCTCTTTTAATGGTAATGGCTGACACGGCTCGGGCAGACTTGCTGCGGGAGTCGGAACCCCTACGGGCTGTCACCTGGAATGTAAGGGGCTTAAATGATTACAGGAAACTCCGCAAGGTGCTACACTACCTACAGAGACACCACATAGATTTGGCACTGCTGCAGGAAACACATCTCCCTAACACCAGCAGGATGCTAACACACAGGGGGCTCCAGGGGCACTCCACTTTTGCAGGTTTCACCACACACGCCAGAGGGGTCCTCACCTGGGTTAACCCGAAATCTAAGCTATCCCTCGCCCTGGTGAAGGCGGACCCGGAGGGGAGGTTTGTGTTAAGCAAGTGCACAGGCAAGGGACACAACCTATTGATCGTGAATGTCTATGGCCCGAACTATGACTCCCCTGACTTTTACGCAGCGGTTGCGGAACATTGTAATGAATGGTCTGCTGGGAATATGATGTGGGGAGGGGACTTCAATTTCACCTTCAGCCCTGATCTAGATAGGTCCACGGGCCCTGCCAGGCGCCCTGCTGCGGCGGCGCAGCGCATGCAGGCGGAAATGTTGAGGCTGGGCCTAGTAGATGTATGGAGAGAAAGACATAGCACCAAGGGGGGGTACACGCATTACTCATCGTACCACAACATCCATACCAGGATTGACTACTGGCTGACATCACACTCCTTGTTTTCCATGGTCAGGGGCTGCAGTGTGCTTCCCCGCACTCTGTCGGACCACTCCCCGGTGCTCCTGGAGTTGCACACTCCCCTGCAGAGAATCCCGCCATTCACGTGGCGATTCCCACCTTACTCGCTGCTGGACGAGGCATTCAGGGCTGACCTGGGAGAGGACATAGATAACTTCTTTACCACCAATCTGGGCTCAGTGGCCACCTTCGGGACAATCTGGGAGACATTCAAGGTGTATGTACGGGGGGTGGTCATAGCAAAGCACTCCGGGGTCCTCAAGGCAATTAGAAACAGACTGAAATTCTTGGAGGGGCAGATAGCAGACTACGAACGCCGCCAGCTCCTAGACCCGAGCCTGCCTGGGGATGACACCCTGCAAGAACTTTTGAGAGAATTCCACGAGGAAGCGGACAGGGAGGTACGACATTTAGGAAAGTATGCGACGGCCCGCGCGTATGGGGAGAGTGACCGCCCGGGTGCACTGCTTGCCAGGATTATGAAAGGCACTAGACGCAAACAGTCTGTAGCGGAACTGCGCTCCACTGGAGGGGTGTTACTCACAGAGGAGACACATATACTGGCGGAATTCAGGAGCTTCTATGAGGAGCTATACACCACTAAAATTTCGGGGGTGGAGGACCAAATTGACAATTACCTTAGCTACATCAAGATGCCATTCCTGGAGAATTGGCAGAGGGAATTCCTAATGGCCCCTATCCACTGCGAGGAGATATCTGATGCGTTGGCCACCATGAGAGCGGACAGTGCCCCCGGGATAGATGGTCTGACGGTGGCCTTTTACAAGGCGTACAAAGATAAGCTACTCCCCCACCTCTCCACCCTCTTTGACGAAATTTGCGAAAATGGCGCTATGCCCCCCTCTATGCGGGAGGCGCTCATCGTTACTATACTTAAGCCTGGCAAGCCCAGCGACATGCCGGGCTCATACCGCCCTTTGTCCCTTCTCAATGTGGACGCTAAACTATACGCAAAAGTACTGGCGACCAGACTGGCCCTGGTGGCGCCCGAATTGGTGGCCCCGGAGCAGGCTGGGTTCATCCCGGCTAGGAACCTCACTTACAATATACGCACGGTCCTGGGAGCCATGCAACACACCAGGCATGATACCAAAGCCATCGCGGTCTTTCTGGACATGGAGAAGGCCTTTGACTCTGTGGAGTGGCCCTTCATGCACAAAGTACTGCAGAAGCTGGGGCTGGGAGAGATTTTCCTCCAACTGCTAGGTGCTCTTTATCACCGGCCCACGGCCAGAGTCAGACTGGGAGACGCAGTCTCGGAGCCGATCTCCATCAGCAGAGGCACGAGACAGGGGTGCCCTCTTTCCCCGCTGCTCTACGCCCTAGTGGCGGAGCCACTGGCGTGTGCGATTCGGGAGTACCACTCGTACGAGGCCATCAATTACCCCACCTATAAGTTGGGTATTTCCACGTATGCGGACGACACCCTTCTTTACGTCAGGGACCCGGCCAATAACATTGCGTCGGTACTGAGGGAGGTTGTGAGGTTTGGCGCGTTATCCGGGCTGAAGGTTAACTGGGAGAAGTCAGTCGCCTTCCCACTGACCCCAATCACTGTCCCCTTCGAGATGGACTACCCGCTCCAATGGTCCTCTGAGCCGATTAGATATCTGGGCATTATGCTGCACACGGACCCGGACGTCCTGCTAAGGGAGAACTACGGGGTTGCCTACAGCAAACTCGTGGATAACGTTGAACTCTGGATTAAGCTCCCGCTGTCACTGGTGGGACGGATCGCCTTAATGAAAATGGTCATTCTCCCGAGGTTCCTATTCCTATTCAACAATCTCCCGATTGTCCTCTCGAAAGCCTTCTTTGCCACTCTAAACAAACTCCTGGTGAGATTGGCGTGGGCCGGGAAACAACCTAGGGTGCAATGGCGGGTACTGCAATTACCGTACGAGCAGGGGGGATTGGCGGCCCCAGATCTGGAGCGCTATTACAGGATCGCACAGGCCTCCCACCTCCACACTTGGATTCATGGCAACCAAGACATTCCGCACGTGATCCTGGAACGACTGTTCGCAGACCCTACCCCACTTCCCGCTACCATATGCGGCCCCAAAGACCGTAGGGTTGGCGTTCTGGACTCCTTGCTATCCACCAACCACGCATGGCATTCCATTGTGCAGAGGCAAAACAAGGAGCTGATGTACGCTCCCAACATGCCTATACAATGGGCGCTCTGGCTGCCGACCTTGGCGGAACCGGGTGTCCACAGGGCCCTCCACGAACTAGGTGCACACACGCTGGGGGACCTATTTGTGAATGGCAAGGCGAAGACGTGGGCGCAGATCTCGCATCGGAGGGAGAGCTCCACGTTACTCCAACGCTTTCAGTACCATCGAGTCCGTAGTGCCCTATCGGAACTACTGGGCCCGGATATGGAGGAACCCCCCGCAGTCCCGGAACTGGTGTATGTTATAGACAGCGACTCGCCAAAGAAGCTGCTCACTAGGCTGTACAGGATAGGACACGATCACACGGCACTGCGCTACACGAGGGCGCGATTAGCCTGGCAGGCTGACCTGGGCACCCACGTCGATGACGACATGTGGGCATACTGCTCTGCGGCCACAAGGCGCATTTCCCTGAACGGGAGGCACCGTTTGGTCCACTTTAAATTTTTGCAAAGGGTATACCATACACCGGAACGGCTCCACAGGTACGGCCTCCGTGACTCCCCACACTGCGAGAGGTGCCGGGCGCAGGTTGCGGACTTCTTGCACTTAGCCTGGTACTGCCCGGGGGTCCAGAGATACTGGGCAGGCGTATTCGCTGAAATGAGCACTATAGTGGAGGTGGACCTGGCCATGGACCCAGCCCTCGCCCTAATGGGCTATACGAAATCGATGCCTGTCTCGATTAGGAAGCTGGTGGGCATGGGGATGCTCCTTGCGAAGCGAGTAGTTGCATTGTGTTGGATGAGAGGGCCATTACCTACACTCAAGCGATGGGCTAGCGATATGAAGTACTGTAACACGCAGGCGGATACATACAGTGAGCTCCTTCCGCCCAGAAGCCGCCCCAAGAACTTTTGGGGGCTGTACCAGACCCACTTGTCCTCTAGGACGGACGGGGATGTCTCGGAGGAAGGGGAGGGAGAGGAACTGGAGAGTGTCCTGCAAGAGCCACCTGATTCACCTGCCCGGTGTGTTCCCCCGCACACCTAGCGCGCTATAGGCGTTAGGAAACACCCCATCCATAGAGGCGTGAGGTGGGAGGGCAACACCTTAGATGGAGGAAAAGTGGTAGGCTGCACTAGACACAACAGGGGTTAGCGACGCCTGAGGACTTACTCGGGGAGCACAACTGAGGGACCAGTTATGGGGAGGGGGGGTGTTCACGGGGTTAGGGTTTGGTTGGGAGAAAACGTAAAAATTTACTGCTTTGTTCATTTATTCCAAATGCACGCTACTCAGCAGATGGTACAAGCCTACAGAGGAGAATTTCCATCCATCGACCTCCGGCTAGCGCTTATATTGGACTCTATGATGTTAAGGTATACTGGTACATGCCATTGTTGTTGCACGGAGACCTAATGCCGGCCCGAGATGGGTTGTAGGCGAGCTTTTTCTGTACTTTGTGAGGTGCTTTTTCCTAATAAAATAAATTAATAAAAAAAAAAAAAAAAAAAAAGAGTATATGGTATGCGTTATCATGGAACAGCTATTAGGACTTGGTTCCGCAAGCTGCAAACGGGCTCAGCTCATGCCAGAGCACCATTTCACACGATTCCAAGCACTCTGCCTTCAGGATTGTCAAGGCCTGCCATAGGAGTGACTGATAGGAATCTGTGTGTCCATTTTTAGGGTTAGATATAGGTATACTATATCTACAGCAAAGGGTGATTACACGACTTTGCCCCAGCTGTCATGCAGCCAGTTGTGTCAAATTTAGGAGGCCAGCCAGGGGTGGAATAATACATGCTTCAGCCCCTGGTAGGCCCTGGGTACACCTATGCCCTGAGTTACAGGGTCTGATAAGGTGGCCCAGTACCAATTGGTAAATGCACCTAGGGTACATGGAATCCATTTTGCAGAGAGAGCAGTAGGCCTGGGGTCCTGAATGGCAGGGTCCCAGGTCGACTATGTCAAAACCAGCTAAAACACAGGGCAAAAAGTTGGGGGCAACCATAGTCAGGAGGTACCTTCCTACACCATTTGTCTGATGTTATACTCTTCCACTCCCTGGAGAAGTGTTTCAGTCTTCCTCCCACTGGTCTTACATGTACGGAGGTGTCTACTTCGTGTAACTCCTGTCTGATGTGTTTCTGCTCCACCCTGGGAGTTTTTGCTCGGGTGGGCACATGGAGTTTTATTAAGTCACTTAGAGGCGGGCTGCTGTCCCCCTCTCTTATTATGCCCACGTCCATTCCCTCTCCCACGAAAGGACTGGCCTCTTGGTTGGTACTGCCAGGACTGTTTTTGCTGCCCCTGCTGTGTCTGGGCGTCTGCTTGGTGGGTTTGCTGGAACGCCTGGTGTGATGTCCCTGGCTGGTTTCCTCCCCTCCAGTTAGGTCTTCGTGACGGGGTGCCCCTTTTAGTACCTCTGAACTGCAATGCCCCCATGGATCTTGCAGTCTCGTTCTCCTTTTTCATTTGGCGGAGTTTCTCGTCAACTGGGGCCCCGAACAGCGTTTCTCCGTTGAACGGTGTGTTGAGGATGATGTGCTGTACTTCTGGCTTGAAGCCCGAAATTCTGAGCCAGGCCTGTCTTCTCTCCGTGATGCCCATCATCATGAGCCTGCTGGAGGTGTCTGCTCCGTCCAGGGCAGTCTTGAGGCAAGAATTGGCTACATTCTTGCCCTCTTCAACAAGGTTTTCAGCTCTTTGCTTGAATTCCTGTGGCATGTTCTTTATTAACTGGCACAGCTCTTCCAGGATCTGGTATTGGTGTCCGTTGATCAGTGCATTGAAATTTGCCATGCACCATTGCATTGCGGCATTCCGTTCAATTCTTCTCCCCACCAGGTCCATCCTCTTGCTTTGTCTGGAGGTGGCCCAGAAGTGGTAGGCACATTGGCCCTCTTTCTTGCCGTGGCTGCGATGATGGAGTCTGCTGAGACCGATCCCTGAATGTAGGGTGGGTCCTTGGAGGAATGTTTATACTTTTTCTCCACCCTGTGTAGGGACTGCTTTCCCTGTAGCTGGTTCCTTGAAAGCCTCTTTTCCCTGTGCCATGACACTGTCGAGCATGGGCAGGAACTGGCTCCTTGTTTGTGTAGGGAGCAGTATCTCGAGAAGGAAGTCTGCTTTCTGCTTTTCTTCGTCGAGTTTTACCTTGAAAACTGCAGCCGCATTCCTGATGACTGTGTTGTAGACTCCGATGTCATCTGGCGGCGAGGGCCTGAAGGGATACGTGTCGACGGTTCTTCTGGACTTTCGGTGTCGACGTCATGCCGGTCTACTTCCTGAGTCTCCGATGATGCAGACCCCAGGAGTGTCCTGCGGTCGTCGTCTCCTTCATCCTCGTAGTAGGAGGCCTCCTCCTCTTCTGGGTCGTCGAAGGTCTCGACGCCCACTGACTGTCCTTCGACGTCGTAGTCCTCCTCCTCAGTTTCCCCGACCACCTGTACCCTAGGTTTCGTCGGGATTGTGTATTCCTTCATCCTGGCGTCGAAATCTTTTTTCCGCTGCATGATGTTTTCCATCTCGGCCTCGAGGCGTCTTTTTTTTTTTCTCCATTTCGTCCGCGTGGTCAGCGTTGAATGGGTCGGCCACTCTTTTCAGCGCCGAGCCGACTTTCGTCGTCGAAGGTTTCGGTGCCGAGCTGGCTCTCGGGTCCTTCGTCGACGCTGAAGCGCCCTTCGGGTCCCTTTCCTTCGGTGTCGAACGCTCCTTTTTGGGGGCGATTTTCGACGTCTTCTGCTGTTCTCCAGCTCTCGGCGCCTGGGAGTCCTTCTCAGAGGATCCGCTGTGCCTTGGTGTAGCCCCGGACGCCGAAGTTTTCGGCGTCTGCGCTTTCGAGGTTTTTCCCTCATATTTTCGAGACTCGTGGTCTCTCTGTGCCTTAGGGGCCGTAGAGTCTCCTACCTTCTTTGGAGTCTTCGTAATATCGGTCTCTACGACCGTGTAGCCGCAGTCTTCGGCGGCGGCGTTGTCCTCCTCTACCGATGATAGCCCCAGGTCTCGAAGGGACGGTGGCTGGCCCTTGCCCTGCATGGTGGCATTGGCTATCCTCTGTCTCTTTCTCACTCGAAGAGTCTTCTGCGTGAAGGCGGAGCAGGCGTTTTAGTCCTCGCTCTCGTGGTCGACCGGTAGGCAAAGGTTGCAGACCGGGTGCTGGTCCTTCTGCGCGTACTTGTGGTGGCAGTTACGGCAGAATTTGAAAGGAGTGTTGTCCATTTCATGCGTTCAGGGGGCCCCCTGAGCTTGCATTCTCCGATGGACATCGAAATTCTTGAAGTTCTTTTTCTCCTTCGTCGTCCTCTTCGATGATGTAGTCTGCTGTAGTCTTCTCAATCTCTTTTCTTGCAAAAGGTGCGTATTTTCTTCTTCTTTCTCCAAAAATGTCTGGACCCTTTCGGGAACGATCCAGACCCAACCGCGGTAAAAAAAGAAATCTAAAGATTGCGCCCAGGAGTGGTAGCTTCCGCAGGAAGCGTGCCGACATCACCGGAAATACACCAAAAGGTGGGACGTCGACGCCCACCTGGGCTACGGAAAAAAAAAAAAACACAAAGAAAAGACTACGAATCTGGACCCAACCACAAGACAGCGAAATAATGCACAGCATAGTGAATCCAGAAAGATTCACGCTGCAAAAATTACTGTTACATTACTTTAATTTACTTTGCAGATTACTTTCTGGAATACTTTTTCTACTCAGTGGGATAAACCTAGATATCACAATGGGACATTTCCAGAGAAAACTTAAGCAAGCAATTTTTTGTTCTTTGCAGTTTTTCTAAGTTCCATACAGAACCAACTCCACACAGCACATTTTTCAAGGGAAAACAGTCAACGTGTGCAGAGGGCTGAGAGCCAATGTTGTCCAATAGGGAATAGGGGGCCTTCGGTTGGGCACTGCTCACGAGCAGGCCACAAGGATGTGGGAGCAAAGCTCCTGGGAATTAGCCCTGGGCAAAGGGGGATCCGTTTTAGCACCCAAAGTACACCCACAGGGGCAGCTGGGTGCAGGGTGCTGGTTTGGTGTCTGGTGCCCTGTTGATTTCAATGGGGATTTTCCGGTTTCCACAAAGACTGCAGGCTCGGGACGAAGATCTTCTGGAGGTGACCACTGGTTGGAGAGATAAGTTGGGATGCCTGGGGATGCTGAGACACAGTCAGTTGGGCCACCCAAGGCCGTGTGACTTCAGGTGCAGGGGTGTCTTTAGGCGCCGGGTTTCCCTTACAGGTGACCAGAGTTGTGCCAATTGGAGGTACAGTATTTGGGAAAGACACAGGCCCATGGGGCATGAATGGCAGGGACCCAGGGCATATCAAGTCAAAGAGCATCAGTAGTCTGGCAAAAAGTGTTGGGGGGTTACTGCAACAAAAACCCAGCTTCCTACAAGTAGTCATTGGATATATTGTGATTTGAGAAGACTTCTTCGGACAAAAGCTACTTGCAACATCCAAACCCAACATAAGATAGCCGGAGTATACAGAGCATGTGCATCTACACCCAAACATGCTACAAATTTTTTTTTCCTGCAATATGTTATTGGAGAGCTTCACTCCATTGCAGAGAAATATTCTTGCTCTCTAACTTTACATCATAGAGAGTGCTTTTCTTATGAGTATATTTGCATTAGGATGGCCTTTACCTCTTGCTCCATTTCTCGTGACTCTTCTAGTTTAGATTCTGCCTCCTGGAACTGTTGTTGACTGCTTCCCTGCGACGGTGACCCAGAATTCTCAGAACCAAAAGTCACTTCCTGGCTTTCCTGACTTTGATTTTCCTGTGTAATCGTCTAAAAGGAAAACATTTATGAAAACATCAAAATTAAGACGTATCACATTGTAACTTGTAAGTACAGTCTATTGAACAAAGTCAAAACTTATTTAGAATATGTTCTAAGATTACTTTGGCTATAAAAAGTACCGGCTCAACAGATACGTTTATATCATTAAAATGTAATTAATTGCTACAAAAGAAATTAAAAGTGGCTAAGGCTAGAAAACTTCTACAAGTCATACACTTATTTACTATGCCAGGACAACAACACGGCGCGGTTGTGTGGAATAAATGATAATTCCAAGAATAAAACAAAGAAAAATTGTAATGCAGACTTTGGTACTCTAAGCACAGAAATGTAGACTGATACTCGAGCAAAATGAACAAAAGAGATATTTACAATGTCAAAGAAGAGGGATTAAACATCTTAACTGCTTACAAACAGCCTTATACCAATCTATGTACATTCTTCTGCCCAGGGTCATATTAAAATATGTGGACAAGAGATTCAAGAACACCTTTGTACAGAAGAGTAAAAGGTGGAGTAGGGCTGTTAATGCATAGGAGCTTTAGAAGTAGAAGAATTGCTATATCAAAAACGTTTACTTTCTGCAAGATGAGAATTACAATATATGGTTGACGTGTTGATAGAATGTGTGCCAAGGACCTCTCAAGCAAAACACAGACCTTCTTATTTAAATGGTGAAATAAACATGAACTAGGACTGTTCCTACTTGATATCACACACAATAGAAAATGCAAAAGACTATCCAACAGAAGAAATTTGTCAATTTGTCAAATAAAATCAGTTCTACCACAACTAACACAAGCATTGGAAATATAATAGGTCTCGCATTAGAAAAGTTGGAGCTATTGGTCTTGTAAATGTAATAATATTTTAAGTTATGTATGTTTTTATAATAGCAAATGTATTAATTTTGTTATTGTAAATGCCAATATTTATAGAATTTGCAAATGTGACACCTATAGCATTATTTACCATCTTTTTGTGACATTTGTAATAAAGCTTGAAACATTGAGAGAACATATTTGAACAAGTGGTGCTGTGGTGGTGCTGTGGTGGTGCTGCTGAGTGGTGCTAAGTGGTGCTGTGGTGGTGCCGAGTGGTGCTGTGGTGGTGCCGAGTGGTGCTGTGGTGGTGCCGAGTGATAATGTGGTGGTGCCGAGTGATAATGTGGTGGTGCCGAGTGATAATGTGGTGGTGCCGAGTGATAATGTGGTGGTGCCGAGTGATAATGTGGTGGTGCCGAGTGATAATGTGGTGGTGCCGAGTGATAATGTGGTGGTGCCGAGTGATAATGTGGTGGTGCCGAGTGGTGCTGTGGTGGTGCCGAGTGGTGCTGTGGTGGTGCCGAGTGGTGCTGTGGTGGTGCCGAGTGGTGCTGTGGTGGTGCCGAGTGGTGCTGTGGTGGTGCCGAGTGGTGCTGTGGTGGTGCCGAGTGGTGCAGTGGTGGTGCCGAGTGGTGCTGTGGTGGTGCCGAGTGGTGCTGTGGTGGTACCGAGTGGTGCTGTGGTGGTGCTGAGTGATGCTGGGGTTGCGCTGAGTGGTGCTGTGGTGGTGCTGAATGGTGCTGTGGTGGTGCTGAGTGATGCTGTGGTGGTGCTGAGTGATGCTGTGGTGGTGCTGAGTGATGCTGTGGTGGTGCTGAGTGATGCTGTGGTTGTGCTGAGTGATGATGTGGTTGCGCTTAGTGATGCTGTGGTAATGTAATGATGCTGAGTGATGCTGGGGTTGTGCTGAGTGATGCTGTGGTGGTGCTGAGTGGTGCTGTGGTGGTGCTGTGCTGGTGCCGAGTGGTGCTGTGGTGGTGCTGAGTGATATTGTGGTGGTGCTGTGGTGGTGCTGAGTGATCTGTGGTTGTGTTGAGTGATGGTGTGGTTGTGCTGAGTGATGCTGTGTGTAGGTATGTGGATACCTGACTATGGTTGCCCCCAACTTTTTGCCTGGTGTTTTGCTGGTTTTGCGACTTAGTTGGCCTGGCACCCTGCCAATCAGGACCTCAGGCCTACTGCTCTCTCTGTAAAATGGATTCCATGTACCTTAGGGACATATCTAATTGGTACTGGGCCACCTTATCAGACCCTGTAACTCATGGCATAGGTGTACCCAGGGCCTACCAGGGGCTGCAGCATGTATTATGCCACCCCTGGCTGGCCATCTAAATCTGACACAACTGGCTGCACGACAGCTGGGGCAAGGTGGTGTAATCACCCTTTGCTTTAGATATAGTATACCTATATCTAACCCTAAAATGGGACACACAGATTCCTATCAGTCACTCCTATGGCAGGCCTTGACAATCCTGAAGGCAGAGTGCTTGGAATCGTGTGAGATGGTGCTCTGGCATGAGCTGAGCCCGTTTGCAGCTTGCGGAACCAAGTCCTAATAGCTGTTCCATGATAACGCATACCATATACTCTTAAGTGCATTATAATCCTTGCGGTTATATGCTATTTTTGGTATCGCTTTATCAAAACCTGTCGAGTAAGTGTGAGAAGGTGGCCTGATATGCAGTGCTCACTATTCTAGTGAATACTATGTATCAGTCCAGCAACCCTTATTGATGATTGGTTGTAAGTCAACCTTATAGACCAGCTATCCTAGTAGCGTGGATACGAGCAGTCTAAGGCTAAAGACTCGAGAGGGCGTGTTAAGCCAGCTGTTTACCACACATATACCCCTTGAATACCAAGTGAAAGGACACCACACAAGTGTTATGAAAATAAACAAGATATTTATTAAGAATCACAACAGCCCTGTACTCTTTATGAGGACAGGGTACTTAGCACAAAACAAAACTCTTACGAAAATACTTAAGTTAGCACAGTATATACAAATGCCCGAGGGGCACGGAAAACCATATACTCTGAAAGTGGAATGCGAAATTACTAGCAGGTAAGTACAGTACTAATAGGCTTTGGAATCGCTAGATCTTGACTATAGAATCTTCAGATTACTTCTAGGAGACCCAGGGGACTCGGGTGCAGAGTGTGCACTCTCACGCGTGATGCGGGACAAAGTCTATGGTAGCTAGTAAAGACAAAGTTAGTGTTCTCGGGCGAACCCGACCTGGTGGGAGGAAAACGAAAGTGGATTCTGACCCTTGGATAGTTAAGCTATGCTGGGGCACCAAAACGCCGAAGTTACCTAGCCCAGGGGCTGCAGCTGCATAGGTCTCAAAAGACGTCGGGAATCCTCGTAGACGGACCAGGAAGAAAGAAGTTGCTGGCAGGCGACCAGTGAAGAAAGTTCGATGGATCCAAGCCTGGATCGAAGGAAGATGACACCTGAAAGCAGAGGGGACCAAGTTCGAGACTACTAGCCAGTAGTCAGGTGGCACCAGGAGGGCACCGGATGGTAGTCACCTCGACTAGGTGAGTGGGTGACGCTGTGCTCGCAGATCTCACGGACCAGGAGGCGTTGTCGGCGACCAGGATGGAGGAGCGAGCTGTCCCACGAAGATTGAAGCTGTCGGCGTCGCTGGACCCAGGATTGGGCAACAAAGCCTAGGCAAATTCAAGCCCACGCGGTGGACTCAAAATGGCGTCTGGAGTGGACCAGGAGGGTCCGGGGTGCCTCTCTTGAAGAAGGAAGCAAGGGCCAGTCTGGAGCAACCAGACCAGCAGCAGTGATGTCGTCGGGCGTCGTGAAGAAGGCCACAAGCCAGCCGGCTAGTAGCCACACAGCGCGGTGAGCACGCAAAAGCAGAAGGGCCCTGTAGGAAGGTACATCCTGACTATGGTTGCCCCCAACTTTTTGCCCTGTGTTTTTGCTGGTTTTGGACATAGTCGACCTGGGACCCTGCCAATCAGGACCCCAGGCCTACTGCTCTCTCTTTAAAATGGATTCCATGTACCCTAGGTACATTTCCAATTGGTACTGGGCCACCCTATCAGACCCTGTAGCTCAGGGCATGGGTGTACCCAGGGCTGCCAGGGGCTGCAGCATGTATTATGCCACCCCTGGCTGGCCTCTTAAATTTGACACAACTGGCTGCATGACAGCTGGGGCAAAGTCGTGTAATCACCCTTTGCTGTAGGTGTAGTATACCTATACCTAACCCTAAAATGGACACACAGATTCCTATCAGTCACTCCTATGGCAGGCCTTGACAATCCTGAAGGCAGAGTGCTTGGAATCGTGTGAGATGGTGCTCTGGCATGAGCTGAGCCTGTCTGCAGCTTGCGGAATCAAGTCCTAATAGCTGTTCCATGATATCGCATACCATATACTCTTAAGTGCATTATAATCCTCGCGGTTAAATGCTATCTTTGGTATTGCTTTATCAAAACATGTCGAGTAAGGTGTCATACGAATTGGAATACTAACCCCTCGCCAATTCTGGCGACGGGGTTAGCATTCCACCCTTCTAGAGGGACACGACATGTATGTAACTGTGAACCCCGGTTAAAGTTAACTGAAGCCTCAGCTCCACAAAATGGATGCTGCCACCACAGACACGAGTCTGACCCCCTGCAGCTGGGAGTCCTTCCAGCGAGGGGAGCCTGGACAAAGGGTTTCCTGTCAGGGGCGGTGCTAGCACCGTCCCAGACATGGTTTTGTGTATCCTGGGTAGGCAGGGCTTTACAGGAAGGTGACTGCTGAGTGGCACCCCGGTGCTCACTACGCATAGGCCGGTCTGAACCAGTTCCAGGGGCACACCAGCCCCTGGCCTGGGGAAGTCCGGCATGGCTGAGGGGTGTAACCACCCCCCACCTAGTCCCACCCATAGGCAGGACCTAGTCACCGGGTCAGCCCCCTTTTTTAGTATAAAGATGGGAGCGGGCCCCCTGTTAAAATTAGATCATCTTTGGAATCAAGATACCACTTTCTTCGAAAGGACTTCACGATTTCTTCTTCAAGATTCTCCCTTGTGGCTAAGGAGTAGTCACCCTGCATCAAGCGGGCACCATCCTAAAGAACACTGCGGTCTGCTGCAAGTCCTTCATCACGAATCCGACGACCCAGCTCGACGAGACCCGGCTTCCCTGGCACCTCTGACCTCTACTCACCTCTACAGCCAAGCTGAGAACCGTGAGTGCGACGAGACCTCAAGGGACCGACGATCGCCAAGACTGCACGACATCTTTACTGCAATCCCACCGCTGCCACCAATGTGAGAAGGTGGCCTGATATGCAGTGCTCACTATTCTAGTGAACACTATGTATCAGTCCAGCAACCCTTATTGATGATTGGTTGTAAGTCAACCTTATAGACCAGCTATCCTAGTAGCGTGGATACGAGCAGTCTAAGGCTAAAGACTCGAGAGGGCGTGTTAAGCCAGCTGTTTACCACACATATACCCCTTGAATACCAAGTGAAAGGACACCACACAAGTGTTATGAAAATAAACAGTTATTTATTTAAAGATCACAACAGCCCTGTACTCTTTATGAGGACAGGGTACTAAGCACAAACCAAAACTCTTACAAAAATACTTAAGTTAGCACAGTATATACAAATGCCCGAGGGGCACGGAAAACCATATACTCTGAAAGTGGAATGCGAAATTCCTAGCAGGTAAGTACAGTACTAATAGCTTTTGGAATCGCTAGGACTTGACTAGGGAATCGTTAGATTACTTCTAGGAGGCCTAGGGGACTCGGGTGCAGTGTGTGCACTCTCACGCAAGATGCGGGACAAAAGTCTATGGTAGCTAGGAATTAGAAAGTTAGTGTTCTCGGGCGAACCCGACCTGGTAGGGAGAAAACGAAAGTAGATTCTGACCCTTGGATAGTGAGGCTATGCTGGGGCACCGAAATGCCGAAGTTACCTAGCCCAGGGGCTGCAGCTGCATAGGTCTGAAAAGACGTCGGGAATCCTCGTAGACGGACCAGGAGCCGGAAGAAAAGATGCTGGCCGGTGACCAGTGAAGAAAGTTCAGTTGGATCCAAGCCTGGATCTCGAAGATAGATGACACCTGAAAGCAGAGGGGACCAAGTTCGAGACTACTAGCCAGTAGTCAGTGGGCACCAGGAGGGCACCGGATGGTAGCCACCTCGACAAGGTGAGTGGGTGACGCTTGACTCGAAGATCTCACGGACCAGGAGGCGTTGTCGGCGACCAGGATGGAGGATCGAGCTGTCCCACGAAGATAGAAGCTGTCGGCGTCGCTGGACCCAGGATTGGGCAACAAAGCCTTGGCAAATTCAAGCCCACGCGGTGGACCTAAAATGGCGTCTGGAGTGGACCAGGAGGGTCCGGGGTGCCTCTCTTGAAGAAGGAAGCAAGGGCCAGCCTGGAGCAACCAGACCAGCAGTCGTGAAGTCGTTGGGCGTCGTTCAGAAGGCCACAAGCCAGCCGGCTAGTAGCCAAACAACGCGGTGCACAGCAAACAGCAGAAGGGCCCCACGCAGATCGTGGAGATGCAGGGGGGCTGACCTTGGGTGCTGGAGCTGCGCAGGGTCGGGGCTTCTCGGACCCCAAAGCACTCACCAGTGGAGGACACGGTGGGCTTGCAGTAAAGATGTCGTGCAGTCTTGGCGATCGTCGGTCCCTTGAGGTCTCGTCGCACTCACGGTTCTCAGCTTGGCTGTAGAGGTGAGTAGAGGTCAGAGGTGCCAGGGAAGCCGGGTCTCGTCGAGCTGGGTCGTCGGATTCGTGATGAAGGACTTGCAGCAGACCGCAGTGTTCTTTAGGATGGTGCCCGCTTGATGCAGGGTGACTACTCCTTAGCCACAAGGGAGAATCTTGAAGAAGAAATCGTGAAGTCCTTTCGAAGAAAGTGGTATCTTGATTCCAAAGATGATCTAATTTTAACAGGGGGCCCGCTCCCATCTTTATACTAAAAAAGGGGGCTGACCCGGTGACTAGGTCCTGCCTATGGGTGGGACTAGGTGGGGGGTGGTTACACCCCTCAGCCATGCCGGACTTCCCCAGGCCAGGGGCTGGTGTGCCCCTGGAACTGGTTCAGACCGGCCTATGCGTAGTGAGCACCGGGGTGCCACTCAGCAGTCACCTTCCTGTAAAGCCCTGCCTACCCAGGATACACAAAACCATGTCTGGGACGGTGCTAGCACCGCCCCTGACAGGAAACCCTTTGTCCAGGCTCCCCTCGCTGGAAGGACTCCCAGCTGCAGGGGGTCAGACTCGTGTCTGTGGTGGCAGCATCCATTTTGTGGAGCTGAGGCTTCAGTTAACTTTAACCGGGGTTCACAGTTACATACATGTCGTGTCCCTCTAGAAGGGTGGAATGCTAACCCCGTCGCCAGAATTGGCGAGGGGTTAGTATTCCAATTCGTATGACACCTTACTCGACATGTTTTGATAAAGCAATACCAAAGATAGCATTTAACCGCGAGGATTATAATGCACTTAAGAGTATATGGTATGCGATATCATGGAACAGCTATTAGGACTTGATTCCGCAAGCTGCAGACAGGCTCAGCTCATGCCAGAGCACCATCTCACACGATTCCAAGCACTCTGCCTTCAGGATTGTCAAGGCCTGCCATAGGAGTGACTGATAGGAATCTGTGTGTCCATTTTAGGGTTAGGTATAGGTATACTACACCTACAGCAAAGGGTGATTACACGACTTTGCCCCAGCTGTCATGCAGCCAGTTGTGTCAAATTTAAGAGGCCAGCCAGGGGTGGCATAATACATGCTGCAGCCCCTGGCAGCCCTGGGTACACCCATGCCCTGAGCCACAGGGTCTGATAGGGTGGCCCAGTACCAATTGGAAATGTACCTAGGGTACATGGAATCCATTTTAAAGAGAGAGCAGTAGGCCTGGGGTCCTGATTGGCAGGGTCCCAGGTCGACTATGTCCAAAACCAGCTAAAACACAGGGCAAAAAGTTGGGGGCAACCATAGTCAGGATGTACCTTCCTACACAACCCCCCCCCAAACGAAAGGAGATAAGGCTATCCTTGTCCAGGTAAGCCTCTATTACCTAAGTGGCCATATAAGGAAGTACCAGCTCTGGCTTGGTTTCCCCCTGTGTCATGGTCCACTAGGCAACCCCTCACCCTAAGGGTATCTGAGGGTCTCCACCATAGGGAATCTCTGTCTCTGGTGTGTCTTGGGAAAGAAGAAGGCTGATGCTGGGATGGAGTGCTGAAGTGAGGCTCCTCTACCTTTGGGCTCAACTTCCTCCAATCCCCATTCATCATGTGTGCCTTTCTTTCTTTAGCTGAGATGCACTGAGCTCTCAGGGTCAGCCTCTGGCTACCTAAAGCTGGAGGCTGAGTCCCTCTGTTTGGCTTACTGGAGGGACAGGTCAGGTCTGGGGTTTTTAGGCCCCATGTTTGGCTGTGCCCAACAGTGTCCAGCTGTGGGAGTTCCCTAACTACTTTTAAGGGGGATCCCTCAGGAGTCTGTTCTATTTTCACTTGGCTAGGTTTACCAGCTTCAGTGATCCTAATCTGCTGATTAAGGGGTTCTTTTGGACAGGGGGCCCTTTGGGGTCCACCACTGGCCTCCCTGGTCTCTTCAGCCCTGGGCTGACTGAGGCAGGGTAGAGAGGTGCAGGTTACCTGCTCCAGACTGGGTCCCACCTGGGAAGGGTCCACTGACATCAGGGGCTCTGCCAGGCTAGGCCTGACTACCTCTGGGGCAGTTCCTTCAACAGGGGTAGAGTCAGTTCCCTGAGGAGGCTGGCTCTCACCTAGTGTCTGGGAGGGGGAAGACTCTCCTTCCTCCTCAATGCTCTCTGTTTGAGTGGAGTGATCCATTGTTTCAGGCTTCACAACCTCACTATCTGTCTGAGTAGAGGCTGAGACCATTTCAACCTTGCCAACCTTTTCAGGAGGGCACTCAGTTTGTGTTTGGGCTGTGACTGTCACAGCCCTCCTATCCTGTTCTGGAAAGTCTGTCTGAGCCTGGGCAGTGGCTACCACTGCCCTTCCAACCTTTTCAGGGAGGACTGGTGCTTGGACTGGGGCTGTATCTATTACTGCCCCACTAACCTGTCTGAATAGGCCTATCATTCTGGAATGAGTTTCTTGTTCCACCTCAGCCCATGCTGAGAGTTCTAGGTCATTCCCCAGTAAGCAATCTACAGGTAGGTTATCTGTCACTGCCACTCTCATGGGCCCTGTGACATTACCCCAGCTGAGCTTGACTACTGCCATGGGATGCTTTCTCTTCATTCCATGAATGTCTGTCACCTGATAAGTAAAACCAGGGGTCAGTTGAGCAGAGGGGACCAGATGGTCACTCACCATGGTGAGGCTGGCCCCTGTGTCTCTGAATGCCTCAACTTTCTGACCATTCACTAAAACTTCTTGTCTATACTTTCCCAAAATGTGGGGTCCAGTAGTGAAGTTGGCAAACCCCATGCCAGTCTCACAGACAAGAGTGTGGTCAGGGAACCTGGCTAGGCCATAGTCCTCCTGATTGCCCAAGGTAATGCCCACCACATTCTTGGGGGCACTCCCACCACCTGGGGGATTACCACTAGTGGTAACAGGAGGTTTAGGAGTATTACCTGGGGGCATATTTCCCTTATTACCATTTTTAGGGCAACTGGCATCACTTTTGTAATGGCCCACCTGTTTACAGGTATGGCAATAAGGTTTCTTTTGTTCAGAAGGAGTGATCTGGGACCCACCACCCTTGTTGGAGTTTTGGGGCCCTTGGGAAGTCTTCTCTGTGGATTTATCCCCACCCTTCTCTTGAGGCTTGGTTGATTCCTTTTTCTGGTCACCACCCTGGTTTTTAGGCCTAACCCTGGTTCTGACCCATTTGTCTGCCCTCTTACCCAATTCCTGTGGAGAGGTCAACTCAGAGTCTACCAGGTGCTGATGTAATAGCTGGTTCTGACAATTATTTAAGATTTGCTCCCTCATAATTAGATTATACAATCCTTTAAAATCAGTAACCTTACTACCCAGTAGCCAGCCTTCAAAAGCCTTAGTGGCACAATCAACAAAGTCAGTCCAATCTTGAGACTGAGTTTTCTGGGTGTCTCTGAACAGCATCCTGTATTGTTCAGTGGTTAAACCAAACCCATCAACCAGTACATTCTTCAAGACTTGGTAATTGTTAGCATCCTCCACCCTTGTGGTGAGGAGCTTATCTCTACCTTTACCATCAAAGGAGAGCCACAAGATAGCTGCCCACTGACTTTGGGGAACACCCTGCACAGTGCAGGCTCTCTCCAAAGCAGTAATCCATTTGTGGATGTCATCCCCTTCTTTAAAGGGGGGCACTATCTTATTCAGGTGCTTTGTATCAAAACTCCTTTCCCTATTGCTAGGTTTATTGCTGCCACCAGTGGGAACTAGCCCACATAATTCTTGCTCTCTAGCAAGGGCAAGTCTCTCTTTGGCCAGGGCAAGTTCTTCCCTTTCAATCCTCAGTTTGACTGCCCTTTCTTCAGCTTCATACACTCTCCTCTTAGGGGAAGACATTCCTCTGTGAGAAGAGTTGAGAGAGCCATTGGTTCGAAAGGATCTGCTAGAGCCTCTTGATAGAGACCTAACTCGTCCATTCCCAATGTTAAGCTGACCTGAGAGTGGGCCCAGGAGTCCCCCAGTACCAAGCTCATGTCTGCTTAAGTTGGACCTGCTTAGTCTACTGACTTCTAGCTGTCCCTTATCTGCCTCATCCCCAGACAACTCATCCTCCTCCTCAGCATCATTTGCCTCATGGAGGGGATGGATATCAAAGGGACCCTGTAAGGAGGGCATACTTCCTTCTGGATTAGAAGGGTCTGGGTTACCAGCCCTACTGGCATCATAGGCCTCTAAGAGACCAATCAGAAAGGAAGTGGTGGGGTTAGACCCCTGTTTTAGTTTCCTGAGAGTACACACTTGTCTCATCTCATGGAAGCTAAGAGCAGTATATTTTGAAGGGATGACCTGTGGAGGGTCAACTGACACAAGGGGAGACTCAGTGTTTCCTCCTGTGACCGACATACTGCTTCTAGTGTGGTGTAAGTGATGCACCTACCTACACTATGTGTTACCTACTGGTCCCTTGCTAGAGTTGCAGCCAAGGTGTGCTAAGCCTTGAGGAGCTACAACAGCTGGTTCAGTAGAACTCAGAGTATTCTAAGCTTTAGTTATATGTACCTAACAGTACTTATGTGATCTTTCAACAAGATATTCTTAGGATACGTGTGGTAAAACAACAGCAAGCTCAAATCCCAACCGCTGCTCACCAATGTGAGAAGGTGGCCTGATATGCAGCGCTCACTATTCTAGTGAACACTATGTATCAGTCCAGCAACCCTTATTGATGATTGGTTGTAAGTCAACCTTATAGACCAGCTATCCTAGTAGCGTGGATACGAGCAGTCTAAGGCTAAAGACTCGAGAGGGCGTGTTAAGCCAACTGTTTATTTTCATAACACTTGTGTGGTGTCCTTTCACTTGGTATTCAAGGGGTATATGTGTGGTAAACAGCTGGCTTAACACGCCCTCTCGAGTCTTTAGCCTTAGACTGCTCGTATCCACGCTACTAGGATAGCTGGTCTATAAGGTTGACTTACAACCAATCATCAATAAGGGTTGCTGGACTGATACATAGTGTTCACTAGAATAGTGAGAGCTGCATATCAGGCCACCTTCTCACAGGCCCCACACAGATCGTGGAGATGCTGGAGGGCTGATCTTCGGTGCTGGAGCTGCTCAGGGTTGGGGCTTCTCGGACCCCAAAGCACTCACCAGTGGAGCACACAGTGGGCTTGTTGCAAAGAAGTCGTGCAGTCTTGGCGATCGTCGGTCCCTCGAGGTCTCGTCGCACTCACAGTTCTCAGCTTTGCTGTAGAGGTGAGTAGAGGTCAGAGGTGCCAGGGAAGCCGGGTCACGTCGAGCTGGGTCGTCTGATTCGTGAAGAAGGACTTGCAGCAGACCGCAGTGTTCTTAGGATGGTGCCCGCTTGATGCAGGGTGACTACTCCTTAGCCACAAGGGAGAATCTTGAAGAAGGAAATCTTGATGTCTTTCGCAGAAAGTCGTGTCTTGATTCCAAAGATGATCTAATTTGAACAGGGGGCCCGCTCCCATCTTTATACTAAAAAAGGGGGCTGACCCGGTGACTAGGTCCTGCCTATGGGTGGGACTAGGAGGGGGGTGGTTACACCCCTCTCCCATGCCGGACTTCCCCAGGCCAGGGGCTGGTGTGCCCCTGGAACTGGTTCAGACTGGCCTATGCGTAGTGAGCACCGGGGTGCCACTCAGCAGTCACCTTCCTGTAAAGCCCTGCCTACCCAGGATACACAAAACCATGTCTGGGACGGTGCTAGCAACGCCCCTGACAGGAAACCCTTTGTCCAGGCTCCCCTCGCTGGAAGGACTCCCAGCTGCAGGGGGTCAGACTCGTGTCTGTGGTGGCAGCATCCATTTTGTGGAGCTGAGGCTTCGTTTAACTTTAACCGGGGTTCACAGTTACACACATGTCGTGTCCCTCTAGAAGGGTGGAATGCTAACCCCGTCGCCAGAATTGGCGAGGGGTTAGTATTCCAATTCGTATGACACCTTACTCGACATGTTTTGATAAAGCAATACCAAAGATAGCATTTAACCGCGAGGATTATAATGCACTTAAGAGTATATGGTATGCGAAATCATGGAACAGCTATTAGGACTTGGTTCCGCAAGCTGCAGACAGGCTTAGCTCATGCCAGAGCACCATCTCACACGATTCCAAGCACTCTGCCTTCAGGATTGTTAAGGCCTGCCATAGGAGTGACTGATAGGAATCTGTGTGTCCATTTTAGGGTTAGATATAGGTATACTATATCTATAGCAAAGGGTGATTACACGACTTTGCCCCAGCTGTCATGCAGCCAGTTGTGTCAAATTTAGGAGGCCAGCCAGGGGTGGCACAATACATGCTGCAGCCCCTGGCAGCCCTGGGTACACCTATGCCCTGAGTTACAGGGTCTGATAAGGTGGCCCAGTACCAATTGGTAAATGCACCTAGGGTGCATGTTGTAATTTAGAGAGAGAACAGCCAGGCTGTGGGTCTGATTGGCAGGCCCACAGCCAGAGAAAGTCGTAAACCAGTGAAACAAAAGCAAAAAATCTGGGTGATCATAGGATTGCAGACCCTACTCTCCTACAGTAAGGTGTCGTACGAATTGGAATACTAACCCCTCGCCAATTCTGGCGACGGGGTTAGCATTCCACCCTTCTAGAGGGACACGACATGTATGTAACTGTGAACCCCGGTTAAAGTTAACTCAAGCCTCAGCATCACAATATGGATGCTGCCACCACAGACACAAGTCTGACCCCCTGCAGCTGGGAGTCCTTCCAGCAAGGGGAGCTTGGACAAAGGGTTTCCTGTCAGGGGCGGTGCTAGCACCATCCCAGACAGGGTTTTGTGTATCCTGGGTAGGCAGGGCTTTACAGGAAGGTGACTGCAAGTGGCACCCCGGTGCTCACTACGCATCTGCCGGCTAGAACCAGTTCCAGGGGCACACCAGCCCCTGAGCTGGGGAAAGTCCGGCATGGGAGAGGGGTGTAACCACCCCCCTTCCTGATCCCACCCCTAGGGCAGGACCTAGTCGCGTACCCACCCCTTTCTTTAGGCTAAAGGCAGGAGCGGGGACCCTTCCAAATTAGATCATCTTTGAATCAAGAAACTACTTTCTACGAAAGGAACTCTCGACTTCTTCTCAAGATTTCTCCCTTGTGACTAAGGAGTAGTCACCCTGCACCCGCAGGCACCATCTAAGAACTCTGCGGTTTGCTGCACGTCCTTCCTCCGGAATCCGACCGACCAGCACGACAAGACCCGGCTTCCCTGGCACCTCTGACCTCTACCTACCTCTACAGCAAAGCTGAGAACCGTAGGTGCGACGAGACCTCGAGGGACCGGCCATCATCAGAACTGCACGACTTCTATCCAGCACGACCGCCGAGGGATCCTCGTGTGAGTGCTTTGGGGTCCGAGAAGCCCCAACCCTGAGCAGCTCCAGCACTGAAGTCCAGCCCTCCAGCATCCACCAGATCTGCGTGGGGCCCTTCTGCTTTTTGCTGCTCACCGCGTTGTCTGGCTATTAGCCCGCTGGCTTGTGGCCTTCCCGACGACGACCGACAACATCACCACTGCTGGTCTGGTTGCTCCAGACTGGCCCTTGCTCCCTTCCAAAAGAGGAGCACCCCGGACCCTCCTGGTCCACTCCAGACGCCATTTTGAGTCCACCGCGTGGGCTTGAATTTGCCAAGACTTGTTGCCCCAATCCTGGGTCCAGCGACGTCGACAGCAGCAACCATCGTGGGACAGCTCGCACCTCCATCCTGGTCGCCGACAACGCCTCCTGGTCCGTGAGACTGCAGAGCCCAGCGTCGCCCACTCACCTGGTCGAGGTGACCCCATCCGGTGCCACCTTGGTGCCCCTCTAATCACTGGCTAGTGATTCAGAACTTGGTCCCCTCTGCTTACAGGTGTCTTCCATCTTCGATCCAGGCTTGGATCCACCGAACAATCTTCACTGGACGCCTGCCAGCAACTTCTTCTTTCAGGCTCCATAGACTGCAGCGAGGATTCCCAACGTCTTTCCAGACCTATGCAGCCGCAGCCCCTGGGCTAGGTAACTTCGGCATTTCGGTGCCCCAGCATAGCCTCACTATCCAAGGGTCCAGATCCTTTTTTCGTTTTCAGCCTAACTAGTCGGTATCGCCCGATAACACTAACTTTGCTTTTACTAGCCTCCATAGACTTTGTCCCGCATCCCGCGTGAGAGTGCACACTCTGCACCAGAGTCCCCTAGGCCTCCAACTAGTAATCTGAAGGTTCAGTAACGTAGTCCTAGCGATTCCAAAGCCTATTAGTCCAGAACTTACCTGCTAGTAATTTCACATTCCACTTTTGTAGTATATGGTTTTCCGTGCCCCTCGGGCATTTGTGTAAATTGTCCAACTTAAAGTATTTTCGTAAGAGTTTTGTTGTGTGCTTAGTACCCTGTCCTCATAAAGAGTACAGGGCTGTTGTGATCTAAATAAATACACTGTTTATTTTAATAACACTTGTGTGGTGTCGTTTCACTTGGTGTTCAAGGGGTATATGTGATGATATAACAGCTGGCTTAACACGCCCTCTAGAGTTTAGCCCGAAGACTGCTCGTATCCATGCTACTAGGATAGCTGGTCTATAAGGTTGACTTACAACCAATCATCAATAAGGGTTGTTTGGACTGATACAAAGTGCTCACTAGAATAGTGAACATTATATATAAGGCCAACTTCTCACACTGTGGTTGCGCTGTGCTGGTGCTGAGTGATGCTGTGCTGGTGCTGAGTGGTGCTGAGTGATGCTGTGGTGGTGCTGAGTGATGCTGTGGTGGTGCTGAGTGGTGCTATGGTGGTGCTGAGTGATATGGTGGTGCTGAGTGATATTGTGGTGGTGCTGAGGTGGCGCTGAGTGATGCTGTGGTGGTGCTGTGGTGGTGGTGCTGAGTGATGCTGTGGTTGCGCTGAGTGATGCTGTGGTTGCGCTGAGTGATGCTGTGGTTGGGCTGAGTGATGATGTGGTGATGCAGAGGGCAGAAAGGCACAAAAAACGAGTCTAACAGAGGGCATGGAAATTCAATGAGGACTTTCCAGGTGGCATATGGACTCATAAGTACAGCACACAGAAAGTTAACACAAAAGGGTTCCAGGGACCAGAACTCACAATATGGCACGAATGAGATACAAAAGTAGAGAAAAAGCACCCAACCACTTTGATGAAAGCAAATAGAGTATATGAATTAAATACACACGGGACATACAAATGGGAGGAATAGAAGTAAGAAAGCAAGCCCAAGTGAAGTATGTTTGTCTTGAACGGTTAAGGGAATGGACAGAATTGTGATTCTTGTCCGCTGCCAAATTGCATGTTTCGCGGATGGGCTGGACTATGAGCACACAAGTGAATCGACAAGCAAACCGGATCACCCACATTTCAACAGCCAAGTTAATAGGAAAAATGAATACTCTACTCAGAAGCGAATATGCTACTTACCAGTATGCATCTGTTCTTGGCATGTAGGGCTGCTGACGTTCATATCTGTGCATAGATTGCCGCCTAGTGTTGGGTCCGGATGATTGCACATCGTTGTCCTGGAAGAGTCGTCGAAGTATCACGAGATAGGTGGCTCCTCCCCTGGACTAGAGTGCGCATGGGCATCCTCTCCATCTTCAGATTGTTTTTGCCATTGTGGCAGAGATGGAGTGTAATACAGAGAGTAATGTTCATGCTATAGAGTAATTCTGAATGCTACAACTGCTATAGTCGCCGGGGAAGAGGGTGGGCGATATGAATGTCAGCAGCCCTACATGCCAAGAACAGATGCATACTGGTAAGTAGCATATTCGGTACGAGGCATGTGGGGTGCTGAATTCATATCTGTGCATAGATTACATAACAGTCCCTTCTGTTAGCGGCGGCTGCCCGTGCCAGCTGTAGCAGCCTGAAAAAGAGTTTTGAGAACAGCCTGTCCTACAGCTGCCCGCTGTCTTGAATGCACATCTACACAATAGTGTTTCGTAAATGTATGTGTAGTGGACCATGTGGCTGCCTTACATATGTCATCTAAAGGAATATTCCCCAGGAAAGCCATGGACGCTCCTAACTTACGTGTGGAGTGTGCTCTTGGAGGAATGGTTAGTGTGCGTTTAGCCTTTGCGTAGCAAATCTGTATACACTTAACTATCCATCTGGCTATTCCTGCCTTGGAAATGGGGTTGCCTTTGTGCTGTGGAGAAAAAGCAACAAACATTTGTTTTGTTTTCCTGAAATCCTTTGTTTTGTCAATATAGTACATAAGAGCCCTTTTGACGTCTAATGTGTGCAGGGATCTTTCTGCAACATTTTCTGCATTAGGAAAGAAAACGGGCAGTTCTATGGTTTGGGTCATGTGGAACTGCGAAATCACCTTAGGCATGAACGTAGGGTTGGTGCGTAGTACAACTATTAGCGTGGACCTGTATGAATGGCTCTTGAATGGTTAGTGCCTGGAGTTCACTAACTCTTCTTAATGAGTTAATGGCTACTAGGAAAGCAACCTTCCAGGTAAGAAATGCAAATGCTACTTACCAGTATGCATCTGTTCTTGGCATGTAGGGCTGCTGACATTCATATCTGTGCATAGATCGCCGCCTAGTGTTGGGTCCGGATGATTGCACATTGTTGTCCTGGAAGAGTCTTCGAAGTATCACGAGATAGGTGGCTCCTCCCCTGGACTACAGTGCGCATGGGCATCGCCTCCATCCCCAGATTGTTTTTAGCCATTGGCAGAGATGGAGTGAAGTATGTGAGTGATGACCATGCTGTGAGCATATATATATATATATATGAAGACTGCAGCTGCTACAGGCGCCGGGGAGGAGGGTGGGCGATATGAATGTCAGCAGCCCTACATGCCAAGAACAGATGCATACTGGTAAGTAGCATTTGCAGTTCGAGGCATGTGGGCTGCTGAATTCATATCTGTGCATAGAATACATAGCAGTCCCTCCATTAGCGGCGGTCGCCCGTGCCAGCTGCAGCAGTCTGAAAAAGTGTCTTGAGAACAGCCTGACCAACAGCTGCCTGCAGTTTGGAGTGCATGTCTACACAGTAATGTTTAGTGAAAGTATGTGTGGTAGACCATGTGGCTGCTCTACAAATGTCTTCTAGGGGAATGTTACCTAGGAAAGCCATAGAGGCCCCCAACTTCCTGGTGGAGTGGGCTCTTGGTGGGATAGTGAGAGTGCGTTTAGCTTTAGCGTAACAGATTTGAATGCATTTCACAATCCACCTAGCGATCCCAGCTTTGGAGATGGCGTTTCCCTTGTGGTGTGAGGCAAAAGCAACGAAAAGCTGCTTGGTTTTGCGAAAATCTTTTGTCCTGTCCACATAGTACATCAAGGCTCTTTTAACGTCAAGGGTGTGGAGCATCCGCTCCGCCAGCGTCTCTGGATTTTGGAAAAACACCGGCAACTCAATTGTCTGGTTCATATGGAATTGAGACACAACCTTGGGTAAGAATTTAGGGTTAGTGCGGAGCACAACCCTGTTAGCATGTACTTGGAAGAAAGGTTCTTGGATGGTGAGCGCCTGCAACTCGCTAACCCTCCGTAGCGATGTAATTGCTACTAAGAAAGCAACCTTCCAAGTCAGAAACTGAAGCTCACAAGAGTGCAGTGGCTCAAAGGGGGGACCCATCAGTCTTGTAAGAACCACATTGAGGTTCCATTCTGGAGCTGGTGGGGTCCTTGGCGGAATGACTCTCTTGAGTCCTTCCAGAAAAGCCTTGATAGCAGGGACCTTAAAAAGTGACAGGTGTTGCCTGTTCTGTAGGTATGCTGCCATAGCAGACAGGTGAATGCGGATGGAAGAGTACGCCAAATTGCATTGATACAGGTGGAACAGGTAACAAATGATGTTTTGAATGGAAGCATCCAGCGGGTCAATATTGTGGTTAACACAGTAAATGACAAACCTCTTCCATTTAGCCACATAACAAGCTCTAGTAGTGGGCTTCCTTGCCTCCCGAATGATGTTCATGCAATCGGGAGGAAGATTGAGGTAGCCAAACTCTAGGACTTCAGGAGCCAGATCGCCAGGTTGAGCTGTTGCGGATCTGGGTGCTGAATGTTGCCATGGCTCTGCGTCAGAAGGCTGGGAGTGAGATGAAGCCTTTGATGCGGTACCACGGAGAGTTCCAGAAACGTGGTGTACCACGGCTGGCGAGCCCACGTTGGAGCAACCAGGATGAGAGTCATCGGGTGCTGCCTGAGCTTGCGTGCCACCAGCGGTATCAGAGGTGCTGGGGGAAAAGCGTACGCAAATCTGCCTGACCAGTTCATCCACATCGCATTGCCCTGTGATTGCGGGTGTGGGAACCTGGCGGCGAAGCTTTGGCATTTTGCGTTCTCCTTTGGTCTATCTCTGGATGACCCCACCTTTGGAAGTACGGTTGGAGTACTGATGGATGTATCTCCCACTCGTGCATTTGATGGCTGTGCCTGCTGAGCAGGTCCGCCATCTGGTTGTCCTTGCCCGGGAGATGCTCCGCCATGAGGAAGATGTTCCTCTGAATGGCCCACTTCCACATGCTCTGAGCCAGATGAGACAGCTGCGGAGAGTGTGTGCCTCCCTGCTTTTGAATGTAGTACATGGCTGTCATGTTGTCCGTCCGGATCAACACGACCTTGTTGCACAGATGTACTTTGAACGCCTTCAAGGCCATGAAGATTGCCATCAGTTCTAACACATTGATGTGCATCTTCCTTTGCTGTAGTGTCCATAGTCCCTGCACTGTGTAGTGGAGTACATGCGCTCCCCATCCCTGGAGAGAAGCGTCCGTCGTCAGGATAATCTGTGGCACAGGCTCTTGGAATGGTCGGCCCTTGCAAAGGTTTTGTGGATTCCACCAATGCAGAGAGTTGTATGCCCGACCGCTCACCAACACTAGGTCTGTCAGTTGCCCATGAGCCTGAGTCCACTGACGTGCTAGGCACTCCTGAAGCGGGCGCATATGTAGTCTCGCGTGCGGGACAATGGAGATGCAGGAGGCCATCATGCCTATCAACTGCATGAACACCCTCGCTGGAAGCGAGTGTTGAGGTCTGAATCGTTGGATCAGCGTTTGGATACTGGCGATTCTCACTGAATTTGGCTGCGCAGTGGCTGCCAGAGTGTTTATTGTCGCGCCCAGATACTGTCGTACATGGGCGGGCTGGAGATGGGATTTCGGGTAGTTCAGAGAGAATCCTAGATCGTGCAGGAGATGAATGGTGCGGGACACGTGGTCGGCGCACTGTTGTTCTGTTTTTGCTTGAATGAGCCAGTCGTCCAGGTAAGGGTAGACGTGGACGTTCTGGCGTCGTAGATGCGCCGCCACAGTCGCCAGGCACTTCGTAAAGACCCTTGGCGCTGTGGTGACCCCGAACGGCAGAACCCTGAACTGGTAATGCTGGTCTTGGATCATGAATCTGAGATACTTCCTGTGGGAAGGATGCAGGGGGATATGAAAGTATGCATCTTTCAGATCCAACGTAGCCAGGAAGTCCCCCTGTTGAAGCAGAGGGAGTACCTGCTGCAACGTGAGCATATGGAAATGCTCCGAGAGAATGTACCAGTTGAGGGGCCTGAGGTCCAGGATGGGCCGCAGGGAACCGTCCTTTTTGGGGATTAGAAAGTACAGAGAGTAAACTCCTGTACCCCTTTCCTGCAGTGGGACGAGCTCTATCGCCCCTTTTTGCAGCATGACCTGAACTTCCTGCTGCAACAAGAGCAAGTGCTCGCCGGACATAGGACGGCTTCTTGGAGGTATGTTCGGTGGAGTGGAAGTAAGTTCCAGACAGTAACCGTACTGGATAAGAGATTTGACCCACCTGTCCGTGGTGATGGAATTCCACGCGGGCAGGAACTGCTGGAGTCTCCCCCCGACCGGTGTTGTGTGGTCGGGGGGCAGTGACAAGGCGTCACTGCTTGTTGGCGGCGGTGGACCTGGAGCTGTTGTTTCCACGTCCCCTGCCTTTGATGTTGTTGCCTCTGTAGCCACCTCTACCCTTGTTGGTGTATGAGGTTTGGGTATTGCCCTTGTAGTACTGGGTGGATTGCGATGCCTGACCCCTTGAGGTGCCTCTGGTATTGGAGCGGCGAAAGGAACCACCCCGAAACTGCTGAGATTGAAGGGCCCCCATAGACTTAGCAGTGTCTGTATCCTTTTTCATTTTCTCAAGCGTCGCATCAACCTCAGGGCCAAACAAATGATCAGGATTCACCGTCTGGTTCAGGATGGTCGTTTGTATATCAGGTTTAAACCCTGAAATCCTAAGCCAGGCATGTCTTCTGAGCAACACACTAGTGTTGATTGCCCTGGAGGCTGTATCAGCTACATCTAGCGCACATTTGATTGAAGCGTTTGTGATGAGCTTTCCCTCTTGAATTA
Organism: Lissotriton vulgaris; assembly: GCF_964263255.1. Classification (NCBI taxonomy): domain Eukaryota; kingdom Metazoa; phylum Chordata; class Amphibia; order Caudata; family Salamandridae; genus Lissotriton; species Lissotriton vulgaris. The sequence goes on along the minus strand of NC_141694.1, from coordinate 1,272,398,943 downwards.
ACATTTCCCCTGCCTCTTTGTACTGGTCAGGCAAGTGCTGCAGCAGTGCTTCTAGGGTGTCATAATGAGCCCTATCATAGTGTGCAAGTAGGGCCTGCGTGTTCGAGATGCGCCAAATGTTAGCTGCCTGTGCAGCAATCCTTTTCCCTGATGCCTCAAATATTTTTGACTCTTTGTCTGGGGGAGGAGCGTCACCAGTCCTCTGAGAGTTCGCCCTCTTGCGAGCGTTGGATACGACCAAAGAGTCCAGTGGCAAGTGTCCCTTGATATATGTTGGATCCGAGGGCGCTGCCTTATATTTTTTATCAATGCGTGGATTGATGACACGCGCCCGAGTGGGCTCCTTGAAGACCTCCTGCGCGTGCTTGAGCACTCCCTTGAGCATTGGCAAAGTTTTGATTGACTTTTCGGCCACAGAGAAAGTGTCAAATAAAAAGTCTACATCCACAGGATCGAGTGCAGCTCGACATCGTGGTTAGCCGCAGCCCTCTCTATCAACGCGTTGAAGGCAGCAGAGTCCTCCGTTGGCGAGGTTTTTGCCGCAAAGAGTTGCAGTTCCTGACCCGATTGTGGGTCCTCAGGGTCGCCTCCGGCAGACCAAGGTTCATGTTCCTCCTCCGGATCCAAGTACGCCGGATAGTTGTACTCGACCTCCTCCTCGTCGCAATCCCCCGCGTTGGAGTGAGTTGGGGAACGCGGCAGGTCACTTGGAGACGTCGGCGTCAAAGGCGCTGAAGTACCCGCAGAGTCCTTCTTGTTTTTTAGAGGAATGCGAAAGTGTTCCAACACCGGCTCAGTGGTGATTTTCCTTTTGAGGAGGGACAGTTTCCCGGTATTAACGTCGATGATGACTTCACGACGTTCTTCCTCCGCGAGTGGCTGGAGGCGAGGTTTAGACACCACCGGAGACGCTTTGGGCGTCGACACCTCCTTCGAGGGCACCCCAGCCACCTGCTTCGAAGCGAAGGCCTTCGGCGTCGACTTCGGCGGCAGGGTGAAGCGGATAGGCGCTTGTGCCTTCGACGGCTTCAGCGCGGGCTTCGACACCCCAGCCTCAGGGTCGGGAAGCTCCGCGACCTTCCGAATCCGTTGCAGGGACTCTTCAACTTTCTTCAAAAGGGCTGGAGAGGGAGTGACCGCCTCGCGTGATTTCCCTGACTTGGGAGTAGTGTCGGCGAGAGGCACCGTCTTCGGAGTCGATGCGGTACCGTCCTTGGCTCCGACGGCCGGAGCCGGGGAAGCCAGAGCTGTGGGATCGCCTTGACGCTTCTTCGAAGCCTTCTTTGGGTCATCGACCGCGACCATCTTCGGCGCCGACGCAGCCGCGTCGGACGACTTCGCCTTCGGCACCGACCCTGAGGCCTTCGGGTCGGCCATTTTGGCGGGACTGTCCAGGTCGGCCATTTTGAGTTTCTTAGATTTTGACGCCTCCAGAGCCTTCTGTACCGCTTTCACTTTCGGTTTCGAAACCGGAGGTGTTGAACCCGAAGGCTTCACTTTCGTTTTTGGAAATGTGAGTGGCACCTCCAAAATGTCCGTGGCCGGGCCCGTAGGCGGGGCTGCTGGACTAATAACATGGTCTTGGGTAAGGCCCGAAGGCGATCCCTCGACCTGGGCCGCAAGAAGGGGGTCGACCCCTGAGTCAGATTGGGGATGCTCCTCCTCCGAGCTATCCCCCACGGTGGCAATGGCCGTATCGTCGTCCCCTACCTCGTCGCCGGCTTCGTCAAACTCCTCGTCTCCTGCGTCGTAGGCCTCCCCCTCGGACGCAGGGTCAGAGTCCGAAACCTGTTGGACATTGTCGCTTCCAACGTCTTCTTCGAAGATATCGTCCGGCGGGGGCGCCGACAGTTTGGCCTTGAGTCTCGCAGCCCGACGAATCTTGAGGGTTTTCTTGCACCGGAACTTCGAGCAGGCCATACACCTGGCCTCGTCGTGGTCCGGCGACAGACAAGTGTTGCACACTGGGTGCACGTCGAGGTGCGAATATTTCGCGTTGCACACCGGGCATCGTTTAAACGGAGTCCGTTCCATGTCTGGAGCGTCGTGTAGGCCCGTCCGCGCCGACAGCACGCGGAAGGGCAGCGAGAGTTCGGAGCTGAAGAAACAGTAAACCCGAACGAAAACGATACCGGCGCCAAGCCTAAAGACCTTTTGGTCTCGAGTTAAGAGAGTTAACAACTATCGGTTCCGACAGAGGGAACCGACACACATCCGAACCCAATGGCGGAAAAAAACAATCTGGGGATGGAGGCGATGCCCATGCGCACTGTAGTCCAGGGGAGGAGCCACCTATCTCGTGATACTTCGAAGACTCTTCCAGGACAACAATGTGCAATCATCCGGACCCAACACTAGGCGGCGATCTATGCACAGATATGAATTCAGCAGCCCACATGCCTCGAACTTGAATCTCACAAGAGTGTAGAGGTTCAAAAGGTGGCCCCATTAATCGGGTGAGGACCACATTCAGGTTCCATACAGGTGAAGGTGGGTGTCTGGGAGGGATCACTCTTGAGTCCTTCCAGAAAAGCTTTAATGGCAGGCACCCTGAATAGTGAGAGGTGTTGCCTGTTTTACAGATAAGCTGCTATTGCTGATAAATGTATACGAATGGAACTGTATGCCAGATTGCATCTGTATAAGTGCAGCAGATAACAGATAATGTTTTGAATAGATGCATCCAGTGGGTTGATGTCATTATTGTTACAATATATGACAAACCTCTTCCATTTAGCCGCATAACAACCTCTGGTTGTGGGTTTCCTTGCCTCTTTGATGATGTCCATACAGTCCTGTGGCAAGTTGCGGTAGCCAAATTCTAAGACTTCAGGAGCCAGATTGCCAGGATGAGTTGCTGCGGATCTGGGTGCTGAACTTCGCCATGGCTCTGCGTTAAAAGTCTGAGTATTAGCCGCAGACGTTGATGCGGTACCACGGAAAGTTCCACTAGCGTGGTGTACCATGGCGGCGTGCCCACGTTGGAGCAACCATGATGAGTGTCATCGAGTGTTGCTTCAGCTTGCATGCCACCAGCGGTATTGGAGGTGCTGGAGGAAAAGTGTACGCAAATCTGCCTGACCAGTTCATCCATATCGCATTGCCCTGTGACTGCGGATGTGAGAACCTGGCGGCGAAGCTTTGGCATTTTGCGTTCTCCCTTGTGGCGAACAGGTCTATCTCTGGATGACCCCACTGCTGGAAGTACGGTTGGAGTACTGATGGGTGTATCTCCCACTCGTGCATTGGTGGCTGTGTCTGCTGAGCAGGTCCGCCATCTGGTTGTCTTTGCCCGGGAGGTGTTCCGCCATAAGGAAGATGTTCCTTTGAATGGCACACTTCCACATGCTCTGAGCCAGATGAGACAACTGTGGAGAGTGTGTTCCTCCCTGCTTCTGTATGTAGTACATGGCAGTCATGTTGTCCGTCCGGATCAACACGACCTTGTTGCACAAGTGTACTTTGAAAGCTTTCATCGCCATGAAGATTGACATCAGTTCCAGAAGGTTGATGTGAATCTTCTTTTGCTGTGCTGTCCATAGTCCCTGCACCGTGTAGTGGAGCACATGAGCTCCCCATCCTTGTAGAGACGCGTCCGCCGCCAGTACAATCTGTGGCACAGGGTCTTGGAACGGTCGGCCCTTGCAAAGGTTTTGTGGGTTCCACCAATGCAGAGAGTTGATGCCCGACCGCTCACCAACACTAGGTCTTTTAACTGTCCTTGAGCCTGATTCCACTGACGTGCTAAGTGTGAGAAGTTGGCCTGATATGCAGTGCTCACTATTCTAGTGATCACTATGTATCAGTCCAAACAACCCTTATTGATGATTGGTTGTAAGTCAACCGTAGACCAGCTATCCTAGTAGCATGGATACGAGCAGTCTTTAGGCTAGACTCTAGAGGGCGTGTTAAGCCAGCTGTTATACCATCACATATACCCCTTGAACACCAAGTGAAAGGACACCACACAAGTTGTTATGAAAATAAAAGTATATTTATTTAGAACACAACAACCCTGGACTCTTTATGAGGACAGGGTGCTAAGCACAATACAAAGCTCTTATGAAAATACTCAAAGTCGCACAATTTACACAAATGCCCGAGGGGCACGACAAACCATATACTCTAAAAGTGGAATGCGAAATTACTAGCAGGTGAGTACTACTCTAATAGGCTTTAGGATCGCTAGGACTGGACTACTGAACCTTCAGATTACTAGCAGGAGGCCTAGGGATATCGGGTGCAGAGTGTGCACTCTCACGCGCGATGCGGGACAAAGTCTATGGATGCTAGATTTCGTAAAGTTAGTGTTATCGGACGAATCCGACTAGGTAGAGCTGAAACGAAAAAGGATCTGGACCCTTGGATAGTTAAGCTATGCTGGAGCACCAAAATGCTCAGGTTACCTAGCCCAGGGGCTGCGGCTACATAAGTCTGGAAAGACGTCGGGAATCCTCGTTGCAGTCTATGGAGCCTAAAAGAAGAAGTTGCTGGCAGGCGACCACTGTTGAAGTTCGATGGGATCCAAGCCTGGATCGGTGATGGAGGATACCTGTAAGCAGAGGGGACCAAGTTCTGAATCACTAGCCAGTGATTAGATGGGCACCAGGATGGCACCGGATGGAGTCACCTCGACCAGGTGAGTGGGCGACGCTGGGCTCTGCAGTCTCTCGGACCAGGAGGCGTTGTCGGCGACCAGGATGGAGGTGCGAGCTGTCCCACAAAGGTATCTGCGGTCGACGTCGCTGGACCCAGGATTGGGGCAACAAGTCTTGGCAAATGCAAGCCCACGCAGTGGACTTAAAATGGCGTCTGGAGTGGACCAGGAGGGTCCGGGTGCTCCTCTGTTGGAGGGGAGCAAGGTCCAGTCTTGAGCAACCAGACCAGCGGTGTTGTCGTCGTGGTGCGTCGTCAAGAGGGCTACAAGCCAGCAGGCAAGAAGCCGGACAACGCGGTGAGCAGCAAAGAGCAGAAGGGCCCCACGCAGATCTGGTGGATGCTGGGGGGCTGGACTTCGGTGCTGGAGCTGCTCAGGGTTAGGGCTTCTCGAACCCCAAAGCACTCACTCGAGGATCCCTCGGCGGTGGTGCTGGATAAGCGTCGTGCAGTTCTGAAGATGGCCGGTCCCTCGAGGTCTCGTCACACCCACGGATCTCAGCTGGGCTGATGATGTAGGTAGAGGTCAGAGGTGCCAGGGAAGCCGGGTCTCGTCATGCTGGTCGGTCGGATTCCTGAGGATGGACGTGCAGCAAACCGCAGTGTTCTTAGTTGGTGCCCGCAGATGCGGGGTGACTACTCCTTAGTCACAAGGGAGAAATCTTGAGAAGAAGTCTTGAGTTCATTTCGTAGAAAGTAGTTTCAGGATTCAAAGATGATCTAATTTGGAAGGGGGCCCGCTCCTATCTTTATACTAAGAAAAGGGGCTGGCACGCGACTAGGTCCTGCCCATGGGTGGGACCAGGAAGGGGGGTGGTTACACCCCTCTCCCATGCCGGACTTTCCCCAGCTCAGGGGCTGGTGTGCCCCTGGAACTGGTTCTAGCCGGCAGATGCATAGTGAGCACCGGGGTGCCACTTGCAGTCACCATCCTATTCAGCCCTGCCTACCCAGGATACACAAAACCCTGTCTGGGATGGTGCTAGCACCACCGATGACAGGAAACCCTTTGTCCAAGCTGTGAGAAGGTGGCCTGATATGCAGTGCTCACTATTCTAGTGAACACTATGTATCAGTCCAGCAACCCTTATTGATGATTGGTTGTAAGTCAACCTTATAGACCAGCTATCCTAGTAGCGTGGATACGAGCAGTCTAAGGCTAAAGACTCGAGAGGGCGTGTTAAGCCAGCTGTTTACCACACATATACCCCTTGAATACCAAGTGAAAGGACACCACACAAGTGTTATGAAAATAAACAGTTATTTATTTAAAGATCACAACAGCCCTGTACTCTTTATGAGGACAGGGTACTAAGCACAAGCCAAAACTCTTACAAAAATACTTAAGTTCGCACAGTATATACAAATGCCCGAGGGGCACGGAAAACCATATACTCTGAAAGTGGAATGCGAAATTCCTAGCAGGTAAGTACAGTACTAATAGCTTTTGGAATCGCTAGGACTTGACTAGGGAATCGTTAGATTACGTCTAGGAGGCCTAGGGGACTCGGGTGCAGTGTGTGCACTCTCACGCGAGATGCGGGACAAAAGTCTATGGTAGCTAGGAATTAGAAAGTTAGTGTTCTCGGGCGAACCCGACCTGGTAGGGAGAAAACGAAAGTAGATTCTGACCCTTGGATAGTGAGGCTATGCTGGGGCACCGAAATGCCGAAGTTACCTAGCCCAGGGGCTGCAGCTGCATAGGTCTGAAAAGACGTCGGGAATCCTCGTAGACGGACCAGGAGCCGGAAGAAAAGATGCTGGCCGGTGACCAGTGAAGAAAGTTCAGTCGGATCCAAGCCTGGATCTTGAAGATAGATGACACCTGAAAGCAGAGGGGACCAAGTTCGAGACTACTAGCCAGTAGTCAGTGGGCACCAGGAGGGCACCGGATGGTAGCCACCTCGACTAGGTGAGTGGGTGACGCTTGACTCGAAGATCTCACGGACCAGGAGGCGTTGTCGGCGACCAGGATGGAGGATCGAGCTGTCCCACGAAGATAGAAGCTGTCGGCGTCGCTGGACCCAGGATTGGGCAACAAAGCCTTGGCAAATTCAAGCCCACGCGGTGGACCTAAAATGGCGTCTGGAGTGGACCAGGAGGGTCCGGGGTGCCTCTCTTGAAGAAGGAAGCAAAGGCCAGCCTGGAGCAACCAGGCCAGCAGTCGTGAAGTCGTTGGGCGTCGTTCAGAGGGCCACAAGCCAGCCGGCTAGTAGCCAAACAACGCGGTGCACAGCAAACAGCAGAAGGGCCCCACGCAGATCGTGGAGATGCAGGGGGGCTGATCTTGGGTGCTGGAGCTGCGCAGGGTCGGGGCTTCTCGGACCCCAAAGCACTCACCAGTGGAGGACACGGTGGGCTTGCAGTAAAGATGTCGTGCAGTCTTGGCGATCGTCGGTCCCTTGAGGTCTCGTCGCACTCACGGTTCTCAGCTTGGCTGTAGAGGTGAGTAGAGGTCAGAGGTGCCAGGGAAGCCGGGTCTCGTCGAGCTGGGTCGTCGGATTCGTGATGAAGGACTTGCAGCAGACCGCAGTGTTCTTTAGGATGGTGCCTGCGGATGCAGGGTGACTACTCCTTAGCCACAAGGGAGAATCTTGAAGAAGAAATCGTGAAGTCCTTTCGAAGAAAGTGGTATCTTGATTCCAAAGATGATCTAATTTTAACAGGGGGCCCGCTCCCATCTTTATACTAAAAAAGGGGGCTGACCCGGTGACTAGGTCCTGCCTATGGGTGGGACTAGGTGGGGGGTGGTTACACCCCTCAGCCATGCCGGACTTCCCCAGGCCAGGGGCTGGTGTGCCCCTGGAACTGGTTCAGACCGGCCTATGCGTAGTGAGCACCGGGGTGCCACTCAGCAGTCACCTTCCTGTAAAGCCCTGCCTACCCAGGATACACAAAACCATGTCTGGGACGGTGCTAGCACCGCCCCTGACAGGAAACCCTTTGTCCAGGCTCCCCTCACTGGAAGGACTCCCAGCTGCAGGGGGTCAGACTCGTGTCTGTGGTGGCAGCATCCATTTTGTGGAGCTGAGGCTTCAGTTAACTTTAACCGGGGTTCACAGTTACATACATGTCGTGTCCCTCTAGAAGGGTGGAATGCTAACCCCGTCGCCAGAATTGGCGAGGGGTTAGTATTCCAATTCGTATGACACCTTACTCGACATGTTTTGATAAAGCAATACCAAAGATAGCATTTAACCGCGAGGATTATAATGCACTTAAGAGTATATGGTATGCGATATCATGGAACAGCTATTAGGACTTGATTCCGCAAGCTGCAGACAGGCTCAGCTCATGCCAGAGCACCATCTCACACGATTCCAAGCACTCTGCCTTCAGGATTGTCAAGGCCTGCCATAGGAGTGACTGATAGGAATCTGTGTGTCCATTTTAGGGTTAGGTATAGGTATACTACACCTACAGCAAAGGGTGATTACACGACTTTGCCCCAGCTGTCATGCAGCCAGTTGTGTCAAATTTAGGAGGCCAGCCAGGGGTGGCACAATACGTGCTGCAGCCCCTGGCAGCCCTGGGTACACCTATGCCCTGAGTTACAGGGTCTGATAAGGTGGCCCAGTACCAATTGGTAGATGCACCTAGGGTACATGAGGTAATTTAGAAAGAGAACAGCCAGGCTGTGGGTCTGATTGGCAGGCCCACAGCCAGAGAAAGTCGTAAACCAGTGAAACAAAAGCAAAAAATCTGGGTGATCATAGGATTGCAGACCCTACTCTCCTACATGACCCCCCCCCAAACTTTGGGACAATAAGCTAACCTTGACCAGGTGAGTCTTCTTGTTCTAAGTGGAAATATCTGGAGAGCCCATCGGCATTGCCATGATCAGTACCAGGCCTATGTTCCACTGTAAAGTCCATCCCCTGTAGGGAAATGGACCACCTAAGCAGTTTGGGGTTTTCACCCTTCATCTGATTTAGCCACAAGAGGGGCTTATGGTCGGTCTGAATCTTGAAGTGAGTGCCAAACAAGTATGGCCTCAGCTTCTTCAGGGCCCAAACCACAGCAAAGGCCTCCCTCTCAATAGCTGACCAATTCTTCTCTCTGGGGGTCAGCCTTCTGCTTATAAAAGCAATGGGCTGATCCTGACCATCAAAATTCAGTTGAGAAAGAACAGCTCCCACACCCAACTCAGAAGCATCTGTTTGGACAATGAATGGTTTGGAGTAGTCTGGACTCTTAAGGATAGGTGCTGTGCACATGGCCTGCTTTAGGTCATCGAATGCTTTTTGACAGCCTGCTGTCCACTGAACCTTTTTTGGCATTTTCTTACTTGTCAGTTCATTTAATGGTGTCACAATGGAACCATAGTTCCTGACAAACTTTCTGTAGTATCCAGTCAGGCCCAAGAAAGCTCGAACCTGAGTCTGGGTGGTTGGAGGAGCCCAGTCCCTGATTGACTGTATTTTGCTCTCCAGTGGCTGAACCTGGCCTCCACCTACAAGGTGGCCCAGGTATACAACCTGTGTCTGCCCTATCTGGCACTTGGTGGCCTTGATAGTGAGGCCTGCTGCTTGCAGAGCCTCTAACACTTTCCTCAGGTGGACCAGGTGATCCTCCCAGGTGGAGCTAAAGACAGCAATATCATCTAGATATGCTGCACAGAAGTCATCCAGCCCAGTAAGGACTTGATTCACCAACCTTTGGAAGGTGGCAGGTGCATTTTTCAGACCAAAGGGCATTACCACAAATTGATAATGCCCACCAGGGGTTGAAAATGCTGTTTTGGGCTTGGCATCCTCAGCTAACCTGATTTGCCAATACCCAGCTGTTAAGTCAAATGTACTTAAGTAGTTGGCAGAAGCCAATCTATCTATAAGTTCATCTGCCCTTGGTATTGGATGGGCATCAGTCTTAGTGACTGCATTGAGACCCCTGTAGTCTACGCAAAACCTCATCTCTCTCTTACCATCTTGGGTGTGAGGCTTTGGCACTAGAACTACTGGACTAGCCCAAGGGCTATCTGAGGGTTCAATGACTCCCAATTCCAACATTTTCTGCACTTCAGTTTTTATGCAGTCTCTAACATGATCAGGCTGCCTGTAGATTTTACTCTTGACTGGCAGGCTGTCACCAGTGTCAACCTCATGGGTGCACCAATTGGTCTGACTGGGTGTCAGAGAGAACATATGTCTGAAAGACTGAAGAACCTGTTTACAGTCTTTCTGCTGATGTTCAGAGAGGCTGCCACAAAAGACAACACCATCTACTGACCCATCATCAGGATTCTGAGTGAGCAGGTCTGGGAGAGGGTCACTCTCTTCCTCCTGTCCCTCATCTATGGCCATGAGCAAGCTCATGTCCTTCCTGTCGACATATGCTTTGAGCCTGTTGACATGGAGTACCCTGTGGGGACTCCTGGGAGTTCCAAGGTCCACCAGGTAGGTGACCTCTCCCTTTTGCTCAAGAATTGTGTGGGGCCCAGACCATTTGTCTTTGAGTGCTGCTGGGGCCACTGGCTCCAACACCCACACTTTCTGTCCAGGCTGATAAACAGTCAGGACAGCCTTTTGGTCATGCCAAGCTTTTTGAAGTTCTTGACTGGCCTTAAGGTTTTCTGATGCCTTCTCCATATACTCAGCCATCCTGGAGCGGAGACCAAGTACATAGTCCATTATGTTGGTTGCAGGCTTTTTGAGAGGTCTCTCCCATCCTTCCTTCACCAAACACAAGGGGCCTCTCACAGGATGCCCATACAAAAGTTCAAAAGGGCTGTAGCCAACCCCCTTTTGTGGGACCTCTCTGTAAGCAAACAGAAGGCAGGGCATCAGGACATCCCATCTACGCCTGAGTGTTTCAGGTAGTCCATGAATCATCCCTTTTAGGGTCCTGTTGAACCTTTCAACAAGCCCATTGCATTGTGGGTGATAGGGTGTAGTGAATTTGTAATTGACACCACACTCCTTCCACATAGCAGTTAAATAGCTTGACATGAAGTTTGCACCTCTGTCAGAGACAACCTCCTTAGGGAAGCCCACTCTGGAGAACACTCCAACTAGGGCCCTTGCCACCACAGGTGCTGTGGTGGTCCTAAGTGGAATAGCTTCAGGATACCTGGTGGCATGATCCACTACCACCAGTATAAACTTGTGCCCTGATGCTGTCTGGGGTTCCATTGGACCAACAATGTCAATCCCCACTCTTTCAAAGGGCACCCCCACCACAGGCATTGGTATAAGGGGGGCCTTTGTTGTGCCACCTGACTTACCACTGGCTTGGCAAGTGACACAGGAGCGACAAAACTCCTTGGTATCCTCATTCATGTGAGGCCAGTGAAAGTGTGAGACAAGCCTGTCCCAAGTCTTTGTCTGGCCTAAGTGTCCTGCTAAGGGAATCTCATGGGCCAAGGTAAGTAGGAAACCTCTCTGAGACAAGGGTACAACCAGCCTCCTGGTCATGCCAGGCTTGGGGTCTCTTGACTCAGTGTACAGGAGTCCATCTTCCCAGTATACCTTGTGGGTACCTGTGGCGTTCCCAGCAGCCTCAGCAGCAGCCTGCTGTCTGAGGGGTTCAAGAGAAGGGCAGCCTAACTGGTCCTTCCCCAGGTCTTCCCTTGAGGGTCCCCCTGAACCCAAGAATTCAACTTGATCAAGTTCAAACTCTCTAGGCTCAGTTTCCCTCAATTCCTGCAGGTCAGCCTCCTCTGAGACTTGATCCACAACCTGGGGCAAGGGGGAAGGCACAGCCTTAACCCTACTGCTCTTTTTCTTGGAAGGTGTCTGGTCCATTGTTCCAGGATCCAGCACCTGTTCAGTGGGGCATCTTCTGGCCTGTGACCTAGTCACAGCAAACACATGTGCTGGCAAACCTAACATTTCCAGATGAGTCCTCTGCTCCACTTCTGACCATTGTGATGACTCCAAATCATTGCCCAACAAACAATCCACTGGGAGGTCTGAACTAACTACAACCTTCTTTTGGCCAGTTACCCCTCCCCAGGAGAAAGCTACAATTGCCATACTATGATTGGTAGTGACATTGCTTGCATTGGTCACCAGGAATTCTGTACCTGGCATGATCTGTCCAGGGTCCACAAAGCTAGGTGTCACCATTGTGACACTGGCACAAGTGTCCCTATAGGCCTGAGCCATTTTTCCATTAATAAAAGGTGTCTGTCTGTATTTGCCCAAAGTATTGGGACTTATGTCAGGGGACATATCCATATCCCCTGTACTGACAAGGACAGCCTGAGTGAGGGTGCCAACTAAGTTGTCACTCCCCTCAGAACCCAGGGTTAACCCTACTAAACCCTTGGGAGGTGCACTACCACTGCTGGCTGTACTAGGGGGCACAGGTGCCTTAGGGGCTGCAGTGGCAGGAGTCTGCCCTCCTCCTTTCTTGGTGCACTCACTAAACCAGTGAGTTTTACTTTTGCAGTATTGGCACCACCTTTTAGATTGGCCTTCTTTCTTCTTTTGGGGAGCCTGACCCCCACCCTCTTTGGGTTGTTGGGGACCTGTCGAAGACTTCTGGTCATTTTGTTCCCCTTTCGAATCCTTACCCTTCTGGTCTGCTTTCTTCTGACCACCTTGATTCTGGCCCTGGTTCTGTTTAACTCTTGTTCTAACCCATCTGTCTGCCTTCTTTCCCAATTCTTGGGGAGAGGTCAGATCTGAGTCAACAAGATGCTGATGCAACAACTGGTTCTGACAATTGTTTAAAATTTGCTCTCTCATCATCAAATTGTACAATCCTTTATAATCAGTAACCTTACTGCCCAGCAACCAGCCCTCAAAAGCCTTAGTGGCACAATCTACAAAGTCAGCCCAATCTTGAGACTGAGTTTTCTGGGTATCCCTGAACAGCACCCTGTACTGCTCAGTGGTTAGGCCAAACCCATCAACCAGTGCATTTTTCAAGACTTGGTAATCATTAGCATCCTCCACCCTTGTGGTGAGGAGCTTGTCTCTTCCTTTACCCTCAAAGGAGAGCCACAAGATAGCTGCCCACTGACTTGGGGGAACACCTTGCACAGTGCAGGCCCTCTCCAAAGCAGTAATCCATTTGTGGATGTCATCCCCTTGTTTAAAGGGGGGCACTATCTTACCAAGGTGTTTTGTATCAAAACTCCTTTCCCTATTGCTAGGTACAATGCTGCCACCAGTGGGGACTGTCCCACTCAATTGTTGCTCTCTAGCAAAGGCAAGCCTCTCTTTGGCCAGGGCAAGTTCTTCCCTTTCAATCCTCAGATTGGCTGCCTTTTCCTTAGCTTCATACATTCTCCTCTGGGGAGATGTCATTCCCCTTTGAGAGGAACGTTGAGAGCCATTGGTATGAAGGGATCTGATAGAGCCTCTTGATAGAGATCTATCTCGTCCATTCCCAATGTTAAGCTGACCTGAGAGTGGCCCCAAGGGTCCCCTAGTGCCCATCTCATGTCTGCTTAAGTTGGACCTGGTTAGTCTGCTGACTTCTACCTGTTCCTTTTCTGCCTCATCCCCTGATACCAAATCATCATCCTCATCATCAGCATCATCTGCTTCCTGAAGAGGATGGTCCTGGGCATCAAAGGGACCCTGTAAGGAGGGCATGTTGCCATCTGAATTAGAAGGGTCTGGGTTACCAGCCCTCCTTGCATCATGAGTCTCTAAGAGACCAATCAGAAAGGCAGTTGTGGGGTTAGACCCCTGCTTAATCTTCCTAGAGGTACACACTTGTCGTAACTCATGGAAGCTAAGCGCAGTATATCTTGAAGAGATGACCTGTGGAGGGTCAACTGACACAAGGGGAACCTCAGTGTTTCCTCCTTTGTCCGACATACTGTTTCTAGTGTGGTGTAAGTGATGCACCTACCTACACTATGTGTTTACCTACTGATCCCTTGCTAAGAGTTGCAGCCAAGGTGTGCTAAGCCTTGAGGAGCTACAACAGCTGGTTCAGTAGAACTCAGAGTATTCTAAGCTTTAGTTATGTGTACCTAACAGTACTTATGTGATCTTTCAACAAGATATTCTTAGGATACGTGTGGTAAAACAACAGCAAGCTCAAATCCCAACCGCTGCTCACCAATGTGAGAAGGTGGCCTGATATGCAGTGCTCACTATTCTAGTGAACACTATGTATCAGTCCAGCAACCCTTATTGATGATTGGTTGTAAGTCAACCTTATAGACCAGCTATCCTAGTAGCGTGGATACGAGCAGTCTAAGGCTAAAGACTCGAGAGGGCGTGTTAAGCCAGCTGTTTACCACACATATACCCCTTGAATACCAAGTGAAAGGACACCACACAAGTGTTATGAAAATAAACAGTTATTTATTTAAAGATCACAACAGCCCTGTACTCTTTATGAGGACAGGGTACTAAGCACAAGCCAAAACTCTTACAAAAATACTTAAGTTCGCACAGTATATACAAATGCCCGAGGGGCACGGAAAACCATATACTCTGAAAGTGGAATGCGAAATTCCTAGCAGGTAAGTACAGTACTAATAGCTTTTGGAATCGCTAGGACTTGACTAGGGAATCGTTAGATTACGTCTAGGAGGCCTAGGGGACTCGGGTGCAGTGTGTGCACTCTCACGCGAGATGCGGGACAAAAGTCTATGGTAGCTAGGAATTAGAAAGTTAGTGTTCTCGGGCGAACCCGACCTGGTAGGGAGAAAACGAAAGTAGATTCTGACCCTTGGATAGTGAGGCTATGCTGGGGCACCGAAATGCCGAAGTTACCTAGCCCAGGGGCTGCAGCTGCATAGGTCTGAAAAGACGTCGGGAATCCTCGTAGACGGACCAGGAGCCGGAAGAAAAGATGCTGGCCGGTGACCAGTGAAGAAAGTTCAGTCGGATCCAAGCCTGGATCTTGAAGATAGATGACACCTGAAAGCAGAGGGGACCAAGTTCGAGACTACTAGCCAGTAGTCAGTGGGCACCAGGAGGGCACCGGATGGTAGCCACCTCGACTAGGTGAGTGGGTGACGCTTGACTCGAAGATCTCACGGACCAGGAGGCGTTGTCGGCGACCAGGATGGAGGATCGAGCTGTCCCACGAAGATAGAAGCTGTCGGCGTCGCTGGACCCAGGATTGGGCAACAAAGCCTTGGCAAATTCAAGCCCACGCGGTGGACCTAAAATGGCGTCTGGAGTGGACCAGGAGGGTCCGGGGTGCCTCTCTTGAAGAAGGAAGCAAAGGCCAGCCTGGAGCAACCAGGCCAGCAGTCGTGAAGTCGTTGGGCGTCGTTCAGAGGGCCACAAGCCAGCCGGCTAGTAGCCAAACAACGCGGTGCACAGCAAACAGCAGAAGGGCCCCACGCAGATCGTGGAGATGCAGGGGGGCTGATCTTGGGTGCTGGAGCTGCGCAGGGTCGGGGCTTCTCGGACCCCAAAGCACTCACCAGTGGAGGACACGGTGGGCTTGCAGTAAAGATGTCGTGCAGTCTTGGCGATCGTCGGTCCCTTGAGGTCTCGTCGCACTCACGGTTCTCAGCTTGGCTGTAGAGGTGAGTAGAGGTCAGAGGTGCCAGGGAAGCCGGGTCTCGTCGAGCTGGGTCGTCGGATTCGTGATGAAGGACTTGCAGCAGACCGCAGTGTTCTTTAGGATGGTGCCTGCGGATGCAGGGTGACTACTCCTTAGCCACAAGGGAGAATCTTGAAGAAGAAATCGTGAAGTCCTTTCGAAGAAAGTGGTATCTTGATTCCAAAGATGATCTAATTTTAACAGGGGGCCCGCTCCCATCTTTATACTAAAAAAGGGGGCTGACCCGGTGACTAGGTCCTGCCTATGGGTGGGACTAGGTGGGGGGTGGTTACACCCCTCAGCCATGCCGGACTTCCCCAGGCCAGGGGCTGGTGTGCCCCTGGAACTGGTTCAGACCGGCCTATGCGTAGTGAGCACCGGGGTGCCACTCAGCAGTCACCTTCCTGTAAAGCCCTGCCTACCCAGGATACACAAAACCATGTCTGGGACGGTGCTAGCACCGCCCCTGACAGGAAACCCTTTGTCCAGGCTCCCCTCACTGGAAGGACTCCCAGCTGCAGGGGGTCAGACTCGTGTCTGTGGTGGCAGCATCCATTTTGTGGAGCTGAGGCTTCAGTTAACTTTAACCGGGGTTCACAGTTACATACATGTCGTGTCCCTCTAGAAGGGTGGAATGCTAACCCCGTCGCCAGAATTGGCGAGGGGTTAGTATTCCAATTCGTATGACACCTTACTCGACATGTTTTGATAAAGCAATACCAAAGATAGCATTTAACCGCGAGGATTATAATGCACTTAAGAGTATATGGTATGCGATATCATGGAACAGCTATTAGGACTTGATTCCGCAAGCTGCAGACAGGCTCAGCTCATGCCAGAGCACCATCTCACACGATTCCAAGCACTCTGCCTTCAGGATTGTCAAGGCCTGCCATAGGAGTGACTGATAGGAATCTGTGTGTCCATTTTAGGGTTAGGTATAGGTATACTACACCTACAGCAAAGGGTGATTACACGACTTTGCCCCAGCTGTCATGCAGCCAGTTGTGTCAAATTTAGGAGGCCAGCCAGGGGTGGCACAATACGTGCTGCAGCCCCTGGCAGCCCTGGGTACACCTATGCCCTGAGTTACAGGGTCTGATAAGGTGGCCCAGTACCAATTGGTAGATGCACCTAGGGTACATGAGGTAATTTAGAAAGAGAACAGCCAGGCTGTGGGTCTGATTGGCAGGCCCACAGCCAGAGAAAGTCGTAAACCAGTGAAACAAAAGCAAAAAATCTGGGTGATCATAGGATTGCAGACCCTACTCTCCTACACAAGCTCTCCTGGCTGGAAGGACTCCCAGCAGCAGGAGGTCAGACTTGTGTCTGTGGTGGCAGCATCCATTTTGTGATGCTGAGGCTCGAGTTAACTTTAACCGGGGTTCACAGTTCCACACATGTCGTGTCCCTCTAGAAGGGTGGATTGCTAACCCCGTCGCCAGAATTGGCGAGGGGTTAGTATTCCAATTCGTATGACACCTTACTCGACATGTTTTGATTAAGCGATACCAGAGTTGGCATATAACCGCGAGGATTATAATGCACTTAAGAGTATATGGTATGCGTTATCATGGAACAGCTATTAGGACTTGGCTCCGCAAGCTGCAAACGGGCTCAGCTCATGCCAGAGCACCATCTCACATGATTCCAAGCACTCTGCCTTCAGGATTGTTAAGGCCTGCCATAGGAGTGACTGATAGGAATCTATGTGTCCATTTTAGGGTTAGATATAGGTATACTATATCTAAAGCAAAGGGTGATTACACCACCTTGCCCCAGCTGTCGTGCAGCCAGTTGTGTCAGATTTAGATGGCCAGCCAGGGGTGGCATAATACATGCTGCAGCCCCTGGTAGGCCCTGGGTACACCTATGCCCTGAGTTACAGGGTCTGATAAGGTGGCCCAGTACCAATTGGTAAATGCACCTAAGGTACACGTTGTAATTTAGTGAGAGAACAGCTAGGCTGTGGGTCTGATTAGCAGGCCCACAGCCAGAGAAAGTCGTAAACCAGTGAAACAAAAGCAAAAAATCTGGGTGATCATAGGATTGCAGACCCTACTCTCCTACAGCCGCCATGGACAACATGAAGGAGAAACCACCCTGATGCCTTCTGGATTACGGACTTCGACTGCAGTAGAACCTATGACAAGTGGGGCAGTCCCGAGGACCAGGTCCCCTTACACCCCCAAAGGCCTAGATAATGGAAGTTTGGACTTATGCATTAAGAAGGACTAAAGCACCAGAGGACGAAGATCAGTAGGATGGGACAGGGAGCCAATGGAACAAGCTCCCTGCAATGATCTACACCTTGGAGGCTAGAAGGCCTCAGGAAAGTGCTCAAAGTGGCAGAGGTTCGCCACAAGTAGCAAAATGAACCAAAAAGCATGCAAAATGGCCCAAAGGGGTGCAGATATGAGCAGGGGAAGGATTTGACCTTTGATGCACCCCTCAACTCCCCGCCCCCCCCAGTGCAAACACAGAGTATGTGAAGCTTTGCTACATCATTGAAAAATGCCCCTAGGGTGGGACTCTGCTTGTCCCAAGCAAAAGCGAGGCACTAGTGTTGTCAGTGTAGCCTTTGAGAATTGCTCATCAAATAAGGACAATAATAAATTTTCAACTGGGAAGTGTGACCAGAAGATGAGTTGGTGAATCCGGAGGGAAGCAGACCCTTCCATCACATTGAGGTGAATGGAATCCTAATCACTGACTAGGGTTACTTGTGCCAGTCACACCAATAAGCATGAAAGGTTGGTATCCCCAGACTAGTATTACCAGGAGAGACTAGAATTGTAAGTACTGTGTGTAGGTAGCTGGCTCTGTATATACTATACCAAAATTAGGTACACTGTGCACAGAGTCCAGTGGCACCCAAAAGGTAGGCAGGGGTAAAAGTAGATAGCACCTTACTCTCTATTTGTGGTAGTGTGGGCGAGCAGTAAGGCTTTATCAGATGGGAGTGTTAAGCATTTGTTGTACACATTTAGGCAGCAAATGAAGTCACACACTTAGACTGAACTCAGACCAATTTGTTGGTATAAAAATATTATTTAGTTATATTTATTTTCTAGAACCAATCAAGCCTGGTGCAGGTAAGTGTAAATGGTACTTTTCAAGTCAGGATGAACAGTACCAGCAAGCTGAATAAAAAGGACTGTTACAGGTTTGTAAATCTTTTCAATGCAGGTGAAATTACTGTAGATTACTTTTCAGATTACTTTAAGGATGACTTTTTCTACTCAGTGTGATATACCTAGATATCACACTGGGCCATTTCTTAGAGAAAAGGTAAGTAAAACAGTTAAGGTATTTGTCGTTTTTCAAGTTCTCATACAAAACCAACTCCACGCAACAATTTTCAAGAAAAGTTATCAATGCAATCCTATGGCAGGAAATGTGGTTATTGGTTTCAGGGTAAGTACACGTTTGTGGGAGCTGGTATTCTGGGTTAGAACCAAGATTCCCCCAGGGACGAGGATGCACTTTCAAAGCACCCTCAGCGGCACTAGGGTGGTGGGATGCAGAGTGCCGAGGCCCAATGTTATCCAAAGGGGGGTATGGACCTGCGGTTGGTGGCTGCTCACGAGCAGGCCACAAGGTTGCGGAAGCAAAGCTCTTGATGTTAGGCTCAGGTTAAGGGGGAATCCGAGTTAGCACAAAAAGTACACCCCCAGCGTCTGGGTGCTGGCTTGGCGTCTGGTGCCCTTTGATTTCAATGGGGATTTTCCGATTTCAACAAAGACTGCAGGCTCGGGGACGAAGATCTTCTGGAGGTGACCACTGTTTGAAGAGGTATGTTGGAATGCTGGACACCGTCTGTTGGGCCACCCAAGGCAGCAGAACGTTGGGTGCAGGGGTGTCTTTAGGCGTTGAGATTTTCTTACCAACTCAGGGTGGGGGGGGGGGCAGGGGGGGCAGCGTAAAGAGACAGCAGGCAAAGTTTGGAGATTAGAGGCTGGTAAGAGATCGCCAGATCTCAGGTCAGGATCGCCGGGGAGACCTCCTCATGGTGTTGGGCCGCTTTAACTGGAGCCGTGGGCTTAGAGTGCAGACTCGCGGTTTCGGCTAGAACTAGAGTCTGTGGGTGAGCAAATCCGGTGCTCACAGGAGACTTGGAAGGCAGAGCAAGTCCTCCAGGTTCTTGAGGTTGCTGGCTGCAGTACATACTGGCGTTTCGCTAGAGCAGGTTTGAGGTGGGGACAGGCCGATAGGACTGAGGCCAAGTCAGTGGGCGTACTCCTCTTCCTACTTTCAGCACGGCTTCTTCGGTCTTTTTCTTCTCGTTGATTCTCGTCTGACAAGGCAAGGGTCAGGGCGCTAAAGGTAGGAAAGCTTGGGACAAATGGACACTTCCTTGGGGTGGGTAAACCCTCTATTATATCACCCTCCAGTAGGAGGGGGGCATGTGCCTCACTATGGTTGGCTGGGTCCCCCATCTGCAAGATGGCGGGGACTGAGAGATGTGCTTCACCTCGCCTCCCCCACCTGCGGGGTGCAGTTAGCTAAGGTGGGCACACCTACCCTACCTCAATTGTTTTTCCCGCTGATTCTCCCGCCCCAAGTGGGGATCAGAATGGTTGGGCCAGTTGCTTAAAGCAGCAAAGACCTGGGGTAGCTCACAAAGGTGGCAAGCCTTTGAAGCTTCCCCTTCATTGACCCTGCCCATTCTAGGGGAGGAGGCTTGGTATCTCATCCCAGCATCGGTTCAGACTCCTGAGAGCAGCAGGCTCTCGACCCAGGGGTCCAGAAACCGGTCTAGTGGTGGCAGCTGGCAAGCAGCCACTCAGTCCGTTAGGTCGTTTTTCAGGGGGAATCCTAGATGCCCTATGAGCGCAGTTTTCATTTAATCCCACACTGGCATCCATGTGAGTTTAATGTGCTGAGAAGTTTGATACCAAACTTCCAAGTTTTCAGTATTGCAGTGGTGCTAGGGAGTTCGAAAGGACAAACTCCCAGCACCATATACTCTTAATGGCATTACTGCACTTACAATGTATAGGAACCGATTTATACACTGTAGAGGTACAGGGCTCGTGCCCCTGTACCCTCATCACTGGTATAGTGCACCCAGCTAGAGGGGTGGCTGACCTATGAAAGGGCAGTGGGCTGTAGACATGGCACGCATGTGACAGGAATAAAATTTGGTGTAGACAATTGAACGATTGGAATATATGGAATAAATTCAATGAAACATGGATCAATCGCGGAGTTCTTTGGTGAATATATTATCGAGTAAGCTCTGCGTCCGGAAGGAGTGGAATGTTGCTCCTACTTTCTGATGTGTTTATATACACAAGGCATTTGGGCAGGCCACGTCACCGAGTCTGCACGCTTCAAGGACTAAACATGATTAAACAAAGCATGATGAAATTATGACAAAATAGAGGACATACTGTGTGCATGTGGCAACCCCTTTTCAATTTTGCACAAAATGACTGCCCTTCAACCACGTAGTACCCAAGGATAACCATTTAATTGAGAAATATGGTGTGAGTCATGTGTTCTGGCAGCAACATTCAGTCATCTAAGAAACGGAGTTGCAATAATTTTGATGGAGAGTTTAAATCATTGCACCAAACAGTAGCGGGCTGCGCTAATTCCATCACATTAGTAGCACACAATCATACTAACTCTCGAATATGCTACTTACCAGTATGCATCTGTTCTTGGCATGTAGGGCTGCTGACATTCATATCTGTGCATAGATCGCCGCCTAGTGTTGGGTCCGGATGATCGCACATTGTTGTCCTGGAAGAGTCTTCGTAGTATCACGAGATAGGTGGCTCCTCCCCTGGACTACAGTGCGCATGGGCATCGACTCCATCCCCAGATTGTTTTTAGCCATTGTGGCCAAGATGGAGTGAAACTATGTGAATGATGACCATGCCATAAGTATGTGTGAATGCTGCAGCCGCTACAGGCACCGGGGAGGAGGGCGGGCGATATGAATGTCAGCAGCCCTACATGCCAAGAACAGATGCATACTGGTAAGTAGCATATTCGGTTCGAGGCATGTGGGCTGCTGAATTCATATCTGTGCATAGAATACATAGCAGTCCCTCCATTAACGGCGGCCACCTGTGCCAGCCGCAGCAGTTTGGAAAAGTGTTTTTAGAACAGCCTGCCCTACAGCTGCCTGCTGTTTGGAGTGCACATCAACACAGTAATGTTTCGTAAATGTGTGTGTGGCCGAAGAAGGCTCAGATGCCAGAAACCGGTCCCCGGTAGCTTGTCTCCTTTCTGGTGAAGAATTGGCTTGGTAGTTTAGTCTGCCCTGTTCCCATGATGCACTGGGCCAGGGACAGACTGATTTGCATATAGCCAGGTTCTGAGCTGGGATGGGGCAGTGAGATAAATAACGGTGATGGATCAAGCCCTGATCTTTGGACTGGGTAAGAGTGGTCTGTTTAACTCAGACACTCTGTTCATCACCACCCCCCTTTTTGTAAATCGTTTTTGGCCACTATAGGTGTGGCAGGGTATACTCAGACATGAGTCCCTTTCTCACTGCTCCATCAGGATTCAAGCAAGCCGGGCCGAAGAAGGCTGAAATGCCAGAAACCGGTCCCCGGTAGCTTGTCTCCTTTCTGGTGAAGAATTGGCTTGGTAGTTTATTCTGCCCTGTTCCCATGATGCACTGGGCCAGGGACAGACTGATTTGCATATAGCCAGGTTCTGAGCTGGGATGGGGCAGTGAGATAAATAACGGTGATGGATCAAGCCCTGATCTTTGGACTGGGTAAGAGTGGTCTGTTTAACTCAGACACTCTGTTCATCACCACCCCCTTTTTGTAAATCGTTTTTGGCCACTATAGGTGTGGCAGGGTATACTCAGACATGAGTCCCTTTCTCACTGCTCCATCAGGATTCAAGCAAGCCGGGCCGAAGAAGGCTGAAATGCCAGAAACCGGTCCCCGGTAGCTTGTCTCCTTTCTGGTGAAGAATTGGCTTGGTAGTTTAGTCTGCCCTGTTCCCATGATGCACTGGGCCAGGGACAGACTGATTTGCATATAGCCAGGTTCTGAGCTGGGATGGGGCAGTGAGATAAATAACGGTGATGGATCAAGCCCTGATCTTTGGACTGGGTAAGAGTGGTCTGTTTAACTCAGACACTCTGTTCATCACCACCCCCTTTTTGTAAATCGTTTTTGGCCACTATAGGTGTGGCAGGGTATACTCAGACATGAGTCCCTTTCTCACTGCTCCATCAGGATTCAAGCAAGCCGGGCCGAAGAAGGCTGAAATGCCAGAAACCGGTCCCCGGTAGCTTGTCTCCTTTCTGGTGAAGAATTGGCTTGGTAGTTTAGTCTGCCCTGTTCCCATGATGCACTGGGCCAGGGACAGACTGATTTGCATATAGCCAGGTTCTGAGCTGGGATGGGGCAGTGAGATAAATAACGGTGATGGATCAAGCCCTGATCTTTGGACTGGGTAAGAGTGGTCTGTTTAACTCAGACACTCTGTTCATCACCACCCCCTTTTTGTAAATCGTTTTTGGCCACTATAGGTGTGGCAGGGTATACTCAGACATGAGTCCCTTTCTCACTGCTCCATCAGGATTCAAGCAAGCCGGGCCGAAGAAGGCTGAAATGCCAGAAACCGGTCCCCGGTAGCTTGTCTCCTTTCTGGTGAAGAATTGGCTTGGTAGTTTAGTCTGCCCTGTTCCCATGATGCACTGGGCCAGGGACAGACTGATTTGCATATAGCCAGGTTCTGAGCTGGGATGGGGCAGTGAGATAAATAACGGTGATGGATCAAGCCCTGATCTTTGGACTGGGTAAGAGTGGTCTGTTTAACTCAGACACTCTGTTCATCACCACCCCCTTTTTGTAAATCGCAGCAGTTTGGAAAAGTGTTTTTAGAACAGCCTGCCCTACAGCTGCCTGCTGTTTGGAGTGCACATCAACACAGTAATGTTTCGTAAATGTGTGTGTGGTAGACCATGTGGCTGCTCTACATAGGTCTTCCAAAGGAATATTTCCAAGGAAAGCCATGGAGGCCCCCAACTTGCGGGTGGAGTGGTGAGAGTGTGCTTGGCTTTCTGATAGCAGATCTGAATACATTTAACGATCCACCTGGCTATACCAGCCTTGGAAATGGGGTTACCTTTGTGTTGTGGTGCAAAGGCAACAAAGAGTTGTTTAGTCTTCCTAAAATCCTTGGTCCTATCAATGTAATACATTAGGGCCCTTTTGACGTCAAGTGTGTGGAGCATTCGCTCCGCCAGTGACTCTGGAAGAACACAGGTAGTTCTATAGTCTGGTTGATATGGAACCGAGACACTACCTTAGGAAGGAATTTAGGGTTAGTGCGGAGCACCACCCTGTTAGAATGAACTTGAATAAATGGCTCTTGGATAGTTAGTGCCTGGAGTTCACCAACTCGTCGTAGCGACGTAATCGCTATAAGGAAAGCCACTTTCCATGTCAAGAATTGAATCTCACAGGAATGCAGTGGTTCAAAAGGGGGACCCATCAGCCTGGTGAGGACCACATTGAGGTTCCACTCAGGAGCTGGTGGTGTCCGCGGAGGAATGACTCGTTTGAGTCCCTCCAGAAAGGCTTTAATGGCAGGCACCCTGAAAAGTGAGAGGTGCTGTCTGTTTTAGAGATAAGCAGCCAATGCGGATAAATGTATGCGAATGGAAGCATAGGCCAGATTACATTTGTACATATGTAAGAGATACCAAATGATGTTCTGAATAGATGCATCCAGCGGGTCAATGTTGTGGCCTGCACAATAAATGACAAACCGCTTCCACTTCGCCGCATAGCATGCTCTGGTGGTGGGCCTTCTTGCCTCCCGGATGATGTCCATACAGTCAGGAGGTAAGTTGAGGTAGCCAAACTCTAAGACATCAGGAGCCAGATCGCCAGGTTGAGCTGTTGCGGATCTGGATGCTAAATGTCTCCATGGCTCTGCGTCAAAAGCCTGGGTGTGAGGCGCAGCCTTTGATGCGGTACCACGGACAGTTCTAGAAACGTGGTGTACCATGGTTGGCGAGCCCACGTCGGAGCAACCAGGATGAGAGTCATCGAGTGCTGCTTCAGCTTGCGTGCCACCAGCGGTATTAGAGGTGCTGGGGGAAAAGCGTACGCAAATTTGCCTGACCAGTTCATCCATATCGCATTGCCTTGCGACTGTGGGTGTGGAAACCTGGCGGCAAAGCTTTGGCATTTCGCGTTCTCCTTTGTGGCGAACAGGTCTATCTCTGGATGACCCCACCTTTGGAAGTACGGTTGGAGTACCGATGGATGTATCTCCCATTTGTGCATTTGGTGGATGTACCTGCTGAGCAGGTCCGCCATCTGATTGTCTTTGCCTGGGAGGTGTTCTGCCATGAGGAAGATGTTTCTTTGAATGGCCCACTTCCACATGCTCTGAGCCAGGTGAGACAACTGTGGAGAGTGTGTTCCTCCCTGCTTCTGAATGTAGTACATGGCAGTCATGTTGTCTGTCCGGATCAACACGACCTTGTTGCACAGATGTACTTTGAAGGCTTTTAGTGCAATGAAGATTGCCATCAGTTCCAGAACATTGATGTGCATCTTCCTTTGCTGTGGTGTCCATAGGCCCTGCACAGTGTAATGGAGTACATGTACTCCCCATCTCTGGAGAGAAGCGTCCGTTGTCAGGATGATCTGTGGCACAGGCTCTTGGAACGGTCGTCCCTTGCAAAGGTTTTGTGGATTTCACCAATGCAGAGAGTTGTATGCCCGACCGCTCACAAACACTAGGTCTTTCAACTGTCCGTGAGCCTGAGTCCACTGACGTGCTAAGCACTCCTGAAGGGGACGCATATGCAGTCTCGCGTGCGGGACTATGGAGATACAGGAGGCCATCATGCCTACCAACTGCCGGAAGCGAGTGTTGAGGTCTGAATCTTTGTATCAGCGATTGAATGCTGTTGACCCTCACCGAATTCGGCTGTGCTATGGCTGCCAGAGGTTTTAACGTCGCACCCAGATACTGCCGTATGTGGGCGGGTTGCAGGTGGGACTTTGGGTAATTCAGTGAGAAACCCAGATCGTGAAGAAGGTGAATGGTGTGGGACATGTGGGCGGCACACTGCTGGGCTGACTTTGCCTGGATGAGCCAGTCGACCAGATAAGGGTAGACCTGAATGTGCTGTCTCCTTAGGTGCGCCGCCACCGGCGCCAGGCACTTCGTAAACACTCTGGGTGACGTGGTGACCCCGAAATGCAAAACATTGAACTGGTAATGCTGGTTTTGGATGGTGAACCGGAGGTACTTTTTGTGTGACGGGTGCAGCGGAATGTGAAAATACGCATCCTTTAGATCCAAAGTTGCGAGAAAATCCCCCTGACTGAGCAACGGGAGTACCTGCTGCAGGGTCAGCATGTGAAAGTGCTCCGAAAGAATGTACTGATTGAGGGGTCTGAGGTCCAGTATGGGTCTGAGGGCCCCGTCCTTTTTCGGTTTCAAGAAGTACAGTGAGTAAACTCCTGTGCCTCTTTCTTCCACAGGCACGAGCTCGATTGCCCCTTATTGCAGCATGACGAGGACTTCCTGCTGCAATAAGTGCAAATGCTCGGCGGAAATAGGATGGTGTCGTGGGGGTATGTTGGGTGGAGTGGATGTTAACTCCAGACAATAACCGTACTGTATAAGCTGTGTGACCCACCTGTCTGTGGTGATGGATTTCCAGACGGGCAGGAACTGTTGAAGTCTCCCCCGACCGGTGTTGCATGGTCGGGGGCAGTGACAAGGCGTCACTCTTTGTTAGTGGCAGAGGATCTGGAGTTGTTGCTTCCACGACCCCTGCCTTTGGCGCTGTTACCACGATATCCACCTCGACTTTGTTTGGTGTATGTGGATTGCGTGTTGCCTTTATAGTACTGCGTGGTTTGGGAGCTCTGGCCTCTGGAAACACCTCTAGTGCTTGAGCGACGAAAAGAACCACCCCTGAATTGCTGGGACTGCAAGGCCCCCATGGACTTAGCGGTTTCAGTGTCCTTTTTTATTTTTTCCAAGGAGGTGTCCACCTCCGGGCCAAACAGATGATCAGGGTTTACTGTCGGATTAAGAATGGTGGTCTGTATCTCTGGCTTAAATCCCGAGATTCTGAGCCAGGCATGTCGTCTTAGCATGACACTAGTGTTGACAGCTCTGGCCACGGTATCAGCCGTGTCCAGTGCACATTTAATAGAAGCATTGGATATTAGCTTCCCCTCTTGGATGAGCATCTCAGCTGCCTCTTTGTATTAGTCTGGCAGGTGCTGCAACAGGGTCTCCAGAGTGTCATAGTGTGCCCTGTCATACCTCGCTAGAAGTGCTTGTGTATTTGAAATGCGCCAGATATTGGTCGCCTGAGCTGCCACCCTTTTCCCTGATGCCTCAAACACCTTAGATTCTTTATCTGGGGGAGGAGCGTCACCCGTTGTTTGAGAATTAGCCCTCTTCCGGGCATTTGAAACAACAAGAGAGACCAAAGGCAACTGTCCTTTGATGTACGTAGGGTCAGTAGGCGCTTGCTTATACTTCTTCTCGATCCTTGGGTTTATCACCCTGGCTCTGGTAGGCTCTTTAAAGATCTCCCCAGCATGTTTCAAGACACCCTTCAGCATAGGCAGAGTCTTGACAGTTTTCTCTGAGACGGAAAAGGTGTCAAAAAGAAAGTCCACTTCAATGGGGTCAGCATGGAGCTGGACATCATGATTCTTAGCCGCTCTTTCAATGAGGGCATTAAACGCCGCTGAATCCTCTGTAGGCGACGTTTTTACAGCATAGAGTTGTGTCTGGGGTAGAGTGACGATCACTTAGGTCAGCACCACCTGCCCAGGGTTCATTGGCATCATCAGGGTCGGTGTAGACAGGATAGCTGTACTCATCACCATCATCACCTTCCCCAGCGTCCACGTCAGAATAAGTGGGTGAGACATCATGGCCATGTGGAGAAAGTGGTTCCACAAGAACAGGAGTTGAAGTGGAATCCTTCTTTTTCTTTAAAGGAATTTTATAGGACTCCATTGGCTGTTCCGGGGCAATTTTCCGCTTATGGAGGGAAAGTCTGCCCGTTTCGGCATCGATAAAGTGTTCCTCCAACGAAGATTGTCGATGCTTTAAGCTTAGGACCACTGTCGTCGACTTCGGCACCGAGGGCACCTTCTCGGGCACGCTGGCGCCCATCCTAGGGGTGAAAGCCTTCGGCGCCACTTTCGGCAGCAACGTGAAGTGTATAGGCGTCGACGCCTTTTGAGGTTTCTCGACCGGCTTCGAAGGTGGAGGACCTTTCGGGCCGACAGTCGAGGTCTTCTCCTTGATGCGCTTTAGGGAGTCCGCCACCTGCTTGGAGAAAGCGGCGGACGGCCGCGCCGAGTCGACAGGATCCTTTGAGGCACCACTAGACGTGGACTCGTGGGATGTGCCGCTTTTGGCCTTGTCATGTTGACGCCGAGTCTCGAGAACCTTAGGATCACAGAGTCCCTTGTTTGTGTCGACCACCTTCGGGGTCGATTTACTCGGTCCGACCACCTTGACCTTTGTCTTCGGCGTGGCAGACTTCGTCTCGACGCCCTTGACCTGTGTCTTCGGATCGACAACACCCTTCTGCTTCGTCGGTGCCGACGGCTCCGAGCCCTTCGATCTGACCAAAGTAATGCGCACTTTCGGTTTCGAGGGGGGCACCAGTGCTGTCACTTGCATCAAGACCGATGTTGTTACTTTTGGTTTCGAATTCGTAGGGTGCGGCTCAATAGTAATGTCCGTAGCCGAGCCCGAAGGCGGGGCCGTAGAACCCATTGTAAGATCTTGGGTAAGGCCTAGTGGCGATTCCTCGACCTGAGCCTTTCGAAGAGTTTCGGCCCCAATATCAGTGTGAGTTAGCTCGTCGCTCGAGCTATCCTCCATGGCCCCAAAGGCCCCATCATCGTCTCCTACCTCGCCGACGACTTCTACCGCATCGAGCGGTTCAGCGTCCGCGTCGTAGTCACGGTCGACCTCCGACGCGGGATTCGACAGGTTTTCACTAACTTCCCGGTCAGCTCCCTCATCATCCCCGGCATCGAAGATGTCCACAGGCGCCGGTGCAGTCTGCTGGGCCTCCTGGCGCGCAGCGCGTCGATGCTTAAGCGTCTTCTTGGATCGAAAACGGGAACAAGCCATGCAATTGGCTTCATCATGATACGGCGACAGACACGTGTTGCACACCGGGTGGACGTCGATGTGGGGATACTTGGAGTTGCACACGGGACATCTCTTGAACGGGCTCCGTTCCATGATGAGCAGTCTATAGGGTCTGTGGCGTCGACTGGGTCTTCCGCGTCGAAAGCACGCGGTTCTCTGGAATCCGGCTCGGAACCGAGCTGGAATAAGCAGGCACCGAACGAAAGACTATACCTATGTAAAAACAAACGGCCTTTTGGCCTTAAGAAAGTTTATATCTATTCAGACTAGAGTGAACCAATATACATCCGAACCCAATGGCGGAAAAAAACAATCTGGGGATGGAGTCGATGCCCATGCGCACTGTAGTCCACGGGAGGAGCCACCTATCTCGTGATACTTCGAAGACTCTTCCAGGACAACAATGTTCGATCATCCGGACCCAACACTAGGCGGCGATCTATGCACAGATATGAATTCAGCAGCCCACATGCCTCGAACACTACACATTCTAAAATTAAAACATTGCATGCAGTAATGCAAATGCTACTTACCAGTATGCATCTGTTCTTGGCATGTAGGGCTGCTGACATTCATATCTGTGCATAGACCGCCGCCTAGTGTTAGGTCCGGATGATTGCACATTGTTGTCCTGGAAGAGTCTTCGAAGTATCACGAGATAGGTGGCTCCTCACCTGGACTACAGTGCGCAAGGGCATCGACTCCATCCCCAGATTGTTTTTAGCCATTGTGGCCAAGATGGAGTGAAACTTAGTGAATGATGACCATGCCATGAAATGATATGTGAACACTGCAGCTGCTACAGGCGCCGGGGAGGAGGGCGGGCGATATGAATGTCAGCATCCCTACATGCCAAGAACAGATGCATACTGGTAAGTAGCATTTGCAGTTCGAGGCATGTGGGCTGCTGAATTCATATCTGTGCATAGAATACATAGCAGTCCCTCCATTAGCGGCGGCCGCCCGTGCCAGCTGCAGCAGTTTGGAAAATGTCTTGAGAACAGCCTGCACTACAGCTGCCTGCTGTTTAGAGTGCACGTCTACACAGTAATGCTTGGTAAATGTGTGTGTGGTAGAACCATGTGGCTGCTCTACATATGTCCTCTAAGGGAATGTTACCTAGAAAAGCCATAGAGGCCCCCAACTTTCTAGTGGAGTGGGCTCTTGGTGGAATGGTAAGAGTGCGTTTTGCCTTTGCATAGCAGATTTGAATAGATTTCACGATCCACCTAGCAATACCAGCCTTTGAAATAGGGTTACCTTTGTGATGTGGCGCAAAGGCAACAAAAAGCTGCTTAGTCTTCCTAAAATCCTTGGTCCTATCAATGTAATACATTAGGGCCCGTTTAACGTCAAGAGGATGGAGCATCCGCTCCGCCAGTGACTCTGGATTTTGAAAGAACACCGGCAACTCAATGGTCTGGTTGATGTGGAATTGAGACACAACCTTGGGTAGAAATTTAGGGTTAGTGCGGAGCACTACCCTGTTTGAATGAACTTGGAAGACAGGCTCTTGGATTGTGAGGGCCTGCAGTTCACTAACCCTTCGTAGCGATGTAATTGCTACCAGGAAAGCCACTTTCCACGTTAAGACCTGGATCTCGCAGGAATGTAGTGGCTCAAAGGGAGGACCCATCAGTCTTGTAAGAACCACATTGAGGTTCCATTCAGGAGCTGGTGGAGTCCGTGGCGGAATGACTCTTTTGAGGCCTTCCAGAAATGCTTTGATGGCAGGCACCGTGAAAAGTGAAAGGTGCTGTCTATTTTGGAGGTATGCGGCCATCGCAGACAGGTGAATGCGAATGGAAGTATATGCCAAATTACACTTGTATAGATGGAACAGGTAAAAGATGATGTTCTGAATAGAAGCATCTAGTGGATCAATGTTGTGGTTTGCGCAATAGATGACAAACCGCTTCCATTTTGCCGCATAACATGCTCTAGTAGTGGGCTTCCTAGCCTCCCGAATGATGTCCATGCAATAGAGAGGAAGGTTGAGGTAGCCAAACTCTAGGACTTCAGGAGCCAGATCGCCAGGTTGAGCTGTTGCGGATCTGGGTGCTGAATGTCGCCATGGCTCTGCGTCAGAAGGCTGGGTGTGAGATGAAGCCTTTGATGCGGTACCACGGAGAGTTCCAGAAACGTGGTGTACCATGGTTGGCGAGCCCACGTTGGAGCAACCAGGATGAGAGTCATCGAGTGCTGCCTGAGCTTGCGAGCCATCAGCGGTATCAGAGGTGCTGGGGGAAAAGCGTACGCAAATCTGCCTGACCAGTTCATCCATATCGCATTGCCCTGCGACTGTGGGTGTGGGAACCTGGCGGCGAAGCTTTGGCATTTTGCGTTCTCCCTTGTGGCGAACAGGTCGATCTCTGAATGACCCCACCTTTGGAAGTACGGTTGGAGTACTGATGGATGCATCTCCCACTCATGCATTTGGTGGCTGTGCCTGCTGAGCAGGTCCGCCATCTGATTGTCCTTGCCAGGGAGGTGTTCCGCCATGAGGAAGATGTTCCTCTGAATGGCCCACTTCCACATGCTCTGAGCCAGATGAGACAGCTGCGGAGAGTGTGTGCCCCCCTGCTTCTGAATGTAGTACATAGCCGTCATAATGTCCGTCCGGATCAACACGACCTTGTTGCACAGATGTACTTTGAATGCCTTCAAGGCCATGAAGATCGCCATCAGTTCCAGTACATTGATGTGCATCTTCCTCTGCTGTAGCGTCCATAGTCCCTGCACCGTGTATTGGAGTACATGTACTCCCCATCTCTGGAGAGAAGCGTCCGTTGTCAGGATAATCTGCGGCACAGGCTCTTGAAACGGTCGGCCCTTGCAAAGGTTTTGTGGATTCCACCAATGCAGAGAGTTGTATGCCCGACCGCTCACCAACACTAGGTCTTTTAACTGCCCGTGAGCCGGAGTCCACTGACGTGCTAAGCACTCCTGAAGCGGACGCATATGTAGTCTCGCGTGTGGGACTATGGAGATGCAGGAGGCCATCATGCCTATCAACTGCATGAACACTCTTGCTGGAAGCGAGTGTTGAGGTCTGAATATTTGGATCAGCGATTGAATGCTGTTGACTCTCACTGAATTCGGCTGCGCTGTGGCCGCCAGAGTGTTTATGGTCGCACCCAGATACTGCCGTATGTGGGCGGGCTGGAGATGGGATTTTGGGTAATTCAGTGAGAACCCCAGATCGTGCAAAAGGTGAATGGTGTGGGACACGTGGTCGGCGCACTGCTGGGCCGACTTCGCCTGAATGAGCCAGTCGTCCAGATAGGGGTAGACGTGGATGCTCTGATGTCTTAGATGCGCCGCCACCGTCGCCAGGCACTTTGTGAAAACCCTGGGCGCCGTGGTGACCCCAAAAGGCAAAACCTTGAACTGTAGTGCTGGTTTTGGATGGTGAACCTGAGGTACTTTCTGTGTGAAGGATGCAGTGGAATGTGGAAGTACGCATCCTTTAGGTCCAGAGTTGCTAGGAAGTCCCCTTGCCGAAGCAGTGGGAGAACCTGCTGCAGCGTGAGCATATGGAAATGTTCTGACAGAATGTAAAAGTTGAGCGGTCTGAGGTCTAGGATGGGCCTGAGGGATCTGTCCTTCTTTGGAATCAGAAAGTACAGGGAGTAAACTCCCGTACCTCTTTCCTGCAGGGGCACGAGCTCTATTGCCCCTTTTTGCAGCATGACGTTGACTTCTTGCTGCAACAAGTGCAAGTGCTCGCCGGACATAGGACGGTTCTTTGGGGGTATGTTGGGTGGAGTGGATGTGAGCTCCAGACAATAACCGTATTGGATAAGAGATCTGACCCACCTGTCCGTGGTGATGGACTTCCACATGGGCAGGAACTGCTGGAGTCTCCCCCCGACCGGTGTTGCGTGGTCGGGGGGCAGTGACAAGGTGTCACTGTTTGTTGGCGGTGGAGGACCTGGAGCTGTTATTTCCACATCATCTGCCTTTGACGTTGTTGCCACGGTATCCACCCCGACCCTTGTTGGTATAGGAAGGTTGGGTGTTGCTCTTGTAGAATTGCGTTGACTGTGACAGTTGACCCCTCGAGGTGCCTATTATTGGAGCGATGAAAGGAACCACCCCGAAACTGCTGGGACTGCAAGGCACCCATAGACTTCGCAGTGTCGGTGTCCTTTTTCATCTTCTCGAGGGTGGTATCAACCGTCTGGTTCAAGATGGTAGTTTGAATGTCTGGCTTGAAACCGGATATCCTGAGCCATGCATGCCTACGAAGTAGAACGCTAGTGTTAATTGCTCTTGAGGCGGTGTCAGCCACGTCCAGAGCGCACTTAATCGAAGCATTGGTGATAAGCTTCCCCTCCTATATCAACATATCTGCTGCTTCCTTATATTGATCGGGTAAGTGCTGTAAAAGGGTCTCTAGAGTATCATAGTGTGCCCTGTCATAACGCGCCAGCAGCGCCTGTGTGTTGGATATGCGCCATATGTTGGCTGCCTGCGCAGCCACCCTTTTCCCCGAAGCCTCAAATACTTTTGATTCCTTGTCTGGGGGAGGAGCATCACCCGTAGTTTGTGAGTTGGCTCGTTTGCGTGCATTGGAGACAACCAGGGAATCCAGAGGCAACTGTCCTTTGATATAAGTAGGATCAGTGGGCGCTGCCTTGTACTTCTTGCGAATACGTGGGTTGATGACTCTTGCTTGGGTGGGCTCCTTGAAGACTTCTACCGCATGTTTTAACACCCCTTTCAGCATAGGCAAAGTTTTTACAGTTTTTTCAGAGACTGAAAAGGTGTCAAAGAGGAAGTAGACGTCCACTGGGTCAGCATGGAGATCGACGTCGTGATTGGCTGCCGCCCTTTCAATGAGTGCATTGAAAGCTGCAGAGTCTTCTGTTGGGGAAGTCTTGGCTGAAAAAAGCTGAGGCTCCTGCCCCGAATGCGGGTCCCCAGGATCGCCACCAGCAGACCATGGCTCAGTCACATCTTCTGGGTCTGAGTAGACTGGATAGGTATACTCATCCTCGTCGTTGCCGTCACCCTCCTCCACATGGGAATGAGAGGGTGAAAGTTCTTGTGCCTGTGGTGATACAGGCTCCATAGAGGCAGAGGCACCAGCAGAGTCCATCTTCTTCTTAAGTGGAATTTAGTAATGCTCCAATTGTGGTTCAGGGGTGATCTTTCTCTTAAGGAGAGAGAGCTTGCCCGTGTTGGCGTCGATGATCACTTCTTGACGCCCCTCTTCTGCCAGCGGTCGGTGCCGTGGGCTTGGGACCACTAACGATGGCTTCGGCGTCGAAGATATTTTCACGGTCACTCCGGCCCCAGGTTTCGCTGTGAAAGCCTTCGGCGCCGTCTTTGGCGGCAACGTGAACAGAATAGGCGTTGGCGCCTTCGCCGGTTTTTGAAGAGGCTTCGGCGGCACAGGGTCCTTCGGCTCGACTGCAGCGGCCCCCTCCCTAATACGGTGAAGGGACTCCGTAACCTTCTTAGTAAACGAGGCGGAGGGACGCACCGGCTCGAGAGAGTCTTCTGAAGCTGGTTTTGGGTTGGCGACCAATGACGCGGTCTTCGGAGTCGACGCCGTTGCCCCCTTGGCCTTGTCGAGTGGAAGCGAGGCAGTGAGAGACTTGGGGTCGTCCTGCCACTTCTTCGGGTCGAGAGTGGCCTTCTTATGGTCGTCGGCCTTCTTGGGATCGAGGCGACTCTTATGTGCGTCGACCGTCTTCGGCGCCGATGCAGCTGCGTCGGTCTTTTTAACCTTCGGCTTCGATACAGTAGCCTTCGGGTCGGCCATTTTGGCGTGGCCCTTGAGCTCGACGGCCATCTTGGATTTCTTCGGCGCCGAGGCCTCCGAAGTCTTCGACCCGACCAGCGTGATTAGCGCTTTCGGTTTCGATACGTCTGGCATCGAGACCGATGGTTTCACTTTCGGTTTCTGTACCGTGAGTGGCGCCGTATCAATGTCCGTGGCCGGGCCGGAAGGCGGAGCCGTGGGCTGGGAATCAAGGCTTTGGGTAAGGCCTGAAGGCGATCCCTCGACCTGGGCCTTAGAATGGTGGCTGGCCCCGGAGTCAGTCTGAGGAAGCTCCTCGTCCGAGCTATCCTCTACGGTGGCAAGGGCCCAGTCGTCGTCCCCTACCTCCTCGACGACTTCCTCGAAATCCTCGTCTTCCGCGTCGTAGTCGTCCTCGACCTCCGACGCCGGGTTAGATTCTGTGATCTCCTGGATAGTGTCGTCCCTGACATCCTCCGTGCCGAAGATGTCTGCAGGAGGTGGTGCCGATCGCTGGGCCTCCAGGCGCGCAGCTCGGCGGAGCTTGAGTGTCTTCTTGGACCGGAACTTGGAGCAGGCCATACACTTGGCCTCGTCGTGGTCCGGTGACAAACACTTATTGCACACCGGGTGTACGTCGATATGCGGATACTTCGAGGCACACACCGGGCACCGTTTAAATGGACTTCGTTCCATGATGGAAGTAGGTAGGAGCGTCGTGTAGGCCCGTCCGCGCCGAAAGCACGCGAAGTGAAGTGTTGTTTCGGAGCCGAGGAAACTATGAACCCGAACGACAGACAATACCGACGCAAGTCCTAAAGACCTTTTGGTCTCGAGTAAAGTAAGTTAAGAACTATCGATCCCGAACGAGGGAACCGAAACACATCCGAACCCAATGGCGGAAAAAAACAATCTGGGGATGGAGTCGATGCCCATGCGTACTGTAGTCCAGGGGAGGAGCCACCTATCTCGTGATACTTCGAAGACTCTTCCAGGACAACAATGTGCAATCATCCGGACCCAACACTAGGTGGCGGTCTATGCACAGATATGAATTCAGCAGCCCACATGCCTCGAACTCTTTTGAAACGGACGTTCAATTGTACAGCTTAGGCGGGGCATATAAGATTGTGGCGTGGGAGGCTTAGAAGTTAGAGAGATGGATAAAGTGTTTTCAATAATTCCTGATAGGAACAGTAGTCAAGCAGGTTGTTGCTGTAGCCTGCGTGACGAGATTGGTGAAAGTTGAGGGGTGGAGTTAGGAGTTCATGTTTGAAATAGGTTTAACAGCTTGATGGTATTCAAAACTGGTGTGCGTGAAAAGCAAACATCCTATGGAGTAGAACATGTTGTTCTATGAAGGTACGAACGACATATTGAATAGGGCAGGCTTATAAGGACGAGGCATTATGGAATAATGAGTCATGGGAACACCAGGCAAGGTTTTAACAACGGAAGGGTGAATAAGGGTGTGGGAGGCCTTTCAGGGCACAATGTTTTTGGCGTATTGTATCGCATTTAGAGGGAAAACGTCAGTTATTGAGTCAAGCATGTCATGTATTGTTTGCTTTAATGTTTGATTAACATATAGCGGCCTGAAAACACTAACTAATGTCAATATTTTAACATTTCCAGTGAACCCCTGATGAAGAGCTACTGACAGCTCGAAATGCATTGGGTTAATGAGATCCACTATGAAGGATGTTCTATATATATATACCATGATCCAGATAGAAGCTCGGATAGGCATATCTGTTGCAGAAGAAACTTTTTTATACATATACTCTCCCACATGTGGCAGGATGTGTTTATATACACGAGGCATTTGGGCATGCCATGTCACCGAGGCTGCATGCTTTAAGGACTAACCATGATTAAACAAAGCATGATGAAATTATGACAAAATGAAGGACATACGGTGTGCACGTGGCAACCCCTTTTCAATTTTACACAGGGATGTGTGCCATGTCGACTCTACACTTTGTTCTGCACCAAAACAGGTAGACTGTAATGGCAGTGTGTGTGTGTGTATAAAAGGCCTCGAAGGGTGGCACAATAAGTGCTGCTGCCAATTGAGGCCTTCCCTAAGCCACAGCTCCCTTGGTACCTATGGTATCCTTTACAAGGGACTGACATGTGGCCAAAAAGCACCAATTGGGTTTTGTTTTAACAGTGTAGGAAAAGAACATAGGCCCTGGTTGGCAGGAACCCAGGGCACACTCAGTCAAAGTACATCAACAGTTTGGCAAAAGGGGAGGAACTATGCAAAAAGAGGGCACTTTCTTACAAACGCTCTTTCTTTTGCTATTTCTTTTGTTCATAACAGATTGCTTAACAAGCATGTAGCTTGCTGCACTTCCAGGCAATTGTATGTACTGAAAATCTGTTCAGACTGAACTGGGAATTACATGACTAACTGCATCCATCGGATGGGTAGGAAAGGTTATTTCTCATTGTGGACCCCAAAGAATAACTTTTAAACCTAGGCACTAGAAAGAGTCAAATAAAGTGCATGCGGAATAGTTACACTTGAGAAAGTGCCATGTTGAAACCATAGAAAAGCTATGCTCACCTGAGAAGGCTGTTCCATTATTTGCTGCCGTAAGTGCTCTAGATTCTGTTGCTGAAGATGCTCTGCCAGTTGTTGAAATAGTGAGCTGTTTAGGGTCTCTGAGACAAGAGAGCTGAAAAACACATTCACCTGTTAAATTGGCAGTAAACTTTGTAGAAAGTGTAAAGCTTAGAAAACGACATTTGCATGCCTAACAATGCATTTAGTTTTTAGAACTTAAACACGATTATTGTCCTTTAAAAAAAAATAAAACGCTACACTAACAGAATAACAAAAAGAAATGTTGAAGTATGAAGGTTAAATGAAAAAAACACACCAACTTAAATATAGAGGCCTTCCCAGGTTACAGTGCCCTTGGTACCCCATGGTACCTTTTACAAGGGACTTGCATGTGGCCAGAGAGGTGCCCATTGGGGGTACAAAGGCACAGTTTTGGGAAATTACACAGGTCTGATTGGAAGGGGCCCAGGGCACATCAAGTCAAAGTGCATCAGAAATCAGGCAAAGAGTGGGGGGTAGTTACTGCAACAGAAACCCACTTTCCTTCACAAACAAGCTGGAAAAAATAACTGAAGCATTTGCAGGCACAAGGCATGATGGGATATTGATGAGCAATGCCAAATTTTAGCCCTTGTGATCTACTCCTCCTTAATTAATTTCCTTAATTTACAATTATAAGGACTGTCCACCAAGACACTCACGATTTTCAAAAATATTTAGACCAGGCTACATAGCAGAACTTGTGGAGAAATATGTCTGGGGAGAGTATCCATGTAAGGAAATACCTCTTTATGTATTATTGACCTCAAACTTTAGGACTGTTGCCGCTGATTTTTCGACTCAGAGTGCACTGTGGCTTGATAACCAAACCTCAGTGCCAGTGCCACGACCTTAAAATCTGTAAATTTGATTGACTTATTGTAGGAAGTTAGCTCTGTATATGTTAAAGTGAGGTATAGTGTGCACAGAGTCCAGTGGAACCCCAAAGGTAGGCAGAGGTAAAGTTAGATAGCACCTCACTCTCCATCTGTGGTAGTGTGGTCGAGCAGCAAGGCAGTATCAGAGGACAGTGTTAAGCATTTGTTGTACACACTCAGTCAGAAAATGAAATCACCCACTCAAAGACTGAACTACTTAAATGTTTTTGTATAAAAATATTCTTTTAGTTATTTTATTTTCTAGAACAAAGCAAGCCTGGCACAGGGAAGCAATAAATACTTTACAGTAGTAATGTAGTTTGTAAACAGTTTGAATTGTAATTATATATGCACTTTGTTTGGATTACAGTACTGGTACTGAGAATGCAATGCTTTGGAAATACAGTGCATATACTTTGTATAGGCTTTTGTTGAAAAGTTACAGGTAAGTTACTTTTGAGATTACTTTTCATTCACAGTGTAGTATACCTGGATACTACACTGGGACATTTCCTGTAAACAGGTAAGTAAAATCGTTGTTGTTAGTTAGTACAATTTTAAAGAATTTCTTTAGGTTTTCCAACTCCACACTTACAAACTTTTGATAAAGAAACAGTAAATCTTATCCTAGAGAGGAAAATAGTGTTATCGGTTTTAAGGTAAATACTTTGTTGTGGGAGTTGGTGTTCTGGGGTTAGACTCTGGGGTCCCCCAGGGTCAAGGATACACTCTTGTTACACCCTCTGCGGCACTAGGGCGACAAGGTGCAGAGTGCTGAGGCCCAATGTTATCCAATAAGGCATAGGGGGCCTCCGGTTGGTGGCTGCTAACAAGCAGGCCACTCGGTTGTGGGAGCAAAGTTCCTGGACTTAAGTTCAGGGCAAATGGGAACCCACAGGGAGGGTGTTGAAATTTTATCTGGATAAGACCAAAGGTATTCGTAGGTCAGACCAATTGTTTATCAATTATGGATCGGTCAGGACGGGTCTTGCGACCTCTAAGCAGTCCATCTCTAGGTGGATTGTGTCCTGCATACAACTGTGTTACCAGAAAGCTAATAAGACCTTAGGAGGTAAGCCTAAGGCTCATTCCACCAGGGGCAAAGCTGCCACGACAGCCTTGCTCCGTAATGTGCCGATTGCAGAAATTTGCAAGGCCGCCACTTGGAAGTCGGTTCATACTTTTGCTAAGCATTACTGTCTGGACACTGATGCCAGGGAAGATGCTCAGGTTGGACAGGCTTCGCTGCGGAATTTGTTCGCACAATAGTGGTGTTGATTTCATTTCTCCACCGCCGCTTTGGTGTGGGGATGGGCTTGCCATTCTATTCACTAGATTATGAGTAAACACTGAGATCCCCTGCTACAGAAGGAGTAGTTTCTGTCCTGTAGCTCCAGTTCTGTAGTAGGGGTATCTCTGTTATAGTCATAAGCGCCCGCCCTCCTCCCCGGTGGAGAGATATTCAAATACGGAATGCTACAGATCTGGCGTGTTACGCCTTCAAAAAGAACTGAAAGTAAAAGGGACCTGCAGTGCATTCTGGGATACTGTGAAGTTCTGGAAAGTTCTCCTAAAGGCACAGTATCCTGTTTTGAGCCACATAATGGCAGCCTATGGAGCTTGTCTGTCCATGTCTTCCTCTCTATCATTCCAGAGGGTTTTTGCTGAAGGCAAGGGAAATCTGGACAGGCTTTGCTGTTTGTGGATTTTTGGTGGAATTTCTAGTTGAAGTACTGGACAGTGTGGCCTGTTTGTAGGCTGCATTATATTTCTTTAAATTCTCTCTTAAGTGTCTGTGTAGTTCTGCATTTTTTCGACACTTTAAGAGATTATTTTTGATTGCTCCGGGGTCCACGCACATGGGCGGGACTATTCACTAGATTATGACTATACACAGAGATCCCCTACTACAGAATGGCAGGCTTCGGGACGAAGGTCTTCTGGGTGCGTTTACCACTTGGAGAGGCAAGTTGGGATGTTCGGGTTGGTTAGTCATGGTCGGTTGGGCCCTGGGGCATCGGGTGCAGGGGTGCCTTTTAGGGTCAGATCTTCCTACCAGCTCCTGGTCATGGTTGGGGGGACCTTCCGGTTTGAGACTGCAGGCGTCCGCTTGAGGCAGGTCAGGGGTCGCCAGATTTAGATTTAGGGTCAGGATCATCAGGGAGGCCTCCTCTTGGTGTTTGCCCACTCGAGCTCGGGCCGTGGACAGCGGAGGCAGAGTGGTGAGTATTCGCGGTTTTCAGCCGGGGCCAGAGGTTGTTGATGAACAAATCCGGTGTTCACAGAAGACACAGTCTTTCTAGTTGAAGGCAGGCAGGTCCTCCGGGGTTTTCGAGGTTGCTGGCTACAGGACACCTGCCTGGCACAGGTAAGAAAACAAGTTACTTACCTGTAACTACAGTTATCCAGTATTGGTATCTTTCATAGATTCACATGCCTGAATCATTACCCGTCGCCAAGGTGGGAGTCCCACTGTAAATTACAAAAGTAGTGCCAAAGGTAAATAGTAGTAGGCCCAAAAAAAATGCCTGAGGCCTAAATCTTAGTAGCCTATCTACCTCATTATGGTAAGAGAACCAAAAGTCAGCTCCAACCAATCAGCTCCCTCTAGAACACTCTCAGCAGAGCCAGTTCTCCTCAGATTTTCCTTAGCACAAGTGGGAAGTAAGTATCCCAAATAATAGAGAACTGACTCTCCGGGGAGGAGGGTGGGTGCATGTGAATCTATTAAAGATACCAATACTGGATAACTGTAGTTACAGATAAGTAACTTGTTTTCCTATCCAGTATTGTTCAATGTGTACGTCCAACCTCTGGCAGAAGTAGCCAGGAGTCATGGACTGTCACTTGTGTCGTACACTGACGACACCCAGCTGGTGGTGGCACTGAAAAATGAAAGCTTTCTTAGTGCACAGAATTTCAAACAGACTCTAGTAGACATCACCAGCTGGATGACGGCGAACTACCTCCAGCTCAACGCCGGCAAAACAGAGGTTTTTCTGGTGGCAAAGAGACAACTGCCTGGGGAAACAGTTGGTGGCCAGAGATCCTCGGCCAACCACCCGAGCATAAAGACTGTGTAAAAAACCTGGGAGTCTGGGTGGACTCTGCCCTGAACTTTACCCACCATACTAAGAAAGTGGCGGCCACCTGTTTTGGAATTTTACGCAATCTCAGGCCGATTTTAAAATTCTTCGACCACCAAACCCGCCAACTAGTGGTTCAGTCAGCAATCCTTTCGAGGCTGGACTACGCTAGCTCCCTTCTGTTAGGGACTAACGTAGCAGAGAAATCTAGACTCCAGCGAGTTCAGAATGCCGCCGCCGCCAGAACTCTGACCGGCCTCCCTCGCCATAAATCAGTGACCACCGTCCTTACGAAACTCCACTGGCTTCCCGTGGAAAAAAGGATTCACTTTAAAACCCTATGCCTTGCATTTAAAATCCTTAAAACTGCTTCCCCCCCATGCTTTGTCCACTTCTCTCATCCTATGTTCCCCGACGCACGCTGCGCTCTGAGGGACAGAATCTAGCCGTAGTGCCCCGCATTAAATTAGTCAGGATGGGCGGCTGTTCATTCAGATACCTTGCGGCAAAGCTCTGGAATGAACTCCCAAATCATTTACGAGGAATTGAAGATCTGCTACTCTTCAGGAAAGCCTTAAAGACCCATCTTTTCTGTTAGTTTGCAATTTCTCTATTATGTCAATTCATTCTTCTCCTTCCGCCCAGCTTCATGCAGCTAGCGCCGGGACGCCCCTTGACCTGGGCAGCCGTGCGCTATACAAGTCCATTTACCATTAACATTAACATTATTGGGATATCTTTCATAGATTCACATGCCTGAGTCAGAGTAGCAAGCAGTACACCAAGTATACAATCGGTTGCGGATGGTGGGAGACAAGTGTTCGTAAACTCCCAAACTGCATCCATAACTGTTAAAGTTTAAAATAAACCAGCCCTTAAGAATTCAAAATCATGTCAGATACATTATGAAATGTAACATGCATAGATAAATCACAATTTAGATATCTATTTATAACTATGTAAATAAATATATAAAACATTTCAGTAAACGCATAATTGTCTGTAACATGAGACATGACAGCCATAAAATAGCATTCAAAAGACAAAAGGGAACCTGAATCTGACCTCAAAGAAACAGATGGCGTAGGACAGACTGTCCAACCGCTGCATCATCCTGATGTGCAGATTGAAGACAGTAATGTTTTGTGAACGTGTGGACATTTTTCCATGTCGCAGCACAACAGATATTTTCTAGAGTCACTGCAGCAAACAAAGCAGTAGACGCTGCCAGAGTTCTTGTAGAGTGCACCTTGGCTTTCCTCAGCAACAGCCTGTTGGCCTTGTCATGGCAGAAATGGATTGTAGATGCCAGCCATCTGGCAATTGTGGCCTTCGTGACTGCATTTCCAAGCGTTGCTTGGCCATAAGCCACGAACAGTTGGTCTGATCTTCTCCTGTCTTTTGTAGGTAGAATTTTGAACAGCATTTAATATCGAGAGAATGTAAAGCTCTTTCCGCTGGAGTGGATGGATTCGGAAAGAAAGTTCTCAATGTTACCGGTTCATTTAAGTGAAACTGTGACAGTACTTTGAGGATGAATGTAGGACTAGTCCGGAGGGTTATGTAATCCTCAGTGAAATGTAGAAATGGTTCCTTTATAGTGTAGGCTTGAATTTCATGCACCCGTCTCACGGACGTTAGAGCCAAACGCAAGGAGACTTTCCACATGAGGAATTTGAGTATGGCCTTGTGGATCGGCTCAAATGGGTGTTCCATTAGTTGCGTTAGGACAGTGTTGAGTTCCCACTCCGGTGGTGGAGGGAGTACCTGAGGGAATGCTCAGAAGAGACCTTTCATGAATTGTTTGACCAATGAAGACGAACAGAGAGAAGGAGGCTTAGCACCTTTTCTGAACCTGGAGAGTGCGGCTAGATGGACCTTGACCGATGAAAAGGTAAGTCCTGACCTCGCTAGAGAGAGCAAATAAGGGAGGATCTGTTCCACAGGAACTCGACCAGGGTGATTATTAGCCTCTTACCAACAGCAAAAACGCTTCCATTTTAGACGTTCAGTCTTGATAGTGCTCTGGGCTCGAGATTGTGTCAAGATCTCACAACAGTCTTGTGGAATATTAAGATCATTGAATTCTAAGAAGTCAGGAGCCATGCGTGTAAATGTAGAGACTGAGGGTCCGGATGAACTACCTGACCTTTGTCCCTCGACAACATTGTGGGTGTTGGAAGAAGGCGAATCGGTTCTTCTTGAGATAGTAACAGAAGTTCTTGGAACCAGTACTGCCGTGGCCACTGGGGTGCAATCAGGATGAGACGGCAACCCTCCAGCTTCATTTTGCGTATCACTCTCAGGATTAGTGGTATTGGGGGGAAAGCGTAAGCACAAATCCCTGACCATCGCATGGGCACGGCATTCCCCCTCGATCCCCGTTGAGGGCACCTACTGGTGTAATATCTGCATTTCTTGTTATCTATCGTTGCGAATAAATCCAGTGCTGGTTAGCCCCAGGTTCGGAATACTCTGTTCACTTGGTCCTGCTCTAGGTCCCACTCGTGGCAGTTCGATTGGTACCTGCTGAGCGTGTCCGCCAGGGTATTGTGAGGACCCCTGACGTGTTCGGCTCTCAGGGTTATGTTGTGGAGTGTGATCCATTCCCACAATTCTTGAGATTCTCGCGGCAAAGTTGCTGATCTTGTCCCTCCTTGCTTGTTTACGTAAAACATACTGGTGGTATTGTCAGTGTGAACCAGCACTGATGAACCTGCAATCCTTGAAAGCTTTTAGGGACAGAAAAGTTGCTCCAAACTCCAGACTGTTGATATGCTGTTTCTTGTACACTTGAGACCATTTTCCTTGTATCTGTAAATCTTGGAGATGACCTCCCCATCCCTCCATGGAGGCATCTGTCGTTAAGACAAAATCTGGATTATCCTGAATGAATGTGAGACCTTCTGCTAAGTTTGTCATCTGCGACCACCAATGGAGAGTGTTTCTCATGCATGGTGTGACTGAGGGTATCGTCGAAGGAACCCACGGCTTGTTGCCACTGAAGGTGCAGCTCCTCTTGTAGAGGTCTCATTCTGAGTCTTGCTAAGGGGATGAGATTTATTGCGGAAGAGCACATCCCCAGGAGCGAAGCAAACATCTGGACAGAAACTGACTTTTTTCTTGAAATTAGAGTTGCCAGCTTTTGAAGACGTACTTGCCGTTCGTGAGATAAGAATGCCTTGCACTAGACCGTGTCCAGTAGCGCTCCAAGAAATTGAAGAGATGAAGAGACATAGTGGTGGCAACCGTGACTGCGTGTTCCCGAAGGACCTTTGATCAGCCAATTGTCTAAATAGGGAAATACTTGGATTCACCGAGATCTTAAAGCTGCTGACACAGGTGCCAAGCACTTCATGAACATCCTCGGAGCCGATTTTAGTCCAAACGGGAGCACTTTGAACTGATAATGGGTGCCAGCCACAGTGAAGCGAAGATATTTGTGATGTTTTGGATGGATTGGAATGTGGAAGTAAGCGTCTTCCATATCCAGAGAAGCCATAAAGTCTCCCTCGTTTAGACAACCTAGAATCTCTGAAAGTGTGACCATCCGGAAACTTTGTTTTTTGAGGAATTTGTTTAGCTTGCGAAGGTCTAGAATCGGTCGCCATTCCCCGGACTTCTTTTTGATCAGGAAAAAATGTGAATAGAAACCTGTATGTTTCTGATGTGATGGAAATTCCTCTATTGCATTTTTGAGGATCATTGTTAAGGCTTTTTTGAATAATAAGTGAAGACGAGGGGGGGGGGGGCCTTGGGCGGAACAGTAGGTGGCTTATTGATAAATTCCAGGGTATGTCCGTTGTTTACCAGATCTAGAACCCATTGATCTGAAGTTATTTCTTGCCACTTGTCCAAAAATGCTGA
This sequence comes from Lissotriton vulgaris, assembly GCF_964263255.1. Classification (NCBI taxonomy): domain Eukaryota; kingdom Metazoa; phylum Chordata; class Amphibia; order Caudata; family Salamandridae; genus Lissotriton; species Lissotriton vulgaris. Next base: position 1,272,354,477 of record NC_141694.1, on the reverse strand, counting down.
CATTTTCGCGCCCACTGGAATGAGAGTTGATGTGATTGGCGCCCTGTGGAGATCACGGTTTCCTGTTGGTGTCTCGACCTTGATTTTGTGATCGTTTTTGACCACCCTGACCAGCTGTGTTGGATTGCCGGTATGATGACTGGCTGCAAGTCTGTCTATACTGGGGTTGGTAATGCCTGTTCTGCTGGTTTTGGTATCCTCCTCTTGAGCAAAAACCACGTCCTCTTGCACCTCTGTAAGAATGAATAGTTTCTTACCTGTCGGTGTAGTTTTGCAGCTTGAAGATCTTTCTGGATTCACTGTGCTGTGTATTATTCCGCGGTCTAGTGGTTGGGTCCGGAATCGTAGTCTTTTCTTTTTTTTTTTTTGTTTCTTTCCGTAGCCCAGGTGGGCGTCGGCGTCCCACCTTTTGGTGTCCTTCCTGTGACGTTGGCACGCTTCCTGCGGAAGCACCCACCCTTGGGCACCTTCTTCGGATTCTTTTTTCGCGTTTTGTGTCCGAATCTATGGCAATGTTCAAGTAAGTGATTCACCGCTTTAACCTCCAAGGTGTCTGTTTCAGTCTGTCCTTTGTTTTTACCACCTCTCTCTCCAGCCTCATCTTTCTGGCGGAGGCGGGTGGGTTCGCAGTGAATCCAGAAAGATCTTCAAGCTGCAAAACTACACTGACCAATAAGAAACTATTCGTTTTGCAGCGTGAATCTTTTTGGATTCACTAAGCTGTGCATAGACTTTGTAGTGATTTGTTATATTTGTGGCTGCTGGGTGGAAGATGAGCGTTGGTTGTTGAATATGTGTTGAAGCACTTTCTGTCCCACTTGTGCTTCCTTGTTCATTTGTATGTCCACACAGTAGTGCTTTGTGAACGTGTGCACTGAAGCCCATGTTGCCGCTAGGCATATGTCTTGAATGGGTGTGTTATCCAGGAATGCTATTGTAGCTCCTTTCTTCCTGGTAGAGTGGGCTTGTGTCCCCTCTGCCAGTTCCTGTCCTGCTTGCTTGTGGCACATCTGTATTGTTTGCGCGATCTATCGTGCAATGGTTCCTTTAGTTACTGGTTTCCCCATGAAACTGTTTGCGAAGGACACAGAACTGCTTTGTTTTCCTGTGTCCCTTAGTTCTCTCTATGTAGTGCATGACTGCCCTTCTGGCGTCCAGAGTGTGCAGTGGTCTTTCTGCGCTTGTGGCTGGTTTCTGGAAGAAACTTGGTATTTGTATTGTCTGATTGATGTGGAACCTTGACACCACCTTTGGCATAAAGTGTGGGTCCGTTCTCATCACCACCCTATCATTATGTATCTGGATGTAGGGTTCATGCAGCGTTAGCGCCTGTAGTTCACTCAACCTGCGCAGCGAGGTGATTGCCACTAAGAATGCTGTTTTCATCGTTAGCATTTGTAGGGAGGCCTTATGAATTGGTTCAAAAGGCTCCTTCATGAGTTCCGTCAGGACTAAATTAAGGTTCCATGCCGGTTGTGGCACCCTCTTTGGTGGTGCGATCTTTTTCGCTCCTTCCAGGAATCTCTTTACTATCTGTGATGTGAAGAAGCTCTTGCCTGTTTCTCTTCTTGTGTAAGCGACTATCGCTGCCAGGTGTACCCTTAGTGAGGATGATCTCAGGTTTTCCTCGAGCAGGTGCGTGAGGTACTTAAGCACTGTCGAGTCCTTCTGCATCCTCTTGTGCAGATTTTCCTTTCTGCACCATAGTGTGAACCTCTTCCACTTTGACACATAGCACCTCCGTATGCTGGGTCTTCTTGCTTCCCGTAGTACCCTCAGGGTGCTCTCTGGTAATTTCAGATTAGCAAACTATGTCTTCAGGAGCCAGGCTACTAGGCTGAGGCACTCTGCCTCTGGGTGCAGCTCCTCTCCGTCTTGCATTAAGAGTAGGTCTTTCCGTCTCCAGAATCTGTGGGGTGCAGTCTGTGTCATCTCCATTATCTGTGAGTACCAGGTCTGCCTCGTCCACTGTGGTGCGACCAGTATCAGAGTCATTTTGCTGGTTCTGCACTTGTTGAGTACTTTCTGTATCAGAGGGATCGGCGGAAAAGCATAAGCAAATGTCTTCGATCAGCTTATCCATAGGGCATTCCCCAGGGACCCTTCCCCTGGTAGCCTGGATGCGAAGTTTTGGCATTTTGCATTCTGGGGTGTTGCAAACAGGTCTATTGACTGTGTTCCCCACTTGCCGAACAGCTTCTCTGTTTCCTGTGCATTGAGCTCCCACTCGTGGGATGCCGATGTCTGTCTGCTGAGACAGTCTGCTTCTACATTGTCCTTCCCTGGTAGATGTATGGCTAGCAGGTCTATCTTGAGTAGGATGGCCCATCTCCACATTTCATGCGCTAATTTTGAAAGCGGGGCTGATTGCGTCCCTCCCGGCTTCTTTATGTAGAACATCGCTGTAGGAAGGTACCTCCTGACTATGGTTGCCCCCAACTTTTTGCCCTGTGTTTTAGCTGGTTTTTGACATAGTCGACCTGGGGCCCTGCCAATCAGGACCCCAGGCCTTCTGCTCTCTCTTTAAAATGGATTCCATGTACCCTAGGTGCATTTCCAATTGGTACTGGGCCACCCTATCAGACCCTGTAACTCAGGGCATGGGTGTACCCAGGGCTGCCAGGGGCTGCAGCATGTATTATGCCACCCCTGGCTGGCCTCCTAAATTTGACACAACTGGCTGCATGACAGCTGGGGCAAAGTCGTGTAATCACCCTTTGCTGTAGGTGTAGTATACCTATACCTAACCCTAAAATGGACACACAGATTCGGTGTGCACCTGTTACAACGCATTTTTTACAACGCACTACTGTTACAACGCATCCATTACAACGCGGATACTGTTACAACTCATGTTTTTACAACGCATTTTTTTACAACGCAGGTACCTTTACAACGCATACCATTACAACGTAAGTATTGGTAAGTATATAGTTATTTTTTAAATGTTATATGTTTGGGGTAAAGGGGTATTTTTAGGGGTTAGGGTCAGTTTTGGGTTTTAGGGTAAAGGGGTATTTTTAGTGTTCAGGGACAGTTTTCAGTTTTTGGGTAAAGGGGTATTTTTAGGGTTCAGGGTCAGTTTTCAGTTTTTGGGTAAAGGGGTATTTTTAGGGTTCAGGGTCAGTTTTCAGTTTTTGGGTAAAGGGGTATTTTTAGGGTTCAGGGTCAGTTTTCAGTTTTTGGGTAAAGGGGTATTTTTAGGGTTCAGGGTCAGTTTTTAGTTTTTGGGTAAAGGGGTATTTTTAGGGTTCAGGGTCAGTTTTCAGTTTTTGGGTAAAGGGGTATTTTTAGGGTTCAGGGTCAGTTTTCAGTTTTTGGGTAAAGGGGTATTTTTAGGGTTCAGGGTCAGTTTTCAGTTTTTGGGTAAAGGGGTATTTTTAGGGTTCAGGGTCAGTTTTCAGTTTTTGGGTAAAGGGGTATTTTTAGGGTTCAGGGTCAGTTTTCAGTTTTTGGGTAAAGGGGTATTTTTAGGGTTCAGGGTCAGTTTTCAGTTTTTGGGTAAAGGGGTATTTTTAGGGTTCAGGGTCAGTTTTTAGTTTTTGGGTAAAGGGGTATTTTTAGGGTTCAGGGTCAGTTTTCAGTTTTTGGGTAAAGGGGTATTTTTAGGGTTCAGGGTCAGTTTTTAGTTTTTGGGTAAAGGTGTATTTTTAGGGTTCAGGGTCAGTTTTCAGTTTTTGGGTAAAGGGGTATTTTTAGGGTTCAGGGTCAGTTTTTAGTTTTTGGGTAAAGGGGTATTTTTAGGGTTCAGGGTCAGTTTTCAGTTTTTGGGGTACAGGGTAAAAATAAATAAAATTTAATTTTAAATTAAATTATTTAATAGTAAATAAATTAAATTAAATTACATTGCATTATTTTTGGGGTTTAGGGTCAGTTTTGAGTTTTTGGGGTACAGGGGTACAGGGTAAAAATAAAGTTATATTTTTTTTAATTTTCAATAATTAATTTAAATTATATTTCATAAAATTACTTTAATTTATTTTTGGGGTTTAGGGTCAGTTTTCAGTTTCTGGGGCACAGGGGTACATGGTAAAAATAAAGTAATATTAATTTAAATTTAAAATAATTAACGGAAATTAAATTATTTAAAATTACATTAAATTATATTTTTAAAATTAAGTTACTATTATATTATTAATATTAACATATACTTACCAATACTTACGTTGTAATGGTCTGCGTTGTAAAGGTACCTGCGTTGTAAAAAAATGCGTTGTAAATACATGCGTTGTTACAGTATCCGCGTTGTAAAAACCGCGTTGTAACGGTATGCGGAGTAAAAGTCCGCGTTGTAACATCATATATCCCACAGATTCCTATCAGTCACTCCTATGGCAGGCCTTGACAATCCTGAAGGCAGAGTGCTTGGAATCGTGTGAGATGGTGCTCTGGCATGAGCTGAGCCTGTCTGCAGCTTGCGGAACCAAGTCCTAATAGCTGTTCCATGATAACGCATACCATATACTCTTAAGTGCATTATAATCCTCGCGGTTAAATGCTAACTTTGGTATTGCTTTATCAAAACATGTCGAGTAAGGTGTCATACGAATTGGAATACTAACCCCTCGCCAATTCTGGCGACGGGGTTAGCATTCCACCCTTCTAGAGGGACACGACATGTATGTAACTGTGAACCCCGGTTAAAGTTAACTGAAGCCTCAGCTCCACAAAATGGATGCTGCCACCACAGACACGAGTCTGACCTCCTGCTGCTGGGAGTCCTTCCAGCGAGGGAGGCCTGGACAAAGGGTTTCCTGTCCGGGGCGGTGCTAGCACCGTCCCAGACATGGTTTTGTGTATCCTGGGTAGGCAGGGCTTTTCAGGAAGGTGACTGCTGAGTGGCACCCCGGTGCTCACTACGCATAGGCCGGTCAGAACCAGTTCCAGGGGCACACCAGCCCCTGGCCTGGGGAAAGTCCGGCATGGCAGAGGGGTGTAACCACCCCCCTCCTAGTCCCACCCATAGGCAGGACCTAGTCACCGGGTCAGCCCCCTTTTTTAGTATAAAGATGGGAGCGGGCCCCCTGTTCAAATGAGATCATCTTTGGAATCAAGACACGACTTTCTGCGAAAGGACTTCAAGATTTCCTTCTTCAAGATTCTCCCTTGTGGCTAAGGAGTAGTCACCCTGCATCAAGCGGGCACCATCCTAAGAACACTGCGGTCTGCTGCAAGTCCTTCTTCACGAATCCGACGACCCAGCTCGACGAGACCCGGCTTCCCTGGCACCTCTGACCTCTACTCACCTCTACAGCAAAGCTGAGAACCGTGAGTGCAACGAGACCTCGAGGGACCGACGATCGCCAAGACTGCACGACTTCTTTGTAACAAGCCCACCGAGTCTTCCACTGGTGAGTGCTTTGGGGTCCGAGAAGCCCCAACCCTGAGCAGCTCCAGCACCGAAGATCAGCCCTCCAGCATCTCCACGATCTGCGTGGGGCCCTTCTGCTTTTGCGTGCTCACCGCGCTGTGTGGCTACTAGCCGGCTGGCTTGAGGCCTTCTACACGACGCCCGACGACATCACTGCTGCTGGTCTGGTTGCTCCAGACTGGCCCTTGCTTCCTTCTTCAAGAGAGGCACCCCGGACCCTCCTGGTCCACTCCAGACGCCATTTTAAGTCCACCGCGTGGGCTTGAATTTGCCAAGGCTTTGTTGCCCAATCCTGGGTCCAGCGACGCCGACAGCTTCTATCTTCGTGGGACAGCTCGCTCCTCCATCCTGGTCGCCGACAACGCCTCCTGGTCCGTGAGATCTCCGAGCACAGCGTCACCCACTCACCTAGTCGAGGTGGCTACCATCCGGTGCCCTCCTGGTGCCCACTGACTACTGGCTGGTAGTCTCGAACTTGGTCCCCTCTGCTTTCAGGTGTCATCTTCCATCGATCCAGGCTTGGATCCACCGAACTTTCTTCACTGGTCGCCTGCCAGCAACTTCTTTCTTCCAGGCTCCTGGTCCGTCAACGAGGATTCCCGACGTCCTTTGAGTCCTATGCAGCTGCAGCCCCTGGGCTAGGTAACTTCGGCATTTCGGTGCCCCAGCATAGCCTCAGTATCCAAGGGTCAGAATCCACTTTCGTTTTCCTCCTACCAGGTCGGGTTCGCCCGAGAACACTAACTTTGCAATTCCTAGCTACCATAGACTTTGTCCCGCATCACGCGTGAGAGTGCACACTCTGCACCCGAGTCCCCTGGGTCTCCTAGAAGTAATCTAACGATTCTATAGTCAAGTCCTAGCGATTCCAAAGGCTATTAGTACTGTACTTACCTGCTAGTAATTTCGCATTCCACTTTCAGAGTATATGGTTTTCCGTGCCCCTCGGGCATTTGTATATACTGTGCTAACTTAAGTATTTTTGTAAGAGTTTTGGTTTGTGCTTAGTACCCTGTCCTCAAAGAGTACAGGGCTGTTGTGATTCTTAATAAATAACTGTTTATTTTCATAACACTTGTCTGGTTTCCTTTCACTTGGTGTTCAAGGGGTATATGTGTGGTAAACAGCTGGCTTAACACGCCCTCTCGAGTCTTTAGCCTTAGACTGCTCGTATCCACGCTACTAGGATAGCTGGTCTATAAGGTTGACTTACAACCAATCATCAAAAAGGGTTGCTGGACTGATACATAGTGTTCACTAGAATAGTGAGCACTGCATATCAGGCCACCTTCTCACAATCGCTGTTGTGTTGTCTGTCTGGATCAACACTTTCTGGTTGTACAACTTCGTCTGGAAAGCCTTTATTGCGAGGAAGACGGTCTTTAATTCTAGGTAGTTGATGTGTTTTACCGCATCTGCTGGTGTCCACAGACCCCTCACTATGAGTTTTTCCATGTGAGTGCCCCATTCCTTCTGGGATGCGTCTGAGGTGATGGTCACCGTTGGCGGTGTCAGAGGCTTCCCCCTTCTCATATTCCCCATGTTCTACCATGCTATCTCTTCTTGCGCTGAGTGCGTTACAACCACTAGATCTTCCCAACGACCTGTAGCTTGTGACCACTGTTCCTGAAGCCATTCTTGGAAAGGGCTCGTGTGCAGCTGTACATTTGGCACAAGATGTATGCATGACGCCATCGTGCCCATGACTTTGCTCGCAGTCTTCACTGTCAGAGCTCGCCCCTTCTGATAGAGTCGTGTCTCCTTCAGCAGCACTAGCGTTCTCTTCTCGCTGGGGAACACCTTGTTCTGTAAGGTGTTGATCTGTGCTCCCAGGACGATTTTTACTTGTTCCGGTTTCATTGAGGATTTCCCCCAGTGGATGGAGAATCCTAGGCCCATCAGTGTGTCTGTCACTCTTTGTGCATGCAAGCTTGCATGTTTTGTATGAACTTGCTTTTACTAGCCAGTCGTCTAGGTAAGGGTATACGTGTATCCCCTCCCTTCTTAGGTGTGCTGCGACTGCTGCGAGGCACTTTGTGAAGACCCTTGGTGCCGATTTTAGTCTGAACGCCAGGGTTGTGAACTGGTAGTGGTCTTTGTTGATGATAAATCTGAGTAGATGCTTATCCCCCTGTACATTGGGATGTGCAGGTAGGCATCCTTGAGGTCTAAGGTGACCATGAAGTCTCCGCCTTGTAATTGAGGAAGTACCTCTTGTAGGGACGTCATCTTGAATTTTTACATTCTTATGTACTTGTTTAAGAACCTCAGGCCCAGGATGGGTCTCATTGTCTCGTCTACCTTTGGTACCAGGAAGTAGGTTGAGTACACTCCCCTGTTCCTTTCTTTGTAAGGTACTGGTTCGATGGCCTGTTTTTGCAGGAGTTCTTTTGCTTCCTCTTGAAGTAGTTCTAGCTCTTTCCTTGCTAGCACCCTTCTTTTCGTTTTTTTGTTTGGTGGTCTCCTTTCCAACTCTACGGTACAAAAGGGGGTGGTGATGGACGGAGCATCTGAACCAATCAAACACTCACACCCAGTCAACAGATCTGGGTTTAATCCAACACCGTTCTATAGTCCACTCTGCCACCCCAGTTCAGACATGGCCACATGCATATCAGTCTCACCCTGTGCCTCATGGAAACAGTCCAGCCCGAACTGCCAAGCCATGCCTTCCCTGGGCCGGAAACAAGCCTCCCGAGGACCGGTTTCTGGCATTTCAGCCGCCTTCAGCCCGGCTTGCCTGAATCCAGTGGCAAAGTGAGCAAGGGACTCACGTCTGAGCATACCCTGCCAACCTATGGCGAACAAAGCGGTACAAAAGGGGGTGGTGATGGACGGAGCATCTGAACCAATCAAACACTCACACCCAGTCAACAGATCTGGGTTTAATCCAACACTGTCCACCTCCTTTCGAGCCCATCCACAAAGCTTCCTTACAACATCTCTCTTGGAAGGCAGCTTTCTTGGTGGCGATTACCTCTTTGCGCAGAGTAAGTGAGATACAAGCGCTCTGTGCGAAGGAACCATATACTATTTTCCACCACAACAGAGTAGTCCTAAGGGCTCACCCATCTTTCTTGCCTAAGGTCATCTCTGATTTTCATATAAATCAGTCTATTTCCCTACCTTCCTTTTTTCCAAATCCTACGACCCCAGCCGAGCGGTCACTTCACTCCTTAGATCTTAAGAGTGCTTAAGTTTTATTTGGAAAAGACTAAAGGGATTAGGAAAACGGACCAGCTGTTTGTGAACTATGGCTCAATGAGAACAGGTTTTCCAGCGGCCAAGAGGTCCATCTCCAGATGGATTGTCTCTTGCATTAAGTTGGCCTATCAGCTAGCAGGCAAACCTTTGTTGATGTCTCTAAAAGCGCATTCCACTAGAGGGAAGGCCGCTACAGTAGCTTTCTTGCATGACATTCCAATGTCGGAAATATGCAAGGCTGCAACCTGGAAATCAGTTCATACCTTTACGAGGCATTACTGGCTCGAATCGATTCCAGGGTCGATACTCAAGTAGGGCAAGCCTCCTTGAGGAATTTGTTTGGGTAGTCTATAGTCTGCTCAGACTTATTGATCAGATTACTGTCTTATCATTCCTTTGCCCGCAGGGATGAGGAGAGGCTCGCTACTCTATTCTAATGCTTATGACTATTGATGAGGATCCCCTGGAAGAGAAGGATTAGTTACTTACCTGTAATCCTAGTTCTCTTCCAGGGGTATCCTCATCAAAGTCATAAGCAACCCTCCCGCCTCCCCGGGCAAAGGATACTCTTTAATAAGGAGATATTGTTAACCTATTTGTTATTGGGTTTGTTTTTCAGTCTCCGAAAAGAACAACTGACCTAACTGTCACCCCTGGGGCATGATGGGATACAGGGGGTCATGAGTGCTTTAAAGGCACGGTGTCAGTTTATTGCTATTCAGCTACAGGTTAGCTTTTCAGTCTTTTTAGACTGTGTGTTTGCAATGCAGCCTGGGAGCTTCCTATGCTTCCAGTGAGTTATGAGAATTTCTACTGCTTTCTGAGCATTAAAACAATTTCTAAACAATCTTTGGTGTTGTTTCTCATGTTTCTAATGCTTATTATACATGTATGGTGGAAATTCTTCACAGCATATTTCAGCTCTAATGTGATTTGGCTGCTATTGCTTATATATATATATATATATATATATATATATATATATATATATATATATATATATATATATATATATATATATATATATGTGGGGCACATATAATATAGTGTTTCCGGGGTCCCGCGCATGGGCGGGAATATTCTAATGCTTACGACTATAGATGAGGATCCCCTGGAAGAGAACCTTAGGTAACACGTGTGGGCTGGCAGGACGGGGATATGGAAATAGGCGTCCTGCAAGTCCAACACTACCATCCAGTCTACAGGGGTCGAGGGCAGACAAGACCTGAGCCAACGTGAGCATCTTTAACTTCTACTTCCGGAGGAAGCAGTTGAGGGCCCTGAGGTCTAAGATAGGACACAGGCCTTTGTCCTTCCTGGGTACCAGAAAGTAGTGGAAGTAGCAAGCACAATCTACTTCTGGCACAGGGACCCTTTCGATAGCTCCCTTGGCCAAGAGAGCTGCAACTTCATGACGGAAAAGGCCAAGTGATCCTCAGACATGCGATGGAAGGATGGTGGCGTGGAGGTAGGGGTAGTCTCGAAGGGGAAGGAGAATCCCGTTGACTATTTGCAAGACCCAATTGTCCGACATGATGTTTTGAAACTGGAGGAGATGAAGGCAAATCCTGCCGCCCACTGGCCACTGGTGTTCCTGAAAGGTTGGACTAGGAGGGTTTGGAGGCTGCTGCAAGGGGGTTATGGGTGGACCTGCCCGCCTGCTAGCCCCCAGACCAGCGTCCCTGTGTCCCACATCCGTGGCGACGCACAGACTGGACAGCTTGCATGAACCGGTGGCTAGACTGGGTCGAACGTGGTGGGGCACCCCTTCCGTAGCCACAAAAGTGGCAAAAGACAGAATGCATGGGGTGAAAGGTTGCTACGAGGCCCAAGGATCTGGTTGTAGCCCTAGAATCCTTGAAGAGCTCGAGCGCCCAGTCTGCCTTGGCACCAAAAACGCGACGGCCATCAATGGCATGTCCAGTAAGTTAGATTGGACATCCCCAGAAAAATCAGTCATCATCAACCAGGCGTAGCACCTTAGGGCTATTGAAGTTGAAACTGTTCTGTCCAGTGAGTCGGCAGTATCCAGTCCACATCTAGTGGTGAATTTAGCTGCGTCTTGACCCTCTGCCACTGGGCGGGTGAAAACGGCATAGGCCTCCTAAGGTCACACTCGCAGCACTTGCACAACCGAATCCCACTCTGCATGGGTATAATGGCATGCGGTATTCAGAAACTGCAATGCTAAGCTGGCGGAAGGAAACATCTTCACAAGGTGATCCAACTTCTTGGATTCCCTATCTGGGGGAGCTTAGTAGGGAATGAGCTATTGGAGGACAAGGCTTGGACTACCAAGCTCTCTGGGTCAGGTGTTGGGAGAGGAAAAGCGGATCACCCGGGCTGGGCGGTGGCGTCAGGCAATCATCCTGTCCATAGAAGCTCCTGTGCTGGGCTTGAATTAAGTGCCCAGAAGGATGTCTGTGAGGGCCTCATTGAACGGCAGCAGGGGCTCCGAAGAGACAGCTGCTTCTGAGTGAAACACCTCAGTCACGAGCCTGGTCCTGACTGCCACCGTAGGAAGCTGACGCCCCAAGGCCTGACCGGCCCTACGCAACACCACAGCGTAGGAGGCTTCCTCCTCCGTAGCCACGGTAGGGGGAGAGAGCATGCCATGGTCTGGTGATGTATCCAGACCACTGACATCACCCAGTTCCTCTCTCCAGTCCGGCTCTTCAAGCTAGTCTGCCAGAGGGTCAACAGACCCCGCCCAGTCCTCCTCATCCTCAACTGGCTTCCACTAACGGCAATAAGGAACGCCAGGATAGAACAGTGGTACAAAAGTACCGGTCGACGCCATTCTGGCTCCGTGTCCAAGCTGTGGGAAAGGCCGGGGTCGACATTGGCTGGGGACACAACCGGCATCAAAGGGTGCAGGGCTGTCGTCGATGGAGTCAGTGACGAAGGAGGTGTCATAAGGTCGACCGGCACCGCCCGGCTGCAGGCCTGGATCGAAGGCCCCGGAGCCACCGGTATCAAAGGCCTGAAACTCCCAGCTGAGTCCATGGGGCCCAAACGCGCACCGGCGGAGTCAGGCTGCCCAAAGATGGAGTGGAGGGCTTCGTAAATGTACGAAGTTGGGCTGGGGTTACTCCAGCTCACTGGAAGGGAGTGAAGTTCGGAGCCGACCCAACAGGCTCTGCGGGCGGAGCCGAAAAACGACAACCTTTGGCATCCCGTGTTGCGTTGGCCAACAGATGGGGAGAAGGTGAAGAGAGAAGGTGCTTCTTGGCCTTCTTCTTGTGCTTCGACTAACCCTCAAAGACGAACACTTTGAGGAGGAGTATTAGTGGTGACTCCGCGACCAGTCCCTTGACCTCCCTCTCGACCGGGACCTCGAGCGGCACGGAGCTGACTGCCGGGCCTCCTGAAGCTTTCGGGACTGCTCCCGCAAATGCTTTGGGTTCCTGGCCTGACAGTCGAAGCACGAGTTCGGGTCGTAATCGCGCTCCAGACACCAGAAGCACACAAGCTGTTTGTCCGTAACCGACATCAACTTCCGACAGGAGTCACAAGGCTTGAAGCCGGTGCGACGATGAGACATTCCTATGTGCACCAGGAGTCAAACGACTCGAAAATAGGTCTACAAAAATTCGAAAAAGAGTAAGCGAAAAAGTGACTAAGGGTACCGCTCTCTCAGGGTCTGCACAGGCTGGTGCAGAAAAAGAAAGAACTATCAGCGCGCAGGGGCGACGTCATCTCGGCGATCCCGAAGACGAACGAGGAGTCGACTGACACCACCTACCGAGGCGCAGGGGTACTGCTACGGAGTAAAAAATATCCGGATCCAGTCCGATGCCTGGGGTAATTCTAAGGTAAGGAATCTATAACTAATAGCCTCTTTCAGATAATGCTATCCTAAAAGACAAACATACACTGCATACATATACGAGAGTGGTTCTTGAGGGTGCCTTCTGGGATTTAAGGTGCGTAGGGGGTGAATGACCAAGAAAACCCCAGCAGTTTGGTTTTACCTGCCCTGGTGAGTCTGGGTGCAGAGGTTCTGGTCACATTGGTAGCCTCGAGCGCTACACAGTAAAGTTAATGGCAAAAGTACCTGAAAAAGAGGCTGAAAAGGAGATTTGGGGCACAAGTCCAGCAGGGGTGCGGGGGGGCTTTTAAAAAGTCTCTGGAGCACAATGAGATAGATGCTTTACGGGAACAGGAGTGGGTTGACTGCCAAGCAGGTGCAGGGGTGTTTTTGGCAGGTCGTTGTAAGTAGAGGCTCTCACTTGGTTTTGACAACCTGGAGAAGGAGAGAAAACAGGACAGCAGGGTCACTCTATGTGAACGTCTTGTGGTTCTTGTAGTCCCGCAATGGCAGGTCGGTGATGGCATTGCTGGTTTCCGGAATAGATACACATTAAGCCTTGGTAGTGGCAAGGGCTCCGGTACCCAGGGTATTGGTGCAGAGGTGCTCCAGGAGGGGTCAGCGGCTCGAGACTTGGTGAGAGCAAAGGGGCTGAGCTCCTGCACTCTCCACAACCTCTTCTGGCGAGTTTCTCTCTGTGTGCCTGATGGCCAGCAATACAATGTACCGGGTCAATGCAGTTGGTGCCTGCAGAGGAAGGGGGGTGGTTCTTCCACCCCTTGGAAGATGCTGCTTGGTTGTTAAAGATAACATCCTTCAAGGGTTTGGGGAGGCTGTTAAGCTTATGGATGAGTCAGTCTGTGATTGTTGCGATGCAAGCAGCCAGGCAGGATTAGGCATTAATTTCGGTGCAGGACTTCAGTTCTCACGGCTTTGTCTCTTCTTTGTCCTTCCTTTGGTTCCCAGTAGGCGAATCGGAGGTCATGGTGTCAGGTGGACCCCTAAATACTGAATTTAGGGGCGTTTACGGTAGTAGCAAATGGGTGTAAGAAGCTGACTCTGTATATACTATACCAAAATGAGGTTGTGTGTGCGCAGAGTCCAGTGGAACCCCAAAGGTAGGCAGAGGTAAAGTTAGATAGCACCTTACTCTCTATTTGTGGTAGTGTGGTCGAGTAGTAAGGCTTTATCAGAGGACAGTGTTAAGCATTTGTTGTACACACTCAGTCAGCAAATGAATTCACACACTGAAAGACTGAACTCCAGACCAATTGTTTTTGTATAAAAATATTATTTTATTTATTTTATTTTCTAGAAAAAAGCAAGCCTGGCACAGGTAAGCAATAAATACTTTACAGTAGTACTGTAGTTTGTAAACAGTTTGAATTGTAATTGTATATACACTTTGTTTGGAATACAGTAATGGTACTGAGAATGCAATGCTTTAGAAATACAGTACTATACTTTGTATAGGCTTATGTTGAAAAGTTACAGGTAAGTTACTTTTGAGATTACTTTTCTTACACAGTGTAGTATACCTGGATACTACACTGGGACATTTCCTGTAAACAGGTAAGTAAAATCGTTGTTGTTAGTTAGTACAATTTTAAAGAATTTCTTTAGGTTTTCCAACTCCACACTGACAAACTTTTGATAGAAAAACAGAAAATCTTATCCTAGAGGGGAAAATAGTGTTATCGGTTTTAAGGTAAATACTTTGTTGTGGGAGTTGGTGTTCTGGGGTTAGACTCTGGGGTCCCCCAGGGTCAAGGATGCACTCTTGTTACACCCCCTGCGGCACTAGAGCAACAAGGTGCAGAGTGCTGAGTCCCAATGTTATCCAATAAGGCATAGGGGGCCTCCGGTTGGTGGCTGCTAACAAGCAGGCCACTCGGTTGTGGGAGCAAAGCTCCTGGACTTAAGCTCAGGGCAAATGGGGGTTTAGGCCACCACAAAAGTTGCATCCTCAGCGGCACTGGGGCGGCCAGGTGCAGAGTGCTGTTTTGGCATCAGAAGCCCCGTAGATTTCAAAGGGGAGTCTCCGGTATGCAAAAGAATGGCAGGCTCGGGGACGAAGGTCTTCTGGGTGCGATTACCACTTGGAGGGGTAAGTTGGGATCTTCGAGGTTGGTTAGTCACCATCGGTTGGGCCACCCAAGGCCCTGGGGCGTCGGGTGCAGGGGTGCCTTTTAGGGTCAGATGTTTTTACCAGCTCCTGGTCATTGTTGGGGGGGGGGGACATTCCGCTTTGAGACTGCAGGCGTCCGCTTGAGGCAGGTCAGGGGTCGCCAGATTTCGGGTCATGATCGTCAGGGAGACCTCCTCTTGGTGTTTTCCCACTCGAGCTTGGGCCGTGGACAGCGGAGGCAGAGTGGTGTGGATTCGCTGTTTCCAGCCGGGGCCAGAGGTTGTTGATGAACAAATCTGGTGTTCACAGGAGACAGTCTTTCTGGTTGAAGGCAGGCAGATCCTCCAGGGTTTTTGAGGTTGCTGGCTGCAGGAAACACCGGGATTTCGCAGGAGCAGGTTCGAGGTAGAGACAGGTCGGTAGGGCTGGGGCCAAGTCAGTGGGTGTCTTCCTCTTTTTAGCTTCGGTACAGCGGTTCGGTTCTTTGTCTTTTTTTGTTGTTGTTGGTTCTTGTCTGAGGAAGCAAGATTCAGGGGTGCCCCTAAATACTAGATTTAGGGGCGTTACAGGAAAGTAAAAGGTTGGGACCAATGGGTCCCTTCCCTGGGGTGTGCACACCCCCTATTATGCCAGCCTCAGGTCGGAGGGAGGGCATAAGCCTTTCCCTGGTTGTCTGGGTCCCCCCATCTGCAAGATGGCGGGGACAGAGTTGTACTTCACCTCGCCTCCCCCACCTGAGAGGTGGAGTTGGCAGAGGTGGGCACACCTCTCTTCCTAACTTGTTTTTTTCCACCGGTTCTCCCGCCCAAAGTGGGAGTCAAAACCAGTGGGGACGAGTTGCTGAAAGCAGCAAATGGCCTGGGGAAGCTCACAAAGGCGGCAAGCCTTTGAAGCTTCCCCTTTGCGGACCCTGCCCATCCTGGGGGAGGTTTAATGTGCTGAGAAGTTTGATAAACGTATTAATTTTCAGTGACAACATTATGGTGTGTGGAGTGTGTAATAATAAACTCCCAGCACCATATACTCTTAATGGCAGCACTGCACTTACAATGTCTAAGAATGGACTTAGACACTGTAGGGGTACATGGCTCATGCACCTGTACCCTCACCACTGGTATAGGGCACCCAGCTAAAAAGGTGACTGATCTATGCCAGGGCAGTGGGTTGTAGGCATGGCACACAGGGATGTGTGCCATTTCAACTCTTCACTTTGTTCTGCACCAAGACACGCAGCCTGCAAAGGCAGTGTGTGCGTGTAATGGTGCAGGGCCTCTAAGGGTGGCACTAAGTGCTGCAGCCCTTCGAGGTCTTCCCTGGTCACAGTGCCCTGGGTACCTGTGGTACCATTTACAGGGGCGACCAGTAGCCAGAGATGCCAATTGGGTACAGTTTTAGGGAAAGAACACAGGCCTTGGGAACGTGATTGTCAGAGACCCAGGGCACATCAAGTCAAAGTGCATCAGTAGTCTGGCAAAAAGTGGAGGTGGGGTTACTGCAACAGAAACCCAGCTTCTCACAATGGACAACCTACCTCTGCGGTGACTACATCCCCTATGTGACCACTTTCTGGGGAGAATTGGCATAAACCTAACACAGAGTTCCTAGTTTCACATATTTCAAAATGGTGAAACTCTTCCTTGGCTGTTCACTAAAGGAAGCCCACCTAAGGGGTATGTCTAGCCTAAAAGTGTGACAAGCCTCCTGCCTAATTTCCTGGCTGCTCTAGTGCCAAATGGGCCTAAGGGCAGGGGGTGGCGTTTCCCAGGTCTGGGGGGAAGCAGTTGTCATATATCTAAGGCAGCAGAGACTAACGCCTCTGGCCTTCAGCTACTAATTTACTAGCCTTCCTGAAGGAGGAGGTGTGAACACCTTTCTCCGGAGTACCCATTGTTTCTAACATCTGAGAGAACTGGCTTTCAACTACAGGGGGTCATAAAGTCATCTGCGGTGGCAGGCTGGATAATACCAGTTAGCCAGCATAACATAACATAACATGTGTATTTGTAAAGCGCACGTTCACCCTTGGGTATCTTGGCGCTGAATAACAGATGTTTATTGTTACCCAACTCAATGGTACTCATTTTATCGACCTCAGTTGGATGAAAGGCTGAGTGAACCCCCGGGATTTGAACCTGTGACCATGAGGTCGAACACAGGCCCCTGCAATGGACGCATTAGTCCACTGAGCCACCAGACCCGGGCACACTAAGGACTAGTATTTTTTCAGGGGGCACATCTAAAGTGCCCTATGGGTGCATATCATAAGAATACTAGTACTGGAATCAGTCCCAATTTATTAAGATGAGGTGTTTGATTCCAAACATCATTGGTTTGAGTGCAGCCATCATGTACCTGGATAACTCGTAATGACCAGTGCATGTCCTTAAGATGGCTGCCTGATCACTTGCAATATCTAGGAATGGAACTAGACATCACAGGGACCTATCTGCTCATGCAGATGGGCCCTCACATTTAATATAATGCACCCTGCATTAGAGCTCTATTGCCTGATGTAGGGGTGACTTACATATAGTATATGCAGTGTTCCTTGACATGGCACACAAGGACCAGGTCATGTTTTTTTAAATGGTTTGCACTCTTTCACACATTTTGCAATGGCAGGATGCATTGAGTTTTTGGATGAGTCCCTTTGGGTGGCATAATACATGCTTCAGCTGTGAGAAGTTGGCCTGATATTCAGTGTTCACTATTCTAGTGATCACTATGTATCAGTCCAAACAACCCTTATGGTGATTGGTTGTAAGTCAACCTTATAGACCAGCTATCCTAGTAGCATGGATACAAGCAGTCTTCGGGCTAAACTCTAGAGGGCGTGTTAAGCCAGCTGTTATACCATCACATATACCCCTTGAACACCAAGTGAAAGGACACCACACAAGTGTTATGAAAATAAACAGTGTATTTATTTAGATCACAACAGCCCTGTACTCTTTATGAGGACAGGGTACTAAGCACACAACAAAACTCTTACGAAAATACTTTAAGTTGCACAATTTACACAAGTGCCCGAGGGGCACGGAAAACCATATACTATGGAAGTGGATTGCGAAATTACTAGCAGGTAAGTACTGGACTGATAGGCTTTGGAATCACTAGGGCTACGTTACTGAACCTTCAGATTACTAGTAGGAGGCCTAGGGGACTCGGGTGCAGAGTGTGCACTCTCACGCGGGATGCGGGGCAAAGGCTATGGAGGCTAGTAAAAGCAAAGTTAGTGTTCTTGGGCGAACCAGATAAGGTAGGTTGAAAACGAAAGTGGTTCTGGACCCTTGGATAGTGAGGCTATGCTGGGGCACCGAAATGCCGAAGTTACCTAGCCCAGGGGCTGCGGCTCCATAGGCCTGAAAAGATGTCGGAAACCTTCGTTGAAGAACCAGGAGCCTGAAAGGAGTTGCTGGCAGGCGACCAGTGAAGATTGTTCGATGGATCCAAGCCTGGATCGAAGATGGAAGACACCTGTAAGCAGAGGGGACCAAGTCCTGAATCACTAGCCAGTGATCAGATGGGCACCAGGATGGCAACGGATGGAGTCACCTCGACCAGGTGAGTGGGCGACGCTGGGCTCTGCAGTCTCACGGACCAGGAGGCGTTGTCGGCGACCAGGATGGAGGTGCGAGCTGTCCCACGATGGTTGATGCTGTCGACGTCGCTGGACCCAGGATTGGGGCAACAAGTCTTGGCAAATTCAAGCCCACGCGGTGGACCTCAAATGGCGTCTGGAGTGGACCAGGAGGGTCCGGGGTGCTCCTCTTTTGGAAGGGAGCAAGGGCCAGTCTGGGGCAACCAGACTAGCAGTGGTGATGTCGTCGGGCGTCGTCGGGAAGGCCACAAGCCAGCGGGCTAGTAGCCAGACAACGCGGTGAGCAGCCAAAAAGCAGAAGGGCCCCACGCAGATCTCGTGGATGCTCGGGGGCTGGTCTTCGGTGCTGGAGCTGCTCAGGGTCGGGGCTTCTCGGACCCCAAAGCACTCACTAGAGGATCCCTCGGCGGTCGTGCTGGAAAGAAGTCGTGCAGTTCTGATGATGGCGGGTCCCTCGAGGTCTCGTCGTACCTACGGTTCTCAGCTTAGCTGTAGAGGTAGGTAGAGGTCAGAGGTGCCAGGGAAGCCGGGTCTCGTCGAGCTGGTCAGTCGGATTCCGGAGGAAGGACGTGCAGCAAACCGCAGAGTTCTTGATGGTGCCTGCGGGTGCAGGGTGACTACTCCTTAGCCACAAGGGAGAAATCTTAAGAAGAAGTCGAGAGTTCCTTTCGTAGAAAGTAGTTTCTTGATTCAAAGATGATCTAATTTGGAAGGGTCCCCGCTCCTGCCTTTATCCTAAAGAAAGGGGTGGGTACGCGACTAGGTCCTGCCCTAGGGGTGAGACCAGGAAGGGGGGTGGTTACACCCCTCTCCCATGCCGGACCTTCCCCAGGTCAGGGGCTGGTGTGCCCCTGGAACTGGCTTCTAGCCGGCAGATGCGTAGTGAGCACCGGGGTGCCACTTGCAGTCACCTTCCTGTAAAGCCCTGCCTACCCAGGATACACAAAACCCTGTCTGGGATGGTGCTAGCACCGCCCCCGACAGGAAACCCTTTGTCAAAGCTCCCCTCGCTGGAAGGACTCCCAGCTGCAGGGGGTCAGACTCGTGTCTGTGGTGGCAGCATCCATTTTGTGATGCTGAGGCTCGAGTTAACTTTAACCGGGGTTCACAGTTACATACATGTTGTGTCCCTCTAGAAGGGTGGAATGCTAACCCCGTCGCCAGAATTGGCGAGGGGTTAGTATTCCAATTCGTATGACACCTTACTCGACATGTTTTGATAAAGCGATACCAAAGATAGCATTTAACCGCGAGGATTAGAATGCACTTAAGAGTATATGGTATGCGTTATCATGGAACAGCTATTAGGACTTGGTTCCGCAAGCTGCAAACGGGCTCAGCTCATGCCAGAGCACCATCTCACACG
Source organism: Lissotriton vulgaris (assembly GCF_964263255.1). NCBI lineage: Eukaryota > Metazoa > Chordata > Amphibia > Caudata > Salamandridae > Lissotriton > Lissotriton vulgaris. The sequence continues at coordinate 1,272,334,996 of NC_141694.1, read as the reverse complement.
ATTCCCAGCACTCTGCCTTCAGGATTGTCAAGGCCTGCCATAGGAGTGACTGATAGGAATCTGTGTGTCCATTTTTAGGGTTAGATATAGGTATACTATATCTAAAGCAAAGGGTGATTACACCACCTTGCCCCAGCTGTCGTGCAGCCAGTTGTGTCAGATTTAGATGGCCATCCAGGGGTGGCATAATACATGCTTCAGCCCCTGGTAGGCCCTGGGTACACCTATGCCCTGAGTTACAGGGTCTGATAAGGTGGCCCAGTACCAATTGGATAATGCACCTAAGGTACACGTGTCAATTTAGTGAGAGAACAGCTAGGATGTGGGTCTGATTAGCAGTCCCACAGTCAGAGAAAGTCGTAAACCAGTGAAACAAAAGCAAAAAATCTGGGTAATCATAGGATTGCAGACCCTACTCTCCTACATCAGCTATAGGGACCGTCTTTAGTGCCCATGCCTTGGGTAACATATGTACGATTTAGGAGGGACTTCCAGCGGTGCTCAAGTCCTTGCCAATTGGTTTACAATTAGATATTTACCTGTTTTGTGGGAAAGAGTACTGGCTTTCTGGCTTGCAGGAACATAATGTACTTTCAGACGAGAAGCATCAGAACTAGAGTGAATAGTGGGGGTGACCATGTCAAAAAGGGGCACTTTCCTACACATACAAGCATGCATTTGGAAAACTACAATATGGATTTTTCATATACTCTGAAATTTGTGAAGCAAGACTAGCTAAACTCATTTTTTATCAGAATATTTAACAGTACTTGTACACAAAATGCTTTATAAATGTTACACAGTAAAACCATGCTACCAGACACAAAATAAAAAGCAAAAAGTTGATAAATTGGCTATCTCCCTGAAAAACAAAAACAAAATCTTACTGCTGTGAAGTGGGCGCCTCCATTTTTGATTCATCACCATGGTCGGTGTCATCGACAAAATCAAAAGTGTCCATCAATCTCTGGAAGAAAAAGAAAGCACAGGCAGCTCTTTAGAAATATGTTTTTCCTGTACTGAGATACACAGCCATTTCAACATCATTTCCAAAGAAGGATTCCTCTTTCAGACTAGAAAACATGTGCAAGATAGAAGTCACATTTTAAACCCTGAAGGTGAAAATAAATTCCTAGCATGGGCTAGCTTGTGCTTAATTGGAGATTAACAGCCATCACCAACGTTGAGTGATGTTTTATGCCTTGCTACAGATCAATATTACACTGCCTAATAGAACAGCGCAAGCTTCTATAAAATACCAAGCATTTACAATGCAATGGTCTCGGCATTGTTTAAATTAGAGCCATTGGCATTGCTCATGACATTATTTATGTTTTTGTTTTGAAAACATAAATAAATGACATTGTCATGCCGAGCCCTAGAAACTAAAGGAACTGTGGAAGAAGGAGATTACGCGAGTTGCCCAGGATCACACCGTTAAATTAAATGAGCAAGCTGTGATATGAACTGGCAGTACATTAACCACTCGACCATCTATCCTTTCAGAGTAGACTATTATATGCCCATATGTATAATGTAACCACTTTAGGGTAATAGCAATTTCGTAACTCACATTTTCATAGCAATATCGAACCTTCTCAGAGCTGTAGCACCATATTGAATGTACGCAGTGTATAGCGCTATAGTACGTTACGTTTTATAGCAGTGCAGCCAGGCTGCTTGCAGTCTAAGAACGTAATGCCATATGCACGGCACCTCGTGACCCTGGCGAGGCCCAGAGCCCGGTACTCACGGTTTTAGAATTGTCGAATGAGAATTTGCTGTTGCTCCTGACGGGGATGCAGAAGTTCATGGCGACGGGCATGCTGTCCCGCCGAGGTCTCTGCGCTCCCTCGGCCCTCCTGCTCCGATGGGTGCCGGGTTGAAATGCAGCTGGGGCTGGCCTGCCGCAGCTTGGCGGTTAATTTTAGCCGGAGTCCCAGGGTGGCGGATGCCAGGTTCTCTTACACTCTGCACTGGAGGGCTTCTGTGAGGCCCAGGGGGCACGCTCCTCTGCCCTAGTCTCCTCGCCTCCCCTCCTATTCCTTCCAGACGAGCTCCACTCACACCACCGAGAACAAACAAGAGCATGTTTGCTTTGAACTCTCCCCTAATTCAATTGGACACCCACCTCTGACCTAGGTTGGTTACAGGTAAACACAAGAGAGGACACGCCACAATCCTCAGCAGAGGTGGCACTTCTCTGGAACCAGGGCCGTTACTCACCGATAGTGCCCCAGGCCAAGAGACTGCCTCAAGCAGGTGCCCCCTGGAGATCGAGCCTGGTAGTGCTACGGATGGCACTGACCGCCCTATGTCGATACCCCTGGGACTAATGCCTCATGGCAGCACCCTTTGAATGAATGAATGAATGAATGAATGGGTTGTACAGCGCCTAGCTGCTTCAAGGTGCTCGCCAACGCTAGTGAAAAACAGTATCAAATAGGCAACGTAGTATATGTGCCCAAAAAGTTTTTTTTATTTTTTTCCAACACAGACAGGGGAGCACAAAGGCACAAAAACCGGAACAAAGACAGGGGAGCACAGAGGCACAAAAACCGGAACACAGACAGGGGAGCACAGAGTTCAGGACAGCAAGCACAACCACCGAGTTCGGGGTCAGGACAGCAAGCACAACCACCGAGTGTGGGTGGGGGTCAGGACAGCAAGCACAACCAACGAGGGGAGGGGGGTCAGGACAGCAAGCACAACCACCCAGGGGGGAGGGGTCAGGAGAGCAGCACAAAAACGGGATGACAGACAGGGGAGCACAGAGGCACAACCAGTAAGCACAGTGCCAAATCGCCAGGTGTGTGTAGGTATGAAAGTTACAAACACAATGAATCACTGAGAAAAACAAATGATTCTGTGCCACTTTTACAACGTGCACAAGCACTACTCAAGCCCAATGCTTTCTGCAAAAACAAGCCTTCCAAATAAACCAAACTGCTACGCTTACGTGACTGAGAGAGTGAATGTCAGCAGCCCTACTTGCCAAGAACAGATGCATACTGGTAAGTAGCATATTCCGTTCGAGGCATGTGGGCTGCTGAATTCATATCTGTGCATAGAATAAATAGCAGTTACCTCCTTAGCGGCGGTAGCCCGTGCTAGCAGCAGCAGTCTGAAAGAGAGTTCTGAGAACAGCCTGTCCTACAGCAGCTTGCTGTTTGGAGTGTACATCTACGCAGTAGTGTTTGGTAAATGTATGTATGGTGGTCCATGTGGCTGCTCTACATATATCCTCTAGAGGAATGTTACCCAGGAAAGCCATGGATGCCCCTAGCTTGCGTGTGGAATGCGCTCTTGGGGGAACTGTTAAAGTGCGTTTAGCCTTTTGATAACAGATTTGTATGCATTTAACAATCCATCTGGCTATACCTGATTTGGAAATAGGGTTGCCTTTGTGTTGTGGAGAGAAGGCAACAAACAGTTGTTTAGTGTTTCTAAAGTCTTTTGTCCTGTCGATGTAATACAGGAGAGCCCTTTTAACATCCAAGGTGTGCAGTGCTCTGTCTGCCACTGAATCTGGGTTTGGAAAGAAAACTGGCAGTTCTATGTTTTGAATAATGTGGAACTGCGAGATTACCTTTGGCATGAAATTGGGGTTGGTGCGCAGCACTACCCTATTAGCATGAATTTGTAGGTAGGGCTCTTGAATTGTCAGGGCTTGAAGCTCACTGACTCTTCGTAGCGATGTGATGGCTATCAGAAAAGCCACTTTCCATGTAAGAAACTGTATCTTACAAGAATGAAGAGGCTCAAAGCAGGACCCCATGAGCCTGGTGAGAACGATGTTTAGATTCCAGACGGGTGAAGGAGGGTGTCTGGGAGGGATGACTCTTAAGGCCCTCCAAGAAGGCTTTAATGGTAGGCACTCTGAAGAGGGAAAGATGCTGCCTGTTTTGAAGATAAGCGGCCATAGCAGCCAAATGTATCCTAATGGAACTATACGCTAGATTGCATTGCTACAGATGCAGCAAGTAACATATAATGTTTTGCGTGGACGCATCTAGCGGATTAATGTCATTGTTGGAACAGTATATGACAAAACGTTTCCATTTGGCTGCATAGCACGCCCTAGTTATAGGTCGCCTTGCCTCTTTGATGATGTTCATACACTCTGGGGGCAAGTTGAGGTAGCCAAACTATGACCTCAGGAGCCAAATCGCTAGGCTCAACTGTTGAGGATCTGGGTGCTGAATGTCTCCACGGCTCTGAGTGAGGAGGCTGGGAGTGAGGCGCAGCCGTTGGTGTGGCACCACTGAAAGTTCCAGGAACGTGGTGTACCAAGCTTGCCGTGCCCACGTTGGAGCAACCAGGATGAGCGTCATGGAGTGCTGCCTCAGTTTGCGCGCCACCAGCGGTATGAGCGGGGCTGGGGGAAAAGCGTACACAAATCTGCCTGACCAGTTCATCCAGATTGCATTGCCCTGAGACTGCGGGTGTGGGTGTGGGAACCTGGCGGCGAAGCTTTGGCATTTTGCGTTCTCTTTTGTGGCGAAGAGATCGATCTCTGGATGACCCCACTGCTGGAAGTATGGCTGGAGTACCGAGGGGTTGATCTCCCACTCGTGCATCTGATGACTGTGCCTGCTGAGCAAGTCCTCCATCTGTTGTCTATGCCCGGGAGATGTTCCGCCATGAGGAAGATGTTCCTCTGAATGGCCCACTTCCACATGCTCTGGGCTAAGTGAGATAGCTGCGGGGAGTGTGTGCCTCCCTGTTTCTGGATGTAATACATGGCAGTCATGTTGTCCGTCCGGATCAACACGACCTTGTTGCACAGGTGCAACTTGAACGCTTTCAGTGCCATGAAGATTGCCATCAGCTCTAACAGATTGATATGCATCTTCTGCTGTTGTGCCGTCCACAGTCCCTGCACCGTGTAATGGAGGACATGCGCTCCACAACCCTGGAGAGATGCGTCCGTCGTTAGCACGATCTGTGGGGCAGGCTCTTGGAACGGTTGTCCCCTGCAAAGGTTTTGTGGATTCCACCAATGCAGAGAGTTGTATGCACGACCGGTCACCAACACTAGGTCTTATAGATGCCCATGAGCCTGGTTTCACTGTTGTGCTAAGTATTCTTGAAGGAGACGCATGTGCAGCCTCGCGTGCGGGACTATGAATATGCAGGATGCCATCATACCGATGAGCTGCATGAACACCTGCGCTGGGAGCGATTGTTGAGGCCTGAACCTCTGAATGAGCAGCTGCATGTTGTTGACTCTGGCAGAATGCAGCTGCGCTGTTGCCGTCAGAGTGTTCAATGTTGCCCCTAGGTACTGTTGCACATGGGCGGGCTGCAGGTGCGACTTTGCGTAGTTGAGTGAGAACCCTAGACTGTGAAGGAGGTGAATCGTGTGTGACATGTGGCTGGCACACTGTTGGGCTGACTTCGCTTGAACAAGCCAGTCGTCCAGGTAAGGATAGACATGAATGTGTTGTCTTCGAAAGGTGCGCAGCCACAGTCGCTAAGCACTTGGTGAACACTCTGGGGGCAGTGGTGACCCCGAAAGGCAGGACCTTGAATTGGTAATGCTGATTGCTGATGGTGAACCGGAGATATTTCTTGTGACTTGGGTGAATGGGAATGTGGAAATATGCATCCTTGAGGTCCAGGGTCGCTAGGAAATCGCCCTGACTGAGCAACGGCAGGACCTGCTGTAAGGTTAACATATGAAAGTGTTCTGACAGTATGTATTGGTTGAGGGGTCTGAGGTCTAGAATGGGCCGCAGGGAACCGTCCTTTTTTGGGATTAAGAAGTACAGAGAGTACACTCCTGTACCTCGTTCTTCTGCAGGCACGAGCTCTATTGCCCCTTTTTGCAGCACGGAGAGTACTTCTTGCTGTAATAAGTGCATGTGCTCTGCGGACATAGGACGGTGCCTTGGGGGTAGGTTGGGGGGGTGGAGGTTAGTTCTAGACAATAGCCGTATTGGATAAGTTGTCTAAACCACCTATCCGTGGTAATGCCTTCCCAGAATGGCAGGAACTGCTGGAGTCTTCCCCCGACAGGTATCAGATGGTCGGGGGCAGTGACAAGGCGTCACTGTTTGTTGGGAGCGGAGGATCTGGCATTGTTATTGCCACGTCCCCTGCCCTTGGCGCTGTTCCCACGGTATCCACCCCTCGTATTCTTTGTGTAGGTGGATTGCGTGTTCCCTTTGGTGTACTGGGCTTGCTGTAAAGCCTGTCCTCTAGAGGCTCCCCTATTACCGGAGCGACAAAAGGAACTGCCCCGAAACTGCTGTGATTGCACAGCCCCCATGGATTTTGCTGTCTCAGTGTCCTTCTTTATTTTTTCGAGGGTTGTGTCTACCTCAGGACCAAAAAGGAAGTCTGGGTTAACCGGCTGTTTGAGCAAGGTTGTTTGAATCTCTGGCTTGAACCCAGAGATGCGGAGCCATGTGTGACGTCTTAACATTACACTAGTGTTAATGGCCCTAGCTGCCGTGTCTGCCGCATCCAGTGCGCATTTGATGGATGCATTAGAAATTAACTTCCCCTCCTGTATGATCATTTCTGCTCCCTCTTTGTAAACATCAGGCAGGTGTTGCAACAACTGTTCTAGTGTGTCGTAGTGAGCCCTATCGTATCTAGCCAACAGGGCCTGTGTATTTGAAATCCTCCAAATATTAGCAGCCTGTGCTGCCACTCGCTTCCCTGACGCCTCCAAGATCTTTTTTTTTGCCTCCAAGATCTTTGATTCTTTGTCCGGAGGAGGAGCGGCACCACTAGTTTGCGAGTTTGCCCTCTTGCGGGCATTGACCACTACGAGGGAGTCCAATGGGAGTTGGCCTTTGATGTAGGTGGGGTCCACTGGAGCAGGCCTATATTTTTTTCCAATCCGTGGGTTGATAACCCTTGCTTTTGTGGGTTCTTTGAAAATATCCGCGGCATGCTTGAGGACCCCTTTAAGCATAGGTAAAGTCTTTGTGGATCTTTCAGAGGTGGAGAAAGTGTCAAATAAGAAATCTTCTTCCACAGGTTCTGCGTGCATTTCCACGTCATGGTTGAGTGCTGTCCTCTCTAACAAAGCGTTAAACGCCGCCGTGTCTTCAGTTGGCGAGGTTTTGACGTTGTAGGACTGAGCGTCCGGTGCAGCTTGTGGATCTTCAGGATCTACAGTTTGATCTACAGCATCAGACCACTGTTGAGGTTCGTCCTGATCAGTGTCAGTGTGATAAGTGAAGGCCCCCTGACCATAATCATCACCCATGTCCTCTTCGCTTTGCGCTGGAGAATATGCCATCTGTTGTGGATAGTTCTAAACGTGTTCAAAGAGAACTGGTGAGGTGGCAGAGTCTTTCTTCCGTTTAAGCAGAATTTTATATCCCTCCAAGGGATGTTCAGGTGCGATCTTCTGTTTATGGATGGTAAGCCTGCCCGATTCAGAGTCGATGAAGAATTTCGACTGGTTGTCGTACGAGGGTTCATGGAACACAACCCTTTCAGGGGTGGGCTTCGAAGGCGCAGACAACGTCTTGGAAGGGTCGGTGCCTTTGTGTTGTTCGAGATGCTTGGCTCGAGCCGTTGGCGGAAGACCAAATTTAATCGGAGGGTGGCCGACCTGTTTAGAGCTTGCCGTAGTGGTCGATCCGAGCTGCTTCGGCGACTCAGTAGTACGCTTGCTTGAATGCGTCGACTCGATCTCCCGGTGCGTAGCATGCACGGCCTTAGGCGTCGACGTCACTTGCTGTTTCGGGTCGGCTTTGGTTTTCGACTCGAGTTGTTTGGTTAGCAACGGTTTGAGCTCTGAAATCTTCGGCTCGACAGCCTTCTTGGTCTGGAGGCCTTTGGCCTTGTCGCCATGTTTGTGCGTCGACGCCGACTGCGTCGAGGTGGCGTGTTTGACGGTCGAGCTCTGCTTTGACGCTCCAGTCTTCGAGGCGACGGCCCCTTTCGACGCCGAAGGGTCGTCGATAGTCTTTGATTTGACTGGCGTCGACGTCGAACCGACGACCATCTTAAGTAGTTTCGGTTTAGACTCTGTAGGTTTCGGTTTCGATTTTGAAAAATCGACCGATGGCTCTTTCTAAGTATTCTTAGCCTGGCTTGGACGCGGGGCTATAGAATGTAAAGGAAGATCTTGGCTAAGGCCTTTCGGCGATGCCTCGACCTGAGCCATAGGGAGCGTATTGTCAGTTGTAGGCCCCGCTACTGCGGTTGGGCCTGCCTCATCACTGGAGTCGTCATCGACGGCTGCGATGGCCCCTTCGTCGTCCCCTACCTCGACGATGTCTTCTTCGTGGACGTATTCCTCATCTTGCTCGTCGACCTCGAAGTTGGAGTCATGCTCAGACGCTGGTTCAGACTGCTCGTCAGGAGCTTCGTCTTCTTCGTCTTCTTCGGCGCCTTCTTCGTCACCGGCCTCGAAGATGTTGACCGGCTCGGGCGCCGACTGTTGCGCTGTCTAGCTGCGCGTCGAACTCGTAGCGTCTTCTTGGAGCGGAACTTCGAGCAAGCCATACAGCTGGCCTCGTCGTGCTGGGGGGATAAACATTTATTGCACACTGGGTGCAAGTCAATGTGGGGGTATTTCGAATTACAGACGGGGCATCGTTTGAATGGGCTCCGATCCATCGTCGTCGTAGTCTGGGCCTTTGGTGTCGAAAGCGAGAAACCGCTTCCGACGTCCAAGTACATCCGAACCCAATGGCGGAAAAAAACAATCTGAGGATGGAGAGGATGCCCATGCGCACTGTAGTCCAGGGGAGGAGCCACCTATCTCGTGATACTTCGAAGACTCTTCCAGGACAACAATGTGCAATCATCCGGACCCAACACTAGGCGGAGATCAATGCACAGATATGAATTCAGCAGCCCACATGCCTCGAACATAGGCATTTTGTAAAAATGCGTGACGCCGACTTTAGGCCGAATGGCAACACTCTGAACTGGTAATGTCTGCCCGCCACAGTGAACCTTAAGAATTGGCGGTGACTTTTGTGGATGAGTATGTGGAAATAGGCGTCCTGGAGGTCTAAGGACACCATGAAATCCCTGGAATTGAGTAGTTGCAACACCTCTTGAATGGATACCATACGGAACGATTGTTTTTTGAGGTATGTGTTCAGGTTCATTAGATCCAGTATAGGTCTCCATTTATTCTCCTTTTTTCGTATCACGAAGAACCGTGAGTAGAATCCTTCCCCCCTATGACCTCTGGGAACTCTTTCTACAGCTCCTTTTTGAAGCATTAGTGAGAGTTCCGCTTGAAGAAGATGAAGATTCTTGTGTGGCATGGGACATGGAGGGTTCGAAGGAGGAGTGTCCACAAACTCCAGAGTATGCCCGAACCGAACCAGTTGGAGGACCCAAATATCCGTAGATATTTTTTGCCAATTGCGGAGGAAGTTGGTAATTTTTCCTCCAACTACGTAACATGGAGAAGAAGCGGAGGCCTGTTGGAGAAAGAAGTCACTGTCTTCTGGGGGAATCTTTCTTTACTCCTCTCCCTCGAAAGGAGGACTTATTGTAAGAAGACTGGCCTTGTTGCTGCCTCTGTTGGTATTGAGGCTTGTATTGCTGGGACGAGCCATAGGAGGATTTGTACCCCTGGTATGTTTGCTGGCCTCTTCCTCTGGAGCCCCGAAAGTAAGTATTCTTGTACTGGAGTGTTCCCAGGGATCTTGCGGTTTCGGTATCTTTCTTGATACCCTGGAGCATCTCGTCGATATGCTTCCCAAAGAGAAGCTCGCCGTCGAACGGCATGTCCAGTACCTTGGCTTGGACTTCCGGCCGGAAAGATGTAGCTTTCAGCCAACCTTGGCGCCTAAGGACAGGAGCCCCAGCCAGCTGGCGAAATCCTGTTGAGGCGATATCCATCGCCACATCAATAATCTCCGAGGCGGACCGCTCTCCTTCAAGGAGGATTTTCTTGACCTCTTCTTTCTGGTCCTCTGGCAGTGTGCCTAGGTATGGGGCTACATCTGCCCACATCTGGCGATTGTAGCGTCCCAAGAGCTCAAGCGAGTTTGCCGCTCTGACGTTAATGGCCGACATCGACGAGAACCTCTTCCCGATGTTATCAAGTTTACGGCCTTCCTTGTTCGGAAGCGCAGTCAGTGCGGCGGCCGGGTTGTTGGATTTCCGCTGCGCAGCCTGTGTGATCACGGCGTCCGGTTTAGTATGTCCTGTAAGGCATGCCGGTGTCTTGTCCGGGGCCTTGTATTTCTTATCAAGCCTGGCTGGCACTGGAAGTAGAGATGAGGGGTTTTGCATTATCTTTACTCCCTGGTCCCAGATGTGGTCAATAATCGGGATTGACCGGACCGTCTTCTTGAATAGCTCCTTAAAGTCGTATAAGAAGCAGCCCTGAGGTTGTGTGGTCATTTCTATTTTGAACCTAGCTGCTGCTCGTTCAATAATATTGTGAAACCCCCCCGATGTCTTCTGGAGGGGAGTCCGCCTGTGCCTGGTCTGGGGAAGCTGGATGTGAGATGACGTATTCGTTCCACTCGTCATCCTGTATTTCTCCCTCTTCCTGTTGACCCTCCTCATCTTCTTCCACTGCTTTCTCTTCATCCGAAGATTGTTGCGGAGGCAGAGATACAGGATCTGGGGTAATCACCAGTGGAGGTGGTCTATGGCGAGGAGGAGGAGCTGATGACACGGTTTGAGGTGGCACCACTGGAGGTGGCGGAGTAGGTGGGAACCGCTGTTTGTAGACCGCTATAAGGAACTGGAGGTCCGTTACAATTGCAGCCGGAAGGCATACTATAGGCTGTGAAGGAGGAGGCGAATGATATTCCTCTTGATATGGGATTTCTCCCTGATCCATATCTTCATAGTCTGAACTCTCGTGTACCTTAACAAGTAGCTGAGATGGGCTTGTTGAAGTTGGGAACATGGTGCCATCATCATAGTCCTCATTCTCCAGTATATTGGCCGGCGGCAGTGACTGGACTCTGCTAGGAGGCGTCGCTTCTGGCATCAGCGTATGCGTTGGCATCCTGAAGTGTGTATAGGTATACTTCAGCTTGGGAGAGCCTTCCGTCGACGGGCCCGTAAAACATATTTAAACTTTACAGAAACACAGTCACTGGATGTTGTCATCAGTGATGTCAAATGAGATGTCATCAGTGATGTCATCAGTGATGTCATTTGAGAGGTCATCAGTGAAGTCACTGACCATGTCATGAATGATGTAATATTTGACATCAGCAGTGGATTGCGGGTGCGTGAAATATAGTTAGTACAACTAACTGTATAGGAGATATTTCAATGGTTTTTAAATGCTAATGCTTACCTATATAAGGCCTGAAACCTATGATTTTTTAAGTGAATATGTGAATATATATATATATATATATATATATATATATATATATATATATATATATATATATATATAGATATAGATATAGATATATGGAATATGCTAATTACCAGTATGCATCTGTTCTTGGCATGTAGGGCTGCTGACATTCATATCTTGTGCATAGATCGCCGCCTAGTGTTGGGTCCGGATGATTGCACTTGTTGTCTTGGAAGAGTCTTCGAAGTATCATGAGATAGGGGACTCCTCCCCTGGACTACAGTGCGCATGGATATCCTCTCCATCTTCAGATTGTTCTTCGCCATTGTGGTAGAGATGGAGATGGTGAAGTAAGAGATGGCCATGCCAGAGAGAATGCTGCAGCTGCTACAGGAACCGGGGAGGAGGGCGGGCGATATGAATGTCAGCAGCCCTACATGCCAAGAACAGATGCATACTGGTAAGTAGCATATTCCGTTCGAGGCATGTGGGCTGCTGAATTCATATCTTGTGCATAGACTGTATAGCAGTATCTCCTCTAGCGGTGGCTACCTGTGCCAGCTGCAGCAGTTTGAACTAAGAGTTTTGAGGACAGCCTGGCCTACAGCAGCTTGCTGTTTTGTTTATACAACCACACAGTAGTGTTTTGTGAAAGTGTGTATGGTGGTCCATGTGGCTGCCTTACAGATGTCGTCAAGAGGAATATTTCCTAGGAAAGCCATGGATGCCCCCATTTTCCTAGTGGAGTGTGCTTTTGGGGGTCGGTTAAAGTGCGTTTTGCAATTTGATAGCATATCTGAATGCATTTAACTATCCATCTGGCTATTCCCGATTTTGAAATTGGATTCCCCTTGTGTTGTGGTGCAAAGGCAACAAACAGTTGCATTGTTTTCCGAAAGGATTTCGTTCTGTCCACCTCGTAAAGTAGAGCTCTTTATACGTCTAGTGAGTGCAGGGCTCTCTCAGCTACTGACTGTGGATTTTGAAAGAACACTGGCAGTTTTATTGATTGGTTGATATGGAAATTGGATACAACCTTAGGCATGAATTTAGGGTTTGTTCTATGGACCACCCTGTGGCATGTACCTGCATGAAAGGTTCTTGAATTGTAAGCGCTTGTAATTCACTCACTCTTCTGAGTGAGGTGATGGCCACTAAGAATGCAACTTTCCATGTTAGGAATTGTAGTTCGCATGAATGTAAAGGTTCGAAAGGAGGGCCCATAAGTCTGGTAAGCACTATATTGAGATTCCAGACTGGGGAAGGGGTGTGCCTAGGAGGAATCACCCTTTTTAAACCCTCCATGAAAGCTTTGATTGCTTGTATTCTAAACAGTGAAAGGTGTTGTCTGTTTTGGAGGTATGCTGCTATGGCAGCGAGGTGTAGGCCTATTGAAGAGTATGCTAAGTTGCATCTTTGTAGGTGCAGCAGGTAACATATAATATTTTGTATTGATGCATCTAATGGATTGATTTGGTTATTGGTGCAGTAAATAACAAATCTTTTCCATTTAGCTGCATAGCACGCTTGTGTGGTCGGTCTTCTTGCCTCCTTAATGATACTCATGCAATCTAGGGGCAATTAAGATATCCAAACTCTAAGACCTCAGGAGCCAGATCGCTAGGTTCATTTGGTTGGGATCTGGGTGTCTGATTTCTCCATGGTTCTGAGTTAGAAGATGAGGTGCAAGGTGCAGTCTTTGATGGGGAACTACTGAGAGTTCTAGGAACGTTGTGTACCATGGTTGTCTCGCCCATGTGGGAGCAACTAGGATTAGTGTGAGGGAGTGTTGCGCAGTTTGCGTCCCACCAGCGGGATCAGTGGTGCTGGGGGGAAAGCGTAGGCATATAGATAGATATATATAGATATGTATATATAGATATATATATTACCTACTGGTGGTCGCCAGTAGGTAGTTATAGATAGGATTGTTTTCTATAGGAAATCCGCAATAATCGATTGAGGGATCTGCCTGTAATTTTCCTGAAATTTGCCTCGCTGCGCTCCGCTCCTTCCCTGAAAGTTTGGGGGGGGGATTCGTCAAGCGGGGGCCGAGATAAAAGGGGGGTCCCAAAACGTGTTTTCCCCATGTTAATTTCCATAGGGCGGTTGGACTCACTTTTAGCCCGAACGGCTGAATGGATTTCCACCAAACTTGGCAAAATTGTAGGGACTGGTAGCCCGATGTGCCTTTGCTATGTCTCAAGATATGTGCTCCAATGGATTTTAAGTAATTTAGGTTCAAATAAATATATATATCTATAAGCGCGCTCCAGCGCGCTACGCGAGTTCGCGAGCGGAAAGCAGATTGGCTCTCGGGTGTCTGTCAACATTCCAAACAGTCCGGAGCGGCCGCCATCTTGTGTCTCGGTAGGATCGAGACACAAGAGGTGGCAAAAACAAAGGGGGAAATTACCAAAAGGGGGCAGGGTAGACCCCCCCCCTTGACCCCTAGGTTTAATTTGGGGGCCATAAAAGGGCCCGTGGGGCAAAAAAATATATATTTGTTTTTCGATTTGCGCGGGGGGAGCACCACGGAGCGTACCGGGGAGCGTACCATGGGGAAAAAAGAAGGACAGATTTTTTTGAAAATGTAGCATTTTTTTAAAAATTGGAGGTAGTTCTAAAAAGAACTTTTTTTTATTCTTTTTGTTTTAATTTTTTTTATTGTTTTTTGGAACATTTTTTACTTTTTTGGCTTTTATGAACAATTTTATATTTTATTTGTAATTTTTATGGGGACAAACAAAAAACAGGAAATTTTATACGGCTCAACAGAAGTGAAAAAAAAAACCAGGAAACAATTAAGGTTTCTTTTTACAGTTGTGGTTGTCTCCAGCACGGTTGATGAGTTTGATACTTTGCTCTCCATAGCAAATTGTAGTCCCGCAAAATTTACTAACTATTTTAAAATCTCCAAACTGGGGTTGAATACTTGGGACCATCTCCCTTGTCTCTGGACCCGATGGAGTGGGTTGTTTTCTTTGGGAGGTGATGGGAGAAGATTGGGGAGGGTTTCTGGTCAGTTCTCGGACCTCTGCCGCACTATAGTTGTTAGGGTGCTTGCGTTGCATATGACGAAGCATTGTATGGTTCCCAAAAGAATACTTGTTTGCAGGGTTCCCCCTGGAAAGTACAGTGCCACAGATCAGACATGTCACTTTAGGAGCATTAACTTTCTTTAGTCCCCTTGGGATTTTAAAAAACTCCCACACAAAGTGATCCTTCGGTTATAGGGGGTATTATCTACAGGCAGGAACTGCCTATTCTCCTCCTCTTCCTCCTCCTCAGCCTCTTCTTCTTCACCACCACTGTGGTGTTGTGGTGGTGGTGGTGGTGGTGGTGGTGGTGGTGGTGGTGGTGATGGTGGTTGAGATGCTCCTGCTGCTGCTGCTACTGTAGCCATTTCTCACTAACAAACAGATCTGCAAACAGGTCTTCCTCAGTCGAAGTACAAAGTGAGAATGAGGAAAACAGGTGGGGGCTTTCATCATTTGGGAAAAAAAACTTTTCAGAACCAATGAAAAGTGTTATTTTCAGGTCACATGACCCGACGCGCTTACGCTACGCGCCCCGGGGCGCATAGTGTAAGCGCGATCGTATCTGCTCGGGCCCTTCCGGGTGCGCTTACGCCGTGCGTCATTTGACGCATCACGCGGCTACGCGATACGTCACGATGAGGTCATGAGTGATGTCACTGACCATGTCATGAGTGATGTAATATGTGACTTCATCAGCAGTGCATTGCAGGCGCACAAGTTATAGTGAGTCCAACTAACTAAAACGTGGGTATTTCAATGGTTTTATGTCAGTAAAATTTCCAGCTAACTATAACTGGTGTCAAACCTATGGTTTTTTCAGTGAATAGAGATATAGATATATATATATATATATATATATATATATATATAGAGATATATATATATATATATGCAGACACTTCTGTTCTCTCCTCGAGGGCAAAATCAGAACAACGAACCACCAACAGCATGAAATGTAGGCAGGAGAGATTTATTATCCCTTAGTGCTCAGCATGACGCGTTTCGGGTAACCAGTACCCTTGATCACATGACAGGTCAGCAGTGCGACAGCAGGTATTTATATATAAATAGATATATATATATATATATATATAGAGAGAGAGTGAGATATATATATAGATATATATATATATATATTAACAACCAAAGCCTCCTGCGCCTTCGACGCTTTCCCCAGCATGCGCAGGAACACCAAGCACGGACCAAATTTTCACGGTCGAAATATTTATTCGCCAGTTGGTTCATAGCGAATATGCTACTTACCAGTATGCATCTGTTCTTGGCATGTAGGGCTGCTGACATTCATATCTGTGCATAGATCGCCGCCTAGTGTTGGGTCCGGATGATTGCACATTGTTGTCCTGGAAGAGTCTTCGAAGTATCACGAGATAGGTGGCTCCTCCCCTGGACTACAGTGCGCATGGGCATCGACTCCATCCTCAGATTGTTTTTAGCCATTGTGGCCAAGATGGAGTGAAACTCAGTGAATGATGACCATGCTAAGAGTTGAATATGCTACTTACCAGTATGCATCTGTTCTTGGCATGTAGGGCTGCTAACATTCATATCTTAGCATTAGATCGCCACCTAGTGTTGGGTCCGGATGATCGCACATTGTTGTCCTGGAAGAGTCTTCGAAGTATCCTGAGATGGGTGGCTCCTCCCCTGGACTACAGTGCGCATGGGCATCGGCTCCATCCCCAGATTGTTTTTCGCCATTGTGGCAGAGGATGGAGTGAAAAGTGTAAAGGATGTCCATGCTAATGATTGAATACAATAGTATATCTGCAGCTGCGACAGGCACCGGGGAGGAGGGTGGGCGATATGAATGTTAGCAGCCCTACATGCCAAGAACAGATGCATACTGGTAAGTAGCATATTCAGTTCGAGGCATGTGGGCTGCTAAATTCATATCTTAGCATAGAATACATAGCAGTCCCTCCATCAGCGGCGGTTGCCCGTGCCAGCTGCAGAAACCTGAAAAAGTGTCTTGAGAACAGCCTGCCCTACAGCCGCTTGCTGTTTGGAATGTACATCAACACAGTAGTGTTTTGTAAAGGTATGTGGTGTAATCCACGTGGCTGCTCTGCAAATGTCCTCTAGAGGAATGTTTCCTAGGAAAGCCATGGATGCCCCCAACTTGCGTGTGGAGTGTGCTTTTGGGGGTATTGTTAAAGTGCGCTTGGCTTTATGATAACAGATTTGAATGCACTTAACAATCCATCTGGCTATTCCAGCTTTGGAAATTGGGTTGCCTTTGTGTTGTGGTGAGAAGGCAACAAAGAGTTGTTTCGTCTTCCTAAAGTGTTGTGTCCTGTCTATGTAGTACATCAATGCCCTCTGTACGTCTAACGTATGGAGCATTCTTTCTGCCACCGTTTGTGGGTTCTGGAAGAATGCCGGCAAATCGATAGTTTGGTTGAGATGAAAATGTGACACCACCTTTGGAAGGAATTTGGGGTTAGTACGTAGCACTACCCTATTTGGATGAATCTGAATGAAAGGCTCTTGTATTGTGAGCGCTTGCAGCTCACTAACACGCCTTAGTGACGTAATAGCAATTAGGAAAGCAACTTTCCACGTTAGGAACTGCAGTTCACACGAGTGCATTGGCTCAAATGGTGGTCCCATCAGTCTGGTGAGGACCACATTGAGGTTCCACACCGGAGCTGGCGGTGTTCTTGGGGGAATGACTCGTTTCAGACCTTCAAGAAACGCTTTAATGGCAGGCACCCTGAAGACCGAGAGGTGCTGCCTATTTTGAAGGTAAGCTGCGATGGCGGATAGATGTATCCGAATAGAAGTGAACGCTAGCTTGCACTTATAAAGGTGTAACAGATAGCAAATGATGTTAGGGATAGATGCATCTAGCGGGTTTATGTCATTGTCTGCACAGTAAATGACAAAACGTTTCCATTTTGCGGCATAGCATGCCCTGGTTGACGGCTTCCTCGCCTCCTTGATGATGTTCATGCATTCAGGAGGTAGGTTGAGGTATCCAAACTCTAAGACTTCAGGAGCCAGATCGCTAGGTTGAGCTGTTGCGGATCTGGATGCTGAATTTCTCCATGGTTCTGCGTCAGAAGTCTGGGCGTGAGGCGCAGTCTTTGATGCGGCACCACTGAGAGTTCGAGGAACGTGGTGTACCAGGCTTGGCGCGCCCACGTTGGAGCAACTAGGATGAGTGTCATCGAGTGTTGCCTTAGTTTTCTCGCCACCAGTGGTATCAGAGGTGTCGGGGGAAAAGCGTAAGCAAATTTGCCTGACCAGTTCATCCATATCGCATTGCCCTGCGATTGGGGGTGTGGGAACCTGGCGGCGAAGCTTTGGCATTTTGCGTTCTCCCTTGTGGCGAACAGGTCTATGTCTGGACGACCCCACCTTTGGAAGTACGGCTGGAGTACCGATGGATGTATCTCCCACTCGTGCATTTGATGACTGTATCTGCTGAGCAGATCCGCCATCTGATTGTCCTTCCCTGGGAGGTGTTCTGCCATGAGGAAGATGTTCCTCTGAATGGCCCACTTCCACATGCTCTGAGCCAGGTGAGACAGCTGTGGTGAGTGGGTGCCTCCCTGCTTTTGGATGTAGTACATCGCGGTCATGTTGTCCGTCCGGACTAACACCACCTTGTTGCACAGATGTACAATGAAGGACTTGAGTGCCATGAAGATCGCCATCAGTTCTAGATAGTTGATGTGCATCTTCTGCTGCTGCGTCGTCCATAGTCCCTGCACCGTGTAAGTGAGCAGATGAGCTCCCCATCCCTGGAGAGATGCGTCCGTTGTCAGGATAACCTGTGGCACTGGCTCCTGGAACAGTCGGCCCTTGCAAAGGTTGTGTGGAGTCCACCAATGCAGAGAGTTGTATGCCCGACTGGTAACCAACACTAGGTCTGTTAATTGTCCCTGAGCCTGTGTCCACTGATTTGCTAAGCACTCCTGGAGCGGGCGCATATGCAACCGTGCGTGAGGGACTATGAAGATGCAGGAGGCCATCATGCCTATCAACTGCATGAACACCCTTGCTGGAAGTGAGTGTCCCGGTCTGAACTTTTGGATTAAAGACTGTATGCCGTCTATCCTGACCTGGTTTGGTTGCGCCTTGGCCGTCAGGGTATTGATTGTTGCACCCAGAAACTGCCGGACATGTGCCGGCTGAAGGTGTGATTTTGGGTAATTCAACGAGAAACCCAGGTCGTGAAGGAGGTGAATGGTAGTCGACATGTCCGCGGCGCACTGCTGTTCCGACCTGGCTTGAACGAGCCAGTCGTCGAGGTAGGGGTAGACATGGATGTTCTGCCTCCTGAGGTGCGCTGCTACTGTCGCCAGACACTTGGTAAACACCCTTGGGGCAGTTGTGACTCCGAAGGGTAGGACTTTGAACTGATAATGCGTGCCCTGGATAGTGAACCTGAGGTACTTTCTGTGGGACGGATGTAGCGGAATGTGGAAATAAGCATCCTTGAGATCTAAGGTTGCTAAGAAGTCTCCTTTGTTTAACATAGGAAGAATCTGTTGCAGTGTAAGCATGTGGAAATGCTCTGACAGTATGTACAGATTGAGGGGACGGAGATCCAGAATTGGTCTGAGAGATCCGTCCTTCTTTGGAATGAGGAAGTACAGGGAATAAACCCCTGTGCCTTCCTCCCCCACTGGCACGAGTTCGATTGCCCCTTTTTGCAGCATCACCAACACTTCCTGCTGCAATAAGTGCAAGTGCTCTGCGGACATAGGTCTTTGCCTTGGTGGAATGTTGGGTGGAGTGGATTTTAACTCTAGACAATAACCGTACTGGATAAGCTGTCGCACCCACCTGTCTGTGGTGATGTTGATCCAGACGGGCAGGAACTGCTGTATTCTCCCCCCGACAGGTGTTAAGTGGTCGGGGGGCAGGGACAGAGAGTCACTGGCTGCTTGTGGCAGAGGAGCGTGAATTGTTGCCTCCTTTGCCGCGTCCTTTGTTGCTGTTTCCCCTGTAGCCCCTCTTGTTTTGTTTGGGGTACGAGGATTGTGCTCCACCTCTAGGGAACTGTGACTGTTGACCCAACTGTCCTCTGGTGACTCCACGGGCACCTGAGCGACGAAAATTATTGCCACGAAACTGCTGTGATTGTAGGGCCCCCATAGATTTAGCAGTTTCAGTGTCTTTTTTAATTTTTTCCAGGGTGGTGTCAACATCTGGACCAAACAGTCTATCCGGATTGACTGGCTGATTAAGTATGGTTGTTTGAATGTCAGGTTTGAACCCCGATATGCGGAGCCAAGCCTGTCTTCTGAGCATGACACTGGTGTTAATGGCCCTAGCGGCCGTGTCCGCGGCATCAAGTGCACACTTTATGGCCGCGTTGGAGATCAGTTGTCCTTCTTGTATAATCATTTTGGTGCCCTCTTGAAAGTGCGGAGGCAGGTGTTCCACAATCTGCTCTAGTGTGTCGTAATGTGATCTATCATAACGTGCCAGTAGTGCCTGTGTATTTGCAATACGCCAGAAATTGGCGGCCTGCGCAGCCACTCTTTTGCCGCCTGCCTCTAGCACTTTGGACTCCTTATCCGGGGGAGGAGCTTCACCCGTTGTTTGGGAGTTGGCCCTTTTGCGTGCGTTTGCTACCACCAGGGAGTCAAGCGGCAACTGTCCTCGAATGTATGCAGGGTCTGCAGGCGCTGGTCTGTACTTTTTTTCAATACGTGGGTTGACCACCCTCGCCCTGGTAGGCTCTTTAAAGATGTCCGCAGCATGCTTGAGGACCCCTTTGAGCATAGGCAGTGTCTTTACAGTTCTTTCCGAAACTGAAAAGGTGTCGAATAGAAAGTCTTCCTCAACTGGGTCAGCATGCATGTCCACATCATGATTAGCAGCTGCCCTCTCAATGAGTGCATGAAAACCTGCAGAATCTTCTGTAGGGGATGCACGTGTACTGAAAGTCTGTGGGTCTTGTCCCACATCTTGGGTGCCTTGGTCCCCAATGGCATCATATGAATCTGGCTGTGCATCAGGTTCATTGACTGGGAACGTGTATTGTTCGTCATCACCATAGCCCTCACTTTCAGAATGGTCTGGAGACGGTGTTGGGCTCCTTCCCAGAGGAGGCTGAATAGGTTCCATGAGGCCTGAGGCGTCCTGTGGAAACCTTTTCTTCTTTAGGGGGATGACATAGGATTCCACTGGCTGCGAAGTGATTTTCCTTTTGTAAAGGGTTAACTTCCCTGTGTCCGCGTCTATGAAACACTCCGAATCCTCTTCTGGGTCGAGCACCTGACCCGAAGATGCCCCTGCCGTCGAAGATTCCGACTTCTTTGGCGTCGATTTCGATGAAAAGGCCTTCGGCACCACTTTTGGCGGTAGAAGGAAGAGGAGTTTACTAGCGGGCTTGACCGGGACGTCTGCCACCTTCTGCGTCGATGGCGTTGGCGTCGACGAAGAAAAAGCCTTCTCCCTAATTCTTTGTAGTGAAGAAGCAACGAGAGATGCGTCGGTGACCGATGTCTTTGGCACCGACGAGGTGGCCTTGCCTTCGGATGCGACGTTCCGTTGGTCTTTTGGAGGGATGGACGGCGCCGACCCCGAGTCCTTGGAGCGATGCGCAGATGTCCCCGTCGGAGCCGGGGCTGTGTCGCTTGCTTTGGCTGGCTTTGCCGGCGCCGGCGCGCTTGTCTTGTGCGTGCCACCCTTTTTAGAGGATCTCTCCTCTGGCGCCGATTTTGACCCTGTGGAATCGCCGTGTTTCTTCGACTTCTGCGGACCTGAGGTCGACGGAGTCGATGAGGCTGCCGGTTTATTTGTTTTTGCTGTTACGACCGCCATCTTAGGGACGATTGAGTCCTTAACTTTCGGTTTCGGTTTCGGGTCGGCCATTTTAGGTGCTGTCGAGACCGTTGCTTTCAGTTTCGGTTTCGAAACCCTCGGCGCAGCAAGTATGTCCGTGGCCGGGCCAGCAGGCGGGGCCGTGGCTTGCGCTACAGGGTGTTGGGTAAGGCCGACAGGCGATCCCGCGACCCTCTCCTGATGTCCGTCAACTTCGGGGCATAGCTCGTCCCCTGAGCTATCTTCCGCGGCCCCATAAACCATATCGTCGTCTCCTACCTCGTCGACGTATTCAAGGCCTTGACCCACGACTCCGTCGTCGTCATATTCCGGATCAGCCTCGACCTCCGTCTCAGGCGGGGAGATTTGAAGATGATGGCTCTGGTCCTCCTCTTCTTGGTCGTCGAATATGTTTTCTGGATCCGGGGCCGCCTGTTTGGCCACAAGGCGCACCGCGCGCCGAATCGTGAGAGTCTTCTTCGACCTGAAACTCGCACAGGCCCTGCAACTTCCTTCGTCATGGTCTGGCGAAAGGCATTTATTACAGACCGGGTGCACGTCTATATGTGGGTATTTGGACCCACAGAGCGGACAAAGCTTAAACGGGCTCCGCTCCATGTTGGGAACTTGGTGTCGAGTCGCGATGAGAAGGCCTCGATGTCCGAAGAGTAGTAAAAACTCCGCTGATTCCGGCTCCGAGAGACGGAAGAACTCGAGACCGTACGCAAACAATACCGACGTAAAGAACCCAAAGCCTTTTGGCCGTTAAGATTGATGTTTATTCGGTTCCGACGGAGAGACGTCGAGACCGCATCCGAACCCAATGGCGGAAAAAAACAATCTGGGGATGGAGCCGATGCCCATGCGCACTGTAGTCCAGGGGAGGAGCCACCCATCTCAGGATACTTCGAAGACTCTTCCAGGACAACAATGTGCGATCATCCGGACCCAACACTAGGTGGCGATCTAATGCTAAGATATGAATTTAGCTGCCCACATGCCTCGAACATATGTGAATTCTGCAGCTGCTACAGGCGCCGGGGAGGAGGGCGGGCGATATGAATGTCAGCAGCCCTACATGCCAAGAACAGATGCATACTGGTAAGTAGCATATTCGGTTCGAGGCATGTGGGCTGCTGCATTCATATCTGTGCATAGAATACATAGCAGTCCCCCCATTAGCGGCGGCCGCCCGTGCCAGCTTCAGCAGTTTGGAAAAGTGTTTTGAGAAAAGCCTGCCCTACAGCTGCTTGCTGTTTGGAGTGCACATCAACACAGTAATGCTTTGTAAATGTGTGTGTGGTAGACCATGTGGCTGCTCTACATATGTCTTCCAAAGGAATGTTTCCAAGGAAGCCATAGAGGCCCCCAACTTTCTGGTGGAGTGGGCTCTTGGTGGAATGGTAAGGGTACGTTTCGCTTTCAGATAGCAGATCTGGATACATTTAACGATCCACCTAGCAATACCAGCCTTGGAAATAGAGTTACCTTTGTGGTGTGGTGCAAAGGCGACAAAGAGTTGTTTAGTTTGCCTAAAATCCTTGGTCCTATCGATGTAATACATCAGGGCCCTTTTGACGTCAAGGGTGTGGAGCATCCGCTCCGCCAATGACTCGGGATTTTGAAAGAAAACAGGTAATTCAATAGTCTGGTTGATATGGAATTGAGACACAACCTTGGGAAGAAATTTAGGGTTAGTGCGAAGCACTACCCTGTTGGAATGAATTTGAATAAAAGGCTCTTGGATAGTTAGGGCTTGTAATTCACCAACCCTCCGTAGCGATGTAATTGCTATGAGGAAAGCCACTTTCCACGTCAAGAACTGAATCTCGCAGGAATGCAGTGGTTCAAAGGGAGGACCCATCAGCCTGGTGAGGACCACATTGAGGTTCCACTCCGGAGCTGGTGGAGTCCGCGGAGGAATGACTCGTTTGAGTCCTTCCAGAAAAGCCTTAATGGCAGGTACCCTGAAGAGGGAGAGGTGCTGCCTATTCTGGAGATAAGCGGCCATTGCAGATAGATGAATGCGAATGGAAGCATAGGCCAGATTACATTTGTACAGATGGAAAAGGTAACAGATGATATTCTGAATAGAAGCATCTAGCGGGTTAATATTGTGGTCTGCACAATAAATGACAAACCGCTTCCATTTTGCCGCATAGCATGCTCTGGTGGTGGGCTTCCTTGCCTCCCGAATGATGTCCATACAGTCAGAAGGCAAGTGCAGGTAGCCAAACTCTAGGACTTCAGGAGCCAGATCGCCAGGTTGAGCTGTTGCGGATCTGGATGCTGAATGTCGCCATGGCTCTGCGTCAGAAGGCTGGGTGTGAGACGTAGCCTCTGATGCTGTACCACAGACAGGTCTAGAAACGTGGTGTACCATGCTTGGCGAGCCCAAGTTGGAGCAACCACGATGAGAGTCATCGAGTGCTGCCTGAGCTTGCGTGCCACCAGCGGTATCAGAGGTGCTGGGGGAAAAGCGTACGCAAATTTGCCTGACCAGTTCATCCATATCGCATTGCCCTGCGACTGTGGGTGTGGGAACCTGGCGGCGAAGCTTTGGCATTTTGCGTTCTCCCTTGTGGCGAAGAGGTCGATCTCTGGATGACCCCACCTTTGGAAGTACGGTTGGAGAACTGATGGATGTATCTCCAATTCGTGCATTTGGTGGCTGTGCCTGCTGAGCAGGTCCGCCATCTGATTGTCCTTGCCCGGGAGGTGCTCTGCCATGAGGAAGATGTTCCTCTGAATGGCCCACTTCCACATGCTCTGAGCCAGATGAGACAGCTGCGGAGAGTGTGTTCCTCCCTGCTTTTGAATGTAGTACATTGCCGTCATGTTGTCCGTCCGGATCAACACGACCTTGTTGCACAGATGTACTTTGAAGGCTTTTAGTGCCATGAAGATCGCCATCAGTTCCAGAACATTGATGTGCATCTTCCTCTGCTGTTGCGTCCATAGTTCCTGCACAGTGTAATGGAGTACATGTGTGAGAAGTTGGCCTGATATATAATGTTCACTATTCTAGTGAGCACTTTGTATCAGTCCAAACAACCCTTATTGATGATTGGTTGTAAGTCAACCTTATAGACCAGCTATCCTATAATGCATTATAATGCACTTAAGAGTATATGGTATGCGTTATCATGGAACAGCTATTAGGACTTGGTTCCGCAAGCTGAAAACGGGCTCAGCTCATGCCAGAGCACCATCTCACACGATTCCAAGCACTCTGCCTTCAGGATTGTCAAGGCCTGCCATAGGAGTGACTGATAGGAATTTGTGTGTCCACTTTAGGGTTAGATATAGGTATACTATATCTAAAGCAAAGGGTGATTACACCACCTTGCCCCAGCTGTCGTGCAGCCAGTTGTGTCAGATTTAGATGGCCAGCCAGGGGTGGCATAATACATGCTACAGCTCCTGGTAGGCCCTGGGTCCACCTATGCACTGAGTTACAGGGTCTGATAAGGTGGCCCAGTACCAATTGGTAAATGCACCTAAGGTACAGAGAATCCATTTTACAGAGAGAGCAGTAGGCCTGGGGTCCTGATTGGCAGGGTCCCAGGCTAACTAAGTCGGAAAACCAGCAAAACACCAGGCAAAAAGTTGAGGGCAACCATAGTCAGGTTTCCACCTTCCTACAACATGCGCTCCCCATCCCTGTAGAGAAGCGTCCGTCGTCAGGATGATCTGTGGCACAGGCTCTTGGAACGGTCGGTCCTTGCAAAGGTTTCGTGGATTCCACCAATGCAGAGAGTTGTATGCCTGACCGCTCACCAACACTAGGTCTTTTAACTGCCCGTGAGCCTGAGTCCACTGACGTGCTAAGCACTCCTGAAGCAGGCGCATATGTAGTCTCGCGTGCGGGACTATGGAAACGCAGGAGGCCATCATGCCCTTCAACTGCATGAACACTCTTGCTGGAAGCGAGTGTTGAGGTCTGAATTTTTGGATCAGCGATTGAATGCTGCTGACTCTCACTGAATTCGGCTGTGCTGTGGCCGCCAGAGTGTTTATGGTCGCACCCAGATACTGCCGTATGTGGGCGGGCTGGAGGTGGGATTTTGGGTAATTCAGTGAGAATCCCAGATCGTGCAGGAGGTGAATGGTGTCGGACATGTGGGCGGCACACTGCTGGGCTGACTTCGCTTGGATGAGCCAGTCGTCCAGATAGGGGTAGACGTGGATGTTTAGTCTCCTGAGATGTGCCGCCACTGTCGCCAGGCACTTTGTGAACACCCTGGGTGCCGTGGTGACACCGAAAGGCAAAACCTTGAATTGGTGGTGGTGAACCTGAGGTATTTCCTGTGTGGAGGGTGCAGTGGAATGTGAAAGTACGCATCCTTTAGGTCTAAAGTTGCGAGAATATCCCCCCTGCCTGAGCAACGGGAGCACTTGCTGCAGGGTCAGCATATGGAAGTGCTCCGACAGGATGTAGCAGTTGAGTGGCCTGAGGTCCAGGATGGGCCTGAGGGACCCGTCCTTCTTTGGTATTAGGAAGTACAGGGAGTAGACCCCTGTGCCTCTTTCTTGCATAGGCACGAGCTCTATTGCCCCTTTTTTGCAGCATGACGGTGACCTCCTGCTGCAATAAGTGCAAGTGCTCGCCTGACTTAGGACGGTGCCTTGGGGGCATGTTGGGTGGAGTGGATGTTAACTCCAGACAATAACCGTATTGGATAAGTTTTCTGACCCACCTGTCCGTGGTGATGGATTTTGACGGGCAGGAACTGCTGGATTCTTCCCCCGACCGGTGTTGTGTGGTCGGGGGGCAGTGACAAGGCGTCACTGTTTGCTGGTAGTAGAGGACCTGGAGCTGTTGTTGCCACGTCCTCTGCCCTTGGCGCTGTTGCGGCGATATCCACCTCGACTCTTGTTGGCATAAGTAGTCTTGGTGTTGCCCTTGTAGTATTGCGTGGATTGGGAAAGCTGACCCCTTGAGACGCCTCTATTGTTGGAGCGACGAAAGGACCCACCCCGAAACTGCTGGGACTGTAAGGCACCCATGGATTTCGCAGTGTCAGTGTCATTTTTTTCTAGGGTGGTGTCAACCTCTGGGCCAAACAGGTGATCTGGGTTAACCGTTTGGTTCAGGATGGTGGTTTGGATGTCTGGCTTAAATCCAGAGATTCTCAGCCAGGCATGTCTTCGAAGCATAACACTGGTGTTTATAGCTCTGGCAGCGGTATCGGCTGCATCCAGAGCGCACTTAATGGAAGCGTTGGAGATTAGCTTCCCCTCTTGAATCAGCATCTCAGCCCCTTCTTTGTATTGATCAGGCAGGTGTTGCAACAGGGTCTCTAGTGTATCGTAGTGCACCCTGTCATAGCGCGCTAGAAGCGCCTGTGTGTTAGAGATGCGCCATATGTTGGCTGCCTGTGCTGCTACCCTCTTCCCCGAAGCCTCAAAGGCCTTGGATTCTTTGTCTGGGGGAGGAGCATCACCCGTAGTCTAAGAATTGGCCCTCTTCCGGGCATTCGAGACGACAAGGGAGTCCAGAGGCAACTGTCCTTTAATGTAGGTAGGATCAGTAGGCGCAGACTTGTATTTCTTGTCAATTCTAGGGTTTATCACCCTCGCCCTGGTAGGTTCTTTAAAGATCTCAGCAGCATGCTTTAAAACACCTTTTAGCATAGGCAGAGTTTTTACAGTCTTTTCTGATACTGAAAAAGTGTCAAAGAGGAAATCCACATCCACGGGGTCAGCATGCAGCTGGACATTGTGATTGTTAGCAGCCCGTTCAATGAGGGCATTGAAAGCAGCAGAGTCTTCAGTAGGTGAAGTCTTTGCAGAAAAGAGTTGAGGGTCTTGTCCTGAATGAGGATCCCCAGGGTCACCACCAGCAGCCCAGGGCTCATTTGTATCGTCAGGGTCTGTATAGACTGGATAACTGTACTCATCCTCCTCATCACCCTCACCAGCGTCCACATCGGAGTAAGTGGGCGACACATCATGAGTCTGTGGTGAAAGGGGTTCCACCAAGACCGGAGAGCAAGCAGAGTCCTTTTTCTTGAGAGGGATCTTGTAAGACTCCAGTTGGGGTTCTGGGGTGATTTTCCGCTTCAGAAGGTCGACCACCGACGGCACCGAGGAGACCTTTTCGGGCACGCCGGCCACTGCCTTAGGAGCGAAAGCCTTCGGCTCCGTCTTAGGTGGCAAGGTAAAGAGGATCGGCGTGGACGCCTTAACTGGTTTCTCCACAGGCTTCGCAGGCGGAGGGTACTTCGGTTCGACCGCCGCGGTGCCGTCCCTGATGTGCTGCAGGGAGTCCGTCACTTTTTTGGTGAACCCCCCACAAGGCCACTTTCGGAGTCGACTCTCGGGGCGCAGCGCCCTTGGCCTTGTCGTAGGGACGCGGGGCAGAGAGGACCTTTGGGTCATCGAGTCGCTTCTTCGGGTCACCGAGAGTTTCTTCGGGTCGTCGCCAGCCTTCTTCGGGTCGACAAAGCCCTTGCCGGCGTAGATCGTCCTCGGTGCCAACGCGCCAGTATCGACCACCTTCACTTTAGTCTTCGGCGCGGCAGACTTCGTCTCGACGCCCTTGACTTGGCCTTTCGGCTAGACAGCCATCTTCGGCTTCTTCGGCGCCGAAGCCTCAGAAGTTTTCGATCCGACTAATGCGATGCGCACTTTCGGTTTCGATACTTGCACCTGCGCCGTATCTGGCGTCGAGACCGTAGGTTTCACTTTCGGTTTCGTTTTGCCCGGGAGTGGCTCGGTAACAATGTCCGTGGCCGGGCCCGAAGGCGGGGCCATGGAACCCATATCGAGGTCTTTGGTAAGGCCCGAAGGCGATCCCTCGACCTGGGCCTTATAGATAGGCACGGCCCCAGAGTCAGTTTGAGGGAGCTCCTCGTCCGAGCTATCCTCCATGGCCCCGAGGGCACCGTCGTCGTCTCCTACCTCCTCGACGACTTCTTCGCTTTCGAACACCTCAGCATCAGCGTCGTAGTCTTCTTCGACATCCGACGCGGGGTTTGATTCCGAAACGTCCTGGATATATTCTTCCTCGACATCCCCAGCATCGAAAATGTCCGTAGGTGCCGGAGCAGATTGCTGGGCCTCCAGGCGCGCAGCTCGTCGGAGCTTAAGTGTCTTCTTGGACCTGAAGCGTGAACAGGCCATACACTTGGCCTCATCGTGGTCCGGCGACAGACACTTGTTGCACACCGGGTGGACGTCAATGTGGGGGTACTTCGAGTTACAGACCGGACATCTCTTGAATGGACTTCGGTCCATGATGGATGGTTGATAAGTCAGAGGAGTGTCGACTAGGCCTTCCGCGCCGAGAGCACGCGGAAGTACAGAAACCGGCTCGGAGCCGAGCTAGAAGAAGTAAAGCCGAACGCAAGACAATACCGACGTATAGACTAAAGACCTTTTGGTCTCAAGAAGTTTTCTATCGATTCCGACAAGAGGGAATTAAAGACATCCGAACCCAATGGCGGAAAAAAACAATCTGAGGATAGAGTCGATGCCCATGCGCACTGTAGTCCAGGGGAGGAGCCACCTATCTTGTGATACTTCGAAGACTCTTCCAGGACAACAATGTGCAATCATCCGGACCCAACACTAGGCGGCGATCTATGCACAGATATGAATTCAGCAGCCCACATGCCTCGAACATATATATATATATAGATATATATATAGATATACATTAAGTTTTAACATTTCCAGCAACCTACTACAGAATTTTAAGACTTTGAAGCAGGCACATGAGCATTCCAATATGGATTTAAATAGCTTATTACGAATACCACAATGCAGTCTTGCAACGCCTATCACGGCAGGAGTTAAAGGTGAGCGCTGCGAGTGCAGCGCGAAAACACGCATTTGTGCCTCCAGCTACGACCAGTAAACAAGGGCCAATGGGGCCTGAAACGCGTTTGGTAATTTCTTTGCTGTTGTGCTGAAACCGACGTCCCGACTACCTGCTGAATAAAAAAGGTGAAAAAACACTTGTGTGAGGCACCTCAATCTCAGGGCAGTTTCATTTGGATAGATATATAGATATATAGATATAGAATATAGATATAGAATATAGATATAGATATATATATCAGTCCATATCGCCGGTCTCACTTGTCTCACGGTCTCACTTGTTTTTTAGATGGTTAAGCTGCTCTTTCTCCCATTTTCTGCTCACCCCCCGTTTCTCTAGCACTGCTTATTCTTTTTCTTCTATTTCTTGTGAACAATTTGAGATAAAGAACAGCTTCGATGAAAGGGAGCGTCTGAGGTAATAAGGTAAGACTTCGGCACATTGAGAGTGAGCCCCAGAGAGTGCAAGTGGTCCGCCATAGTCTGGAGATGAAAGACGGCAGCTTGGGGCAAACTTGCCTTCAGCAGCCAGTCGTCGAGATAGGGGAAGACTGGAACCCCTGATCTGCACAGATGAGATGTGACCACTGCCATCACCTTCGTGAATACCAGAGGAGCACGGTGAACTAAAAAAGCTTGTGGCCTACCACGAACCGTAGGTAGCGTCTGTGGGCTGGCAGGACAGGGATGTGGAAATAGACGTCTGGCAGTCCAGCGCCACCATCCAGACTCCACTGTCGACGGCAGACCAGACCTGAGTCAAAGCGATAATTTTTACCCTCTCCTTCCAGGGGAAACAGTAATTTAATTGCATTTACTTAAAAACTACCCATTGAGCTCAATGTTATTTTGTGTTTAAACTTGTGTTGCATATTGCAGCAACTGTAACTATTGCATTTAAAAGGCAACTTCTATTTGAAAGTATTCAATTGCAACATCTCATTCTGAGAAAGTATTTATGATACCTACTGGTCTAAAATAAAGTAACTATATATTTTTATTTACAAAACAATTGGCCTAGAGTTTAATTCTTGAGTGTGTGAGACCATTTGCTGACTGAGTGTGTACAGAAAATACTTTACATTGTCCTCTGGTACTGCCGTACTACTCGACCAAGCTACCACTTTAGAGAGTAAGGTTATATCTACCTTTAGCCTCTGCCGTACCTCTGGGGACTGTGGACTCTGTACCTTATTTTGGTCCAGTATATACACAGCTACTTTCTTACACCTACTTCTTGCAGGAAGCCACACAGGTGTTGGCTCAAAAGACTAGCTACAAAGCTGAAGCCTTCTGTGTAGTGTAAATGGGGAACACTTGACAGAGGGCCATGCCCCACTGTTTAGGCAAGTTGGCTGGCACCCGGAAGGATAGGGTAAACCTGTTAAACCATTTTTTTCAGGGGCATTAAGCCCACTTGGTAGCCACACCTCTGGGTTGGGCTAGAGAGCTCTGGATACAGAGAGGGGATCTATTATGTTAGAAGTAGGCAGACTGGTGCATCTTGGGATAGTCTGAAGCCACTCTTCCCAGGACTGGTAATCAGGAGGGAGGGAACCTTGTAGCTCATTGGCTACGGTCTACCTCGAGGGCACTTTCGGAACATAAATAGGGCGCCCTTAAATCAAATCCCTTCAGGAATGGAAGAAGGATTGAAAAAGGACAGCCCTGCTGCATCGTGGATTCAGCAAAGAGGGGCTGCACTGGCGTAAACTGTACCGGCCCCTGGTGACTAGAAATGTATAGGGACTGTGCCTGCTACGTCCGCAGGGAAGGATTTGGCTGGGACAGGGCGACTGGTAGCCAGTGGCAACTGGACGTCTACCAGCACCCAGAGGACTTCGAGGGACATCAACTCTGTGACCAGGATCGCGTCACCCCCTTTTGTGGACTGAAGAGTAGCCGCCGCAAGACGACAATCGATTGCATCATGGTGGATCCTTTTCATTGTGGTGTCTAAAAATTCATAAAAGTACCAGTCTATTTTTCAAAATTGGTGTTGGACTTCCCTGGTGTCCTGTTGATTTCTTCTTCGATTGTTTTGGTGCTAGTTACATGCTTTACTCTTGCTCCTTTGTGTAAGCCTTGCTGCTCCGAGCCAGAGCTACCGGGCGTTGAATTGAAGGTTTGACAACCAAAAGCTACTGGGCCCAAAGGGGTTAATTACATCCATATAACAGTCTATATTTTCTCTTCAGAGTCTTCTAATCAAACATCAACTGATGTTGCCTAACGCGTTTGGGACACCACTTCCGGGCTGCACACACTTTAAGAATGCTGAAAGGAATCCCTTAAATGCCCGCAATAGAGATTTCGGGAAGGAGACAAAAGCCAGCATACTCAGTAAGCCTAATGCAACATCTTTCCTGACACATTTTGTATGGAAATAATGTATTACATGTGTGAAAATATCCTACATTGATGTTTACAGCAGGGCCTAGATGCATAGTCTTAAAACTTGAAGCACCTAAGGAATAAAGGAAAATATTTCTATGATTAATTATTCACTGTACATATTGGCAAAGTTCACAGGTAATTCTTTTCTTATATGCTGAGGAGACTCCCTTAATGATAGGAGGTATCTTTGTTTCAATTTAAGGTAACCCTCCCCTTATATAGTCCTGAGGAGGTCAGAAATTGGAAAAAGGCCAAAACGTGTTGCCTGTTTGTATACATAAGGAGTCCACAAGAGATGAAAAACGTTTTTCTACATATAACCAATCTAAGACAAATATGTAGACAGTTTGGATACAAGATTGAATGGTAATTGTATACACTTTGAGGCGACGTATACAAGATACAAAAAGAGATGTGGACTGTCAATTGGTTCCTCCCCTCCTCCAGAGATATACACAAGAGACAGATGGTCTTCGTCATCTGGTCTGAGGGGGGTTATAAAAAATGGCAGGACAATCCTGCAGGGCAATTTGTAAAATCCATTTGTTCCGAAATAATTGCCTGCCATCCGGGCATAAAATGTCAGATCCTGGCTTCTACAGGGTGACTGTGAGCCATCAAACGTTCAGTAAGCAGGATTGGGGGATGCAGTTGGGAGTATAGAAGGCTAGAAGCTGTCCCTGTTGCCCGCTCCAGTAGGCACCGTGGCCGCGAAAAGGCTAGGGTGATTGTTGTACCGGATTGGTCTGTTCACAATACTAGAAGACCCTACTATAGCTACGGAGTGTAAAAATTGCTCATTTGGTTGGCCAGTAGGAGAGGAGAGGTCAAGGAAGTGCACAACCCCAAATACCAGAGGCATACCTCATGGGGATCGTCACAGGCATCTGTTTGCAATAGTCTATACAAAGTTTAAAAGCTGTTATTTTAAAAGGGGACACTGGAAACATTTTTGGAACCATAAGGCTTGTCAACAGTATGAGCTAGCACTGGATCCGTGTCCGTAGGTGCAGAAAGAAAGGAACTCAAGTCAGTGTGCATGGGTGGCACTTAAATACAGCTCCAGTGAGCAGTCACACGATGCCCCCTATGGGCCCATTGGGGCTGTGCTTTGAAAGATTCTGGATCCACTACCAGGGTATTTTATAAAGGTGATGAATCAGCAGTTATAAGTATCTATCGCAAACATTTATTTTGGTCAGCAGCAATGCAATTACCTCGTTCTTTCTGAATAGTTACGGCACAGTCAATTGCAAAGTAATCCTACACAGACACTAGAACAGTACAGGCAGCAGCAGAACAACACAATCACACACACCAAACATGTCCACTACGGGCATGAGCAGCCACAGCTTTTAAAAAAAAGAACAGTTGCAGCACAGCCAAGGTCAGCAACATTTCCCACTATACACCTACACATTAGCAGACAGTAGCAGTATAACCTACCTACCCACAAACCCAACAGAGCAGAAGCAGCAGCAACCCACATTTTCACAAAGAACCACGCAGGCAGCAGCGCAATTGGCAAATTCAAACCCAGCTCACCTTGCCCATACAAACAGGCACAACAGAATAGATTCTGCACGCCACAAAGTGGGCATTATGCACATTGCTCAGTATAATATGGAAAACCTCTCTCCTGGTACAGCTAGTTTGAGCACTATCTGGACACAGCAGAAAGCCCAGGCGGTATTAAGTAAGGAAAGAGTGTGAGGTTGTGAAAAAAGAAGGGTTAAAAAAGTCAAAATTAGCTTTGAAGCCTAAATAGCAGTAGACAAGTCTCAAAATTAGGGTAGAAAATGGCATTGGAAGAGGGACGATCATAAAGTGATAGGACACAAAAAACTAGTGTAATAATGTTAATGTTATATGAGCTTGTATAGCGCGCAGCTGCCCCAGCCAAGGGGCGCCCCGGCGCTTACTGTAAGAGGAATGGACAGGAGAAGGGATCAGGAGGAGGAAAGGGAGAGGAGATAAGCAGAAGAGGTGAGTTTTTATAGCTTTCCTAAAGGACTGCAGGTCCTGTATCCCTCTGATAGGGTCAGGGAGGTCGTTCCAAAGCTTTGCAGCCAAGTACTTGAAGGAGCGGCCGCCCATCCTGGATAATTTGATCCGAGGTACTGTAGCGAGATTTTGACCTTCTGAACGTAAAGTACGTCGAGGGACGTAGTTAGACAGAAGGGGGCTGAGCATGGGTGGGGAAGCCATTTTTAGAATTTTAAATGCTAGGCACAGTGTTTTGAACTGAATTCGTTTCTCCATTGGGAGCCAGTGGAGTTTGGTGAGAGTACTGGTTACAGACGCATGGCGGGGGATGCCTTCCAATGCCCTGGCGGCAGCGTTCTGTACTCGTTGAAGTCTAGCTTTTTCAGCCACGTTAGTCCCTAGGAGAAGGGAGTTGGCATAATCCAATCTGGAGAGGATGGCTGCCTATACTATCGTCTGACGGGTTTGGTTGTCGAAGAATCCAAGGATGGGTCTGAGATTCCTTAGAATACCGAAGCAGGTTGCTGCCACTTTTTTTGTGTGCTGAGTGAATTTAAGGGCGGAGTCTACCCAGAATCCCAGGTTTTTGACACAGTCTTTGGGTTCCGGTGGCTGTCCTAGGTCTGCTGGCCACCAGTTGTCCCCCCAAGCTTTAGTGTTTTTTCCTACCACCAGCACCTCGGTTTTACCGGCGTTGAGCTAAAGGTAGTTCGCGGTCATCCATTCTGTGATGTCCACGAGGGTGCGTTGGAATTTTTGGGTAGTAAGTCCACTTTCATCGTTTAGTGCCACCACCAGCTGAGTGTCGTCAGCGTAGGATACGAGCGACAGTCCGTGTCTTCTGGCCACCTCAGCCAGGGGCTGAACATACACATTGAACAGGGTGGGGCTGAGGGCAGAGCCCTGGGGTACGCCCTGTTCAATGGGGCATTCCCTGGAGAGGTGGGGGGGGGGGGGGGGGGGGGGGGGTGGAGACTCGGAAGGACCGGCCCGAAAGAAAGTCTCTAAACCATTCAAGGGCTGACCCTGTTACCCCGACCTCTTTTAGCCTGAACAGCAGAACCTTGTGTGACACCGTGTCGAAGTCAGCACTGAGATCGAGGAGGATCAGTGCTGCCGTTCCACCAGAGTCTAAGATGGTGCGGAGGTGTTCAGTCACACTTAGTAAGGCTGTCTCAGTGCTGTGGCCAGCCCGGAAGCCATGTTGTGACCAGTCTAAGATGTTATTAGATGTCAGATGATTGGTCAAGATGTTGTTTACATGAGCTTCTGCTACCTTGGCTGGCCAAGGGAGGAGGGATATTGGTCTAAAGTTTTCGGGTTTATTGGGGTCAAGTGTAGGCTTCTTGATAATAGGTGATATCCGGGCCGGTTTCCATTTGGAGGGGATTATACCAGTGGAGAAGGATTTGTTGATAATCCCTCGCAGAGGGCCTAGAACGATTTCATCTGCTTCTCTAAAGGTTTCAGGTTTGAGAGGGTCTGCTGGTGAGCCGGACTTGATTTTATTGCAGATTTTAGAAAAGTCTTCTTGGCTGAGGGCCGGAATGTTAGCGAGGTTGGGTTTATTAGGATCCTCAGAAGGGGTTAGTTCTGGGGTAGGGGGAAAGGTGCTGTAGATTTTCCGGATTTTTTCTAAGAAATAAGAGGCCAGGTTGTCGCATAGCGTAGGTGAGGAGTTTAGGTTAGCCATTGTTTTTTTGGTGCTCAGTTCTTTAAGAATTTTAAAAATGGTTTTAGATGCATTCTTGCTATTTTTGATCTCCGTGGCGTAGTAGGTTGCCCTGGTCTTGCATATACTACGATGGTAGATTTTTGGGGATTTTGTATATAGGATCTTGAGGGCGGGGTCATAGTCTTTTCTCAAGCATCTTTCAGCTTTTTTGCAGTCCTTTTTTAGTGCTGCCAGTTCTTTGTTATACCAGGGACTAGATTCATGGGTACGTGCTTTGATCCATTTAGTGGGGATTAAGGTATCCAGGGCTTGGCTGATCCAATTGCAGAATTGGTCGTATCCATGATCAGGGTTATCATTAAGTTGAGGAGGACACGTAGTGAGGAGACCGTGGAAGTCCTCCAGACGGAGCTTCCTCCAGGGTCTTTTCCGGACCTGCTGGGCCGGTACATTGAGCAGGATGTTTTTACAGGGAATTGACATGGATACTAGATAATGATCAGTCCAGGTCATAGGGATGGGCATTTCGACCCGTGCATTGGTGATGTTCGAAAAGATGGGGTCCAAGAGGTGACCACCTGTATGAGTGGGGCCCTTTATGAGTTGGTCTAATTGTAGCGCTCCCAAGTCCGCTAATAGAGTGTTGATTTTAGGGTCTCCCATCTGATCAAAATGGATGTTCAGATCTCCAATAATGGTGAAGTTGGCGGTATCGGTAATCTGGGAGCATAGGTTCTCAAGGAGTGAGGCGATGAATTTACTATCACTTCCTGGGGGCCTGTAAATCAGGAAACCTACCAAGCTGAGCTGAGGGTTGATTAAAAATAAAATAAAATAATTATAATAATAATATTTAGAATAAAAGTGTACAAGAAGAAAAGCAGTGGGACGGAAGGAAACAAAATAGTGGTGATAAATTACAGAAATGTCAACAAAAATGATTTACATAAAATAGCGAATCACCTTAAAACAGAAGCAAATAATTGTTTTCCCAATTTCAACAATGCAAGAATATACAGGCAAGGTGTTGAAAAAAAAATCACAGGCAAAGTTATACCTTGCTTAGAGAGACAGTCTGCTCCAAGGGATTGAGTGAGCTTGATGCAGCTGCTGCAGTAAGCTGTGCAGTCAATGCCTGCAACTGGACAACAAGGCCGGCATCCAAAGCTTGAAGCAAAGAGGGCTGTGGTTTCTGCTGCTGAATCTGTAGTGTCTGTACCAATTGTTGAAGCTAGTGGAAAACAGACATTCTGAGAGTTAGCACATAAGATACATTTTCTTGCTACAAACAGAACCTGAAATCACACCTCTGCTTCTAGCACCAAACAGCATGTCATATTACCTGCTAAAAGTTAAACTTTTGTCAGAGAATTCAGACAAAAGAATTAAGATACTAGGCGATGTATTATGCACTATGGCAATATTTCTAAGTCCTAAATTCCTTTCTTGACAAAGTGGTGAACATGACGAAAAGGGTGGGAAAGAGATTAAGCCAAAGTAATGAGGATTTCAACACAGTTACAGGTTGACAAGGCAGTCCACTGCATAAAATGTATGTTTTAAATTTTTTTTAAAGGTTCAGTGCACTGAAAATGCAGTGTGTTAAACTCTGGAAAGACAGATTAGGCAACAGTTCCGATGTCATTGCCTGTGTCTAGTTTTAAATAGCGGAGTGCTTAAGATAGTAATTGCAAGCTTTAAGGGGCTAAGCTAAACAGAGAGTTGTAATGGTTAGATGTGTCCCTTCTGTCCTGTGGAAGAAACATCACACTGCAACGACGGGAGAGGTGAGGTGGTGCCCGCGTCCCAAGCCCTGCTGCGTGAATTGGTGCAGAGAGGTCGCGGCTCCCGAAAACTGCAGGAAATACTACCCCGGGGAGACCGACCGAGGGACACACGCTCATGGAGGTGAGAACGGGATTGCTCGGGGACCGTCTTGTGGATCCTGCGCCCATCCCCCATTGCGGGTTTGTGTTTAGGCGCATATGAGAGAGGACTGCTGGGCATCGCTGCTGAGGCATGCAGCCGTAAGGGGTCCGTGATGACTGCGTGGGAACGCTGGAGCACACTCTGAGGCTTGGGCAACTTTGATCACAGGAGTGCTAGTGGCGGTGCGGGGCTGACACAAGGAGAGCAATATGTGTGGAAGATCAACAAGCTAGACTATCAAAGACGTTGTGCAGGCGCAGCGGAGGGGTGCGGAATAGGACTTGGAGCGACCTAGGTGTGCTGGTGCCTCCCCCTCCCACCTCTGATATCGGGCCTCAGACGCACGACCCGACTGTGTGGAGGATCTCGCGATAGCCTGTGGTGCTGCTGTCTTGGGCTCTGTAGTACTGTGCTGCTAAGGATGTCTGCAGACCTATGAACTAACAGAGTGAAACTGCGCTCACAAGCTACCACAACGGTTTGGGAGTGGTGCTGCTGTCCTGTGGGAACCGTGGGCTGCTGCTGGTGGGACTACTAGTGACAAAAGGCCTGAGTGAGGGATCGCGAACGTCTCAGCCTCTGGATAGGGAACTAATCTTGGATCGGTACTATACTGGTGCTCCCACTCCACTTGATTGGTCCGAGACTGCTGAGGACTCAAGCAAACTCAGAGCGGGGATACTGCAGAACCCGCAGCTGTGGGATACATTGGGTGACTACTGGTGGTTCCGGCGGATCTCGAGGGGAAGTGTTACAGGCCCTGAGACAATAAGACACACAGGACACCATGGGGGACACTAGAACAAAGCAGCAGGACTCACATGCTTTGGAGACTACACCCATCGGAGATGAACAGAGTCTCACTGCCCGCATTCTCCAACAAGACAATACAGCCCCCAGGCAGGAGATACGTGCCTCTGTCTGTTCAAACCTTATGCACTTTATGCAACCTTCCCCCCTCTCCGCTCTTACTCTTTCAAGCTTCTGTCCTCGGCCCTCACATGCCCTTGCCCTTTATCCCCACCCTGTTTTGCTGTGAACCTTAGACAGACTTCCTTTCGTCTCTATGGTTGTCTCTTCCCTTATCCTCACTCCCTCTCCTCGCCTACCCCCCACTACTTTCTCTCGCCTTTCACTCCTCCCCCTAATTGTATTGCTGATTATTTGATTTAATGTTTACTTGTTGATCTTCTTCTAGTATATTGTTGAACCACATTGTTGCATTTCCTGTCGTCTCTCCTATCGTCTCCTACCGCATCCTCTCTATTTATGTCTCTCCCTCCCTCCTCTCTCAATGTTTTGAGACTGAACT
Organism: Lissotriton vulgaris; assembly: GCF_964263255.1. Lineage (NCBI taxonomy): Eukaryota > Metazoa > Chordata > Amphibia > Caudata > Salamandridae > Lissotriton > Lissotriton vulgaris. The sequence continues at coordinate 1,272,296,759 of NC_141694.1, read as the reverse complement.
ACTTTGTCTGATGCCCGATGAAGCTACTTGGTTTAGCTATAGGGGAGATGGGCCTTGGATTCCCTCCTTGGTCGTCAGCCTATCCAGTCGGTCTTTAGGCAGACTTCTTTTCGTCTCTCCTTATTGTCTCTTCCCTAGCCTCTATCCTCTCTCCCCTGAATCTCTCCCCTTGCCTGCTACTCTGCCTACCCCCTGTCCTTTGTACCCTTTAACTAAGCACTCCTTCTCCCCTTGTTGGGGAAAGATCCAATATCCATACTCTGGAGTCTCAGTGAACCCGCTGAGTGAGTCCACTGCGCCAAGGGAGCCACTCACACCTGAGGTATGGTATGGCACCCCTTGCCAAAGCACTCCCTCTCCCCTTTTTGGGGAAGGATCCAGTATGTAGGCCTTGGAGTCTCAGAGACCTCTCTGAGAGAGTCCACTGCGTAAAGGGAGCCTCTCGCGATAGGGAAGGGATACCACTTCCCTTGGGATCACAGCTTACTGGACTTTGGATGTTGCCTTGACTCGTCTACCGGTTTGTGTCCCCGTCACCCTTCCCCTCTTCTCCCCATGCTATGTCTCTCACCCTCCCCCTCCCCTCCTCTTTCCCACCTTCTTTATCCGTCTACTTCCCCTACTCCAACCCACCCCTGAATCTCTCACCTTGCCTTCTTTTCCCCTTACGTATGTGTGCTTATTGTTTTTCTCGACCGTACAATGTAACTTTGTTGCCTGCTCTAAGAACTGTGTAACCTTTGTAACGATGTAACCTGTAACTATGATCTGATGCTCATGTAAAGCGCTCTGATACCTCCGGGTCTAGCCAGCGCTATATAAAACTTTTTAAATAAATGAAATAAATAAAAGGGGTATTTGAAAAGCCTGGCTACACATTCACTGTCAGTCATCTTATGCAATCACCAAACTTATGTTAAACACTGAGCAATAGGTGTGATTCCATCTTGTAGAGAAACCTGCAAACTACGCAAAAGCTGACAAACCGACACTGCATCCTGGTCTACAGGAGACTAAAACAAGCATTGAAAATGCAATAGGTCTCACCCTCGTTTAAGTTAACCCCTCACACGCTGGTGACGGAACCGTTCTGCCACGCCCCTCAAGTGGGCTGTGCTGGTGACGGAACGGTTCCGTCACCGCCCGCTCGCCGCGCCTGTGTAGCGCTGATTTTGCGCCTGCGCGGCGCGTTCTATTGAGCGGGCGGAGCCGTGACGGAACCGTTCCGTCACAAGCACAGCTCACCCGAGGGGCGTGACGGAGCGGTTCCGTCACCAGCGTGGGAGCGCCGCGCGGCCCCCCTGCCCCTTAGCACTGCGGCGGAATAGCCGCCGCAGTGAAAGGGTTAAAGCAATTGTTTGTAATTAGGTGGGTTTTTTTAGCTTAGGTTTTATTACGGTTTTTCAAACTTTCATGTACATAACATGCATATGTATGCATGTATTTATATAGATATGCAGATGTATATATATGTTTATATATATATATATATATATATATATATATATATATACACACACACACACAGACATATATATATATATAAATGCATATGCATATACATATGTGTGTGTGTGCATAGAGCGAGGTAGAGAGGTGTAGAGGCAGAGAGTAGTAGGAAGGCAGAGAATAAGAAGTAGAGAGTGAATAGTAGAGAGTGAGTAGTAGAGAGGTAGTAGAGAGTTAGTAGAGAGTGTGTAGTAGAGTGTGTAGTAGAGTGTGTAGTAGAGAGTGTGTAGTAGAGTGTGTAGTAGAGAGTGTGTAGTAGAGAGTGTGTAGTAGAGAGTGTGTAGTAGAGAGTGTGTAGTAGAGAGTGTGTAGTAGAGAGTGTGTAGTAGAGAGTGTGTAGTAGAGAGAGTGTAGTAGAGAGTGTAGTAGAGAGTGTAGTAGAGAGTGTAGTAGAGAGTGTAGTAGAGAGTGTAGTAGAGAGTGTGTGTAGTAGAGAGTGTTTGTAGTAGAGAGTGTGTGTAGTAGAGAGTGTGGTAGAAAGTAGAGTGTAGAAGAGAGTAGTAGAGAATAGTAGAGAGTGAGTAGTAGAGAATAGTAGAGAGTGAGTAGTGGAGAACAGTAGTGAGTAGTAGAGAAAAGTAGTGAGTAGTAGAGTGTGTAGTAGTGTGTAGTAGAGTATGTAGTAGAGTGTGTAGTAGAGTGTGCAGTAGAGTGTGTAGTAGAGTGTAGTAGAGTGCGTGTAGTAGAGTGCGTGTAGTAGAGTGCGTGTAGTAGAGTGCGTGTAGTAGAGTGCGTGTAGTAGAGTGCGTGTAGTAGAGTGCGTGTAGTAGAGAGCGTGTAGTAGAGAGCGTGTAGTAGAGAGCGTGTAGTAGAGAGCGTGTAGTAGAGAGCGTGTAGTAGAGAGCGTGTAGTAGAAAGCGTGTAGTAGAGAGCGAGTGTGTAGTAGAGTGTAGTAGAGTGTGTAGTAGAGTGTGTAGTAGAGTGCGTGTAGTAGTGCGTGTAGTAGTGCGTGTAGTAGTGCGTGTAGTAGAGTGCGTGTAGTAGAGTGCGTGTAGTAGAGAGCGTGTAGTAGAGTGTAGTAGAGTGTGTAGTAGAGTGTAGTAGAGTGCGTGTAGTAGAGTGCGTGTAGTAGAGTGCGTGTAGTAGAGTGCGTGTAGTAGAGTGCGTGTAGTAGAGAGCGTGTAGTAGAGAGCGTGTAGTAGAGAGCGTGTAGTAGAGAGCGTGTAGTAGAGAGCATGTAGTATAGAGTGTATAGTAGTGTGTAGTAGAGCGTGTAGTAAAGAGCGTGTAGTAGAGAGCGTGTAGTAGAGAGCCTGTAGTAGAGAGCCTGTAGTAGAGAGCCTGCAGTAGAGAGTAGTAGAGTGTGTAATAGAGTGTATAGTAGAGTAGAGTGTTTATGTTTTTTGCATTTATAAAGCGTAGAGTGTGTAGTAGAGTGTGTAGTAGAGTGTGTAGTAGAGTGTAGAAGAGTGTAGAAGAGTGTAGAAGAGTGTAGAAGAGTGTAGAAGAGTGTAGAAGAGTGTAGAAGAGTGTAGAAGAGTGTAGAAGAGTGTAGAAGAGTGTAGAAGAGTGTAGAAGAGTGTAGTAGTGTGTAGTAGAGTGCGTGTAGTAGAGTGCGTGTAGTAGAGTGCGTGTAGTAGAGTGAGTGTAGTAGAGTGAGTGTAGTAGAGAGCGAGTGTGTAGTAGAGTGTGTAGTAGAGTGTGTAGTAGAGTGTGTAGTAGAGTGCGTGTAGTAGAGTGCGTGTAGTAGAGTGCGTGTAGTAGAGTGCGTGTAGTAGAGTGCGTGTAGTAGAGTGCGTGTAGTAGAGTGCGTGTAGTAGAGTGCGTGTAGTAGAGTGCGTGTAGTAGAGTGCGTGTAGTAGAGTGCGTGTAGTAGAGTGCGTGTAGTAGAGTGCGTGTAGTAGAGAGCGTGTAGTAGAGAGCGTGTAGTAGAGAGCGTGTAGTAGAGAGCGTGTAGTGTAGAGTGTGTAGTAGAGAGTAGTGTCTAATAGAGCGTGTAGTAGTGTGTAGTAGCGCGTGTAGTAGAGCGTGTAGTAGAGAGCCTGTAGTAGAGAGCCTGTAGTAGAGAGCCTGTAGTAGAGAGCCTGTAGTAGAGAGCCTATAGTAGAGAGCCTATAGTAGAGAGCCTATAGTAGAGAGCCTATAGTAGAGAGTAGTAGAGTGTGTAATAGAGTGTATAGTAGAGTAGAGAGTGTTTATGTTTTTTGCATTTATAAAGCGCAGCTGTAACCAAAAGAGGTGTCCTGGCGCTGGGGTAAAGTACCTATTGATAAATACTGGAAGAGAGAACCGAATATATTGGTTTGCACCTAATTTATGAAAAGCCAGGTTTTTAAGGCCTTTCTAAAGGCCATCAAATTGGTCTGGTGTCTTAGTTGAGAAGGAAGGGAGTTCCAGGCGGTAGCTGCATTGGCGATGAAGCTTCTACCTTCCCAATTGGTCTTTTTTATCCGATGGGTTACCACCAGTTTAGCCTCGGAGGAGCGGAGAGTTTTTGGGTATATACCAATTAAAATGTTGCTTCAAAAATGTTGGTCCTATGCCCTGCAGTGCCTTAAAAACTAGACACAAGGCCTTGAATTTGGTCCACTTCCTCATGGGTAGCCAATGTAGGCCTTTGATTACACCACTAATCGATGCATGCTTGGGTGTTCCTGAGAGGAGTCTAGCGGCTGCATTCTGCAAGATCTGCAGCTTATTTATTAGGCCTTCTTGTAACTTGAGATAGAGGCTGTTACAGTAATCCAGTTTGGACAACACTAATGCTGTAACTACTGTTTGTTGTGCTTCTTTGGGAATTAGATATTTACAACAAGGGGTGGTGAGGGACAGAGTCTCTGAATTAAGCAGAAAACTCTCACCCAGTCAAGAGATCAGGGCTAGATCCAACACCGTTTTTTAGCTCACTGCACCATCCCAGTTTCAGAACCTGGCTGTATGCAAATTAGTCTGTTCCTGTCCCAGTGCATGATGGGAACAGGGCAAACCAAACTACAAAAGCCAATTCTTACACTGGGAAGGAAACAAGCTCCCGGGGACCGGTTTCTGGCATTACAGCCGTCTTCGGCCCGGTTTGCTTGAATCCTGATGGTGCAATGAGCAAGGGACTCATGTTCATCACCACCCCCCTTTTCTGAATCATCTTTGGGAATTAGAGGCATGATTTATTTGCAAGCTTTAAGAGTAAACGCAGTCGAGGATGCTATTGAGTTGATTTGGTCCTTGAAGCTGAGAGTGTCGTCTATCCAAATGCCCAGGTTGTTCATGTAGGAAGGTGGATATCTGACTATGGTTCCCCCCAACTTTTTGCCTGGTGTTTTGCTGGTTTTTCGACTTAGTTGACCTGGGACCCTGCTATTCAGGACCCCAGGCCCACTGCTCTCTCTGAAAAATGCATTCCATGTACTCTAGGTACATATATAATTGGATACTGGGCCACCTTATCAGTCCCTGTACAGCATACCTTAGGTATCCAGGGCATAGGTGTACCCAGGGCCTACCAGGGGCTGCAGCATGTATTATGCCACCCCTGGCTGGCCATCCAAATCTGACACAACTGGGGCAAAGTGGTGTAATCGCCCTTTGCTTTAGATATAGTATTCCTATATCTAACCCTTAAATGGACACATATATTCCTATCAGTCACTCCTATGGCAGGCCTTATCAATCCTGAAGGCAGAGTGCTTGGAATTATGTGAGATGGTGCTCTGGCATGAGCTGAGCCCGTTTGCAGCTTGCGGAACCAAGTCCTGATAGCTGTTCCATGATAACGCTATACCATATACTCTTAAGTGCATTATGAACCTCGCGGTCAAATGCTAACTTTGGTATACCATTATCAAAACAGGTCGAGTAAGGTGTCATACGAATTGGAATACTAACCCCTCGCCAATTCTGGCGACAGGGTTAGCATTCCACCCTTCTAGAGGGACACGACATGTATGTAACTGTGAACCCCGGTTAAAGTTAACTCGAGCCTCAGCATCACAAAATTGATGCTGCCACCACAGACACAAGTCTGACCTCCTGCTGATGGGAGTCCTTCCAGCGAGGGAGGCTGAGACAAAGGGTTTCCTGCTTTGGGAGGTGCTAGCACCACCCCAGACAGGATTTTGTGCATTAGGTAGGACAGGGCTCAAAGGAATGAGACATGCCTGGGGCACACAAGGTGCCCCGTGCATACACCGGTCAGAACCAGTTCCTGGGGCACTACAGCCCGAGAGCTGGCGCAAGACCGGACAAAGGAAAGGGGGTGTAACCACCCCCCTTCCTGGTCCCACCCAGAGGAGGGACCTAGTCGTAGTGCAGCCCCCTTTAGCCGAATAAAGGTAGGAGCTGGTCCCATTCCAAATGAGATTATCATGAACAACTTCACAAAAACAAACTCTGGACTTCGACGTTCTGCTCTACAGAAGACTGAAAATATCTCCCTTGTGGACAAGGAGTGTCCACCCTGCACCAGCATGCACCATCAGCGTACAGCGGCTTCCCTTTGTCGTCTTCCTGCAAGGATCCAGACTTCTGAGCCCGACGAGACCCGGATTCCCAGACCTCTCCGACCTCTACCCACATCTGCAGCACAGCTGAGACCCTTGGGTGCGACGAGACACGTGGGACCGGGCATCTTGGAAGAAGCAGCACTTCGCTCCAGCACAACTTCAGAGGCATCCTCGTCCAAGTGCTTTGGGGACTGAGAAGCCCCGACCCCGAGCAGCTCCTGCATCGAAGATCAGCCCTCCAGCATCCACGAGATCTGCGTGGGGCCCTTCTGCCTGTTTGCTAGACGATGAACTCCGACAACTTTGCAGCTGGTCTGGTTGCTCCAGACTGGCCCTTGCTCCCTTCCAAAAGAGGAGCACCCCGGACCCTCCTGGTCCACTCCAGACGCCGTTTCCACTCACCGCGTGGGTTGCCTTTGCCACGGCCTGTTGAACCCGAATCCGGAGACGACACCGCCGACAGCGAGAGCCTGCGTGGGACAGCTCGTGCCTCCATCCTGGTCGTAGAAGACACCACCTGGTCCACGTGGCTGCAGAGACAAGCGTCCACCTTCACCTGATAGCGACGACGACATCCAGTTCCACTCCTGGTTCCACTCCAGTCACTGGCTAGTGACTTTGAACATTGTCCCCTCTGCTTTCAGGTTCTTCTCTTCACTGATCCACCCTCGGATCACACCGGACATCTTCCTCCTGACCGCCTGCAGCATCTTTTCCTCCAGGCTCCATAGACTTCAAAGCCGGAACCCGAAACGACTTGACACCTATGCACCCGCGGCCTGTGGGTGAGGTAACACGAGCATTTCGGTGCTCAAGGGTAGCTTGACTCTCCTAGTGTCCAGTTCCAAAGTCGTTTTAGTCCTATTTGGTCAGGGACGTCCATACTCACCTTTTCTTTAAACTGTACTGTCCATAGACGATTGTACGCATCTCGCGTGTGAGTTCACACTCTGCACAAGCGTTCCGTGGGCCTCCTATTACTTACCTCTAGTTAGTATAGCGTGGTCCCAGCGATCCTACAACCTCTGGACAGCTCCATTCCTTTAATTGACTTTCGCATTCCATTTATTTAGTATATGGTTTGTTGCGCCCCTCAGGTGTTCTTGTAAATACTGTGCGAACTCTTATTTCCTTTTGAGTATTGTCATGTGCTTAGCCCTCTGACCTCATAAAGAGTACAGAGGTGTATGTTAGTTAATAAATATTGCAAATGCTACTTACCAGTATGCATCTGTTCTTGGCATGTAGGGCTGCTGACATTCATATCTGTGCATAGATCGCCGCCTAGTGTTGGGTCCGGATGATTGCACATTGTTGTCCTGGAAGAGTCTTCAAAGTATCACGAGATAGGTGGCTCCTCCCCTGGACTACAGTGCGCATGGGCATCGCCTCCATCCCCAGATTGTTTTTAGCCATTGGCAGAGATGGAGTGAAGTAAGTGAGTGATGCCCATGCTACGAGCAGATTATATATATATATATATATATATATATATATATATATATATATATATAAAGACTGCAGCTGCTACAGGCGCCGGGGAGGAGGGTGGGCGATATGAATGTCAGCAGCCCTACATGCCAAGAACAGATGCATACTGGTAAGTAGCATTTGCAGTTCGAGGCATGTGGGCTGCTGAATTCATATCTGTGCATAGAATACATAGCAGTCCCTCCATTAGCGGCGGCCGCCCGTGCCAGCTGCAGCAGTCTGAAAAAGTGTCTTGAGAACAGCCTGACCAACAGCTGCCTGCTGTTTGGAGTGCACGTCTACACAGTAATGCTTAGTGAAAGTGTGTGTGGTAGACCATGTGGCTGCTCTACAAATATCCTCTAAGGGAATGTTACCTAGGAAAGCCATAGAGGCCCCCAACTTTCTGGTGGAGTGGGCTCTTGGTGGAATTGTGAGAGTGCGTTTAGCCTTAGCGTAACAGATCTGAATGCATTTCACGATCCACCTAGCGATCCCAGCTTTGGAGATAGCGTTTCCCTTGTGGTGTGAGGCAAATGCAACGAAAAGTTGCTTGGTCTTACGAAAATCTTTTGTCCTGTCAATGTAGTACATTAAGGCTCTTTTGACGTCAAGGGTGTTGAGCATCCGCTCCGCCAGCGACTCTGGGTTTTGAAAAAACACTGGCAACTCAATTGTCTGGTTCATATGGAATTGAGATACAACCTTGAATAAGAATTTGGGGTTAGTGCGGAGCACCACCCTGTTAGCGTGTACCTGGAAGAAAGGTTCTTGGATGGTGAGCGCCTGCAACTCACTAACCCTCCGTAGCGATGTAATTGCTACTAAGAAAGCGACCTTCCAAGTCAGAAACTGAAGCTCACAAGAGTGCAGTGGCTCAAAGGGAGGACCCATCAGCCTTGTAAGAACCACATTGAGGTTCCATTCCGGAGCTGGTGGTGTCCGTGGTGGAATGACCCTTTTGAGTCCTTCCAGAAAAGCCTTGATAGCAGGGACCTTAAAAAGTGATAGGTGCTGCCTATTCTGAAGGTATGCTGCCATTGCAGACAAGTGAATGCGGATGGAAGAGTACGCCAAATTGCATTGGTACAGGTGGAACAGGTAACAAATGATGTTGTGAATGGAAGCATCCAGCGGGTCAATATTGTGGTTTACACAGTAAACGACAAACCGCTTCCATTTAGCCGCATAACATGCTCTAGTAGTGGGCTTCCTTGCCTCCCGAATGATGTCCATGCAATCGGGGGGAAGATTGAGGTAGCCAAACTCTAGGACCTCAGGAGCCAGATCGCCAGGTTGAGCTGTTGCGGATCTGGGTGCTGAATGTCGCCATGGCTCTGCGTCAGAAGGCTGGGAGTGAGATGAAGCCTTTGATGCGGTACCACGGAGAGTTCCAGAAACGTGGTGTACCATGGTTAGCGAGCCCACGTTGGAGCAACCAGGATGAGAGTCATCGAGTGCTGCCTGAGTTTGCGTGCCACCAGCGGTATCAGAGGTGCTGGGGGAAAAGCGTACGCAAATCTGCCTGACCAGTTCATCCACATCGCATTGCCCTGCGATTGCGGGTGTGGGAACCTGGCGGCGAAGCTTTGGCATTTTGCGTTCTCTTTTGTGGCGAACAGGTCTATCTCTGGATGACCCCACTTTTGGAAGTACGGCTGGAGTACTGATGGATGTATCTCCCACTCGTGCATCTGATGGCTGTGCCTGCTGAGCAGGTCCGCTATCTGGTTGTCCTTGCCCGGGAGATGCTCTGCCATGAGGAAGATGTTCCTCTGAATGGCCCACTTCCACATGCTCTGAGCCAGATGAGACAGCTGCGGAGAGTGAGTGCCCCCCTGTTTCTGAATGTAGTACATGGCCGTCATGTTGTCCGTCCGGATCAACACGACCTTGTTGCACAGATGTACTTTGAATGCCTTCAAGGCCATGAAGATTGCCATCAACTCCAAAACATTGATGTGCATCTTCCTTTGCTGTAGTGTCCATAGTCCCTGCACTGTGTAGTGGAGTACATGCGCTCCCCATCCCTGGAGAGAAGCGTCCGTCGTCAGGATGATCTGCGGCACAGGCTCCTGGAACGGTCGGCCCTTGCAAAGGTTTTGTGGATTCCACCAATGCAGAGAGTTGTACGCCCGACCGCTTACCAACACTAGGTCTGTCAGTTGCCCATGAGCCTGAGTCCACTGACGTGCTAGGCACTCCTGAAGCGGACGCATATGTAGTCCGCGTGCGGGACGATGGAGATGCAGGAGGCCATCATGCCTATCAACTGCATGAACACTTTCGCTGGAAGCGAGTGCTGAGGTCTGAATCGTTGGATCAGCGTCTGGATACTGGCGATTCTCACAGAATTTGGCTGCGCAGTGGCTGCCAGAGTGTCTATTGTCGCGCCCAGATACTGCCGTATATGGGCGGGTTGGAGATGGGATTTCGGGTAATTCAGCGAGAATCCCAGATCGTGCAGGAGATGAATGGTGCGGGACACGTGGTCGGCGCACTGCTGTTCTGTCTTTGCCTGAATGAGCCAGTCGTCCAGATAGGGATAGACGTGGACGTTCTGGCGTCTTAGATGCGCCGCCACAGTCGCCAGGCACTTCGTAAAGACCCTTGGCGCTGTGGTGACCCCGAAAGGCAGAACCCTGAACTGGTAGTGCTGGTCTTGAATCGTGAATCTGAGATACTTTCTGTGGGAAGGATGCAGGGGGATATGAAAGTATGCATCCTTTAGATCCAACGTCGCCAGGAAGTCCCCCTGTTGAAGCAGAGGGAGTACCTGCTGCAACGTGAGCATATGGAAGTGCTCCGAGAGAATATACCAGTTGAGGGGCCTGAGGTCAAGGATGGGCCTGAGGGATCCGTCCTTTTTGGGGATTAGAAAATACAGAGAGTAAACCCCTGTTCCCCTTTCCTGCAGTGGGACGAGCTCTATTGCCCCTTTTTGCAGCATGACTTGAACTTCCTGCTGCAACAAGTGCAAGTGCTCGCCGGACATAGGACGTTTTTTTGGAGGTATGTTTGGTGGAGTGGAAGTAAGTTCCAGACAGTAACCGTACTGGATAAGAGATTTGACCCACCTGTCCGTGGTGATGGATTTCCACGCGGGCAGGAACTGCTGGAGTCTCCCCCCGACCAGTGTTGTGTGGTCGGGGGGCAGTGACAAGGCGTCACTGTTTGTTGGCGGTGGAGGACCTGGAGCTGTTGTTTCCACGTCCCCTGCCCTTGACGTTGTTGCCTCTGTAGCCACCTCTACCCTTGTTGGTGTATGAGGTTTGGGTATTGCTCTTATAGTACTGTGTGGATTGCGATGCCTGACCCCTTGAGGTGCCTCTGGTATTGGAGCGGCGAAAGGAACCACCCCGAAACTGCTGAGACTGGAGGGCCCCCATAGATTTAGCAGTGTCCGTGTCTTTCTTCATTTTTTCAAATGTCGCATCCACCTCGGGGCCAAACAGGTGGTCAGGATTAACTGTTTGGTTCAGGATGGTTGTCTGTATATCTGGTTTGAAGCCTGATATCCTAAGCCATGCATGTCTCCTCAGCAACACGCTAGTGTTGATCGCCCTGGAGGCTGTATCAGCCACATCCAGCGCACATTTGATGGAAGCGTTAGTGATTAGCTTCCCTTCCTGAATCAACATTTCCCCTGCCTCCTTGTACTGATCAGGTAAGTGCTGCAGCAGTGTTTCTAGGGTGTCGTAATGTGCCCTATCGTAGCGTGCAAGTAGGGCCTGCGTGTTTGAGATGCGCCAAATGTTAGCTGCCTGTGCAGCAATTCGTTTTCCTGAGGCCTCAAATATTTTTGACTCTTTGTCTGGGGGAGGAGCGTCACCAGTGGTCTGTGAATTCGCCCTCTTGCGTGCGTTGGATACAACCAAAGAGTCCAGTGGCAAGTGTCCCTTGATGTATGTTGGATCTGAGGGCGCTGCCTTGTATTTTTTGTCAATGCGAGGATTGATGACTCGCGCCCGAGTGGGCTCCTTGAAGACCTCTGGCGCGTGCTTTAGCACTCCCTTGAGCATTGGCAATGTCTTGACTGACTTTTCAGCCACTGAGAAAGTGTCAAACAAAAAATCCACATCCACAGGATCCGAATGTAGTTCGACATCATGATTTGCTGCAGCTCTCTCAATCAGAGCGTTGAAGGCTGCAGAGTCCTCCGTTGGTGAGGTTTTCGCCGCAAAGAGTTGCGGTTCCTGACCCGACTGAGGGTCCTCTGGGTCGCCTCCAGCAGACCAAGGTTCATGTTCCTCCTCCGGATCCGAGTACGCCAGATAGTCGTACTCGTCCCCCTCCTCTCCGTCACCTTCCCCAGCGTTGGAATGTGTCGGTGAACGTTCTAAGTTCTTGGGAGATGCAGGCTCTATAGGGGCTGAAGTACCCGCAGAGTCCTTCTTGTTTTTGAGGGGAATGCGAAAATGTTCCAACACCGGTTTCGTGGTGATTTTCCTTTTGAGGAGAGACAGCTTCCCGGTATTGGCGTCGATGATGACCTCCCGACGCTCTTCCTCCGCAAGGGGCTGGAGCCGGGGCTTCGACACCACCAATGACGCCTTGGGCGTTGACACCACCTTTGAGGGCACGCCTGCCCCATGCTTCGGAGCGTAAGCCTTCGGCGTCGACTTCGGCGGAAGCGTGAAGCGGATAGGCGTTTGCGCCTTTGCCGGCTTCGGTGCGGGCTTCGGCACCACATCCTCTGGTTCGGGAACCACAGCGTCTTTCCGAATCCGTTGCAGGGACTCCGCGACCTTCTTTGTTAAGGCCGGAGAGGGCTTGACCGGCTCGAGCGACTTCCCCGAGTCCGGAGTCGGGTCGGTGAAAGGCACAGTCTTCGGAGCCGACACATCACCTTCCTCGGCCTCGACGGACGGAGCCGGCGCAGCCAGAGCTTTGGAATCGCCTTGACGCTTCTTTGAAACTCTCTTCGGGTCATCGACCTCGACCATCTTCGGAGCCGACGCGGCCGCGTTGGTCGACTTCGCCTTCGGCGTCGACCCCGAGGCCCTCGGGTCGGCCATCTTGGCGTGGCTCTTCAAGTCGGCCATTTTGAATTTCTTAGACGTTGACGCCTCTAGAGCCTTCTGTCCCACCAGTGCGACTTTCACTTTCGGTTTCGATACCGTTGGTGTGGACCCCAATGGCTTCACTTTCGTTTTCTTCAACGGGAGAGGCGCAGCAGAAATGTCCGTGGCCGGGCCCAGGGGCAGGGCTGCTGGACGATTAATGAGGTCTTGGGTAAGGCCCGAAGGCGATCCCTCGACCTGGGCCGTATGGTGGGGGTTGACCCCCGAGTCAGTCTGAGGATGCTCTTCCTCCGAGCTATCCTCCACGGTGGCAATGGCCCCATCGTCGTCCCCTACCTTGTCGACGACTTCATCAAACTCCTCGTCTCCCGCGTCGTAGTCATCCCCCTCCGACGCAGGGCTAGAGTCCGAAACTTGAAAGACATCGTCGTCTCCAACAAATTCTTCGAAGATGTTGTCCGGCGGGGGCGCCGGTGGTGCCGATAACTGGGCCTGGAGTCTAGCGGCCCGACGAAGCTTGAGAGTCTTCTTGCACCGGAACTTTGAGCAGGCCATACACCTGGCCTCATCATGGTCCGGCGACAAACATTTGTTGCACACATGGTGCACGTCGAGGTGTGAATACTTAGAGGTGCACACCGGGCACCTCTTAAACGGAGTTCGTTCCATGTTCAGTAGTCTGGAGCGTCGTGTAGGCCCGTCCGCGCCGAAAGCACGCGGAGGGCAGCAAGAGTTCGGAGCTGAGAAAAAGACAAAACCCGAACGAAGACGATACCGACGCTAAGCCTAAAGACCTTTTGGTCTCAAGTTAGGAAAGTTAAACAACTATCGATTCCGACAGAGGGAACCGAAACACATCCGAACCCAATGGCGGAAAAAAACAATCTGGGGATGGAGGCGATGCCCATGCGCACTGTAGTCCATGGGAGGAGCCACCTATCTCGTGATACTTCGAAGACTCTTCCAGGACAACAATGTGCAATCATCCGGACCCAACACTAGGCGGCGATCTATGCACAGATATGAATTCAGCAGCCCACATGCCTCGAACCTGTTTATTTTCATAACAACCTGTGTGGTGTCCTTTCACTTGGTATTCAAGGGGTTATATGTGGTAAAACAGCTGGCTTCACATGCCATTCAGAGTTTAGCCTTAAGACTGCTTTTGTCCACTGTGAGAAGTTGGCCTGATATGCAGTGCTCACTATCCTAGTGATCACTATGTATCAGTCCAGACAACCCTTATTGATGATTGGTTGTAAGTCAACCTTATAGACCAGCTATCCTAGTAGCGTGGATACGAGCAGTCTAAGGCTAAAGACTCGAGAGGGCGTGTTAAGCCAGCTGTTATACCACACATATACCCCTTGAACACCAAGTGAAAGGACACCACACAAGTGTTATGAAAATAAACAGTGTATTTATTAAAATCACAACAGCCCTGTACTCTTTATGAGGACAGGGTACTAAGCACAAAACAAAACTCTTACGAAAATACTTAAGTTAGCACAGTATATACAAATGCCCGAGGGGCACGGAAAACCATATACTCTGAAAGTGGAATGCGAAATTACTAGCAGGTAAGTACAGTACTAATAGGCTTTGGAATCGCTAGGTCTTGACTATAGAATCTTCAGATTACTTCTAGGAGGCCTAGGGGACTCGGGTGCAGAGTGTGCACTCTCACGCGGGATGCGGGACAAAGTCTATGGTAGCTAGATTTCACAGAGTTAGTGTTCTCGGGTGAACCCGACCTGGTAGGAGGAAAACGAAAGTGGATTCTGACCCTTGGATAGTGAGGCTATGCTGGGGCACCGAAATGCCGATGTTACCTAGCCCAGGGGCTGCAGCTGCATATGTCTCAAAAGACGTCGGGAATCCTCGTAGACGGACCAGGAGCCTGGAAGAAAGATGCTGGCAGGCGACCAGTGAAGAGAGTTCGAAGTGATCCAAGCCTGGATCTTGAAGAGAGATGACACCTGAAAGCAGAGGGGACCAAGTTCGAGACTACTAGCCAGTAGTCAGGGGGCACCAGGAGGGCACCGGATGGTAGTCACCTCGACTAGGTGAGTGGGTGACACTGTGCTCTGCAGATCTCACGGACCAGGAGGCGTTGTCGGCGACCAGGATGGAGGAGCGAGCTGTCCCACGATGGATGAAGCTGTCGGCGTCGCTGGACCCAGGATTGGGCAACCAAGCCTTGGCAAATTCAAGCCCACGCGGTGGACTCAAAATGGCGTCTGGAGTGGACCAGGAGGGTCCGGGGTGCTTCTCTTGTGGAAGGAAGCAAGGGCCAGTCTGGAGCAACCAGAACAGCAGCAGTGATGTCGTCGGGCGTCGTTAAGAAGGCCACAAGCCAGCCGGCTAGTAGCCAAACAACGCGGTGAGCAGGCAAAAGCAGAAGGGCCCCACGCAGATCGTGGAGATGCTGGAGGGCTGATCTTCGGTGCTGGAGCTGCTCAGGGTTGGGGCTTCTCGGACCCCAAAGCACTCACCAGTGGAACACTCGGTGGGCTTGTTGCAAAGAAGTCGTGCAGTCTTGGCGATCGTCGGTCCCTCGAGGTCTCGTCGCACTCACGGTTCTCAGCTTGGCTGTAGAGGTGAGTAGAGGTCAGAGGTGCCAGGGAAGCCGGGTCTCGTCGAGCTGTGTCGTTGGATTCCTGAGGAAGGACTTGCAGCAGACCGCAGTGTTCTTAGGATGGTGCCTGCGGATGCAGGAAGACTACTCCTTAGCCACAAGGGAGAATCTTGAAGAAGAAATCTTGATGTCCTTTCGCAGAAAGTCGTGTCTTGATTCCAAAGATGATCTAATTTGAACAGGGGGCCCGCTCCTATCTTTATACTAAAAAAGGGGGCTGACCCGGTGACTAGGTCCTGCCTATGGGTGGGACTAGGAGGGGGGTGGTTACACCCCTCTCCCATGCCGGACTTCCCCCAGGCCAGGGGCTGGTGTGCCCCTGGAACTGGTTCTGACCGGCCTATGCGTAGTGAGCACCGGGGTGCCACTCAGCAGTCACCTTCCTGTAAAGCCCTGCCTACCCAGGATACACAAAACCCTGTCTGGGACGGTGCTAGCACCGCCCCTGACAGGAAACCCTTTGTCCAGGCTCCCCTCGCTGGAAGGACTCCCAGCTGCAGGGGGTCAGACTCGTGTCTGTGGTGGCAGCATCCATTTTGTGGAGCTGAGGCTTCGTTTAACTTTAACCGGGGTTCACAGTTACACACATGTCGTGTCCCTCTAGAAGGGTGGAATGCTAACCCCGTCGCCAGAATTGGCGAGGGGTTAGTATTCCAATTCGTATGACACCTTACTCGACATGTTTTGATAAAGCAATACCAAAGATAGCATTTAACCGCAAGGATTATAATGCACTTAAGAGTATACGGTATGCGTTATCATGGAACAGCTATTAGGACTTGGTTCCGCAAGCTGCAGACAGGCTCAGCTCATGCCAGAGCACCATCTCACACGATTCCAAGCACTCTGCCTTCAGGATTGTTAGGGCCTGCCATAGGAGTGACTGATAGGAATCTGTGTGTCCATTTTTAGGGTTAGATATAGGTATACTATATCTACAGCAAAGGGTGATTACACGACTTTGCCCCAGCTGTCATGCAGCCAGTTGTGTCAAATTTAGGAGGCCAGCCAGGGGTGGCATAATACATGCTTCAGCCCCTGGTAGGCCCTGGGTACACCTATGCCCTGAGTTACAGGGTCTGATAAGGTGGCCCAGTACCAATTGGTAAATGCACCTAGGGTACATGCTGGAATTTAGAAAGAGAACAGCCAGGCTGTGGGTCTGATTGGCAGGCCCACAGCCAGAGAAAGTCGTAAACCAGTGAAACAAAAGCAAAAAATCTGGGTGATCATAGGATTGCAGACCCTACTCTCCTACATCCACGCTACTAGGATAGCTGGTCTATAAGGTTGACTTACAACCAATCACTATAAGGGTTGTTTGGACTGATACGTGGTGATCACTAGAATTAGTGAACATCTTATATCAGGCCAACTTCTCACACTTCACTTTCCTGGTTGGGACTGGAAGTTGTCCTAGTGCATTCGGCCAGCAATTAGGTGACCAAAACACTGTGGTTATTCCCAAATAATATACCCTCAGTCTTGCTGGAGTTTAACTTCAAACAGTTGTTTGCCATCCAATTACCTGTAGCGTACATGCAGTCATGGAATTTGGCAGCTGTGTCATGCAGTCTCTCTGGTTGAATGGCAACAACGATTTGGGTATCGTCGGCGTAAGATGTTAAACTGAAGCCGTAGGATTCGATAAGTGGCGCAAGGGAGGAGACATACACATTAAATATTTAAAAAAATTTAATTTAAAAACATTTATATAGCGCACTTATACCATGCGGTTTCATGGCGCTTTAGATTGCGAGGGGATGGCAGACGAGGAGAAAATTAGGCAGCAAAAGCTCGAGAGAAAAGGAAAGTTTTGAGGTTTTTCCTAAATTCAGTGTAGGAAGATGTTGTGCGGAGGGCCGCGGGCAGGGAGTTCCAAAACACAGGGGCCAGAACTGAAAACTTAGTGCCGCCGGCCTTTTTCTTTTTGAATCGGGGGACAGTTAAGAGGGCCAAGTGAGAGGAGCGAAGCTCTCTCCCTGGGGCGTAAGGCTTGATAGCCGAGCAGATGAACTCTGGCGCTGTGCCCATTCTCGCCTGAAAGGTGAGGCACCCCAGCTTGAACAGGGCCCGCTCTTTCACCGGCAACCAGTGCAGTGCCTGCAGTAAAGGGGTGGCCCGATGATATTTAGGCAGGCCGTGGATAACTCGGGCCGCCTGATTCTGCACTAGTTGCAGCCGGTGAATGGCATAGGCAGGCGCGCCATTGTAAATGATGTTGCCGTAATCGAGACGCGACAACACCATTGCTAGCACTATAATCTTTAGGGCGGGGGGTGAAAAGAACCGAGAGATCTTCCTAATAGTCCTGAGGGAGAAGAAACAAGAGGAAACAACAGAACTAACCTGTGAATGGACAGAAAGTGAGGGATTAAGGAAAATGCCAAGGGTTTTGACTTTGGGGACGGGGAGTGGGGGAGCACCAAGTGGGGAGGGCCAGTGAGAAGGGGACCAAGGACTGCAACCACCTCCGGTCAAGACAAGTTCCGTCTTGTCCGGATTGAGTTTGAGGTGGTTGCAGTTCATCCAATCCTGAATGAACAACATAACAGATTGGACATTCTGGAAGGATGAAGGGGAATGAGAAAGGTTGAAAATAAGCTGGAGGTCATCGGCGTAGTTGTACACCGTGACCTCGAGCTGCTGTAACATAAAAATGAGGGGGAAGATGTATAAGTTAAACAAAAGGGGGGAGAGTGAGGAACCCTGGGGAACCCCACACGTCACCTTGTGGGAGGCAGCAGTGAAACCGGTGAGATGAACTGCCTGAGCTCTGTCGCTCAGAAAGGACTCAAGCCAAGCGAAGGCTAGGCCCTCTATGCCCGCCGCCTTGACACGGGTAAGTAAGGTGGAGTGGTCCACCGTGTCAAAAGCGGCGGACAGATCTAAAAGAATGAGGGCCTGCGGAAGATTGGTGTCGATGCCCTCGCGTAGGCTGTCCATAACTGAGACCACTACCTTTTCCGTGGAGTGGAGGGGGCGAACGCCCGCCTGCCGAGAGGAAAGGCAGTGGTTGATTTCCACGTGGGAGCTCAGAGTGGCGGTGACGTGGGTTTCTAAAACCTTTCCCAGGTAGGGAAGAAGGGAGATGGGACGGTAGTTGGAAGGGGATGAAGGGTCCGCACCAGCCTTTTTTAGAATGGGAATAACGGCTGCAAATTTGTGGGGGGCGGGAACCACTCCATTGCTGAGAGAATCGTTTAGAAGTGTGAGGGGTGGGGATGGGCATGTTAGGAAGATTTCTCTCAGGATGTGGGCGGGGGCGAAGTCTAGGGGGGAACCTGATTTCACCCTGTGAGTCGGGCTCAGTGAAGATCCCTGCGGGACTCCACATGGCAGTGAGAAGGCCTCTGCCTCATATTTATCAAGTTTGACTGTTTGAATTCTTTCCGAGAGAAACGATTTTAAGAGTTTTAGGGCAGTGCCTTTTATTCCTTTCTCCTCTAATCGGTCAATCATTAATGTGTGGTGTACCGTATCAAATGCGGCCGATAAGTCCAACATAATGAGGACTGCCCGACCTCCTTGATCCAGAGTAGCTCTGATTTCCTCCGCGGACTTAATGAGGGGCGTCTTGGTGCTGTGGCTTTCTCTAAAGCCGTATTGGATGGGGTCCAAAGCCTGAGTCTGATTAAGGAACTGGTTAATTTGGTTATTCATGTTCTTTTCCGTTAATTTGGCTGGGAGGGGGGAGTCTGGATATGGGCCTAAAATTGTTTAGGTCATCTGGGTTCAGATTGGATTTTTTCAACAGCAGCAGTATAGTGGCCTGCTTCCATTCCCTGGGGAAGTATCCTTCGTTGTATATTAGGTTAAAAATGGCAGTGAGTTTACTCGCCACTGTACAGGGGTCATGGGGGGAGCCTGATTTAGTTTTAGCCAACAATTTGTATGTGTCCCCTTCCGCAAGAGGACTAAAGAAGGTAAGTTCAGGTTTGGCGTTTATATTTGGGGTTATACTGGAGCTGGCACCCTGTTTGACTGAAATTTCCATAGGTAGGTCTGAGAATGTAGAAAAAATTATTTTGACCTTGTCAAAAAAACATTTGACGATTCTATTGCATAGATCTTGGCTTGCCGGAAAAGCTAGGGCTTTGGGATGAGCAAGGTCATTTACAGTTTTGAACAGTGTTTTGGAAGAGTTTTTTGCCTCGTGTATTTTCTCCGTATAGTATTTTTGTTTCGTATTTTGTAACAGTTGTTTGCATTGTCCTTGGCTTATTTTGTATTCTTTTTTATCTTTGTCGTTATAACCCTTCCTCCAGTTTCTTTCCAGCTGTTTACATACAAGTTTCTGGTCTTTGAGCTCCTGTGAATACCAGGGCGCAGATGGACATGTTCTGTGGGGGCGAACTGTTTTTAATGGGGACAACTTCTTCCCTGCGCCTTCTAGCCAGTTGAAATAAGCTTTAGTGGCCTGATCCAGATCAGTCGGAATGTGGGTGTCTGTGATTGTTAGGAAATCATGAAGGTCCTCCTCTGCTATGTTTTTCCATGCTCTGGCTTCAACATATTTATTAGAGGGTTTGTTGACCGAACGATGCGGCATAGTGAGTTTAAAAAGTACTGCTAGATGGTCTGACTATGTAAGAGGAAGTGCTTTTGTAAAGGCGAGTAGGGGGTTGTTAGAAAAAATACCATCCAGAGTGTGCCCTGCTGAGTGTGTGGGTACATTGACCCGTTGTTCCAGGTTGCCACCTGACATAAGGTCCATCAGGTTGATTGTGTCTGGGTCCTGGTCTGCCTCAAGGTGAAAGTTAAGATAGCCTAATATTGTAAATGAAGGAGTGTTTAGCCCAATCTCTAAAATGTCGCCTACTTGGGCAATAAACGGTTTGAGGGCCTGGAGGTCTGTAAATAAGGGAGCCTCTAAAGGAGTCCTGATGGGAGATCTGAAGACAGAACTCCAGTGCTTCACATCCCTCGTTTCTTAGTGGGCTAAATGATGATATAATAGAGTTGTGGTGTATCACTGCTAATCCACCTCCTTTTTTTTATTTCTGCTAAGTGAATAGCAGATGTAATCTGGAGGTGTCGCTTTCACTAAATCAGGACCTGAGGCTTTGTCTTTCCAAGTCTCTGTAATAAAGGCTAGCTTAATATCTTCGCTTTCTAAGAAGGCGGCACACTCTATGCTATGCTTGACCAGTGATCTCGCGTTGATAGGACACAGTTCCACACGGTGTCCTGCTTGGAGATGCCCTTTCTTCCTAGTCAGCCCTGCCACCTGGAGCGATGTCAAC
The DNA here is from genome assembly GCF_964263255.1 of Lissotriton vulgaris. Classification (NCBI taxonomy): domain Eukaryota; kingdom Metazoa; phylum Chordata; class Amphibia; order Caudata; family Salamandridae; genus Lissotriton; species Lissotriton vulgaris. Next base: position 1,272,276,433 of record NC_141694.1, on the reverse strand, counting down.
TCAGGGATTTTGAGGTTACATCCTGAGCAGATCTCTTAAGAGTGGTGGCGCCCGTGTTCAGGTAAACAGATTTTGCAAGGTTCCCCGAGTCTAATTGGTTGTAGAGCCCTCAGCTCATCACTAGAGTATGTAAGCTGAGGGGCAATCTCTGATGCCAACCGAGCAGGGGGGCTGGTGCTGAGCGCGGTGCGAGCGCGGACAGGCGCAGACGGGCTTGCCTTTGGTGCGCAGCTGGAGCGCCCGCTGTGCGCTCGGTTCATTCTCCACTTAAATGGAGTCCCGGGCACAAAGACTAGCCCGCTGAACCCAATCTTCCCCAAGATGGCGGCGAATCCCGCGAGGGAGTCAGTGAGTCCTGTGCAAATGCGTTATATTTTTTAAAAATCCTATTCGATAATTAAAATGCCACAACTGCCTGAGGGTTGATAAAATAAACAGTTGTGCAAATGCGCTATTTTTGTGGCACAGTGTGTGGCACAGTGTGTGGCAGAGTGTGTGGCAGAGTGTGTGGCAGAGTGTAGTAGAGTGTGTGGGAGAGTGTAGTAGAGTGGTAGAGTGTAGTAGAATGTATTCGAGTGTAGTAGAGTGTAGTAGAGTGTAGTAGAGTGTAGTAGAGAGTAGTAGAGAGTAGTAGAGAGTAGTAGAGAGTAGTAGAGAGTAGTAGAGAGTAGTAGAGAGTAGTAGAGAGTGAGTAGTCGAATATAGTAGAGTGAGTAGTAGAGAGTGAGTAGTAGAGAGTGAGTAGTAGAGAGTGAGTAGTAGAGAGTGAGTAGTAGAGAGCGTGTAGTAGAGAGCGTGTAGTAGAGAGCGTGTAGTAGAGTGGAGTGTAGTGTAGAGTGTAGTGTAGAGTGTAGTGTAGAGTGTAGTGTAGAGTGTAGTGTAGAGTGTAGTGTAGAGTGTAGTGTGGTGTAGAGTGTAGTGCAGAGTGTAGTGCAGTGTAGAGTGTAGTGTAGAGTGTAGTGTAGAGTGTAGAGTGTAGTGTAGAGTGTTGACTCTTCCTGAAGTCCTTGCGAGCCTGAAGGCAACTAAGGGGGGTAAGGCGGCTGGACCGGACGGCATACCAGCCGACCTCTATAAGGCCAAAATTGACTTATGGGGGCCAATGCTAGTCCAGCTTTTTAATGTTGCTTTGGCAAAAGGCCTAATCCCTACGTGGTTTACATCAATTATAGTCCCGATTTTCAAGAAAGGGGATAGGCAGAACTGCACATGCTATAGGCCAATTTCGTTATTGGACTCCTCCATAAAAATCCTAGGGAGAGTGGTTTTAGTCAAGTTGCAAAGCTGGGCAGAAGAAAATGGGGTACTAAGTGATTTCCAATATGGGTTCCAAAGGGGTTTAGGGACTATTGAGCAAGGACTAAATTTGTTTATTTTGCAACAGAAGTATATAAGGGTTAAAAAACAACGTCTATACCTCCCCTTTGTTGACCTATCGTTGGCTTTTGATTGCGTGTCACATAACAAATTGTGGGCAATTATGGCCGAACTGGGGGTATACATGCTTCCTGAGAGATTTATATTCTGGGGCCACTGCAACTGTCCGGTATGGGAAAGAGGGAGAATGCAGCAGACACTTTGGGATTGGTCGTGGCGTACGCCAAGGGTGCGTTTTAGCGCCGTTTTTATTTTTGTTGTATATAAATGGCTTGGAGCATCGCCTCGTGCAGGAGGGCAGGGACATGCCTATGGTGGGCGGGAGGCCTGTCCCTGCCCTACTGTACGCGGACGATGCAGTCCTGATGGCACGCACCCCAATGGCACTTCAAACTCTGGTTACATCTTTTAATAGTTTCATGCTTAGCTTGGACTTGAAAATTAATTGCTCCAAAACACTGTCTATGTACTGTGGAACAAGAACAAGCAGGCATTTGAAGCCTATTTTTATAAATTCCAATCCCTTAGAGAAGACTTCTACTTTCCCATACCTGGGCATTTTGTTTCATGAAAGTGGCTCATGGACTATTGCAATTAATGCTAGAACCTTGTTATTTTCCAAAACCATCATGGCATTACAGTGTTTTATAAAAAAGCTAGGAAAAAGACCCATAAAGGAAATTTTAACTATTTATAATGCCACATGTATAGCTGTAGCTATTTATGGCTCAGGATTGTGGGGTTACTTAAATGTCAGTACAATTCAAACTTTGGAAAATATGTTTTTTACGCCACATCTTGTCCGTCCCTGAAAGTACTGCGACCTTCATATGCCATGCTGAATTGGGTTTGGTATTTGTCACTGACACAATCAAGATCCAGCCGATTCTTCTTTGGCACAGGGTTTGGACAAATGATGACTGTGTGGGTAACCGGGCTATTTTAAAGGACGTTCTAGTATTGGACAATATTAACAATTTTAAATGGATATGTTATGTCAGAAATTTCCTCCTCGAAGAACTAAACTGTGCCCAATATTTCGAGGATCCATTGTTCTCAAGAGGAGGACTGAAAAATCTGTGTATTGCTCACCTCAGGGAAAAAAAGACAATTGGAGGAGGTGAAAAAAAAGACAGTTTCTGCCCATCAGGCAATTATAAGTGGAGAGAAACTACAGCCATACCTATCTTTATATATGCCCAACCATGAACGTTTCCTTTTAACCCGGTTTAGATTTAACATTGTTTTCAGGTTATTATCTTTTCCTGTGATGAATTGTTGGTCGAAAGATTTATGTCCCTGTCCATGTGATGATGTGTCCCCACAATCCGATATTCATATTTTATTCTTCTGTAAATTTTACACTTTTTATCGTAGAAAACTTATCCCCATTCTTAAAGACTTAAATGTATATAGATGTCGCTTAGCGTTTTTAGAGTTTCAAAAAATGGAAACTGTTTTTATGGTAGCATCACTCGCTGAATTTTTTTAATTAGTTTTTAAATGTCGTAAATCCCTCTATATGAATTAATTTTTATGCTGTATCTATGTCTCTGCTTTCTTATATGTTTCTCTGCTGAGATCTTATATAATGATCACCTGACCCATTGTAAATTGTACTTCTTTTTCATGCTACTTTTATGGTTATTCTCTGTTTTTAACCGAATAAAGTATTTTGAATCTGAATCTATAAATTGAAGGCCAAAAAAATTGTTTTACATTTTTTTTGCAATGGTGGCATGCTGCGCTTTAGATGAATATGTTTAAATGTAAAGTGCCCACTTGAAAGGGGAGACATCTCGCCCCGTGCCGGGTGCACAGCGTTAGTTTGCATTGCATTGCAATAATACCAACTACTTTAATTTTTCTCTTTGCTGAATCCTTTTATTTTTCAACATATTCAATAGTTCATAATTTCGTCCTGTTTTTTCACAAGTCACAAGAGAGGTGCTTATATCTTCACTTTTGTCTAAACGGTGCAGAAATGCTAATCCAAGCCTTATTCTTCATCGTGACAGTGTACATAAGATTTATCCACAAACAAATCTTTTACCCAATGCATTTCGGGCCTAACTTCCGGCCCTTCTTCAGGGGGTGTGTTTATCAATGCCAAACATAACAGTTAGAATATGCCTTCCCAGTCCCACGCAAACATTGGTGTGCATAACATTCATGACGTTTTTGTAAAATCAAACTTTTTCCCGCTAAAAAGGCAGCTGACCGCTATCCCTCTAAATGGATACCTCCACTTTCTGTCCTCGACAGAAAACAAACCGTCCTCGTTTTCCTCATGTGGTACAACCTCTATATTCAAACCTACACCCTCCCTCAATGATGTATCACTAATTATATTTCAAATGAAACCTCTAGGCTCTTTAAACTGCCCCACTTTGCATCCAATTAACGTGATGCTAAACTATGTGCTCGTTTCATCATAAATTGTAACCCATACCTTTCGGATTTTCCAGCGCCATCGTCCTCTCACCCTTTCCTTTCACCCGACCGGGGTCAACCTCAAATTCCTAACTCTAAGCTTTCTTCTTATAAGCTGATCTTCTCCGCCTCTTTACCACACCTGTAGTTTACTAAACCTCCTCCTATGCGTCACCCTTCCTCTTCCTTTCCCAACCTCATCCTGTCTACAGTACCCACAATACACTACATGAGTAAACCATTTAGTTTCCCCCAATATCCAAACAAATATCCACTGTTAACGCTCCGCTTACCCACAGATGTATTATCTAATGTGGACTATTGAGATGTGTACACCCTACGTTGTTCCAAATGTCTACTTTGCACTAATAGTTTAAAAACATCAAACTATTACATTTCGAAATGTTTACTTTGAAAATGTATTTAACAAGTGTTTCCAACATAGTCATCCTCCATACGTTGTGTGTAAGATCCGAGTCTTTTACAAAAGAAACTGTAAACAAATGTTTGTGCGATTGTCTCTCTTGTGACATTTTCAGATTTTTGACTATTCAAAAGTGTTCTGATGGGTGCAACTCCTCCAGTGGGTCGAAAGTAATACATTTCAAGGGGGGCGGAGCTAGCCAGCGTATGAGATGGCTGCCGAAGTCCGGAGCTCCTCCACCCAGACAAACGATCCTACAAGTATCCTGGCCAGTTGTCTTATTTCTTTGTATAAACTGCTGCACCGGAGTGTGTGCTCACGTTGGGAACCCGAATCCTGCGACTCTGCACGAGTTTGAACCCCGCAGGTCCGAGCACGAGCGACCGGGAGTGAGACGCGTGGCGGGTCTACTGACCCGCGGTCTTGAGTTTCGCTCTCCCCGCGACATAGATCCAAGCCTCTCCCATCGAGGCCCCTGAAGACACCGCGCTGCGGTTTGAAGCGGCGGCTTGCTGACTCGGCGGTGGGTGGGGGAGTGCGGGTCTCAGGGGGGGGCCTTTAGTGACCATAGCGAGGACCCCGACCATCGGGTCTCTCCTCCCCCCCCCCCTTTCCTCCCCAGCTCCCGCTTCGCAGATCGGTCTGGCAACGTGAGGCCTGCCGCACCGCTGCCGAAATCAATACGAAGGTGTCCACAATTTGAGGATTGCACTACTCGGGCTGTAGACCCGTTCTAGCCCCCCAGTGGCCTACGCAGGAGCGCTCTTTGCTATGGCAGGCCCAGATGACAGCGTTAGTTGACCCGAGACTACCTGCACCATTGATTGCCTGTGTTGAATTGTGGTCTCCCGTGGAGTGGGGTGCATCAATCGTCATTGTCCCCCCTGACACTGCTACAACTGGAATGATTATGGTGCTTGGGCGGAGAGGGGGCTCTGCCTGAATTTGCTGAGGGCGCCTAGCCACGCACGTGCTGACAACTCCCTCCCTGGTTCACAGCAACTGCCACGCTGCTGCGTGGACCTGCGACGCATGTGCTTACACGGAGCTAGAGGCACTTGTTTCTTCCCGTTGCCTGCCTCCTGCTGAACGCCTTCCTACTGGTCGCTGCCCGCGGCGAGTGGTCATGTGCCCTACCAACACTCCTGGCCTGTACCGACCGCCTCACAATTGCGCACCCACCTGCTCCCCCTGGACATACTTCAGCAGTGTGTACACCATCACTCTTAATTTCCCCGCTGAGGCTACTACCCTACACGGACACGGTCATTGCGCCTGGAAACGTGCCCGACTGAGAGGGGGTCTGTGTGAGAAGTTGGCCTGATATTCAGTGTTCACTATTCTAGTGATCACTATGTATCAGTCCAAACAACCCTTATGGTGATTGGTTGTAAGTCAACCTTATAGACCAGCTATCCTAGTAGCATGGATATGAGCAGTCTTCGGGCTAAACTCTAGAGGGCGTGTTAAGCCAGCTGTTATACCATCACATATACCCCTTGAACACCAAGTGAAAGGACACCACACAAGTGTTATGAAAATAAACAGTGTATTTATTTAGATCACAACAGCCCTGTACTCTTTATGAGGACAGGGTACTAAGCACACAACAAAACTCTTACGAAAATACTTCAAGTTGCACAATTTACACAAATGCCCGAGGGGCACGGAAAACCATATACTATGGAAGTGGAATGCGAAATTACTAGCAGGTAAGTACTGGACTAATAGGCTTTGGAATCGCTAGGACTACGTTACTGAACCTTCAGATTACTAGTAGGAGGCCTAGGGGTCTCGGTGCAGAGTGTGCCCTCTCACGCGGGATGCGGGACAAAGTCTATGGGAGCTAGTAAAAGCAAAGTTAGTGTTCTCGGGCGAACCCAATAAGGTAGATCGAAAACGACAGTGGATCTGGACCCTTTTGATAGTGAGGCTATGCTGGGGCACCGAAATGCCGAAGTTACCTAGCCCAGGGGCTGCAGCTGCATAGGTCTGTAAAGACGTCGGGAATCCTCGTTGACGAACCAGGAGCCTGAAGAAAGAGTTGCTGGCAGGCGACCAGTGAAGATTGTTCGAAGTGATCCAAGCCTGGATCGAAGATGGATGACACCTGAAAGCAGAGGGGACCAAGTTCTTAATCACTAGCCAGTGATCAGATGGGCACCAGGATGGCACCGGATGGTAGTCACCTCGACCAGGTGAGTGGGCAACGCTGGGCTCTGCAGTCTCACGGACCAGGAGGCGTTGTCGGCGACCAGGATGGAGGTGCGAGCTGTCCCACGATGGTTGAAGCGGTCGACGTCGCTGGAACCAGGATTGGGGCAACAAGTCTTGGCAAATTCAAGCCCACGCGGTGGACTCAAAATGGCGTCTGGAGTGGACCAGGAGGGTCCGGGGTGCTCCTCTTTTGGAAGGGAGCAAGGGCCAGTCTGGAGCAACCAGACCAGCAGTGGTGATGTCCTCGGGCGTCGTCGGGAAGGCCACAAGCCAGCGGGCTAGTAGCCAGACAACGCGGTGAGCAGCAAAAAGCAGAAGGGCCCCACGCAGATCTTGTGGATGCTGGGGGGCTGGACTTCGGTGCTGGAGCTGCTCAGGGTCGGGGCTTCTCGGACCCCAAAGCACTCACCAGAGGATCCCTCGGCGGTCGTGCTGGATAGAAGTCGTGCAGTTCTGATGATGGCCGGTCCCTCGAGGTCTCGTCGCACCTACGGTTCTCAGCTTAGCTGTAGAGGTAGGTAGAGGTCAGAGGTGCCAGGGAAGCCGGGTCTCATCAAGCTGGTCAGTCGGATTCCGGAGGAAGGACGTGCAGCAAACCGCAGAGTTCTTAGATGGTGCCTGCGGATGCAGGGTGACTACTCCTTAGTCACAAGGGAGAAATCTTGAGAAGAGTCGAGAGTTCCTTTCGTAGAAAGTAGTTTCTTGATTCAAAGATGATCTAATTTGGAAGGGTCCCCGCTCCTGCCTTTATCCTAAAGAAAGGGGTGGGTACGCGACTAGGTCCTGCCCTAGGGGTGGGACCAGGAAGGGGGGTGGTTACACCCCTCTCCCATGCCGGACTTTCCCCAGGCCAGGGGATGGTGTGCCCCTGGAACTGGTTCTAGCCGGCAGATGCGTAGTGAGCACCGGGGTGCCACTTGCAGTCACCTTCCTGTAAAGCCCTGCCTACCCAGGATACACAAAACCCTGTCTGGGATGGTGCTAGCACCGCCCCTGACAGGAAACCCTTTGTCCAAGCTCCCCTCGCTGGAAGGACTCCCAGCTGCAGGTGGTCAGACTCGTGTCTGTGGTGGCAGCATCCATTTTGTGATGCTGAGGCTTGAGTTAACTTTAACCGGGGTTCACAGTTACATACATGTCGTGTCCCTCTAGAAGGGTGGAATGCTAACCCCGTCGACAGAATTGGCGAGGGGTTAGTATTCCAATTCGTATGACACCTTACTCAAAATGTTTTGATAAAGCGATACCACAGATAGCATTTAACCGCGAGGATTATAATGCACTTAAGAGTAAATGGTATGCGTTATCATGGAACAGCTATTAGGACTTGGTTCCGCAAGCTGCAAACGGGCTCAGCTCATGCCAGAGCACCATCTCACACGATTCCAAGCACTCTGCCTTCAGGATTGTCAAGGCCTGCCATAGGAGTGACTGATAGGAATCTGTGTGTCCATTTTTAGGGTTAGATATAGGTATACTATATCTAAAGCAAAGGGTGATTACACCACCTTGCCCCAGCTGTCGTGCAGCCAGTTGTGTCAGATTTAGATGGCCATCCAGGGGTGGCATAATACATGCTTCAGCCCCTGGTAGGCCCTGGGTACACCTATGCCCTGAGTTACAGGGTCTGATAAGGTGGCCCAGTACCAATTGGAAATGTACCTAAGGCATATGGAATCCATTTTAGAGAGAGCGCAGTAGGCCTGGGGTCCTGATTGGCAGGGCCCCCGGTCAACTAAGTCGGAAAACCAGCAAAACACCAGGCAAAAAGTTGGGGGCAACCATAGTCAGGTATCCACCTTCCTACAGTCTGGAGGTGTACTAAGATACTGTGACCTGCCATTGGGGGATTCCTGATCTGTTCCACATCCCTGCAGAGAGGGGGTACACTCCTGACTACTATGGGTCGCTCCGATAGGACGCAGTCAAAGCTTTCCTTCGGCCCCAAGGGCCCTAAGACGATGGAGGATGCGGGCGGAGGCGGTGCAACAGATAGGCCTGAGACAGAGGAAACGCAACAGCAGGACTTACGAGGTATTCTTCTCTCCATGGAAAAGAATCTGCAGGGGGGGGTATGACGAACCTGGGCACGAAAATAGACGCTCTTACCCACCGCATGGATAGTATGGCCGAGCGGCTTGACAAACAAGCGGAGAGGATAGATATGTCGGAGCGTCGGCTCACTGAGGTAGAGGAGGCCCAGACCACGCTTGCCTCGGAGAACAAACAAATTGGTAGAGCCATGCAGTCCCTCCTGGACAAAACTGAGGATTTGGAGGCCCGCTCACACTGATGTAACCTACGCGTCACGGGCCTTCCGGAAAACACTCAGACAGGCAATATGGAACTGTTTATGGAGGGTCTCCTGAAGAAACTGCTTGGGGACACGGCGTTCTCATCCATGTTCATTGTTGAAAGGGCCCATCGCTCCTTGGGCCCTCGACCTAAGCCGGGGGCTCCCCCTCGGCCCACCATTGCCAAACTGCTAAACTATCGGGACCGTGACATTGCTTTGAAACTTGCCAGAGAAAAGCAGCCGCTACAATACGAGGGCTTGGTTCTTTCCATATATCCCGATTTTACGGCCAGGGTGCAGGAGGCCATGAAACAGTTTGCTCCTATGAAGCGTCAGTTACGTGAACTGGGCGCAGATTATGCGATGTTATATCCAGCAAAACTACGCATCAATAGGCAGGGAAGATCTATGATCTTTACGGACCCCAAGGCGCTCCAAAAGGCCCTGAAAGACTGGCAGATGGAGAAACGCTCGCCGAGGAAGGAGAGCGACGATGCGGTGGGGGAGCCCCTGGAGGAGCAAGACTGAATATAACTTAAATGTGTTTCCTGAAGCTCTGATGCCTCATTACGCAGCATGTTTTGTGTGCGGGAGGGAGGCTGGGGTACATGTTCATAATGGTTTTCTATTGAAATACTTTATTGCTATAAGATGACTATGTCCCCGAGTCCTATAGGGTTCGCTCCTTGACTTTTTGGGTCCCACTCTGTCTGGGAGTGTTCGTTTGAACTTACAGCACTGCTTATTGTCTTGGGGGCTCTAGCCTTTCGTGTGTTTATGCAGTTTACGTTTTCGTATTTGTAGATTGACATATTTGACAACTTGATACGGGGTGGTAGTGCCACCCTCCTATTTTCTGGAGTTCCCGGTCGGAGGGGTGAAGGGGGGCAGCGTACTTGATATTGTCTTACAGTGATAGACGCACAGTTTTTTGCCGACTACATCTTCCCCGTGTGATTACCACTGATTCCAAATGTATATTTTGGGGGTTGGGTGGGTGGGATTGATTGTGTGGATGCGTGTGTTTGTGAGTGTTTGGATGCTGGGGTGTGAGAGGGGGGCTGGGGACTGTTTGATGGGGCGGAAGAATGAACGCGGCCTAGTTGGGGTTGGGCAGACGTGGGTGGGGGGTTGGGAAAGAGAATTTGTGGGAACGGTTTTTATGCAAAGTTCTTTATTGGTTACATGGTTCAAGGCAAGCAAGCGAGATGCGCAGAGGGGCAGTAATGTGTCCGAGAGACACCTCACATTGACACGGTAGAGATGTTCCTTCCACGCACACCATGGCAAATGACGAGATAGTAGGAGCTGAAGCGCCCGATACGTTAAGACTCCTGACCCGGAATGTGCGAGGACTAAAGGACCATCGTAAAGTGCGCAAAATCCTTCAATATCTAGTCAGACAGAGTAGACATTGCTGTCTTGCAGGAAACGCATCTCCCATTAGATAGTCCCATCCTTCGATATAGAGGGCTCAAGGGGAATGTACATGCGGCAGGTTTCACCACTCACGCAGGTGTCCTTACCTGGTTCAATCCAAAGTCTTCCTTAACATGGTCGCCGCTAGTGACAGACAGCGATGGCCGCTTTGCAATCACAGGCTGCTATGGCAAAGGTGCAGACTTGTGCATAGTGAACTCTTATGGCCCCAACTTGGATTTCCCTACCTTCTATACAGACCTCGCGGCAAAGATCCTTCCGTATGCGGACAACATCACCTATTGGGGAGGGGATTTCAATCTGACTCGGCGTCCCGGGCTGGACAGGTCGGATGGACCAACGCTGTCTCCCTCGGCCTTTGCATGGATTCTATCCATGCACCTGCAAAATCTGGATTTAGTAGATGTCTGAAGCCATAGACACCATCCCAGGGCGGGTTTACACACTACTCAGCCCCCCATAATATATATACGACAATAGACTACTGGTTTGTGGCTTCTCGATTCCTTCAGAACGTGCGAGCATGCATGTCTTGCCCCGAACCTACTCGGACCATTCGCCGATCCTGATTACTTGCTCCATGCCCGCCCGTCGGATTCCACCTTTTGCCTGGCGCTTCCCCCCGTACTCTTTGCTGGATCCTCTCTTTAAAGAGGAACTGCTGACGGCATTGGAGATCTTCTTCGAAACCAACGCTATGCAGTACCCGTACTATATGATGTTGAGTACCCATTTGTCTGATGTTATACTCTTCCACTCCCTGAAGAAGTGTTTCAGTCTTCCTCCCACTGGTCATACATGTACGGAGGTGTCTAGTTCGTGTAACTCCTGTCCGATGTGTTCCTGCTCCACCCTGGGAGTTTTTGCTCGGGTGGGCACATGGAGTTTTATTAAGTCACTTAGAGGCGGGCTGCTGTCCCCCTCTTATTTTGCCCACGTCCATTCCCTCTCCGGAGAAAGGACTGGCCTCTTGGTTGGTACTGTATGCGAAGTAACAATCCCAGGCACACAACCAAGGTAATGGCACACTAGACTAGGCAAACAAATAACTAATTCAATATGAGAAAATACATTTTTAATATGATAAAGACATACGATAAAAATCAATACATTGATCAAAATTGATAAAATAATATTGTATTAATACATATGTTTTCACAATAAAAGGGGTTATTCTTAAAAAGGTAGATGGTTTCCTCTTGGTTGGTACTGCCAGGTCTGTTTTTGCTGCCCCTGCTGTGTCTGCTTGGTAGGCTTGCTGGAACACCTGGTGTGATGTCCCTGGCTGGTTTCCTCCCCTCCCGTTAGGTCTTCGTGACGGGGTGCCCCTTTAAGTACCTCTGAACTGTAATGCCCCCAATGGATCTTGCAGTCTCGTTATCCTGTTTCAGTTGGCTGAGTTTCTCGTCAACTGGGGCCCCGAGCAGGGTTTCTCCGTTGAAAGGTGTGTTGAGGGTGCTGTGCTGTACTTCTGGCTTGAAGCCCGAAATCCTGAGCCAGGCCTGTCTTCTCTCCGTGATGACCATCATCATGAGCCTGCTGGAGGTGTCTGCTCTGTCCAGGGCAGTCTTGAGGCAAGAATTGGCTACATTCTTCCCCTCTTCAACAAGGTTTTCAGCTCTTTGCTTGAATTCCTGTGGCATGTTATTTATTAACTGGCCCAGCTCTTCCAGGATCTGGTATTGGTGCCTGTTGAGCAGTGCATTGGAATTTGCCATGCGCCAGTGCATTGCGGCATTCCGTTCAATTCTTCTACCCACCAGGTCCATCCTCTTGCTTTCGGTGTTTGGAGGTGGCCCAGAAGTGGTAGGCACATTGGCCCTCTTTCTTGCCGTGGCTGCGATGATGGAGTCTGATGAGACCGAACCCTGAATGTAGGGTGGGTCCTTGGAGGAATGTTTATACTTGTTCTCCGTCCTGGGAGTGACAGCTTTGCATGTAGCTGGTTCCTTGAAGGCCTCTTTTCCCTGTGCCATGACACTGTCGAGCATGGGCAGGAACTGGCTCCTTGTTTGTGTAGGGAGCAGTGTCTCAAGAAGGAAGTCTGCTTTCTGCTTTTCTTCGTCGAGTTTTACCTTGAAAACTGCAGCCGCATTCCTGATGACTGTGTTGTAGACTCCGATGTCATCTGGCGGCGAGGGCCTCGAGGGATACGTGTCGACGGCTTCCTCTGGACTTTCAGTGTCGACGTCCTGCCAGTCTACTTCCCGAGTCTCCGAGGATGCAGACCAGATGAGTGTCCTGCGGTCGTCGTCTCCTTCATCCTCGTAGTAGGAGGCCTCCTCTTCTTCTTGGTCGTCGAAGGTCTCAACGCCCCCCCGACTGTTCTTCGACGTCGTAGTCCTCCTCCTCCGTTTCCTCGACCACCTGTACCCTAGGTTTCGTCAGGATTGTGTATTCCTTCATCCTGGCGTCAAAATCTTTTTTCCGCTGCAGGATGTTTTCCATCTCGGCCTCGAGGCGTCTTTTCTTTTTCTCCATTTCGTCCGCGTGGCCTGCGTCGAATGTATCGGCCGCTCTTTTTGGCGCCGAGCCGACTTTCGTCGTCGAAGGTTTCGGTGCCGAGCTGGCTCTCGGATCCTTAGTCGCCGCTGAAGCGCCCTTCGGGTCCCTTTCCCTCAGCGTCGAACGCTCGGGACGGTGGTTGTTCCTTGCCCTGCATGGTGGCGTTAGCTATCCTCTGTCTCTTTCTCACTCGAAGAGTCTTCGGCGTGAAGGCGGAGCAGGCGTTGCAGTCCTCGCTCTCGTGGTCGACCGGTAGGCAAAGGTTGCAGACCGGGTGCTGGTCCTTCTGCGCTACTTGTGGTGGCAGTTATTGAAAGTAGTGTTGTCCATCTCATGCATTCAGGGGGCCCCCTGAGCTTGCATTCTCCGATGGACATCGAAGTTCTTGAAGTTCTTCTTTGTCGTCCTCTTCGATGATGTAGTCTCCTGTAGTCTTCTCAATCTCTTTTCTTGCAAAAGGTGCGTATTGTCTTCTTTCTCCAAAAATGTCTGAAGCCCTTTCGGGAACGATCCAGACCCAACCGCGGAAAAAAGAATTTGAAGATGGCGCCCAGGATTGGGAGCTTCCGCAGGAAGCGTGCCGACGTCACCGGAAATACACCAAAGGTGGGAGGTAGACGCCCACCTGGGCTACAAAAAAAAAAAAAAGAAAAGACTACGAATCCGGACCCAACCACAAGACCGCGGAATAATGCACAGCATAGTGAATCCAGAAAGATTCACGCTGCAAAACCCATTGTTATCGGCAGAGGCACGAGGCAGGGATGCGCCCCCTCTCCCAGATACTTTATGCATTGGTCGCTGAACCACTGGTGTGTACTCTTCAGGAGTATCATAGTCATTGAGGCATCTGCTTCCCGTCATATAATCTTATTGTTTCCACTTATGCGGACGACACTCTACGTTAAGGACCCCTCTACACATCTCTACGGTTCTGCAAGAGGTGGTACTATTTGGATCACTCTCAGGCATTCAGGTTAACTGGACTAAGTCCATTATGTTCCTTTGGACGCCCTCCACAGTACAGTTTGAACCAGAGTATCCACCACAGTGGACCACTGAAGCGGTCCGATATCTTGGAATACGCCTCCATACGGATTAGAGGAGTAGTGTGGCTCACTGGTTAGAGGCGGCAGACCCGAGAGCAGAGGACGGCCCGGGACCAGGGTTCGATTCGCGGCACGGCAGGTTTCTGGACCATGGTCAGCGGACTCGATAATTCTCTCGCCTCGGTGCCCACTCTGATCAGCGATCACACTCAGCAACTCTGGGCATTAGCTTGCCTCATCTTCACTAACGGCCCCACCAGACCGCCGGGGATGCCTGGTCTCACCCTGGAGATACCCATTAAGGGACCATCTCTCAGGGAAGCCAGGAAGGGTTTCGCAGCGGTCGAAGCGCCTTGGGACCCTCCGGGTAAGTAGTGCGCTATATAAATGCCTATACATTTACATTTACATTTACATTCCGAGATCGTCCTTAGCGAAAACTATGGGTGCGCCATATCTAAACTGAAGGACGACATAGAGAAATGGATTTACCTCCCACTATCACTTTTGGGACGCATTTCCCTGATAAAGATGGGTATTCTCCCGCGATTTCTCTTCTTATTTTGTAATATGCCGATGATCCTATCTTCTCACTTTTTTCGTAGGCTTCAGTCCTTATTAATACACCTTGCCTGGGCGGGTAAGCAACCTAGGGTGGCCTGGAGCGTGCTAGTACGACCATATGCAGCGGGAGGCCTGAATGTTCCAGACTTGGAACTCTACTATCGCCCCGCACAGAGCGCTCATGCTTTCTCCTGGATACACGGCCCGCGTGACGCTCCCTATGTCCGCATTGAAAGGATTGTCGCGGACCAGACTCCTTTGCCGGCACTGCAGACGCTATTTCAAGATCGCCACACGGGCATATTAGATTCCCTAAACTCTGTTGTCCATGCTTGGCATCGCATGATGGAGCTTCAGGCGTGCACTTTATTGTCCTCCCCAAGGGCGGAGATTGAATGGTGCCATTGGCTGGCGCCATGCCGGGAGAGAGGGGTAATTCTGGCCCTTCATCAACTCGGACTGCGCACTATGGGCGATTTGTTTGCGGGTGGCACGGCGCGAACCTGGGACGATGTTAACTCTGCTGAGATGAACCCCACTCTGATATCCCGTTTTCAGTTCCACAGGGTGCGACATGCTATGCGGGGGCTCCAAGGCGATGACATGGAGGAACCGGTGACGGTCGCCGCATTTGGCTACGTGGTACCAGCCAAGTCCCCTATAAAACTTACGACTAACCTTTATAGGATAGCACAAACCGAGAAATACACTGAGTACACGAAGCCGAGATTAGCCTGGCAGCGTGATTTAGGTGCCAAACTGAATGAGGAACTATCTCCCTTAATGGGCGCCACAGACTCATACACTTTAAATTCCTGAACAGGACCTATTACAAACCCCGGAGAGACTTCACAGGTACCGTCTGCTCTTCGCCCTGACCCGGCGCTGGACGTGGGGGTAGGTGTACACGGCAATGACTGCACACCATTAAGGTACCTTACCATTGTAGGAGAGTAGGGTCTGCAATCCTATGATCACCCAGATTTTTTGCTTTTGTTTCACTGGTTTACGACTTTCTCTGGCTGTGGGCCTGCTAATCAGACCCACAGCCTAGCTGTTCTCTCACTAAATTGACATGTGTACCTTAGGTGCATTATCCAATTGGTACTGGGCCACCTTATCAGACCCTGTAACTCAGGGCATAGGTGTACCCAGGGCCTACCAGGGGCTGAAGCATGTATTATGCCACCCCTGGATGGCCATCTAAATCTGACACAACTGGCTGCACGACAGCTGGGGCAAGGTGGTGTAATCACCCTTTGCTTTAGATATAGTATACCTATATCTAACCCTAAAAATGGACACACAGATTCCTATCAGTCACTCCTATGGCAGGCCTTGACAATCCTGAAGGCAGAGTGCTTGGAATCGTGTGAAATGGTGCTCTGGCATGAGCTGAGCCCGTTTGCAGCTTGCGGAACCAAGTCCTAATAGCTGTTCCATGATAACGCATACCATATACTCTTAAGTGCATTATAATCCTTGCGGTTAAATGCTATCTCTGGTATCGCTTTATCAAAACATGTCGAGTAAGGTGTCATACGAATTGGAATACTAACCCCTCGCCAATTCGGGCGACGGGGTTAGCATTCCACCCTTCTAGAGGGACACGACATGTATGTAACTGTGAACCCCGGTTAAAGTTAACTCAAGCCTCAGCATCACAAAATGGATGCTGCCACCACAGACACGAGTCTGACCCCCTGCAGCTGGTAGTCCTTCCAGAGAGGGGAGCTTGGACAAAAGGGTTTCCTGTCAGGGGCGGTGCTAGCACCATCCCAGACAAGGTTTTGTGTATCCTGGGTAGGCAGGGCTTTACAGGAAGGTGACTGCAGAGTGGCACCCCGGTGCTCACTACGCATCTGCCGGCTAGAACCAGTTCCAGGGGCACACCAGCCGCTGGCCTGGGGAAAGTCCGGCATGGGAGAGGGGTGTAACCACCCCCCTTCCTGGTCCCACCCCTAGGGCAGGACCTAGTCGCGTACCCACCCCTTTCTTTAGGATAAAGGCAGGAGCGGGGACCCTTCCAAATTAGATCATCTTTGAATCAAGAAACTACTTTCTACGAAAGGAACTCTCGACTTCTTCTCAAGAATCCTCCCTTGTGACTAAGGAGTAGTCAACCCTGCACCCGCAGGCACCATCTAAGAACTCTGCGGTTTGCTGCACGTCCTTCCTCCGGAATCCGACTGACCAGCTCGACGAGACCCGGCTTCCCTGGCACCTCTGACCTCTACCTACCTCTACAGCTAAGCTGAGAACCGTAGGTGCGACGAGACCTTGAGGGACCGGCCATCATCAGAACTGCACGACTTCTATCCAGCACGACCGCCGAGGGATCCTCTGGTGAGTGCTTTGGGGTCCGAGAAGCCCAGACCCTGAGCAGCTCCAGCACCGAAGTCCAGCCTCCCAGCATCCACGAGATCTGCGTGGGGCCCTTCTGCTTTTTGCTGCTCAACGCGTTGTCTGGCTACTAGCCCGCTGGCTTGTGGCCTTCCCGACGACGCCCGACGACATCACCGCTGCTGGTCTGGTTGCTCCAGACTGGCCCTTGCTCCCTTCCAAAAGAGGAGCACCCCGGACCCTCGTGGTCCACTCCAGACGCCATTTTGAGTCCACCGCGTGGGCTTGAATTTGCCAAGACTTGTTGCCCCAATCCTGGGTCCAGCGCCGTCAACAGCATCATCCATCGTGGGACAGCTCGCACCTCCATCCTGGTCGCCGACAACGCCTCCTGGTCCGTGAGACTGCAGAGCCCAGCGTCGCCCACTCACCTGGTCGAGGTGACTACCATCCGGTGCCCTCCTGGTGCCATCTGACTACTGGCTAGTGGTCACGAACTTGGTCCCCTCTGCTTTCAGGTGTCATCCATCTTCGATCCAGGCTTGGATCACTTCGAACAATCTTCACTGGACGCCTGCCAGCAACTTCTTTCTTCAGGCTCCTGGTTCGTCAACGAGGATTCCAGACGTCTTTTCAGACCTATGCAGCTGCAGCCCCTGGGCTAGGTAACTTCGGCATTTCGGTGCCCCAGCATAGCCTCACTATCCAAGGGTCAGAATCCACTGTCGTTTTCGATCTACCTTATCGGGTTCGCCCGAGAACACTAACTTTGCTTTTACTAGCTCCCATAGACTTTGTCCCGCATCCCGCGTGAGAGTGCACACTCTGCACCCGAGTCCCCTAGGCCTCCTACTAGTAATCTGAAGGTTCAGTAACGTAGTCCTAGCGATTCCAAAGCCTATTAGTCCAGTACTTACCTGCTAGTAATTTCGCATTCCACTTCCATAGTATATGGTTTTCCGTGCCCCTCAGGCATCTGTGTAAATTGTGCAACTTAAAGTATTTTCGTAAGAGTTTTGTTGTGTGCTTAGTACCCTGTCCTCATAAAGAGTACAGGGCTGTTGTGATTTAAATAAATACAGTGTTTATTTTCATAACACTTGTGTGGTGTCCTTTCACTTGGTGTTCAAGGGGTATATGTGATGGTATAACAGCTGGCTTAACACGCCCTCTAGAGTTTAGCCCGAAGACTGCTCGTATCCATGCTACTAGGATAGCTGGTCCATAAGGTTGACTTACAACCAATCATCAATAAGGGTTGTTTGGACTGATACAGAGTGCTCACTAGAATAGTGAACATTATATTTCAGGCCAACTTCTCACAACCATAGCCTGTGCAGGTCCCACGAGAGCAGTCAGAGGCACCCTTTGACAAATTCTAGGGTCGCCTGATTAGAGTAGGACCACTTGGCCTGCCATCTCTGACCTACTGTATGAGGTTGTATTTTTCCATTTTCTCACACTGTGTAGTACGTTACACCGAGGTCCTGAAGAATTGCCATGATGGCAAAAAACATGTCGACCTGACAAGAGGGTTGTAGATAGTTTACTGAGAACCCTTCAAGTTTAAATCTCCCCTCCCACCCCCTTTTAACCAAGGGAGTCTACCACCTTAATAAAGCACATCCTGGTTTGACTTACCTTTTTTAACTTACCTTCACATCACGACTACACTTCCCTTGCCCTCTCACACGCATGCACCATATGGCTGGAACAAAAGATCTCCGATAAAGAGCCCCTTTACGGGTGCCCGACAGACATTGCAGCGCCAGTCTGACGAGGAGCAGAACCCATATAATGAAGCATGACACCTAGCTTGCTGGGTTGTGTGAGGGTTTTAGTTCCAAAAAAGGGTTTTCCCCCCCTTTTTCCTTCCTCTCCCCCTCTACATTGCACACTCACTCTATCCTTTCTTTCACACTGGGGAACTTTGTACTTTCCTTGTGTTACCGTCTGCGTGACTCATCGGAATGCGAACGATGTAGAGCCCAAATGGCAGATTTTCTGCACGTAGCCTGGTCTTGATCTGCGGTCTCCCCTTTCTGGCAGGCGATATTTGGTGAAATTAAAAGAGTAATGTCTTTAACCCTAGCCCCGGATCCCCTGTTAGCCCTACTGGGATATTCAAAACCCTTACGCCCTGCTCTGAGGAGATTAGTTGACATGGAGTTTCTTATAGCTAAATGGTGCATCGCTAGAACCTGGATGAGAGCCCCCCCCCCTTCTCATACTTTATGGAGGAGGGAATTAATATATTGCTGTACACAAACTGAACTATATAGTGATCTGATGCCTCCAAAGAAAAAACCTAAGAACTTCTGGCCCTTAATACTGGATGGTACGTTAATGTCAAATGCTCAGGACAGAAATAGTGCAGATGATGGAGACGCACCAATTAGTGAGGGAGCGACGAATGGGGACGCCTGTTACGACAGTACTGACATGCCAACTATGCTGGGTGTGACACACACCATGACATATCCTTAGTCTGGGCAGCTTGCTCTGCGAAGTTGAGGTGTTGGGAAATCGTTGTGATGGGCGGCTTGATGTTTCCGGTTAGTCAGCCTACACTGCATGAATTTCTTCCCTTTTTAGGTTTCGACTGGGGAACGGAGCGTAAGCTCCACCCCCAGAGAAATCTCTAGTCTTCAGTAAGGGACTCTTGGAATACGCCCTCTGTCCCATTGGCTAGCTCCATAAATGGAGGCTAGCCATTGGAACAGAGAGGCGTCCGTCATGGCCGGACCAGATTCGGGGGCTTTCCGAAGAAATTTTGGCTTTTGGCTACGTCATGCTACGTCAGCCAAAAGCCGGGAACGCCCCCGATTCTTGTCCGGCCGGGCCGTGCTTGCTGCTGTCCTGCCTTCCTCCGTGTCCCTCCTCCCGCCGTCCCCCCTCCCCTCGCTGTCCTGTGCACGTTTCCCGCCTCCCTCCCGCCGTCCGTGTCCTGTCCCACCGTTCGTGTCCTCTCCCGCCCCCCTCGTCCTCTCCCGCCCCCCTCCCGCCGTTCGTGTCCTCTCCCGACCCCTCGTCCTCTCCCGCCCCCCTCCCGCCGTTCGGTTCTTCAAAGAGAACATCAGTGTAGATAGTGAGTCATGGTGGGCAGAGGGCACAGGGTTGAGGGAGTTGTGATGTCGGCACCTGGAACTTTATTCTCACATCGCCTGTGAATGAAAGCAACATCTATGTACACTGCCCGAATTTTGAGTGTGCAGATGACACTCCGCCCCCCTCCCGCCGTTCGTGTCCTCTCCCGCCCCCCTCGTCCTCTCCCGCCCCCCCCTCCCGCCGTTCGGTTCTTCAAAGAGAACATCAGTGTAGATTGTGAGTCATGGTGGGCAGAGGGCACAGGGTTGAGGGAGTTGTGATGTCTGCACCTGGAACTTTATTCTCACATCGCCTGTGAATGAAAGCAACATCTATGTACACTGCCCGAATTTTGAGTGTGCAGATGACACTCCGCCCCCCTCGTCCTCTCCCGCCCCCCTCCCGCCGTTCGTGTCCTCTCCCGCTCCCCTCGTCCTCTCCCGCCCCCCTCCCGCCGTTCGGTTCTTCAAAGAGAACATCAGTGTAGATTGTGAGTCATGGTGGGTAGAGGGCACAGGGTTGAGGGAGTTGTGATGTCTGCACCTGGAACTTTATTCTCACATCGCCTGTGAATGAAAGCAACATCTATGTACACTGCCCGAATTTTGAGTGTGCAGATGACACTCCGCCCCTCTCGTCCTCTCCCGCCCCCCTCCCGCCGTTCGTGTCCTCTCCCGCCCCCCTCGTCCTCTCCCGCCCCCCTCGTCCTCTCCCGCCTCCCTCCCGCCGTTCGGTTCTTCAAAGAGAACATCAGTGTAGATTGTGAGTCATGGTGGGCAGAGGGCACAGGGTTGAGGGAGTTGTGATGTCTGCACCTGGAACTTTATTCTCACATCGCCTGTGAATGAAAGCAACATCTATGTACACTGCCCGAATTTTGAGTGTGCAGATGACACTGTAGGGTGTGGCAAGGACTTGGTCCGGAAGAGGGCAGGCCTGTGGTTATGAGCAACGTTTCCTACCCTATGACTAGTCCTAAAAAGTGTTCTATGGGTCTAGGTAAGGATCCCAACTTTTCACACTATGTCTAACAACCTTGCCTCAAAGAGAAGTTAAAAAACAAAACAGGCGGATATTGTTTTTAATTTAATTGACTAATCTGCATTCTTTCCCTTGGCACGGTAAACGTATTTGTTATAACAGAAAGCAACAAATGTAAATAAAGAAAAGCAATCGAAAGTTAAGGTACTGGTGATTTACTAAAATTTGAAGTAATCCTAATGCCGAGTAGCTGTAAAGTAGCTTTAGGGAATAAAACGTGCTAGAGCTATGAGTAACAAGTATTACGTAGTGATAGGGATTTTCTTCCATTCCTTCATTGATAGATGCGAGACCAAACAGCAGCACAGTGATCTTGAGCACCCATGCCTGCGTAACAAGCTGGTCACAGAGTCGGATCCCCAAAGGGTAAACACAGCCTTTTAAACTTTCAAGATTAATATACCACGATCAGTTAATGTAGATAATAACACTAACTATCCCATAGCGGCAAAACTGTTCAGTTTAGGATACGAGCTACATAAACAGTCAATATTACTGTGTCACAAGCGAGGGGCAGACTAGAACTGCCCCAGGGCATTTCTGGCAGCTATTCCAATTTCTTATTTGACTTGTAAGAAGTTAAAAAAAAGAAAATTAGCAGATATGAACATCTTTTGAAAATAGGCAAGATTGCTGATCCAGCACAGCATTTTTTGTACTGATCGCCTATAGTTCCACTAATTTCTCTAGATCCTGCAGCACTTTGCAGAAAACCCTTTTTAGCGAAGCCGAAAAGGTTGCATCACAGCTAGCAGTCTGCTAGATACTGAATGGTCCTCTTACTTTCTCAGACTGTCAGTAAAAATATCAAGCAAGATGCGAAAAGTCTGCATATTACAGTAGTAAGGGAAACTAAACAAATCCAGGAAACTCGAGGGGGGGGGATATGGGGTCAGGGGAGAAGTGGCTGGAGGGTAATGAGCACCCTTCATACAAGGTCTACATATAATGAGGTCAGAAAGTAAGAACTCTCAAAAACGTCGCCTGGAAAAAGATCAACACAATAGCAAATACATGACACTATGGTCTGTGGGACAGTGTTTAGTATTTACCGGACAAGTTAGGTTATATGTTGTATATGGTTTGTAGAGTGTGCTTATACCCAAAGGTGTCTTGGCGCTAGTATTCTAGAAGCATACCATAGCAATTACTAAAATGTATCACTGGGGGATAGGATTCAACAGATATCTAAGCTACCGACTATAAATTTGAGAAAATACGGATTTTAAGGTCCTTCCTCAACTAACAGATTAGGTTTATTTCTCAGATGAAACTGTAAGGCATTCCACCACCTGGAGCGAAGAAGATGAAAACTTCTACCGCCCCAGTTTTTTTTTTATTCTGGGGACTGATACTTTTTTTGATAAGCTAGAACGTAAGGCACGGGCGGGAAGTACCATTTGAAGGTCTCTTGAATAAAGGTAGGACCTTCATGATAAAGACTTTTATGCGCCCAACAGAGAGCTTTAAACTGTATCCGAGATCTGATTGGAAGCCAGTGAAGGTTTTTCATAAAGGTGGAAATTGAGCAGAATTTCGGGAGGTTTAGAAGCAACCTTGCTGCAGCGTTTCTAACCTCTGGAGCTTTTTAAGCAGACGTTCTTGAGGGCCTACCAGCAGAAAATAACAATAATCAACATTGGTAATAACCAGTGCTAGAATCAGAGAAAAGGAAGATTTAAAAAAAAAAAAAAGAATATTTCAATTCTCAGCATTAGGAAACAGGATGCTGTTCTTTTTTTGGGACTGTTCCAAGTCAATATATCGATCTGCACGAAATATGTTGCACTGCATTATAATTTGACAAATGCAAGTTACATTGTTGTGCAATAAACTCCAGCATACTCCACATAAAAACGTCCTCGTTCTGTGACCAATAAGGACAGAACCACTGGATGAGGGACAGGGAGGACTACTGGGCCCAGATTAAGAAATGTTCATCCTGGTGAAACAGAACTTCTCATGACAATACTAGATGGTTTGCTAGCATAGATGTTAATCCCATAAACCTGTCGAAAAATAGGCAAAGATCCCCTAAAAATCAATACATACATCCAGGGATTTCACCAAGCAAGAGGTTTAAACTCAAAAATTTCCAGTGAGCCTTCATCTAACCCACTCTATGCTGAAAATAAAAGTGCAATATAAAATCACTTTTGCCAGCCCCAACATTCATTTGGTTATTTATAGAAAATAGAGTTCTAAACATTATTTCTATTGCAGGCGCTACACCTGAGAAGAAGGCAGTCTCTATCCATGCGGCAATAGCAGCGGGGCAGAAAGGTCTATTTGTCGTAAAGCAAAGTACTTTAATACACACCAGGAAAAAAAATCTCTGCCTCGATGTTGTATCAATCGAATAACAAAATTCAAAAGAATGTGTTGAGCTACTAATTTATACATTTAGTTTGCCCCAATAATGTTAATAGCACGCTGCCTTTGTGACACCACAATGCCTTTGTCTGTGGGGACAGTGCCCTGGGAGAATTGAGTGTCCCTCCAAAAGTTTGTAGGACCCTGGTGTTTCATAATAACAAGCAAGGTAAAGAGGTGGATTACGAGCAAAATGATACTACTCCTGGCATGATTTCTAAAGACTGCAATAAGCATGTACCTAATGTGGCCATCGCCCTGCACTCCGCAGCCATCGCTCCCACACTATGAAAAATGCTACTGTATAACTGCATCAGTGAAAGCCTAGTTTGTCACTGTCAAAATTAATTCACGTACGGCAGCATGGACCATCTGAGGTAAGCAGATTATTTTATCTAATTTAACTGAAGTGCATGGCATCCCGAGCATTGTCTCAGCTTCTTATAGGGTTGTCTTCCAGTCTTATTAATCAGCTGGGCGAGGCACTGAAGTGCTCCTTCCCCTTTTCAAACCTGGCCTTGCTGCTCTGCTTGGCTCCTCATTGGGAATCACAGCTTGCTGCTTAGAATGTCCACAGAAATATTCCTGCTCTGTTGTTGGCATGGAGATTACAGGTTTGACAGCAAAGGAAACATGATAAGAGTGTGTGAGTGAATGTGTTGGGAGTGAATGTGTTGTGCAAGTGTGCTTGAGACTACCAATGAGATTGAATGTGAGAATTTGAGTGTTGTATTATGAATTAGTGAGTGAAGGGGTTAGAGTGCGTTAGCAGTAAGTGATTGGCGATTGTGAAGGGGTGTGGAAGTGAATCTAGGTTTCACATGACACCTTATTTCTTCTAGACAGCTTGGAACATGTTTCATCATTGATACTGAATTGAATTGACTTAATTAGTTACTATAGTGTGGGTATAACAGGTTATATCACTATATCCGATTATTACCTGCGCCTTACTCCTTTTTAGAGCGGGGCCTCACGTCCTGAGCTGTTGCGAGGTGAGGCAGCTTTCTCGTAAGTAACGGGTAAGCACACCTTTTAAAATTTATGTGATATTCACTTACTAGGTACAGATCACGAAGGGTACCTATGACCCACGTGTTTGTTAGACTATTTAGCACAATTTCTTTGACCCTTATGTTGTTATAACCTTTCTTTCTACAGGTGTGACCAGTATACCATTACTACCTGAAATCAGGACGATTAGCCATAAAAGGTGTATTAGTTCCAACATAATTAGTTGTGACATTTTATCTCACTTTTTTCGCAGCAGCAAAAATACATAAAGGTCCTGAGGAAGGCAACGATCGCACCAAGATCACAATGGCCGAAACATGTAGACCTGTCTCTCAGCCATATGCAGTTGATATTTTATAACTGCATTTGTACTGTTTTTAATATTGACACCAGGAGAAAATGAATAAAAGGCTTTTTTATCATCATGGTATTCAATTTTAGACCACATTTTCACTTCTCACATTATTGCACTGCGCCCATCACTCTGTACTTCCTAGCTCTTCACTTCTGATGGATCCTCTGGAATCCTAAAATTGAACACATTTCATATTAAAACATCTGTGAGCTCCTCCCTCACAGTGAGGGGGTTGTAGCCCTTGGTGGCACTAGGATTTGTAACCAAGAGGAGATCCCAGATGATTAAGCATGCCACTTCGGCGGGTGATGGGATTCTGTCCTTTTTAGGTTTCGCCTGGGGCACGGAGCGTAAGCTCCGCCCCCAGAGAAATCTCTAGTCTTCAGTTAGGGACTCTTGAATACGCCCCTCTGTTCCATTGGCTAGCTCCATAAATGGAGGCTAGCCATTGGAACAGAGATCTGTCCGTCAAGGCCGGACCAGATTCGGGGGCGTTCCCAACATGTTTTCCCTCTCCACCCGCTTCTGTTCGTCATCACGGTGGTGGGTGGGTGTTATTTTTTTTTTTGGAGTCCGCCTGTTTTCTTCTTTTGCTAAGTGTTTGTTGTTGGAGTTGGCTGCAAGATTCGAGTTCCCACGAGGCGATCAGGTAAGGAGCATTTTGTTTAGAAATATGCGTGCGCCGTGATCCTTTCCCCCCCTCGCCCCCCTCCCGCCGTTCTTGTCCTCTCCCGCCCCCCTCCCGCCGTCCGTGTCCTCTCCCGCCGTCCGTGTCCTCTCCCGCCCCCCTCCCGCCGTTTGTGTCCTCTCCCGCCCCCCTCCCACCGTCCGTGTCCTCTCCCGCCCCCCCGTGTCCTCGTAGGTGCTTGTTTTTATCAATGGGTTGCTGTGAATCACGAGAGCAGCGAGGGTGCCTGTTCCTCAATTACGTTTTTAAACCTTTAGCTTTACATAGTTTAACAGCTTTATTTATTATTTATTGATTAACCAAGTTTGAAACGACACGTGTATATATATATTTATTTCATGGGTAAGACATCATGCGTGCCCCGTGATCCTTTCCCCCACTCCACCCCCTCCCGCCGTCCGTGTCCTCTCCCGCCCCCCTCCCGCCGTTCGTGTCCTCTCCCGCCCCCCTCCCGCCGTTCGTGTCCTCTCCCGCCCCCCTCCCGCCGTCCGTGTCCTCTCCCGCCCCCCCGTGTCCTCGTAGGTGCTTGTTTTTATCAATGGGTTGCTGTGAATCACGAGAGCAGCGAGGGTGCCTGTTCCTCAATTACGTTTTTAAACCTTTAGCTTTACATAGTTTAACAGCTTTATTTCTTACTTATTGATTAACCAAGTTTGAAACGACACATATATATATATATTTATTTCATGGGTAAGACATCTTGCACAACCAGGAACGAAACCGGATAGCGTTCCAACCATCATCTCCAAAGACCCCCCCCACCCCCTCTACTGTTCACAAGGGGGTGTTCCCCTGTCGCTTATGAGGGTCGTGATGTAATGAGCTCAACTGCCCAAACTGAGTTATGCCAGGGAACGAGGCACACCACCAAGGTGTGTTGACCACATTTTCCATGTACGTTCTTGTTACTTGTCCCGGTACCGGGTCACTCGCACAATCGAGACATCGAATCCGTATCCGTTCACTACCACTTGTTTTATCATGCGCGATGGATGCAAGCCTGTCCATTGTGCACAGCGGACGCATCTTTTATCCACAACAATCTCACCGCTGGGGGTCAGGGATCATCCATAGTTCGGCTACAGCTCGCCGGGTAGCCCAAAAATATGTCGACTGACATTGTTTTAAGACGCCCAGGGGTGCACCTACCAGCTCCCCAATACCGAGTAAGAATTCCCCCTGGACTGAGCGCACACGGACGACCTACCAGTTGTAGACCACACGCCATTCATACTCCGTCGAGATTTCTGCTCCCGAATCCTCCTCATCTTTCCTCTATAGTTACCAATGGTTAGTTATGTGCTCAGGAACAACTTGTATTATCAAAGGAATTACTTCGTTTTTAGTTTGGAGAAGTGACTCTTTAGTGCCTCTAAGTGGACAATGTTGATAATACAATAACCGTAGGGCCTGGGGAGGGAAATCGTTTCACTTTCTTAGTCCGTAAAGGATGTGATTGTGCCCATCCAGTTTTATGCAACTCGATGCTTAACAACAACAACAAAGATTGGTGCTCGGACTTTTCACAGAATAAATGATCCTTTAGAGAAATACTGGGTGCATATGTTTATTATTCTCACCAAAGATACATAACAATACAAGCAAATTGCATGTTATTCAAAAATAACAAAACAAGAAACGTAAAGTACATATTAAAGTGATGCCAAAGGCGAGATCTGGCTTCTCTTTCTGTAGCTTTCTTCGAGTGTGTTGGTCTGTTGTCACCAGTCTCCCCTGGACTTTCTGTCTTGAATACCAAATAAGTCTCTGGAAAATTAGGAGTGAATTTGTTGCCTGTAAAAAGTGGTTGATTCAGAAGGCAGCACCTTGAGGCTTCCACGCCAGTGTGAACTCCATACACTGCAGACCCTTGGTAGCTCCTATTTGTCCTCTAATTCCAGATCCTGCCACAGCCCACCCGCACACATCCTCCCACCGGTGCCAGCTTCTTACATTTCCAAGAACCACCTACATTGGCTACCTTTGCAAGCCGGACACACCGCTTACCAGTGCCAACTTATGAAAGCATCCACTAGTGAAGAAACTGCCTACCAGTACCACCCCTTCCACTGTTCACTGCTGCAGCACTTCACACTGTGCACCGGTGCGTCAATGCACCTTAGCCCTGACCAGTGTTCACCACTGCACACAGCTGTCAGTGCACCTCAGACCTGACCACCAGCATCAAGCGCTCACCACTGCACACAGCTCAGTCAGTGCACCTCAGCCTTGACCATTGGTCACCACTGCACACAGCTCCGTCAATAGACCTTAGCCCTGACCAGTGCTCACCACTGCACACAGCTGTCAGTGCACCTCAGACCTGACCACCAGCATCAAGCGCTCACCACAGAACACAGCTCAGTCAGTGCACCTCAGCCTTGACCAGTGCTCACCACTGCACACAGCTCCGTCAATGCATCTTAGCCCTGACCAGTGCTCACCACTGCACACAGCTGTCAGTGCACCTCAGACCTGACCACCAGCATCAAGCGCTCACCACTGCACACAGCTCAGTCAGTGCACCTCAGCCCTGACCAGTGCTCACCTCTGCACACAGCCCAGTCAATGCACCTCAGCCCTGACCAGTGCTCACCACTGCACACAGCTCCGTCAATGCACCTCAGCCCTGACCAGTGCTCACCACCCCACTGGATTCATGCATCCTGTTGTATCTCGTCCTGCACCCAACACTTTTCTTGCACAGGCAGCGAAATGAAATGCAATAGGTCTCACATTTGCGAGAGATTAAGCTAATGGCAATGCCATTTATTTATCTGTTTTCAAAACCAACACATAAATACAAATTTTTTCATTTACAATGCCAATAGCTCAAACTTTTCCAAAGGCGAAACCATTGCATTGTAAATGCTTGTTCTTTACAAGATATCATTATGTTATTACTCTCTTGAAATTCTGAAAGGTGTATTCATTCTTATGAAACTGCTGATTCTGACAGATGTAATCGCTCTCATAATTGTGCTATTTGATGCTGTGAATTGCCAATGTTTTTTGTTTTGTTGTATCTGGTTTCTTTCACCTTTGAAACTGCAATAAACAAATTAATTAAAAAAGTAATACATTTCAATGAAAGAATGGCAGAGTGCACACCTTTCTTTTAAAGGTTGTGTTCCTTCGTTCCTTGATGTTCTTTATTTTCCGCATTTTTCGCGTGCTACCCGGGAATGCAAATGCTACTTACCAGTATGCATCTGTTCTTGGCATGTAGGGCTGCTGACATTCATATCTGTGCATAGATCGCCGCCTAGTGTTGGGTCCGGATGATTGCACATTGTTGTCCTGGAAGAGTCTTCAAAGTATCACGAGATAGGTGGCTCCTCCCCTGGACTACAGTGCGCATGGGCATCGCCTCCATCCCCAGATTGTTTTCAGCCATTGGCAGAGATGGAGTGAAGTATGTGAGTGATGCCTATGCTGCGAGCAGATATATGAATTGAATATGCTACTTACTAGTATGCATCTGTTCTTGGCATGTAGGGCTGCTAACATTCATATCTTAGCATTAGATCGCCACCTAGTGTTGGGTCCGGATGATCGCACATTGTTGTCCTGGAAGAGTCTTTGAAGTATCCTGAGATGGGTGGCTCCTCCCCTGGACTACAGTGCGCATGGGCATCGGCTCCATCCCCAGATTGTTTTTCGCCATTGTGGCAGAGGATGGAGTGAAAAGTGTAAAGGATGTCCATGCTAATGATTGAATACAATAGTATATCTGCAGCTGCGACAGGCACCGGGGAGGAGGGTGGGCGATATGAATGTTAGCAGCCCTACATGCCAAGAACAGATGCATACTAGTAAGTAGCATATTCAGTTCGAGGCATGTGGGCTGCTAAATTCATATCTTAGCATAGAATACATAGCAGTCCCTCCATCAGCGGCGGTTGCCCGTGCCAGCTGCAGAAACCTGAAAAAGTGTCTTGAGAACAGCCTGCCCTACAGCCGCTTGCTGTTTGGAATGTACATCAACACAGTAGTGTTTTGTAAAGGTATGTGGTGTAATCCACGTGGCTGCTCTGCAAATGTCCTCTAGAGGAATGTTTCCTAGGAAAGCCATGGATGCCCCCAACTTGCGTGTGGAGTGTGCCTTTGGGGGTATTGTTAAAGTGCGCTTGGCTTTATGATAACAGATTTGAATGCACTTAACAATCCATCTGGCTATTCCTGCTTTGGAAATTGGGTTGCCTTTGTGTTGTGGTGAGAAGGCAACAAAGAGTTGTTTCGTCTTCCTAAAGTGTTGTGTCCTGTCTATGTAGTACATCAATGCCCTCCGTACGTCTAACGTATGGAGCATCCTTTCCGCCACCGTTTGTGGGTTCTGGAAGAATGCCGGCAAATCGATAGTTTGGTTGAGATGAAAATGTGACACCACCTTTGGAAGGAATTTGGGGTTAGTACGTAGCACTACCCTATTTGGATGAATCTGAATGAATGGCTCTTGTATTGTGAGCGCTTGCAACTCACTAACACGCCTTAGTGACGTAATGGCAATTAGGAAAGCAACTTTCCACGTTAGGAATTGCAGTTCACACGAGTGCATTGGCTCAAACGGTGGTCCCATCAGTCTGGTGAGGACCACATTGAGGTTCCACACCGGAGCTGGCGGTGTTCTTGGGGGAATGACTCGTTTCAGACCTTCAAGAAACGCTTTAATGGCTGGCACCCTGAAGACTGAGAGATGCTGCCTATTTTGAAGGTAAGCTGCGATGGCGGATAGATGTATCCGAATAGAAGTGAACGCTAGTTTGCACTTATAAAGGTGTAACAGATAGCAAATGATGTTAGGGATAGATGCATCTAGCGGGTTTATGTCATTGTCTGCACAGTAAATGACAAAACGCTTCCATTTTGCGGCATAGCATGCTCTGGTTGACGGCTTCCTCGCCTCCTTGATGATGTTCATGCATTCAGGAGGTAGGTTTAGGTATCCAAACTCTAAGACTTCAGGAGCCAGATCGCTAGGTTGAGCTGTTGCGGATCTGGATGCTGAATTTCTCCATGGTTCTGCGTCAGAAGTCTGGGCGTGAGGCGCAGTCTTTGATGCGGCACCACTGAGAGTTCGAGGAACGTGGTGTACCAGGCTTGGCGCGCCCACGTTGGAGCAACTAGGATGAGTGTCATCGAGTGTTGCCTTAGTTTCCTCGCCACCAGTGGTATCAGAGGTGTCGGGGGAAAAGCGTAAGCAAATTTGCCTGACCAGTTCATCCATATCGCATTGCCCTGCGATTGGGGGTGTGGGAACCTGGCGGCGAAGCTTTGGCATTTTGCGTTCTCCCTTGTGGCGAACAGGTCTATGTCTGGACGACCCCACCTTTGGAAGTACGGCTGGAGTACCGATGGATGTATCTCCCACTCGTGCATTTGATGACTGTATCTGCTGAGCAGATCCGCCATCTGATTGTCCTTCCCTGGAAGGTGTTCTGCCATGAGGAAGATGTTCCTCTGAATGGCCCACTTCCACATGCTCTGAGCCAGGTGAGACAGCTGTGGTGAGTGGGTGCCCCCCTGCTTTTGGATGTAGTACATCGCGGTCATGTTGTCCGTCCGGACTAACACCACTTTGTTGCACAGATGTACAATGAAGGACTTGAGTGCCATGAAGATCGCCATCAGTTCTAGATAGTTGATGTGCATCTTCTGTTGCTGCGTCGTCCATAGTCCCTGCACTGTGTAAGTGAGCAGATGAGCTCCCCATCCCTGGAGAGATGCGTCCGTTGTCAGGATAACCTGTGGTACTGGCTCCTGGAACAGTCGGCCCTTGCAAAGGTTGTGTGGAGTCCACCAATGCAGAGAGTTGTATGCCCGACTGGTAACCAACACTAGGTCTGTTAATTGTCCCTGAGCCTGTGTCCACTGATTTGCTAAGCACTCCTGGAGCGGGCGCATATGCAACCGTGCGTGAGGGACTATGAAGATGCAGGAGGCCATCATGCCTATCAACTGCATGAACACTCTTGCTGGAAGTGAGTGTCCCGGTCTGAACTTCTGGATTAAAGACTGTATGCCGTCTATCCTGACCTGGTTTGGTTGCGCCTTGGCCGTCAGGGTATTGATTGTCGCACCCAGAAACTGCCGGACGTGTGCCGGCTGAAGGTGTGACTTTGGGTAATTCAACGAGAAACCCAGGTCGTGAAGGAGGTGAATGGTAGTCGACATGTCCGCGGCGCACTGCTGTTCCGACCTGGCTTGAACGAGCCAGTCGTCGAGGTAGGGGTAGACATGGATGTTCTGCCTCCTGAGGTGCGCTGCTACTGTCGCCAGACACTTGGTAAACACCCTTGGGGCAGTTGTGACTCCGAAGGGTAGGACTTTGAACTGATAATGCGTGCCCTGGATAGTGAACCTGAGGTACTTTCTGTGGGACGGATGTAGCGGAATGTGGAAATAAGCATCCTTGAGATCTAAGGTTGCTAAGAAGTCTCCTTTGTTTAACATAGGAAGGATCTGTTGCAGTGTAAGCATGTGGAAATGCTCTGACAGTATGTACAGATTGAGGGGACGGAGATCCAGAATTGGTCTGAGAGATCCGTCCTTCTTTGGAATGAGGAAGTACAGGGAATAAACCCCTGTTCCTTCCTCCCCCACTGGCACGAGCTCGATTGCCCCTTTTTGCAGCATCACCAACACTTCCTGCTGCAATAAGTGCAAGTGCTCTGCGGACATAGGTCTTTGCCTTGGTGGAATGTTGGGTGGAGTGGACTTTAACTCTAGACAATAACCGTACTGGATAAGCTGTCGCACCCACCTGTCTGTGGTGATGTTGATCCAGACGGGCAGGAACTGCTGTATTCTCCCCCCGACGGGTGTTAAATGGTCGGGGGGCAGTGACAGAGAGTCACTGGTTGCTTGGGGCAGAGGAGCGTGAATTGTTGCCTCCTTTGCCACGTCCTTTGTTGCTGTTTCCCCTGTAGCCCCTCTTGTTTTGTTTGGGGTACGAGGACTGTGCTCCACCTCTAGGGAACTGTGACTGTTGACCCAACTGTCCTCTGGTGACTCCACGGGCACCTGAGCGACGAAAATTATTGCCACGAAACTGCTGTGATTGTAGGGCCCCCATAGATTTAGCAGTTTCAGTGTCTTTTTTAATTTTTTCCAGGGTGGTGTCAACATCTGGACCAAACAGTCTATCCGGATTGACTGGTTGATTAAGTATGGTTGTTTGAATGTCAGGTTTGAACCCCGATATGCGGAGCCAAGCCTGTCTTCTGAGCATGACACTGGTGTTAATGGCCCTAGCGGCTGTGTCCGCGGCATCAAGTGCGCACTTTATGGCCGCGTTGGAGATCAGTTGTCCCTCTTGTATAATCATTTTGGTGCCCTCTTGAAACTGCGGAG
This sequence comes from Lissotriton vulgaris, assembly GCF_964263255.1. Lineage (NCBI taxonomy): Eukaryota > Metazoa > Chordata > Amphibia > Caudata > Salamandridae > Lissotriton > Lissotriton vulgaris. Next base: position 1,272,243,874 of record NC_141694.1, on the reverse strand, counting down.
GCAGGTGTTCCACAATCTGCTCTAGTGTGTCGTAAAGTGATCTATCATAACGTGCCAGTAGTGCCTGTGTATTTGCAATACGCCAGAAATTGCCAGCCTGTGCAGCCACTCTTTTGCCTCCTGCCTCTAGCACTTTGGACTCCTTATCCGGGGGAGGAGCTTCACCCGTTGTTTGGGAGTTGGCCCTCTTGCGTGCGTTTGCCACCACCAGGGAGTCAAGCGGCAACTGTCCTCGAATGTATGCAGGGTCTGCAGGCGCTGGTCTGTACTTTTTTTCAATACGTGGGTTGACCACCCTCGCCCTGGTAGGCTCTTTAAAGATGTCCGCAGCATGCTTGAGGACCCCTTTGAGCATAGGCAGGGTCTTTACAGTTCTTTCCGAAACTGAAAAGGTGTCGAATAGAAAATCTTCCTCAACTGGGTCAGCATGCATGTCCACATCATGATTAGCAGCTGCCCTCTCAATGAGTGCATGAAAACCTGCAGAATCCTCTGTAGGGGATGCATGTGTACTGAAAGTCTGTGGGTCTTGTCCCACATCTTGGGTGCCTTGGTCCCCAATGACATAATAAGAATCTGGCTGTGCATCAGGTTCATTTACTGGGAACGTGTATTGTTCATCTTCACCATAGCCCTCACTTTCAGAGTGGTCTGGAGACGGTGTTGGGCTCCTTCCCAGAGGAGGCTGGATAGGTTCCATGAGGCCTGAGGCGTCCTGTGGAAACTTTTTCTTCTTTAGGGGGATGACATAGGATTCCACCGGCTGCGAAGTGATCTTCCTTTTGTAAAGGGTTAACTTCCCCGTGTCCGCGTCTATGAAACACTCCGAATCCTCTTCTGGGTCGAGCACTTGACCCGAAGATGCCCCTGCCGTAGAAGATTCCGACTTCTTTGGCGTCGATTTCGATGAAAAAGCCTTCGGCGCCACTTTTGGCGGTAGAAGGAAGAGGAGTTTACTTGCGGGCTTGACCGGGACGTCTGCCGCCTTCTGCGTCGATGGCGTTGGCGTCGACGAAGAAAAAGCCTTCTCCCTAATTCTTTGTAGTGAAGCAGCCACGAGAGATGCGTCGGTGACCGATGTCTTTGGCACCGACGAGGTGGCCTTGCCTTCGGATGCGACGCTCCGTTGGTCTTTTGGAGGGATGGACGGCGCCGACCCCGAGTCCTTGGAGCGATGCGCAGATGTCCCCGTTGGAGCCGGGTCTGTGTCGGTTGCCTTGGCTGGCTTTGCCTGCGCCGGCGCGCTTGTCTTGTGCGTGCCACCCTTCTTAGAGGATCTCTCCTCCGGCGCCGATTTTGACCCTGTGGAATCGCAGTGTTTCTTCGGCTTCTGCGGACCGGAGGTAGACGGAGTCGATGAGGCCGCCGGTTTATTTGTTTTTGCCGTTGCGACCGCCATCTTAGGGACGATTGAGTCCTTTACTTTCGGTTTCGGGTCGGCCATTTTAGGCGCAGTCGAGACCGTTGCTTTCAGTTTCGGTTTCGAAACCCTCGGCGCAGCAAGTATGTCCGTGGCCGGGCCAGCAGGCGGGGCCGTGGCTTGCGCTACAGGGTGTTGGGTAAGGCCGACAGGCGATCCCGCGACCCTCTCTTGATGTCCGTCAACTTCGGGGCATAGCTCGTCCCCTGAGCTATCTTCCGCGGCCCCATAAACCATATCGTCGTCCCCTACCTCGTCGACGTATTCAAGGCCTTGACCCATGACTCCGTCGTCGTCATATTCCGGATCAGCCTCGACCTCCGTCTCAGGCGGGGAGATTTGAAGATGATGGCTCTGGTCCTCCTCTTCTTGGTCGTCGAAGATGTTTTCTGGATCCGGGGCCGCCTGTTTGGCGACAAGGCGCACCGCGCGCCGAATCGTGAGAGTTTTCTTCGACCTGAAACTCGCACAGGCCCTGCAACTTCCTTCGTCATGGTCTGGCGAAAGGCATTTATTACAGACCGGGTGCACGTCTATATGTGGGTATTTGGACCCACAGAGCGGACAGAGCTTAAACGGGCTCCGCTCCATGTTGGGAACTTAGTGTCGAGTCGCGATGAGAAGGCCTCGATGTCCGAAGAGTAGTAAAAACTCCGCTGATTCCGGCTCCGAGAGACGGAAGAACTCGAGACCGTACGCAAACAATACCGACGTAAAGAACCCAAAGCCTTTTGGCCGTTAAATTAGATGTTTATTCGGTTCCGACGGAGAGACGTCGAGACCGCATCCGAACCCAATGGCGGAAAAAAACAATCTGGGGATGGAGCCGATGCCCATGCGCACTGTAGTCCAGGGGAGGAGCCACCCATCTCAGGATACTTCGAAGACTCTTCCAGGACAACAATGTGCGATCATCCGGACCCAACACTAGGTGGCGATCTAATGCTAAGATATGAATTTAGCAGCCCACATGCCTCGAACATATATATATGTATGAAGACTGCAGCTGCTACAGGCGCCGGGGAGGAGGGTGGGCGATATGAATGTCAGCAGCCCTACATGCCAAGAACAGATGCATACTGGTAAGTAGCATTTGCAGTTCGAGGCATGTGGGCTGCTGAATTCATATCTGTGCATAGAATACATAGCAGTCCTCCCATTATTGGCGGCCGCCCGTGCCAGCTGCAGCAGTCTGAAAAAGTGTCCTGAGAACAGCCTGACCAACAGCTGCTTGCTGTTTGGAATGCACGTCTACACAGTAATGTTTAGTGAAAGTATGTGTGGTAGACCATGTGGCTGCTCTACAGATATCTTCTAAGGGAATATTACCTAAGAAAGCCATAGAGGCCCCCAGCTTCCTGGTGGAGTGGGCTCTTGGTGGAATTGTGAGAGTGCGCTTGGCCTTAGCGTAACAGATCTGAATGCATTTTACAATCCACCTTGCGATCCCAGCTTTGGAGATAGCGTTTCCCTTGTGGTGTGAGGCAAAAGCAACAAAAAGTTGCTTGGTCTTACGAAAATCTTTGGTCCTGTCAACGTAGTACATTAAGGCTCTTTTCACGTCAAGGGTGTGGAGCATCCGCTCCGCCAGCGACTCTGGGTTTTGAAAGAACACTGGCAACTCAATTGTCTGGTTTATATGGAATTGAGATACAACCTTGGGTAAGAATTTGGGGTTAGTGCGGAGCACCACCCTGTTAGCGTGTACTTGGAAGAAAGGTTCTTGGATGGTGAGCGCCTGCAATTCGCTAACCCTCCGTAGCGATGTAATTGCTACTAAGAAAGCGACCTTCCAAGTTAGAAACTGAAGCTCACAAGAGTGCAGTGGCTCAAAGGGAGGACCCATCAGCCTAGTAAGAACCACATTGAGGTTCCATGCAGGAGCTGGTGGTGTCCGTGGTGGAATGACCCTTTTGAGTCCTTCCAGAAAAGCCTTAATAGCAGGGACCTTAAAAAGTGATAGGTGTTGCCTAGTCTGGAGGTATGCTGCCATTGCAGACAAGTGAATGCGTATGGAAGAATATGCCAAGTTACATTGGTACAGGTGGAACAGGTAACAAATGATGTTCTGAATGGAAGCATCCAGCGGGTCAATATCGTGGTTGACACAGTAAACGACAAACCGCTTCCATTTAGCCGCATAACAAGCTCTAGTAGTGGGCTTCCTTGCCTCCCGAATGATGTCCATGCAATCGGGGGGGAAGATTGAGGTAGCCAAACTCTAGGACTTCAGGAGCCAGATCGCCAGGTTGAGCTGTTGCGGATCTGGGTGCTGAATGTCGCCATGGCTCTGCGTCAGAAGGCTGGGAGTGAGATGAAGCCTTTGATGCGGTACCACGGAGAGTTCCAGAAACGTGGTGTACCATGGTTGGCGAGCCCACGTTGGAGCAACCAGGATGAGAGTCATCGAGTGCTGCCTGAGTTTGCGTGCCACCAGCGGTATCAGAGGTGCTCGGGGAAAAGCGTACGCAAATCTGCCTGACCAGTTCATCCACATCGCATTGCCCTGTGATTGCGGGTGTGGGAACCTGGCGGCCAAGCTTTGGCATTTTGCGTTCTCCTTTGTGGCGAACAGGTCTATCTCTGGATGACCCCACTTTTGGAAGTACGGTTGGAGTACTGATGGATGTATCTCCCACTCGTGCATTTGATGGCTGTGCCTGCTGAGCAGGTCCGCCATCTGGTTGTCTTTGCCTGGGAGATGCTCTGCCATGAGGAAGATGTTCCTCAGAATGGCCCACTTCCACATGCTCTGAGCCAGATGAGACAGCTGCGGAGAGTGTGTGCCTCCCTGTTTCTGAATGTAGTACATGGCTGTCATGTTGTCCGTCCGGATCAACACGACCTTGTTGCACAGGTGTACTTTGAATGCCTTCAAGGCCAAGAAGATTGCCATCAGTTCCAATACATTGATGTGCATCTTCTTTTGCTGTAGTGTCCATAGTCCCTGCACTGTGTAGTGGAGTACATGAGCTCCCCATCCCTGGAGAGAGGCGTCCGTTGTCAGGATAATCTGTGGCACAGGCTCTTGGAACGGTCGGCCCTTGCAAAGGTTCTGTGGATTCCACCAATACAGAGAGTTGTACGCCCGACCGCTCACCAACACTAGGTCTGTTAGTTGCCCATGAGCCTGAGTCCACTGACGTGCTAGGCACTCCTGAAGCGGACGCATATGTAGTCTCGCGTGCGGGACAATGGAGATGCAGGAGGCCATCATGCCTATCAACTGCATGAACACTTTCCCTGGAAGCGAGTGTTGAGGCCTGAATCGTTGGATCAGCGTTTGGATACTGGCGATTCTCACTGAATTTGGCTGCGCAGTGGCTGCCAGAGTGTTTATCGTCGCGCCCAGATACTGCCGTACATGGGCGGGCTGGAGATGGGATTTTGGGTAGTTCAGAGAGAATCCCAGATCGTGCAGGAGATGAATGGTGCGGGACACGTGGTCGGCGCACTGCTGTTCTGTTTTTGCCTGAATGAGCCAGTCGTCCAGATAAGGATAGACGTGGACGTTTTAGCGTCGTAGATGCGCCGCCACAGTCGCCAGGCACTTTGTAAAGACTCTTGGCGCTGTGGTGACCCCGAACGGCAGAACCCTGAACTGGTAGTGCTGGTTTTGAATCGTAAATCTGAGATACTTCCTGTGGGAAGGATGCAGGGGGATATGAAAGTATGCATCCTTTAGATCCAACGTAGCCAGGAAGTCCCCCTGTTGAAGCAGAGGGAGTACCTGCTGTAACGTGAGCATATGGAAGTGCTCCGAGAGAATATACCAGTTGAGGGGCCTGAGGTCCAGGATGGGCCTGAGGGATCCGTCCTTTTTGGGGATCAGAAAATACAGGGAGTAAACCCCTGTTCCCCTTTCTTGAAGTGGGACGAGCTCTATTGCCCCTTTTTGCAGCATGACTAGAACTTCCTGCTGCAACAAGTGCAAGTGCTCGCCGGACATAGGACGCCTTCTTGGAGGTATGTTTGGTGGAGTGGAAGTAAGTTCCAGACAGTAACCGTACTGGATAAGAGACTTGACCCACCTGTCCGTGGTGATGGATTTCCACGCGGGCAGGAACTGCTGGAGTCTCCCCCCGACCGGTGTTGTGTGGTTGGGGGGCAGTGACAAGACGTCACTGCTTGTTGGCGGTGGTGGACCTGGAGCTGTTGTTTCCACATCCCCTGCCTTTGATGTTGTTGCCTCTGTAGCCACCTCTACCCTTGTTGGTGTATGAGGTTTGGGTATTGCTTTTATAATACTGTGTGGATTGCGATGCCTGACCCCTTGAGGTGCCTCTGGTATTGGAGCGGCGAAAGGAACCACCCCGAAACTGCTGAGACTGGAGGGCCCCCATAGACTTAGCAGTGTCTGTGTCTTTCTTCATTTTTTCCAGTGTCGCATCCACCTCTGGGCCGAACAGGTGGTCAGGATTAACTGTTTTGTTCAGGATGGTCGTCTGTATATCCGGTTTGAAACCTGATATCCTAAGCCATGCATGTCTTCTCAGCAACACACTAGTGTTGATTGCCCTGGAGGCTGTATCAGCCACGTCCAGCGCACATTTGATGGAAGCGTTTGTGATCAGCTTTCCCTCCTGAATTAACATTTCCCCTGCCTCCTTGTACTGGTCAGGCAAGTGCTGCAGCAGTGTTTCTAGGGTGTCGTAATGAGCCCTATCGTAGCGTGCAAGTAGGGCCTGCGTGTTTGAGATTCGCCAAATATTAGCTGCCTGCGCAGCAATCCGTTTCCCTGATGCCTCAAATATTTTTGACTCTTTGTCTGGGGGAGGAGCGTCACCAGTGGTCTGTGAGTTCGCCCTCTTGCGTGCGTTGGATACAACCAAAGAGTCCAGTGGCAAGTGTCCCTTGATGTATGTTGGATCCGAGGGCGCTGCCTTATATTTTTTGTCAATGCGAGGATTGATGACACGCGCCCGAGTGGGCTCCTTGAAGACCTCCGTCGCGTGCTTTAGCACTCCCTTGAGCATTGGCAATGTCTTGACTGACTTTTCAGCCACTGAGAAAGTGTCAAACAAAAAGTCCACATCCACAGGATCCGAATGCAGCTCGACATCATGGTTAGCTGCAGCTCTCTCAATCAAAGCGTTGAAGGCTGCCGAGTCCTCCGTCGGTGAGGTCTTTGCCGCAAAGAGCTGCGGTTCCTGACCCGACTGCCGGTCCTCTGGGTCGCCTCCGGCAGACCAAGGTTCATGTTCCTCCTCCGGATCCGAGTACGCCGGATAGTTGTACTCGACCTCCTCGTCGTCACCATCCCCTGCGTTGGAACGCGTTGGCGAATGTTCTAAGGCTTGTGGAGATGCAGGCTCTATAGGGGCCGAAGTACCCGCAGAGTCCTTCTTGTTTTTGAGAGGAATACGAAAATGTTCCAACACCGGCTCCGTAGTGATTTTCCTTTTGAGGAGAGACAGTTTCCCGGTATTGGCGTCGATGATGACCTCTCGACGCTCTTCCTCTGCAAGTGGCTGGAGCCGAGGCTTCGACACCACCAATGACGCTTTGGGCGTCGACACCTCCTTCGAGGGCACGCCTGCCCCATGCCTCGGAGCGAAAGCCTTCGGCGTCGACTTCGGCGGCAGGGTAAAGCGGATAGGCGTTTGCGCCTTTGTCGGCTTCGGTGTGTGCTTCGGCACCACATCCTCTGGTTCGGGAACCACAGCGTCCTTCCGAATCCGTTGCAGGGACTCCGCGACCTTTTTCGTTAAGGCTGGAGAGGGCTTGACCGGCTCGAGCGATCTCCCTGAGTCGGGAGTCGGGTCGGTGAGAGGCACCATCTTCGAAGCCGACACATCACGTTCCTTGTCCCCGACGGCCGGAGCCGGCGAAGCCAGAGCTGTGGAATCGCCTTGGCGCTTGTTCGAAGCTTTCTTCGGGTCATCGACCTCGACCATCTTCGGCGCCGACGCGGCCGCGTCGGTCGACTTCGCCTTCGGCGTCGACCCCGAGGCCCTCGGGTCGGCCATCTTGGCGCTGCTCTTCAAGTCGGCCATTTTGAATTTCTTAGAAATCGATGCCTCCAGAGCCTTCTGTCCCACCAGTGCAGCTTTCACTTTCGGTTTCGAAACCGGAGGTGTGGATCCCAATGGCTTCACTTTTGTTTTCTTTAACGGGAGTGGCGCATCAGAAATGTCCGTGGCCGGGCCCGGAGGCGGGGCTGCCGGACTAGTAACGAGGTCTTGGGTAAGGCCCGAAGGCGATCCCTCGACCTGGGCCGCATGAAGGGGGTTGACCCCTGAGTCTGTTTGGGGATGCTCTTCCTCCGAGCTATCCCCCACGGTGGCAATGGCCCCATCGTCGTCCCCTACCTCTTCGCCGGCTTCGTCAAACTCCTCGTCTCCCGCGTCGTAGGCATCCCCCTCGGACGCGGGGCTAGAGTCCGAAACCTGTAGGACATCGTCGTCTTCAACAAATTCCTCGAAGATGTTGTCCGGTGGGGGCGCCGGGGGTGCCGATAACTGGGCCTGGAGTCTAGCGGCCCGACGAATCTTGAGCGTCTTCTTACACCGGAACTTCGAGCAGGCCATACACCTGGCCTCATCATGGTCCGGTGACAAACATTTGTTGCACACAGGGTGCACATCGAGGTGTGAATACTTGGAGGTGCACACCGGGCACCTTTTGAACGGAGTTCGTTCCATGTCTGGAGCGTCGAGTAGGCCCGTCCGCGCCGAGAGCACGCGGATGGGTAGCAAGAGTTCGGAGCTGAGAAACAGACAAAACCCGAACGAAACGATACCGACGCCAAGCCTAAAGACCTTTTGGTCTCGAGTTAGAAAAGTTAATCAACTATCGATTCCGACAGAGGGAACCGAAACACATCCGAACCCAATGGCGGAAAAAAACAATCTGGGGATGGAGGCGATGCCCATGTGCACTGTAGTCCAGGGGAGGAGCCACCTATCTCGTGATACTTCGAAGACTCTTCCAGGACAACAATGTGCAATCATCCGGACCCAACACTAGGCGGCGATCTATGCACAGATATGAATTCAGCAGCCCACATGCCTCGAACACGTAGTCCGCCCCAACTACGTGAATCTAAATCATCCACTTAAAGGGGCAACATCTTCGTGTTTGTGGATAAATCTTATGTACACTGTCACGATAAAGAATAAGGCTTGGATTAGCATTTCTGCACCGTTAAGACAAAAGTGAAGATATAAGCGCCTCTATTGTGACTTGTAAAAAAACAGGATAAAATTATGAACTATTGGAATATGTTGAAAAATAAAAGAATTCAGCAAAGAGAAAAATTAAAGTTGTTGGTATTCCTGCGATGCAATGCAAACTAATGCTGTGCACCCGGCACAGGGCGAGATGTCGCCCCTTTCAAGTGGATGATTTAGATTCACGTAGTTGGGCCGGACTACGTTTCCCGGGTAGCACGCGAAAAATGTGGAAAATAAAGAACACCAAGGAACGAAGGAACACAAACATTAAAAGAAAGGTGTGCACTCTGTCATTTCTTTCGCACCTCATTTTTGTTTTCCTTCTTTGTCACAAGCTCCATCATGCACACACGTTTAGATGTGGCACTTGTTAGACAAAAAAACACTGACACAGACAGACATCCAAGGCTCTAAAAGGAGGGTTTAATTCTACAATTGCTCAACGGGCTAAGAGGATTCTTAAACACATCAGAAAATACATCAAAGAGATGTCCCTCAGCGCCTTTGAAAAGACGTCATTAAAGCTGGCTGGTGCCGATATTCCCAAATCCATAAACACTAGGACTACTGAAAAACAAACAACAATTCGGTGCTATGGCCGGGGCACTCAGGTGTGAACTTCTGCGTGCAACTTCTTCTGCACAAGACAATAACATACAACACTCGTTTAGTGCCAGCAAATAATGTTTGCGTTCCGGTCGAGCCAGCGCAGGAAAATCCTAATTTAAAGTTTAACAGACAGACGCTGGTGCGTGCTGTGCCACACAAGAGGCTCATTGGAGGCCGTGGCCCAAGCTATGCCACAGGCTGGGGGTGGACAGTAATGAATCAGAGTTTATTACTGCTATAATTTACTAATATACATACTGCTAGTGGAGGTCAGTTATTGTTAAATTGGCCATAGTTTTACCGTAAATACAAGTATTATTGAACCCAGTTGTTTTAGGCTTTTTTTCCAACAACGTACAACGTCTGAATGAGGAGGATGGAAGTGCATCAGTAATATTCTACTGGGAGCTTCTGGGGTAAACAGTGAGGGCAGAGCCCCGTTCTATCATAGGATAAAAGTGAAAGAGAAGGAGACGTGGCTTGAACGGGAATGGAGTAGGACACAGCTCATCTGAGCACCGGGCTCCCATGGGCCACAGAGCCCTTTTTTTTTTTACAATATTCACGGCTCTCCTGATGTCCAGCCGTGCCATGCTGATGCCCCGGGCCAGCCCTGCTGATGATCAACGTCTGCCTCCCAGATCCCTTCGACCGGCGGAGGCACTGAATGCCTCAGCCCGGGGCTAGGGTGCCACTATATACCAGCATTGTGGCGCGGTTGGCGCCTCTTGAGAGACCTGGATGAGCGGAGCCGAGCGGTGTATCCCGGTGAAGAGGCAATGTAGATGGCGGCACAAACAGGAGATCGTGTGATGACTTGCCTTCCACCACTGCTGAGGGCTTCTGAGGCAGTCGTGTTCTGTGGCACCTGGCATTACTAGCCTGCTTTGCAACCCCTGGAGGGGGCCTACCATCTTGCCTGCTGCTTCGTGCTCCCACGCAGGCCTGCCTCACTGAACCCCGCCCCTTTAGCCAGATCCTGGCAACACCGATCTGCTAATAAGTTTTTATTACTTACGGATCGATGGTTACGTGGCGGGCTGGGCCGGGGCACACTGCCTTATCCCTAGTATAAACTGGGCCTGGTGCTGCCTTCTCTCAGTCGTCGGGCTGCCTGCCTTAATGCTTGCTGATGAGGACTCGTGAAGTGCGCGGGTGAGCCAGTGCGTGGCAATCTAAATAAAATCTGCGCACGCTCACGCTGCTGCACTGCCCCTACCCCGGAAAAACTAAATCCAGCCCGATTAGTGTCCCACTCGATCTCCCGCCCACCAGCTAAGGGCAGTGGCGCCAATGTCATGTGAATGGCTCATGCGGTCACGGGAGACATCGAAAGAACACTCTGCACGGAGTTAGTGAGGAGAGGTATTTAATCAATTAAGTCTAGTCAACCAAGTCAACAATATAATGCAAATGTGACCTGCAAGCAGCAGATGCGTAGACCCAGCCCTGCTAAGTAAGTGCTGGTGCTAAGCACCGGAAAGCACCGGCACAAATTAAGCACTGCTCTAGAAGCTGTGTCTGCTGTGCCTAGTGCACATCTTATGGAGTTATTTGTAATCACGTTGCCTTCCTGTATTAGGTCAGAAGCCCTGGTTTTGTATTGCTTTGGCAAGTGTTGCATGAGTGATTAACTCATCATAATGAGCTCTATCATATCTTGCTAACAAAGCTTGAGTGTTAGCAATTCTCCAGACATTAGCAGCTTGTGAAATGGTGCGTTTTCTGGAAGCAACTAAAGGCTTAGACTCTTTGTCAGGAGGTGGAGCATCTCTTGTTGTCTGCAAAATTGCTCTTTTTCTCGCATTTGACACTACTAGTGAGTACAATGGCAACTGTCCTTTAATATATGCTGGATCAGTTGGAGCCGCTTTGTACTTTTTTCTAGTCTGGGATTAATTACCCTTGCTCTGACTGGGTCCTTAAATATTTTAGGTGCATGTCTTACCACTCCACTAAGTATTGGGAGTGTGGTTGTGGTCTTACATGATGACATTAAAGTGTCCATTAGGAAATCTTCTTCCATTGTATCTCTGTGGAGGTCTACCCCATGGAAATCAGATGCTCTATGAATGAGATGCGTAAACCCAATAGTGTCATCTGGGGGAGATGGTCTAGACAGGTATACATCATCTTGTGGCAGATCAGGTGCATCTGGTGCATTTTAATCTTCCCATGGGTCACCTGATGGCCCAGGAATATCATCTGGGTCATTAATGTCATCCATGTGATGTTCACTCTGTATGTCCTGTGAGTAACTATCCCCATCATCCTCATCTTGTGGTATAAGATTATGTGTACTAGATGGTGAATGTACAGGAGAAATTTCTACTGGTACTTCTCTTTCTGGTGAAGGGATCCTCATTGGTGAAGTTTGAGCATTATTTTTTAGAGGAACTGGCGATGTTTTAGGATAGTCCATTTTCCTCTTTTCAGGCACAGAAGTGATATGTCTAGTCTTTGGATTAATATGAAGAGTTTTTTGCTTTGGATCAGGTAAAAAGCTCTTCTACTGGCAAATATTTTTTCGGCGCCGATTTATATGGTATGGGGCCGAAATGCTTAAGTTTAACAGTGTCCATTGTCTTTGGAGCAGATTTTGGTTTCGGTTCTGAAGACCTTTTTCCTAGGATCTGTGCACTTTGGATCCAGAGCTTTTGTTCCTGGAGTACTTTTCAACTCATCTACCTTCGGAGCCGAAATACGTTTCGGTACCGGAACCTTCTTCGGGTCCACTTTTTTCGGAACTGGGGTGGTTTTCGATTCGGTAGCTTTGGAAACCTCTTTCGGTGCCCAACTTGCTTTCGGTTCGACCACTTTCGGTACCGAAGGATGCTTTGTTGCCGGTGTTAATTTTGTCTTAAGGACCTTTTGCTTTTCAGGACCGACAGACTGACTCGAGCCAGAGTCGACTGGAGGCTTTTTTGTATTCTTCGCTGCCGAGCCAGAAGGCGGGGCTTCGGAAGGTTTTGGTCGATGTGCACCTGGACCCGAAGGTGGAGGTGGAACTGAAGCCTGTCCCGGTATGGTGGGGTGGACAGGGTCGACCTCTGTACTCACGACCTGTTGACGAGCTGGAAGATCTTCATCTTCGGATTGATCCTCGACTCCAGAAGCTGAATCCTCTGCTTCGGAAGCGAGGTCTTCGTGCTGCTGTTCTTCGGCGTCTACTTCAATTGGAGCCTTGTCTATGATGAGGTCTGGTGTCGACGAAGATGACTGGGCCATTACTCTTCGAGCTAGACGGTCCCTGATTGTTTTCTTGGACCGGAACGAAGCGCAGGCCTCACAGTCTCGACTCTCGTGCTCTGGAGATAAGCAGAGATTGCAAACCTCATGAAGTCCGGTGTAAGGGAATTTGTGTCCACACAGAGGGTACTTCTTGAAGGGTGACAAAAACAAAAATCCTTTCTGTGTTATTCAGTCCCTTTGTGACCTATAGGCCTACACACAGATACCCGCTAATCATACTTCGTAGTGACACAGATTATTGATCTTACAAGACACTGGAATTACTTATATCTCTCAAATTTTTATTTTTATATATAAAATGATTTGTGGTGGTTAAAATACATTCATACATATTTAGCAAAACATGTTACATTTATATTCTCAAGTCAGTGCTTTTCGTTTCCTATACAATTCATTTGCAATACAAGACTGAGATAATCCTTCAGTAATGAAAAATTGTTTTGATATAAATCACAATTAAATAAATACAGTTTTTACAATCAAACTAAATTAAAAACAAGTAAAGTCCTTTTGTCGACGAGTTTCGGTGCTTTGTTCTAGGTTTTGTAAACCCCTTCCTCAGGAAAGAGCTTTATTTAAAAACAGGATTTCTTAATTTTCTGCAACTTTGTAGGTGTCTCTCTTGGAGTACTGGACCTTGTGACTATATATTTGGTCCTCCTAGTGGAGACTAGACATGCATATGTCCCACGGCTCTTAAACATTCAGGATCTCGTTAATTCTGTTCTTATGACCCTCCTCATGCGTACATCTTTAATTCTGTGCCGAGTTTGATAAAATTATGGATTCTTCAGTGCTGTTCTGGATACTAGGAAGATCCCCCAATACTTTATTTTACTTCTGAATAGATCTCCTTGCTAGGTACCGTTCATGGGGAATTTTCAATGTCTGCCTCAAATCGATCCGTCTTTGGATTCTTCAGTTTTTTCCTTTACACAAGTATCCGTTTCAGTGGCACTTCTTCTCTCGTTCATGGAATGAGCCATAGGCCCAATGGCGCAGTTGGGCCCGACGGCCCAGACGAACGCTGGAATCGAGAAGTGAAGTCTCTATTCGACGCTGGTAACAGGAATCAATGTCGACTACGATACCGATGGTATTTTGATTGATTTATGGATTCGAAAAAAGAGATCGATAACTGGACCGAACGATGAACAAATCCGAGCCCGATGGCGGGAAAAAACTATCTGAATATGGAGTCCATGCCCATACGCACTACAATCTAAGAGAGGAGTCATCCAACAAACAAAGACTCTTCCAAAACAACAACAAAGTGTTATCACCCAGGCCCACCACCAGATGGTGATCTAATGCAATAGTGTGTGGTCTGCAGCCCATAGGCCTTGAACATAATAACTTTGAAATGTGACGAAATAATTATTATATTAATGTGCAATTAGGTTGTACTCTATGTGGAGCTGATGAAGGGAAATTTATTAAGTTGTACTCTATGTGTAGCTGATGAAGGGAAATTTATAGGTCTAATATAAATGTGAGATGTGTAGGTGCAGAACCACAAGCTACTCCTAGATGTCCCTTATGAGCATCATAAACTTGGAACATATGGTAAATCCACCCTACCCATAATGCATTGTACGGAAGACAGTACCGCAGTTCATCAATATATATAAAATTAGTAGCTTTGAAAAGTGACAAAATAATTATATTAATTCCGTATTAGGTTGTACTCTATGTGGAGCTGATGAAGGGAGATGTGCAGAGAGTAAAGTAATCACTGCTAACCTTGTTTAGGACCAAGTGGGTGTCCTGTCTGAAGGCCTTTAAGAAAATAGTGCCTTGAGGTTGTGATTAAAACCTAGGGCGTAACACATAAGAGGGGGTAACCTCATGGGAGGTTACAAAAAGAGACAGGGAGTTACTAAGGAAGAACTACAAAGCCGAATAACCAATGAATAGCCATTATTTACAAAGGACAGGGACAGGAGCCAATTAAAAAGATGGGTAGGAAGTAGGCAGAGCTTTATTCACATATCCTGAATACAACATTTCTCGAAGAGACAGGGCACGCGCTGCCTAGGCGAGACCTAACGACAAAAATGGTGAAAAACACTTTGGTAGACACAAGACATTCACAATCTGTCTTGGTTGCGAGAAAACGACATGAATACCGGTGGATTTCATCAAGTTTGAAAAAAAAAAAAAAAAGGTATTACTATAACACACAAGCGCAGTTTTTAAATTGATAGATACAATGGTTTTACCTGTTGGCCCTGAGGACTTTGCAAGATTTGTGCTACTGCAGTCAGTGTATCTGAATTGGGCATCTGAGTACCCCATGGGTCAGGCATACTTGCAGAGATGTTCGCATTCGGGACAGGGGTTACTGGTGTTCCTTACAATGAAAAAAATGGAAATATTTAATATGGATAGAATTCAGATTAAAATATACTGAAAAAAGAAAAGTAAACTGTTTGAAAATGAACTACATTTCTTAATAATTCAGACATGACATAGTTTGCCATAACAAACTCCCCGACCATATACTCTTCATAGCTTTACTGCCCTTACAATGTCTAAGAACGGACACTGTAGAGGTACAGGGCTCATGCACCAGAGGTATAGTGCATCCTGCTAGAGGGGTGGCCTACTGATACCACAGGTAGTGGTTTGTAGGTTTGGCACTCAGGGATATGTGCCATGTAGACTCTTCACTTTGTTCTGCAACAAAACACGCAGCCTGAAAGGGTGGAGAGTGTGAGAGAGTGTGAGAGAGAGTGTGTGTGTGTGTGTGTGTGTGTGTGTGTGTGTGTGTGTGTGTGTGTGTGTGTGTGTGTGTGTGTGTGTGTGTGTATGTGAGAGAGTGTGTGTGAGAGAGTGTGTGAGAGAGTGTGTGAGAGAGTGTGTGAGAGAGAGTGTGAGAGAGAGTGTGAGAGAGAGTGTGAGAGAGAGTGTGAGAGTGTGAGAGAGAGTGTGTGAGAGAGAGTGTGAGAGAGAGAGTGTGTGAGAGAGAGTGTGTGAGAGAGAGTGTGTGAGAGAGAGTGTGTGAGAGAGTGTGTGAGAGAGAGTGTGAGAGAGAGTGTGAGAGAGAGTGTGAGAGTGTGAGAGAGTGTGAGAGAGTGTGAGAGAGAGTGAGACTGTGAGAGAGTGAGTGTGAGTGTAAGGGAGAGTGTGAGAGAGAGTGTGAGTGTATGTGTGTGTGTTAAGGAACAGGGCCTCTAATTCTGGCACAATATGTGCTGAAACCCTTAGAGGCCTTCCCTGGTCACAGTGCCCTTGGTACCAATGGTACCTTTAACAAAGGACTTACATGTGGCCAGAAAGTTGCCAATTGGGTTTGCAGTGTTACAGTTTTAGGTACAGAACATAGACTCTGGGTACCTGGTTAGCAGGAACCCAGGGTACACAATCAAAGAGCATTAACATCGGGCAAGGGAGGGGGGGGATCAATGCAAAAAAGGGGCACTTTCCCACAACCAGCTTCCAAGAAACCCGGGAGACAGCAAGCCCTTCGCAAATTGCCAGCAATCTCCCCTGGAGTAGAGGAGCTACTCCCCTGCACTCCGCAGGCAACGAAAATGCAAAGTCCGGAATACCGAATTGCAGCTTCCCTGTCAGCCCAATGTAGTAATCTCCCAGGAAGAGGACCCTGTGCTCCTGAAGGTCAGAGTTGTGCCCCTGCCAAGTGAAAGCACACCAGGTCTAACCGGAGTCGCACAGGACCAATACCTGGGGTACCTGACACTTTGCAGCAAACAGAGCCCATGAGAGTCCAACCCGGTTTGTGATTGCACAGAGAATGAGCAGCCATCGAGGGACATCAGCATCGCAGAGAACACTTCCAGAGTGGCCCAACTGTCCTGATTTTTCACCTTCAACCAACGAAAACCGCCAACCGCAAAGCCCTAGGACACACAGAGCCCAAACAAACTTACTACTCGCAACCCGAGCGACCCAGCCTGGGTACTAAAGAACCAGCTGTGCCCCCTTGTTTCCAGGATTCTTGAGACCCGAGCCCCCCAGTTGGAAGCTCCCAGACTTGTCCCCAAGTTCCCCTGCAGTCTGTTTCTCAGTGATCACCCTTCTTTTCACTGGCGTAGCGCACACAGCAACCAACCCATCTAGCGCCGGACGCCCTAGGGAAGGTAATGAGTAACTGCTGGTGATACTTAGGACCTTGGCCCCCTATAATCCCTCTTTACACAGTGTATCTCATTTTGGTCCACTATATAAAGAGCCAGCTTCCTACATACCTGAATCATTTAAACTGTCCGGTTCAGCACAAAATGTTTCAATGTAAAGGGAAATACTATCTAAAACATATTGCATTTACTATTTAATGTTTCCTATTTAAAAATGCTGCAATAGAAGAAAAAGGGAAAATAGTTGATAAATGATTATTCATGCTGGCTAATTTGCAGCTTTATTTTTTCTTATATCTATAGTAAAAATGCCCATGCATTGTGCACAAGCTGTTGACAGCCAACAAGTGTGAACTTAATGCAGGAGGACTGTGACTTACCCATGATAACGTGTGGAGTCAGGGGAGAGCCAGGGCTTGTTCCCTGGAATTCCTGACTCCGAACCCAATGCTTAACCACCTGAGCAGACCGCCTTCCTGCAAGCAAGGAAACAGGGAACATTTTTAATAAAAACAGGAGAGAGACTCAAATACAATAATTCAGGTAGAAAAACCTTGTTTCACTCTATTTCAAGTAGATTCAAATATTTTATTTGAATGTAATGAGAAAGATTACAAAATGTTTAAGAAATGCAAACCCAAGACTTGCAACTTATCAAACTTTTGGGAAACAGGACAGAATCAGCCTTAATCTTGTATCAGAGGCTTCAATGCACTAAGCTGATATGAAGATCCTCTTCCTGTTTGCAGGGACATAATATAAAGACCCTAGATTTATATAAAAAAAAACAGAAGTGAAATCCTGGTCATCAAAATAACGGAAAACCAATCTTAAACCTTTCAGACATTGAAATGGAGATGTACACAGCTTGCTGTGAGTGGACAGATTCTTTTACAACTAAATTTAGACTCCGCATTCAATTAAAGAGTGGCCTACAAATCTAAGTCATATGCAGACAGGTCAGTCAGGACATGTTTCTACTTTATATTCTTCTATCTGTAGCAATCAATTCACAAAGAAAAAGAAAGTTTAAAAAGCCGTGATCTTGCTAGTCCTATTTCAAACACATTACTATCTTGTGCCAACAAATGATAAATCTCAAAAAAACTTTTCAGTGCTGTTGATAAAAAGATTTAACAAGCATTTGCAATGCAATAGGTCTCGCATTTGCAAGAGTTGGAACAATTGGCATTGTAAATTACAATGCCTTTTATTTATGTTTTTTGACAATCCGCAAGCGGTGCGTAGACACACACTCTGTACTTAAAGTCGTTGCTTACGAGAAGCAAGTCTGGCAGTAACTGCGCCTCCTAACTGCCAGTCTTGCTTCTCATAAGCAAGGACTATGAGAACAAAGTGTGTGTTTATTCACCACTAGCAGGTTTACAAAAACAAGTTAAAGGCATTTTCATTTAGAAAGGCAATAGCTCAAACTCTTGCAGATGTGAGACCTATTGCATTGCAAATGCTTGTTATTCCAACATCCAGTTTCTGAGGGCTCCGTCCTCAGTCGAGGCAGAACCAGACCCCTGACCCTACATTACTGTAGAACTCGCCTGAGCCTATCAATACTGTAAATCTTCCCTTCTCATAAGGCTGGGTTGGAGATCTGATCTCCGGAGCCCCTGCATGGCTCACTTCGAGTCCCTGCAAGGGTCACTTCCTAATAGTACCATCGCCCTCCCCAACAACCCCGGTGCATGCTTTTATAGTTCCTACATGACTTCCTCCCCTACTAAAGCGCTCGCATTCACCTCACCTCTATATCCCGTGGAGGGCCCGAGGCCCCTGACACACTGTACGTTGCTAGAGGCATGCAGGCGAAAGGCATGCGCCGCAAAGAACTAGCCTAAGTAATCAGGAAGGAGGAGGCGGGCTACCTCGAAAAACGAAGGTACATTCTCTATTTTTATCAAAGAAGACTCTGGGGTGAGATGGAAATAAATGTGTGGAGGGCGTTGACTCAACGGTGGCCACATTCCTTTAGTTATAAATGAGAGGATGTTTTAAAAATAATACAGAGTCCAAACCCGTCCAAGATTTGTACATTGAGGGGTAGGCGGTATGAGAGCCGCCCGTCAGCCATAACCCGGCAAGGGTTTATATCCCAGGAATTCTCCTTCATAGAGTTAAAGGTGGGATTACTGAACATCTGCCCCAAATAAGTGGGCTGGGGCATACAAAGAGCTACGACTGCGGGGACTCCAAGCGATAGGGTGAGTGATATGTAAAGAATTCCCACACCGGAAATGGTTAACTGATTTCAGAGCTGCCAAGTTAGGGAGCTGCAAAGAGCACTGTCGCACACTTGTCAAAATGAAAGCACCGCCAATGTGAACAAGCTGTCGCCGTTAGAGTGAAAGCATGGGGCAAGATTTGTGCGTACGCTGGCACAACTCCTGTCCTCTGCACGAGTGCACATCTCCTGCCCCACGCATTCACTCTCAAGACAACACCTTGTTCACATTGGCGGCGATTTCATTTTGACTGTATACTGGGTCCAGAGGGAATTGTTTGCCCATTTCTCGATCAGTTGAGTTTTGTGATCAGCGAGTTGAATCTTCCTAGTGGTGTATTCTCAGTTAGAAGACCCTGAATACTAGTATAATTTTGGAACTGGATTCGTTTTATGTGAGACCATGGCCAAAAGGATGAGCTATGGAGAATATACTTTTGTCAAGCTTATTAAAAGATCAAAATATAGGCATCATTTAAAAATTATGAAATCTCAATGTGTGTTAGAGCAACTATATTCAGTTATAATAAGAGGAGTGTCCCTTATTTGCTGTTGTGAGTGGGGCATTTTTTCTTCACTCAAGAAAGCGTAATCTCCACGACGCAAGGGCTATCTGTAAATGAACATGAGATTATTACAAAAAATATTGAGGCTGGGGATCTACAACCAATCTCCTCCCTCACTCCCTCCACCTTGTAGTAACACCTTGAGTCTTGAGTTGAACTGCTCACTATATGACCTAATACATCTGAACATAAGACATGTTGAATTTGGAATCTAAACCGCTTTGTAGATCTAGAAGAAAGCATGGCTCTCACCAAGTTATAAGTAGGACAACTTTCAGTAGGAAAACACACTAACAGGTATTTTCTCTCAGTTATCCCTAATTTCTACACCACGAACATTCATAAATGCTCAATTTCATATTCTTTCATTTGTATTAACAATACAAAGGGGATCCTGATGCCTGCTGGGGCTATGCTTGTGCTGTATAAAAGCCCTCAATAAAATAAAATAACAATGCTATCTGATGCTTGAGTTGCAGTATAGGAAGTCAGAGATCTTGTATGATGGTGTTAACATGTAACATCTCGGATGGCTGCATGAAAAAACAGACACCCCTGATGATGCTTGTACGGAGTCACATGGCAATACAATAACTAACCCTATAAGAGTTTCTAGACTTAAAAATATTCCCAATATCCGACTTTCTGCTAGAGTCAAACATAAAAGCATACTTTTTCCTCAAGAAGGCCAACTAGGCTATGACCAAACACCTCCGAGAGTCAAAGCAGTAATTGGCCAGCAAAAAGCTACTACCAAAAGAGTAACATGATGGTCCTAGACTGTCTATGACGCTACCCGCTGCCAGCTTGATCATATCACTACGACTGGCCCTCAAAACTGATCATGCCTAGGCAATATCAGAAGAAGCTGTCTTTTTATATGAAGGTTGTTTAAGGTCCAATCAGATTGTAGGCAGTATCCCTGAGTGATGCTATCATTCATGATAGTTGCACTAGGGACACCAGTACTGAAATGCTCTAACTGGATAACCAAACTACTCCTTGGAAAACTTGACTCTAAAGCAGAAAAAGTTCAGTAGACCAGGCCTACTCAAGGAGATGCTAGGTGTTATATACTCAAATATAATGTAATAGAAAAATACAGAAATATGTTTGTATGTCCGCATAATAAACCCTCACTGATGCCAGTGCTGGATTTATTAAAAATTGCACTCAGAGGGCATCTTAAAGATGCCCCCTGTAAAACGAAAAACTCGCTAGTGTGCAGCTGACTGGTCTGCACCAGACTGCCACACACAGACATGTTTCGGACTCCCTGGTGGAGGTGCTTCTCAACTACTCCCAAGCAGGAACAGCTTTCAGGGTAGTGAAAAGGCTTCCTCTCCTTTGTTCTGCTGACCAGGCCAATCCAGCTAGTGGGGGTGCCCCTGCCATGCACCACTTTTTGAAGCAAGGTTGGCAGGATTAGTTAGGAAAGGTGTGTCCCCTGTCTGCCAGAACCACCTCAAAGGTGCCCTAGACCGAGATGACCCCCTCCTTAGGAAATCCTCCATCTTAAAATGGAAGGACTCTATCCAATCAGGTTAGGGGATGCCCATTCCCAAAATGAGGGGACATACAAAGGGTGTAGTCAAACTAAAGGCAAGTTGTCCATTGGCTACCATCTGCTAGTACCTGTAACGCCCCTGATTAGGTATTTAGAGGCACCTTAAGCCTCAGATTCTTGAAATCTACGAAGGACAAAGAAGAAACCATGCCACAAACCATGACTTGGCCAGAGTCCCATCAGCCTGTCTCTAGCTTTAAAGCCCTGTAAAGACGATGACACCTGTCCTGTGGCCAGTGACTTCCAGAACCCCAACGAAGACTATTCTTTAACAAAGACCAGATCTCCAGAGGACAGCGGCCCTATTCAGAAGAGTCCAACTACAAGGATTCCAGATCCAGCTAGATCAGTGACTCCAGCCCACTTCGCACTAGATGCCCACAGCCCAAGTCTGAGTGGCTCACCTGTCCAGTGAAGTCTCCCCAGGGATCCTGACCTCGACACCATCAGTGGCCGACCTCCCCTGGACCCCATAACCACACCTGCAGCCTCATCACGAAAGATCCCGCTGACCGCAACTGATTCCAGTAAAGAAAATTGACACCCAAAGGCAGCCTTCACACTGACCTTGGGGAGCCCTGCTGATGGGGCTCAGCCGTCCACAAACACCTCTACTTAGCTTCCCAGCTGTTGGTCACCTTCGTCCAGCCTCCTGGTCTGAGTCTGCAGCCTCTTTGTGCAACTGAGATTCCCCTTTACTTGCACTGGGCGCCCAATGCCGATTTGCACCCTGCAATATGCCGCCTCAGAGCCACTGATGGTGTTTGGTTGGTGCTGTCTTGTGCCACTGTGCTTGCTTTAACCCCTGCAGCCAGGGCGCTGAAACCACAGGTACTTAGCTGTAAGAAAGTGACTCTGTATATACTGGACCTAAGTAAGGTACAATGTGTACAGAGACCACAGTCCTCAGAAATTTGGCAGAGGCTAAAGTTAGATATAACCTTACTGTAGGAAGGTACCTCCTGACTATGGTTGCCCCCAACTTTTTGCCCTGTGTTTTAGCTGGTTTTTGACATAGTCGACCTGGGGCCCTGCCAATCAGGACCCCAGGCCTACTGCTCTCTCTGTAAAATGGATTCCATGCACCCTAGGTGCATTTCCAATTGGTACTGGGCCACCCTATCAGACCCTGTAACTCAGGGCATGGGTGTACCCAGGGCTGCCAGGGGCTGCAGCATGCATTATGCCACCCCTGGCTGGCCTCCTAAATTTGACACAACTGGCTGCATGACAGCTGGGGCAAAGTCGTGTAATCACCCTTTGCTGTAGATATAGTATACCTATATCTAACCCTAAAAATGGACACACAGATTCCTATCAGTCACTCCTATGGCAGGCCTTGACAATCCTGAAGGCAGAGTGCTTGGAATCGTGTGAAATGGTGCTCTGGCATGAGCTGAGCCCGTTTGCAGCTTGTGGAACCAAGTCCTAATAGCTGTTCCATATACTCTTAAGTGCATTATAATCCTCGCGGTTAAATGCTATCTTTGGTATTGCTTTATCAAAACATGTCGAGTAAGGTGTCATACGAATTGGAATACTAACCCCTCGCCAATTCTGGCGACGGGGTTAGCATTCCACCCTTCTAGAGGGACACGACATGTATGTAACTGTGAACCCAGGTTAAAGTTAAACGAAGCCTCAGCTCCACAAAAAGGATGCTGCCACCACAGACACGAGTCTGACCTCCTGCTGCTGGGAGTCCTTCCAGCGAGGAGAGCTTGGACAAAGGGTTTCCTGTCCGGGGCGGTGCTAGCACCATCCTAGACAGGGTTTTGTGTATCCTGGGTAGGCAGGGCTTTACAGGAAGGTGACTGCTGAGTGGCACCCCGGTGCTCACTACGCATAGGCCGGTCAGAACCAGTTCCAGGGGCACACCAGCCCCTGGCCTGGGGGAAGTCCGGCATGGGAGAGGGGTGTAACCACCCCCCTTCCTAGTCCCACCCATAGGCAGGACCTAGTCACCGGGTCAGCCCCTTTTCTTAGTATAAAGATAGGAGCGGGCCCCCTGTTCAAATTAGATCATCTTTGGAATCAAGACACGACTTTCTGCGAAAGGACATCAAGAATTCTTCTTCAAGATTCTCCCTTGTGACTAAGGAGTAGTCACCCTGCATCCGCAGGCACCATCTTAAGAACACTGCGGTCTGCTGCAAGTCCTTCCTCCGGAATCCGACGACACAGCTCGACGAGACCCGGCTTCCCTGGCACCTCTGACCTCTACTCACCTCTACAGCCAAGCTGAGAACCGTGAGTGCGACGAGACCTCGAGGGACCGACGATCGCCAAGACTGCACGACTTCTTTACAGCAAGCCCACCGAGTGTTCCACTGGTGAGTGCTTTGGGGTCCGAGAAGCCCGACCCTGAGCGGCTCCAGCACCGAAGATCAGCCCTCCAGCATCTCCACGATCTGCGTGGGGCCCTTCTGCTTTTTGCTGCTCACCGCGTTGTTTGGCTACTAGCCGGCTGGCTTGTGGCCTTCTTCACGACGCCCGACGACATCACTGCTGCTGGTCTGGTTGCTCCAGACTGGCCCTTGCTTCCTTCCAAAAGAGAAGCACCCCGGACCCTCCTGGTCCACTTCAGACGCCATTTTAGGTCCACCGCGTGGGCTTGAATTTGCCAAGGCTTTGTTGCCCAATCCTGGGTCCAGCGACGCCGACAGCTTCATCCATCGTGGGACAGCTCGCTCCTCCATCCTGGTCGCCGACAACGCCTCCTGGTCCGTGAGATCTGCAGAGCACAGCGTCACCCACTCACCTAGTCGAGGTGACTACCATCCGGTGCCCTCCTGGTGCCACGTGACTACTGGCTAGTAGTCTCGAACTTGGTCCCCTCTGTTTTCAGGTATCGTCCATCTTCAAGATCCAGGCTTGGATCACTTCGAACTCTCTTCACTGGTCGCCTGCCAGCATCTTTCTTCCAGGCTCCTGGTCCGTCTACGAGGATTCCCGACGTCTTTTGAGACATATGCAGCTGCAGCCCCTGGGCTAGGTAACTTCGGCATTTCGGTGCCCCAGCATAGCCTCACTATCCAAGGGTCAGAATCCACTTTCCTTTTCCTCCTACCAGGTCGGGTTCGCCCGAGAACACTAACTTTCTGAAATCTAGCTACCATAGACTTTGTCCCGCATCCCGCGTGAGAGTGCACACTCTGCACCCGAGTCCCCTGGGCCTCCTAGAAGTAATCTGAAGATTCTATAGTCAAGACCTAGCGATTCCAAAGCCTATTAGTACTGTACTTACCTGCTAGTAATTTCGCATTCCACTTTCAGAGTATATGGTTTTCCGTGCCCCTCGGGCATTTGTATATACTGTGCTAACTTAAGTATTTTCGTAAGAGTTTTGTTTTGTGCTTAGTACCCTGTCCTCATAAAGAGTACAGGGCTGTTGTGATTTTAATAAATACACTGTTTATTTTCATAACACTTGTGTGGTGTCCTTTCACTTGGTGTTCAAGGGGTATATGTGTGGTATAACAGCTGGCTTAACACGCCCTCTCGAGTCTTTAGCCTTAGACTGCTCGTATCCACGCTACTAGGACAGCTGGTCTATAAGGTTGACTTACAACCAATCATCAATAAGGGTTGTCTGGACTGATACATAGTGATCACTAGAATAGTGAGCACTGCATATCAGGCCAACTTCTCACACTTACGCTCTAAAGTGATAGCTTGGTTGAGCAGTAAGGCAGTATCAGAGGACAGTGCAAAGCATTTGTTGTACACACTCAGTCAGCAAATGGTCTCACACACAAGAACTGAATTCTAGGCCAATTGTTTTGTATCAAAAGATATAAAAGGTTTATTTTCGAACCAACAAGGTATCAAAACATACTTTCTCAGAATGGATTACTTTAGTTAAATACATTTCAGATAGGCAATAGACTCTTTGGATACAATAGTTACAGTTTGCTGAAATAGGCAACACAATCTCAAACAATGCAACATTGAGCTCAATGGGAATTTCTAGTTAAATGCAATTAATTACTTTGTAGATTACTTTTCTAACCACAGGACTGGATCCCAGATGCAGTCCCTGGACATGTGCTGTAAACAGTAAAGTAAAAGCGTTTTGATTACAGTAGTGATTTTGAAGGAATATTATTGCATTTTAAAAGTTGACAATTTTCTGGATGAAATGACCAATTTTATCCTATGGAAGGAAATTCAGTTTGCATGTAAAGTATGTTTACGTTACTTTTGTAATCCATTGCTGGGCTCCTAGGTTCAGCACTGGAACATCTATCTAAAACAGGCAAGTAATTACGTTTTTATCGTTGGCATGATTTTTAGAGAATATTTGTAAGTTTCAAAAATCAACACTTCGAAATTTTTTCAGCAAAAGGCAGGCAATGATATCCTAGGGAAGGAAGGAGTAGTTTCTGTCCTGTAACTTCAGTTCTGTAGTAGGGGTATCTCTGTTATAGTCATAATCTAGTGAATAGTCCCGCCCATGTGCGTGGACCCCGGCAATCAAAAATAATCTCTTAAGTTGTCAAAAAACATGCAGAAACTGCAAAGACACTTAAGAGAGAATTTAAAAACAAATAATGCAGCCTATATCCACAGGCTACACTGTCCAGTACTTCAACTAGAAATTCCACCAATTAACACCACACATAAAAAGCCTGCCAAGTTTCTACCATAGAGAAACTTGCCTCCCCCAGTAAAAGACAATGGAATGATAGAGAGGAAGGCATGGACAGACAAGCCCCATAGGCTGCCATTATGTGGCTTAAATGGGATACTGTGCCTTTAAGAGAACTTTCCAGAACTTCTCCCAGTATCCCAGAATGCATAGCAGGTCCTTCTACTTTCAGTTCTTTTTGAAGGCGAAGCACGCCAGACCTGTCGCATTCCGTATAAGACGAAATATCTCCACCGGGGAGGAGGGCGGGCGCTTATGACTATAACAGAGACACCCCTACTACAGAACTGGAGTTACAGAACAGAAACTACTCCTTCTGTAGCAGGGGATCTCTGTGTATAGTCATAATCTAGTGAATAGAATGGCAAGCCCATCCCCACACCAAAGCGGCGGTGGAGAATAAACACATAACGCCACTACTGTGCGAACAACAAATTCCGCAGCGAAGCCTGCCCAACCTGAGCGTCTGCCCTGGCGTCAGAGTCCAGGCAGTAATGCTTAGCAAAGGTATGAACCGACTTCCAAGTGGCTGCCTTGCAGATTTCAGCAATCGGCATGTTACGGAGCAGAGCCGTCGTGGCAGCTTTGCCCCTGGTGGAATGAGCCTTAGGCTTACCTCCTAAGGTCTTATTAGCCTTTTGGTAACATAATTGTATGCAGGACACAATCCACCATTGAGATGGACTACTTAGAGGTCGCAAGACCCGTCCTGACCGATCCATAATTGATGAACAACTGGTCAGACCTACGAATATCTTTGGTTTTATCCAGATAAAATTTCAACACCCTCCTAACATCCAGGGAATGGAGAGACCTCTCCGCTGGGGATGAAGGGTTCTGAAAAAACGTAGGCAAAGTTATGGTCTGGTTGACATGAAAATCAGAAATAACCTTGGGAAGAAATTTAGGGTGAGTACGCATAACAACCTTAGCAGCATGAAACACAGTATAAGGTTCAGTACAACACAACGCCTGAATTTCACTCACCCTGCGGGCCGATGTAATGGCCACGAGGAACGCCGCCTTCCAGGACAGGTGCTGCAACGAAGCCTTATGAATAGGTTCAAAAGGCACCTTCATCAATCTGGACAGCACCACATTCAATTCCCATGAAGGCGAAGGAAGCCTGACAGGAGGGAATACTTTCTTCAATCCTTCCAGAAAATCTTTGATCACAGGGATCTGGAAAAA
Source organism: Lissotriton vulgaris (assembly GCF_964263255.1). Taxonomy (NCBI): domain Eukaryota; kingdom Metazoa; phylum Chordata; class Amphibia; order Caudata; family Salamandridae; genus Lissotriton; species Lissotriton vulgaris. The sequence goes on along the minus strand of NC_141694.1, from coordinate 1,272,217,107 downwards.
GGAAGTCTGTGAAGGGCATTTCCTGTAGGCAGTCAATGCAGCAAGATGAACCTTAATGGAATGGACATTAAGGCCAGACTGCGCCAAATGTAAAAGGTAAGGAAGGATGACATCTTCCTTACAGGTCGTAGGATCATGGTTCTTAGACTGGCACCAGATACAAAACCTCTTCCACTTGTAAGCATATGAAGTCCGAGTGGAAGGTCTCTTAGACTCCTTCAGTATGTCCATGCAATCATCGTGCAGATTCAGATGGCCATATTGCACTATCTCAGGAGCCATGCCGCCAAACTCAAAGACGAGAGGTTGGGGTGTAACATCCGTCCCCCGAACTTCGTGAGAAGGTCCGGCCTGCACGGCAACCGAATGTGAGGAAGGAGAGACCGGTGAAGTAGGTCCGTGTACCACCATTGCCCGGGCCACTCCGGGTCAATGAGTATCATCCGAGCCCTGGACCGGGCCAGCTTGATGAGCACCGCCGGAATCAGGGGAATGGGAGGAAAGGCGTACAGAAAGCTGTTCGTCCAGTCTATCCATAACGCATTCCCCAGCGTCCCTTGCTGGAAGTACCTGGAGGCGAAGTCTCTGCACTTGCTGTTTTCGGCGGTGGCGAACAAATCTACGTCTGGAGATCCCCACCGTGCGAAGACTTCTCCTAGTACTTCGTCGTTTATGACCCATTCGTGGTTTTCCTGAACCAGCCTGCTCAGTGCGTCTGCCTGAACATTCTGCACACCTGGCAGATGGGTAGCCGTTATCGTCAATCCTCTGGCTAGGAGCCAGTGCCAGATCGCCTGCGCCTCCTGTGACAGAGTGCGTGATCTCGAGCCCCCTGCTTGTTGAGGTAGTACATCGTGGTAGTATTGTCCGTCTGTACAAGCAGAGAGTTGGTCTGGAAGGACGGAAGAAAGGCCTTCAGTGCCAAGTGAACAGCTCTGAGTTCCAGGAAATTGATGTAATACGTGGCCTCCATCGGTGACCACGTTCCTTGAATCTGTAGAGTCCCGGAGTGCGCTCCCCATCCCAGGAGAGAAGCATCCGTCACGACAGTCTGCGTGGGAATGTCCTTGTGAAAGGGAACCCCTCTGAGGAGATTCTCCGCCGAACACCACCACTTCAGAGACTGAAGAGCATGCAGCGACAGTCGAATCTTGTCGTCCCAAGATCCTTTCCTCTGATCCCACTGGTCCTCCAAGCACTCCTGCAGCGGTCTCATGTGCAGCCGTGCGTGTGGCGTCAGGAAGATACAAGAGGCCATCGATCCCAGTAGAGAAGACACCGTCCTCACTGTTGTAGATGGAGTTGTCATAAGAGCCTGAGCCTTCCGAAGGAGAGATAATCGTCGCTCTTCCGAAGGAGACACGCTTGCTGACAGCGTATTGGAGGCTCCCAAGTACTGTATGCATTGGACCGGAGTCGGGACAGACTTGGCCATGTTGATGTGCAGCCCCAGCTTGTTCAAGAGAACGCACGTCTTCTGGAAGTGTGCTCGCGCTTCCGAGAAGGAGGATGCCTTGATCAACCAATCGTCCAGGTACGGGTAGACGAACACCTTGTTCTTCCTCAGGTGTGCTGCTACCACCGCCATGCACTTTGAGAATGTTCTCGGCGCAGACTTCAGTCCGAATGGGAGTACTGTGTATTGATAATGATTGGTGCCGACTTGGAACCGCAGGAACTTCCTGTGTTTGTGTACAATGGGCACATGGAAGTAAGCATCCTATAGGTCTATAGCACATAGCCAGTCTCCCTGTAGCAACTGAGGATAAATCTGATGCGACAGCATGCAAAACTTTTCCCTTCGAATCCATTTGTTTGCCTGTCGCAAGTCCAGAATGGGCCTGAACTCGTTCTTGTCCTTTTTGCGAACCAGAAAGAACCGGGAGTACAGACCTCTTCCTCTCTGAAACAGAGGTACGTCTTCTATCGCCCTTTTCCTCAACAGGATATCCGCTTCCGCCTGAAGCTCGCGCAGCTGAAACTGCGAGCTGACCGGTGGAATTGCTGGAGGAGGGCTGGTGAACCGAAGACTGTATCCATTGCAAACAATATTCAGCACCCACTTGTCCTGAGTAATTTTTCTCCACTCTGCCAGAAAAAACCCTACCGGAGTGGGTAACAGATCCGGGGGAAGTAGGTTCCTAGGGCCTAGACCCAGCCTGGCCCTTGGGCGCCGGAGCCGACTGCTGGCCTCCTGTGCCCTTCAGGCGCTTCTGGAACGGCTTACGGAACAGTTGTTGATGTTGAGACTGTCCCGAAGCCTGGCCACGTCCTCGGCCTTGCCCGCCGAACCGCCTTTGGAAAGGGCGGTACGTCTTCTTCGTCTCTTTAGGCTTCTCCAGGCCCACAGCCGTGAGCGTCTCGGCCTCCGCCTTCATGCGGGCCATTTCATCGTCCGCATGCTTCCCGAAGAGGGGCTCGCCGGAGAATGGTAGGTTGGCCACCCTCTGCTGTGCGTCCGGTTTCAGGGACGTAAGCCGGAGCCATGCGTGGCGTCGTTGGTTGACTCCATGGCAAAACCCATGAGCAGCCAACAGGGAAGAGTCCGCTGCAGCGCTGATAATCTGGTTCCCTGATAATCAGCATCCCTTCATTCAGCACTTCCTGGAAGTCCTCACGCTTCTCCCGAGGTAAGTGCTCTGCAAATCGCTCGAGGGAGTCCCAGAGGGCGCGGTCGAATCGGCCCAACAGCGCTGTGGCACTCGCAGCTTTCATGGAGGTAGCGGAAGTTCCACAGACTTTCCTCCCCGCCGAATCCATCCATCTGAACTCCTTATCAGGGGGAACCGTGGATGACGGGGTGGTGGCATGTTGTTTGCGGGCCGCTGTCACAATTACAGAGTCCAAAGGGGGTTCCGTTCTCAGAAAGGCCGGATCCGAATCGGGAGCCCGGTACTTTTTCAGCAACCTTGATGGAGCCGCCTTCGTCACCGCAGGGGTGAGAAAAAGGGCCATAGCTGGTTCCTCCAGGCCCGGCACCAGAGGCAGGAGAGGACGAGACAGGTGTTTTTGATGCAATGTCTCAAAAATGACTGAAGTTTTAGGAGTAGGCACCGTCAAGGATATGCCCAACTTCGCAGCGCCCCTTAAAAGGACGTCATGGAATGGCGCCAGGTCATCAATCGGGGACATCCTCGTGTCCGGTGACTCCGACAAGGTAGGAGAATAGTCCCTGGTACCAGAGGACCTTGTGTGGGAGCGAGATTCGCGCCTCCTATGACGGCGTCTCGACCTCGTGGACGATCTGTGTCGCGATCTCTCCCTTCTCCCAGAGCGAGAGCGAGACCTGCCAGCCTGTGGCCGCTCCACCGGTTTCCGTGGCGGGGTCTTCCTTGGCTCCTCTCGGGTTTCGGTTTTGGGGTCCCCTTAGGAGGTACAGGCAAAGACGGCAGCACAGTGGACCTCGGAGGGGAACCTTCGGCTGCGGTGCGGGCCCATGCGGAGGGACAGGAGGTGGTGGTGGGTCGCCTGAAGGAAGTGGAGGTTTGGGTGGAGGATCCTCTTTAGGAACAGGAGGAGGAGTTGGCGACCGAGGCCGAGATGGCGTGTACACCTCTGAGTACACCGAGCCCGGTGAACCCTTAGGCGAAGGGGGCTGAGATCCAGCCCCTTCAGCAGGTGATCGCTTCCTCTTGCGCCCTCCACTGGAAGCAGCGTGACTTCTGGGACTAGAATCCCTCTTGTGCCGTTTTGGAGAGGCTGAATGACTCCCAGACGCCGACCTCTTTCTGCTCGACGCAGAGCGTTGCTTTTCTGGCGTCGAGCGTCGCTTCCGTGACTCCGGCGTCGAACGCCGCCTCCGCGACGTCGACCATCTCTTTCTCGACGTCGAACGCCGACCCCTCGACGTCGACCTCTTCCTCCGTGCCGTCGTACGCCGTCTCCGCGACGTCGAGCGTTCCGTCTTCGACGACGTGCGTTGCCGTCTCCATCTTGATGCTCTCGACGTCTAGGAGCCCCTCGACGTCGACCGGTGCCTCGACGGCGATCGACGGTGTCGCCTCGACGGCGAGCGTCGATGCTTGTCACTTCGCCTTCGGCGTCGATAGGAAGACCTTGACGTCGACGAAGACATCGACGAAGACATAGACGGTGGCTTCGACGGCGACTTCTCCATGATCTTAGACGTCGAGCCGTCCCGCCGTCTCGACCCGGAGCCCCGGGGAGAAGGGGAGCACACCGCCGTCATCCCTCTCGACGTCGTCATCGATGCAATCGACGTCGACGGAGACCGGGACCGTTTGCTAGACTTCCTGCCTCTGGGGAGCCCCCCAGAGGCCTCAGCAGAGGCAGAGGAAACCTTCCCAGCCTGCCCAGACCCACCTGCAGCCTGCAGACGCCTCTCCTCAAGGCCAGAAAGCCTGATCTTCATCCTGTCCCTCAGAGTCCGAGCAGTAAACTGCTGGCAGATGACAGTCCTCAGGGACATGATCTTCAGGGAGGCAGACGATGCAGACATCATGGGGATCACTCTTGGCCTTCTTCCTCCCACATGCTGGACACTTATCAAAAAGGCCAGGCATTTTAGAGCCCTAAAATGCCTGAAACAGCACACAAAAGAGAAAGAGAACACCAAGAAAGTAAACTGAAACACTTTTAAAACACAAAAGCGCCAAAATATCCAATAAACCCTTGAAACAAGGGAGAGCTCAATGCCAGGGTCCTGTAAGCAGGAGCCGGAAAAAGGAACTGAAAGTAGAAGCACCTGCTATGCATTCTGGGAGAAGTTCTGGAAAGTTCTCTTAAAGGCACAGTATCCTATTTAAGCCACATAATGGCAGCCTATGGGGCTTGTCTGTCCATGCCTTCCTCTCTATCATTCCAGTGTCTTTTACTGGGGGAGGCAAGTTTCTCTATGGTAGAAACTGGGAAGGCTTTTTATGTGTGGTGTTAACTTTTGGAATTTCTAGTTGAAGTACTGGACAGTGTAGCCTGTGGATATAGGCTGCATTATTTGTCTTTAAATTCTCTCTTAAGTGTCTTTGCAGTTTCTGCATGTTTTTTGACAACTTAAGAGATTATTTTTGATTGCCGGGGTCCACGCACATGGGCGGGACTATTCACTAGATTATGACTATACACAGAGTTCCCCTACTACAGAAATTCAAGTTACTGGTAAGTACGGTAAAAATGACTTTTCAGGGTCAGTACTGAGCTACAAGATGCAGCACTGAGGTCTCTCCTGATAAAAGGTGAGTAAATCGGAATTCGTGGTTCGGCTCATTTTAGATCAATATTTGAAAGTTCCAAAACTCCAAACTTAGAAGAATTTCCAAGTGAAACCAGTCAATGTTAGCCTGAGGAACAAAAGTGAGTTATCGGCGTGCAGGTAAGTACTCGACTAGCAGAGTTAAGGTTCTGGGCATAGAATCAGGGGTCTCCCAGGGCCAGGTAGGTACAGTTGGTACAACCTCAGCAGCACAGGGGCAGCCGGTGCAGAGGTAGTTAGGCCCAATGTTATCCAATGAGAGGCAGGGGACCTTCGGTTGGGGGCTGCTGGCAAGCAGGCCACACGGCTGTGGGAGCTGGGCTCCTGGTCACTTGCTCAGGGCAAATGGGGAAGTAGATTAGGACAACGGTTGCACTGCCAGCGGCTGGGTGCAGGGTGCGTTTGAGCCGTCAGGCGCTCAATGTTAATCAATGAAGATCTTGGAAAGTGGACAAAGGCTGCAGGCTCGGGGACGGAAGATATTCAGGAGCGACCAACACTTCGAGGGGTAAGTTGGGATCTTGGAGGATAGATAGGCACAACGGAGTAGGGCACTGGGGGCCGTGGGGCGCCGGGTGCAGGGGTGTCTTGACGTCAGGAAATCTTACCCTCTGCTGGTCGCAGTTGGAGGAGTCCCTGGTTCCGAGGCTGCAGGGGTAGTCGGGGTGTCGAGGAGGGTCCTTGGGCACTGAATTCCAGGTCAGAATCGCCGGGGGGGCGTCCTCAGGGTCTTTGTCCACTCAGGCACAGGCCGTGCTCAGCGGGTGCAGAGTGGGCTTAATTCGCGGCTCCTGGCTGGCACCAGGGATATTGCTGTTTGAGCAGAACAACTGCTCGTGGGAGTCCCAGTCTCTAAGAGAGTCAAGGTAGGCAGGTCCTCTGGGGTTCTTGAGGTTGCTGTCCGCAGGAGACACCGGGGTTTAGCAGTAGCAGGTTCAATGATCAGCAGGTCTGTAGGGCTGGGGACAAGTCAGTTGGGGTTGTCCTCTTGTTAGCAGCTGCACGGCAAGTCTTCTTCTTGGTCTTCTTTCTTGTTTCGAAATCGGGATCTGAGGAAGGAAGGTTCAGGGTGCCCCTAAATACCAAATTTAGGGACGTTACAGGTAGGGGAAGGGCAGGAACCAATAGATCCCTGTCCTGGGGTGAGTACACCCCCCTATCCTGCTCCTCTCCTGTGGGAGGGGGGCAGGAGCCTATCCCTGATTGGGCAGGGCTTCCCATCCTCAAGATGGCCAGAGCCCTAAGTTTTGCTTCACCTCGCCTCTACCACCTGAGGGGTGGAGTTGGCACAGGCTAGCTCACCCCCTTTCCTCAGCAAGTACAGCAAGTGACCTGGAGAAACTCACAAAGGCAGCATGCCTTTGAAGCTTCCCCCTGCCCATCCTGGGGGGGAGGGAGACTTAGCACCTCACCCAGGATGTGCATTGTTGCAGGCACTGGAGAGCGGGGGTTCCCCACCCAGGGGTCCAGCAACATGTCTGCTGTGTGGCAGCCTAGGCAGACTCTCAGACAAGGCGTGGATTGTAGGTTAGGTTTCAGGGGGCATCTCTAAGATGCCCTCTGCAGTGCATTTGACATTAAATCCCACACTGGCATCAGTATGGGTTTAGTGTGATGAGAAGTTTGATATCAAACTTGTCAGTCTTCAGTGTAGCCATTATGGTGCTGTGGAGTTCATAATGACAACCTCCCAGCACCATGTACTCTTAATGGCATCACTGCACTTCCAGTGCCCAGGAATGGCCCTGGATACTGTAGGGGCACAGGGCTCATGCACCTGTGCCCACACCACTGGCATAGAGCACCCAGCTAAAGGGTGACTGATGTATGCCAGGGCAGTGGGTTTTTGGGCATGGCACACAGGGATGTGTGCCCTGTCGACTCTGTTTAGTTCTGTATCTAGACACTCAGCCTGCAAAGGCAGTGTGTGGGTGTCAGGGTACAGGGCCCCTAAGGGTGGCACAATAAGTGCTGCAGCCTATAGGGGTCTTCCCTGGTCACAATGCCCATGGTACCTGGGGTACCATTTACCAGGGGCTGACATGTGGCCAGGGATGCCAATTGGGTTTTAACTTCAATACAGTTTTAGGGAAGGAACACAGGCCCTGGGCACCTGATTGACAGGAGCCCAGGGCACACTCAGTCAAAGCACATCAGCAACTCAGCAAAAAGTGGGGGCATACCATGCAAGAAAGATGGCACTTTCTCACATTAGCTGCAACCAGCATCTCTTGTGGGTGCCCCCAGTCTCCACTGACTAAAATTGGGCTTAGTGACCTCTGCACCAAACCGCCCCAGTGCAGCTGGTGGTGCAGTACCTACCTAGATCTAACCCTTGCCCAGTGTTGGTCTAAACCCACGAAGACTGGATGTGTAAGTTGGACTTACTGACCGGTAAATGTACATAAATGTTTTCCTTCCATAGGATTGCATTACATGCCTGCCTATTGTACTAGATTTCGATCTTTTACATGTGCTAAGATGCTACAGTTTGATTGACATCATCAAAGTATTTCAAATACTCCTGTAGGGTACTTCAATGACTTTACAACACAATTCTTATTGTGTTTGAAAAGTACTGCTGTTCTTGAAACTCTTACTTACCTGCAACTGAGTTCCTCTTAGTTCTAAAATAAAAGAAATAATAACTTTTTATACAAGACAATTGGTCATGGATTCAGTCTCTGTGTGTAATCATTTCTTGTGTGTACAACAAATGATTAACAGAGCCCTCCGATAAGCCGAACTGTTTGACCACACTACACTGGACTCTGTGCACACTATACCTTACTGTTTTATAGTATACACAGAGCCAGCTTCCTACACTTGTGGATTGAGGTGCCATTCATGGGTTTGGTGGTGCACCCTGCTGAGCAGGTCTGCATAAATGATTGTCATCTGCAGATATTCCACCAAGAAATAAAAGTGATGCTGAAGAGCCCAATGCCATATAGTGTGAGCAAGGTTTGACAGCTGAGATTACCGTGGCCCCCGCCCTTCCCCCCAGTTTTTGCAGGTAGTACATGGTTGTCATATTGTCCGTACGGACAAGGACAACCTTGTGTGCTAGATGAGGAAGGAACTCTTTCAGTGCTAGGAAGACGGGCCGACATTCCAAGTAGTTTATGTGAAGGAACAGTTACTTAGAATCCCACAGACGCACAACTTACTTACCTTCGGTAACGATATATCTGTAAGAAACAGTAGTTTGTATTAGATTCCTTACCTTAGAATATCGCCAGGCGTCAGACTGGACCCGGAAACTTGTGCATAGCAGTACCCTTGCGCGTTGTTAGGCGTAGTCTGCGGCTCCGTGTCCGTATACGGCGCCGTGATGACGTTGCCGAGTACTTAGACGCCGCCCTCTCGCCCTAACGTCAGTTCTTATACACAGTTTTCCGCGCCAGAAACGCAGAGCCATGATAAAAACCAACACTGGTGCCATGAAACTAGGGCCCTGAATGGGGATGACATTAACCCTAGATATCGGTTCGCAGAACGGGGAGGATGGGTGGGGCGTTAAGGAATCTAATACTAACTACTGTTTCTTACAGATATATTGTTACCGAAGGTAAGTAACGTGTGCATCTGAAAGAAACAGGTTAGTATTAGATTCCTTACCTTAGAATAGATACACCAACAATACCAACCCCGGTGGTGGGTCTACGAACCAATAATCACACCAGAAAGTCCTGGAGGACGGAACGGCCAAATAAGCCATCCCTCCGGACTTGGCTGTCCAGGCAGTAGTGTCTTGCGAACGTGTGCAGCGAGACCCACATAGCTGCCTGACAGATGTCCTGCAAGGGGACTCCCCGGCCCAGGGCAGTAGTAGACGCCATGGCCCGTGTGGAATGGGCCCTCAGCCCAACAGGAGGCTCATTCTTAGCCAAAGAGTAGCATGCCTTGATGCACAACACGACCCACAGAGAGATGGTCAGTTTGTGCACCGCCCGTCCCTTCTTAGCGCCCACGTAACCAACAAAGAGTTGGTCATCCACCTGGAACTGGCGTGTGCGATCCAGATAGTATGAGAGCGCATGTTTTGAGTCCAGACAGTGGAGCCGCTCTTCCTCTTTAGAAGGATGCGGAGGCGGAAAGAAGGTGGTCAAGGTGATGGACTGCCCGATTTGAAAGGCTGTGACTACCTTGGGCAGGTAAGAGGGTCTTGTCCGCAACACAAACTTGTCCGGATGGACAGAAAGAAAAGGAGGCTTGGAGGAAAGAGCCTGGAGCTCACTCACTCTCCTTTCAGAGGTGATGGCAACCAGGAAAGCAGTCTTAAGCGTAAGAAGACGGAGAGGACAGTTATGAAGCGGCTCAAAAGGAGCGCACATCAGGTAAGTCAGAACAAGGTTCAAGTCCCACTGGGGCATCACAAAAGGAACAGGGGGAAACATATGTGTCATGCCCTTCAAGAACCTATTTACAATCGAGGACTTGAAGAAAAAAGGCTGATCAGGTAGCCTTAAGAAGGCGTAAAGGGCAGAAAGGTAGCCCTTGATAGTGCCCAGAGAAGAGCCCTGTTGGGCAAGAAAAAGAAGGAAGAGGAGAACCTCAGAAAGGGGGGCAGAGAGTGGATCAACAGCCTTTGCTGTGCACCATGCCACAAATCTGTTCCACCTGCAGGCGTATACCGACTTTGTGAAAGGACGCCTGGCTGCCAGAATCACATTACAAACTTCAGGAGGCAAGTCAAATGGCCTCAACTGTCGCCGCTCAATCTCCAAGCATGGAGGTGGAGATTGGACAGGTTTGGGTGGAGGACCGTCTCTTGCTGCTGCGACAGAAGGTTCTCCTGAAGAGGCAGACGATTCGGGGGATCGACTGACATGCTGAGTAGCTCGGGATACCAGTATCTTCGTGACCAGTCCGGAGACACAAGGATGACTTGGGCCCGGTCGCGCCTGATCTTCAGCACTCTGGGCAGAAGTGGTATAGGCGGAAAGGCGTACAACAGACCCCAGCTCCACTCGCGACGAAAAGCGTCTCCAAGCGAGTGCCGCCTTGGAAATTCCAACGCGCAGAACTGATGACATTGCGCGTTCTCTTCTGTGGTGAATAGATCTACCCAAGGCTCTCCCCACTGCTGAAAGAGGCCTTGCGCCACGTCCGAGTTGAGACGCCATTCCTGATCCATCATGCACCGACGGCTGAGTTCGTCCGCCCTGGCATTCAGGGAACCTGCCAGGTGTTGAACCACCAGGGTCACGCCCTGATGTTCCAGCCACTGCCAGAGGCGCAGAGCCTCCTGGCATAGGGTGCACGACCCCACCCCGCCCTGTTTGCTGCAGTACAACATGGCGGTGGTGGTGTCCATGAACATGTGCACTACACTCCCCCGGACAGAGGGGAGGAATGCCTTCAGTGCAAGCCGGATCGCCCGCAGCTCCAGAAGGTTAATGTGTGTGAGAAGTTGGCCTGATATGCAGTGCTCACTATTCTAGTGAACACTATGTATCAGTCCAGACAACCCTTATTGATGATTGGTTGTAAGTCAACCTTATAGACCAGCTATCCTAGTAGCGTGGATACGAGCAGTCTAAGGCTAAAGACTCGAGAGGGCGTGTTAAGCCAGCTGTTATACCATCACATATACCCCTTGAACACCAAGTGAAAGGACACCACACAAGTGTTATGAAAATAAACAAGGTATTTATTAGAATCACAACAGCCCTCTACTCTTTATGAGGACAGGGTACTAAGCACAAAACAAAACTCTTACGAAAATACTTAAGTTAGCACAGTATATACAAATGCCCGAGGGGCACGGAAAACCATATACTCTGAAAGTGGAATGCGAAATTACTAGCAGGTAAGTACAGTACTAATAGGCTTTGGAATCGCTAGGACTTGACTATAGAATCTTTAGATTACTTCTAGGAGGCCGAGGGGACTCGGGTGCAGAGTGTGCATTCTCACGCGGGATGCGGGACAAAGTCTATGGTAGCTAGATTTCACAAAGTTAGTGTTCTCGGGCGAACCCGACCTGGTAGGAGGAAAACGAAAGTGGATTCTGACCCTTGGATAGTGAGGCTATGCTGGGGCACCGAAATGCCGAAGTTACCTAGCCCAGGGGCTGCAGCTGCATAGGTCTCAAAAGACGTCGGGAATCCTCGTAGACGGACCAGGAGCCTGGAAGAAAGATGCTGGCAGGCGACCAGTGAAGAGAGTTCGAAGTGATCCAAGCCTGGATCTTGAAGATGGACGATACCTGAAAGCAGATGGGACCAAGTTCGTGACTACTAGCCAGTAGTCAGGTGGCACCAGGAGGGCACCGGATGGTAGTCACCTCGACTAGGTGAGTGGGCGACGCTGGGCTCTGCCGATCTCACGGACCAGGAGGCGTTGTCGACGACCAGGATGGAGGAGCGAGCTGTCCCACGATGGATGAAGCTGTCGGCGTCACTGGACCCAGGATTGGGCAACAAAGCCTTGGCTATTTCAAGCCCACGCGGTGGACCTAAAATGGCGTCTTTAGTGGACCAGGAGGGTCCGGGGTGCTCCTCTTTTGGAGGGGAGCAAGGGCCAGTCTGGAGCAACCAGACCAGCAGCAGTGATGTCGTCGGGCGTCGTGAAGAAGGCCACAAGCCAGCGGGCTAGTAGCCAAACAACGCGGTGAGCAGCAAAAAGCAGAAGGGCCCCACGTAGATCGTGGAGATGCTCAGGGTCGGGGCTTCTCGGACCCCAAAGCACTCACCAGAGGATCCCTCGGCGGTCGTGCTGGAAAGAAGTCGTGCAGTCTTGAAGATGGCCGGTCCCTCGAGGTCTCGTCGCACCCACGGTTCTCAGCTTTGCTGTAGAGGTGAGTAGAGGTCAGAGGTGCCAGGGAAGCCGGTTCTCGTCAAGCTGGGCAGTCGGATTCCGGAGGAAGGACTTGCAGCAGACCGCAGTGTTCTTAAGATGGCGCCTGCGGATGCAGGGTGACTACTCCTTAGTCACAAGGGAGAATCTTGAAGAAGAAATCTTGAAGTCCTTTCGCAGAAAGTCGTGTCTTGATTCCAAAGATGATCTATTTTGGAAGGGGGCCCGCTCCTAACTTTATACTAGGAAAAGGGGCTGACCCGGTGACTAGGTCCTGCCTATGGGTGGGACTAGGAGGGGGGTGGTTACACCCCTCTCCCATGCCGGACTTTCCCCAGGCCAGGGGCTGGTGTGCCCCTGGAACTGGTTCTGGCCGGCCTATGCGTAGTGAGCACCGGGGAGCCACTCAGCAGTCACCTTCCTGTAAAGCCCTGCCTACCCAGGATACACAAAACCCTGTCTGGGATGGTGCTAGCACCGCCCCTGACAGGAAACCCTTTGTCCAGGCTCTCCTCGTTGGAAGGACTCCCAGCAGCAGGAGGTCAGACTCGTGTCTGTGGTGGCAGCATCCATTTTGTGGGGCTGAGGCTTCGTTTAACTTTAACCGGGGTTCACAGTTACATACATGTCGTGTCCCTCTAGAAGGGTGGAATGCTAACCCAGTCGCCAGAATTGGCGAGGGGTTAGTATTCCAATTCGTATGACACCTTACTCGACATGTTTTGATAAAGCAATACCAAAGATAGCATTTAACCGCAAGGATTATAATGCACTTAAGAGTATATGGTATGCGTTATCATGGAACAGCTATTAGGACTTGGTTCCGCAAGCTGCAAACAGGCTCAGCTCATGCCAGAGCACCATTTCACACGATTCCAAGCACTCTGCCTTCAGGATTGTCAAGGCCTGCCATAGGAGTGACTGATAGGAATCTGTGTGTCCATTTTTAGGGTTAGATATAGGTATACTATATCTACAGCAAAGGGTGATTACACGACTTTGCCCCAGCTGTCATGCAGCCAGTTGTGTCAGATTTAGGAGGCCAGCCAGGGGTGGCATAATACATGCTTCAGCCCCTGGTAGGCCCTGGGTACACCTATGCCCTGAGTGACAGGGTCTGATAAGGTGGCCCAGTCCCAATTGGAAATGTACCTAAGGTACATGGAATCCATTTTAGAGAGAGAGCAGTAGGCCTGGGGTCCTGATTGGCAGGGTCCCAGGTCGACTATGTCAAAAACCAGCTAAAACACAGGGCAAAAAGTTGGGGGCAACTATAGTCAGGAGGTACCTTCCTACACAACCCCCCCTCCCCCCCCCCCCCCCCCCCAAAACGAAAGGAGATAAGGCTATCCTTGTCCAGGTAAGCCTCTATTACCTAAGTGGCCATATAAGGAAGGACCAGCTCTGGCTTGGTTTCCCCCTGTGTCATGGTCCACTAAGCAACCCCTCACCCTAAGGGTATCTGAGGGTCTCCACCATAGGGAATCTCTGTCTTTAGTGTGTCTTGGGAAAGAAAAAGGCTGATGCTGGGATGGAGTACTGAAGTGAGGCTCCTCTACCTTTGGGCTCAACTTCCTCCACTCACCATCCATCATGTGTGCCTTTCTTTCTTTAGCTGAGATGCACTGTGCTCTCAGGGTCAGCCTCTGGCTACCTAAAGCTGGAGGCTGAGTTCCTCTATTTGGCTTACTGGAGGGAAATGTCAGGTTTGGGGTTTTTAGGCCCCATGTTTGGCTGTGCCCAACAGTGTCCAGCTGTGGGAGGTCCCTAACTACTTTTAAGGGGGATCCCTCAGGAGTCTGATTTATTTTCACTTTGCTAGGTTTACCAGCTTCAGTGATCCTAATCTGTTGATTAAGGAGTTCTGGACAGGGGGCCCTTTGGGGTCCACCACTGGCCTCCCTGACCTCCACAGCCCTGGGCTGACTGAGGCAGGGTAGAGAGGGGCAGGTTACCTGCTCCAGACTGGGTCCCACCTTGGAAGGGTCCACTGATATCAGGGGCTCTGCCAGGCTAGGCCTGACTACCTCTGGGGCAGTTCCTTCACCGGGGGTCAGATCAGTTCCCTGAGGAGGCTGATCCTTTCCTAAAGTCTGGTGAGAGGGAGATTTCTCTTCCTCCTTAATACTCTCTGTCTGAGTGGAGTGATCCATAGTTTCAGGCTTCACAACACTATTATCTGTTTGAGTAGAGGCTGAGACCATTACAGCCTTGCCAACCTTTTCAGGAAGGCACTCAGTTTGTGTTTGGGCTGTGACTGTCACAGCCCTCCTATCCTGTTCTGGAAAGTCTGTCTGAGCCTGGGTAGTGGCTACCACTGCCCTTCCAACCTTTTCAGGGAGGAATGGTGCTTGGACTGGGGCTGTAGCTATTACTGCCCCACTAACTTTTCTGGATAGGCCTGTCATCCTGGAGTGAGTTTCTTGCTCCACCTCAGCCCATGCTGAGAGTTCCAGGTCATTCCCCAGTAAGCAATCTACAGGTAGGTTATCTGTCACTGCCACTCTCATGGGCCCTGTGACATTACCCCAGCTGAGCTGGACTACTGCCATGGGATGCCTTCTTTTCACTCCATGAATGTCTGTCACCTGATAACTGAAACCAGGGGTCAGTTGAGCAGAGGGGACCAGATGGTCAATCACCATGGTGATGCTGGCCCCTGTGTCTCTGAATGCCTCAACTTTCTGACCATTGACTAGGAGCTCTTGTCTATACTTTCCCAAAATGTGGGGACCAGTAGTGAAGTTGGCAAACCCCATGCCAGTCTCACAGACAAGAGTTGTGTCAGGGGATCTGGCTAGGCCATAATCCACCTGATTGCCCAAAGTAATGCCCACCACATTCTTGGGGGCACTCCCACCACCTGGGGGATTACCACTAGTGGTAACAGGAGGTCTGGGAGTATTACCTGGGGGTATGCTTTCCTTATTGCTATTTTTAGGGCAACTGACATCACTCTTGTAATGGCCCACCTGTTTACAGGTATGGCAATAAGGTTTCTTCTGTTCTGAAGGAGTGTTCTGGGACCCACCACCCTTGTTGGAGTTTTGGGGCCCTTGGGAAGTCTTCTCTGTGGATTTATCCCCACCCTTCTCTTGAGGCTTGGTTGATTCCTTCTTTTGGTCACCACCCTGGTTCTTAGGCCTGACCCTGGTTCTGACCCATTTGTCTGCCCTCTTACCCAATTCCTGTGGAGAGGTCAGATCAGAGTCTACCAGGTGCTGGTGTAATAACTGGTTCTGACAATTACTTAAGATTTGCTCCCTCATAATTAGATTGTACAATCCTTTAAAATCAGTAACCTTGCTACCCAGTAGCCAGCCTTCAAAAGCCTTAGTGGCACAATCAACAAAGTCAGTCCAATCCTGAGACTGAGTTTTCTGGGTGTCTCTGAACATCATCCTGTACTGTTCAGTGGGTAAACCAAACCCATCAACCAGTGTATTCTTCAGGACTTGGTAATTGTTAGCATCCTCAACTCTAGTAGTGAGGAGCTTATCTCTACCTTTACCTTCAAAGGAGAGCCACAAGATAGCTGCCCACTGACTTTGGGGAACACCCTGCACAGTGCAGGCCCTCTCCAAAGCAGTTATCCATTTGTGGATGTCATCCCCTTGTTTAAAGGGGGGCACTATCTTACTCAGGTGTCTTGTATCAAAACTCCTGTCCCTATTGCTAGGTATAATGCTGCCACCAGTGGGATTTGTCCCACTCAATTCTTGCTCTCTAGCAAAGGCAAGTCTTTCTTTGGCCAGGGCAAGTTCTTCCCTTTCAATCCTCAGATTGACTTCCCTCACTTTAGCTTCATAAACTCTCCTCTGAGGGGATGTCATCCCTCTTTGAGAAGAGCCTTGAGAGCCATTGGTTCGAATGGATCTGTTAGAGCCTCTGGATAGAGACCTAACTCGTCCATTCCCAATGTTAAGCTGACCTGAGGGGCCCCAGGGATCTCCTAGTACCATTCTCATGCCTGCTAAAGTTTTCCCTAGTTAGCTGGCTAACTACTTCTGGACCTTTGTCTGCCTCATCCCCTGACAACTCATCCTCATCCTCATCTGCCTCCTGGAGGGGGTGGTCATGGTTATCAAAGGGGCCCTGTAAGGAGGGCATACTCCCATCTGGATTAGAAGGGTCTGGGTTACCAGCCCTCCTGGCATCATAAGTCTCTAAGAGACCAATCAGAAAGGGAATTGTGGGGTTAGACCCCTGTTTTAGCTTCCTGGAAGTACACACTTGTCTCATCTCCTGGAAGCTAAGAGCAGCATATCTAGAAGTGACCTGTGGAAGGTCTACTGACACAAGGGGAGACTCAGTGTTTCCTCCTTTGTCTGACATGCTGATTCTAGTGTGACGTAAGTGATGCACTTACCTACACTATATCTTTGCCTACTGATCCCTTGCTAAGAGTTGTAGCCAAGGTGGGCTAAGCCTTGAGGAGCTACAACAGCTGGTTCAGTAGAACTCAGAGTATTCTAAGCTAAGTTATTTGTACCTGGAGTACTTATGTGATCTTTCACAAGATATTCTTAGGATACGTGTGGTAAAACAACAGCAAGCTCAAATCCCAACCGCTGCTCACCAATGTGAGAAGTTGGCCTGATATGCAGTGCTCACTATTCTAGTGAACACTATGTATCAGTCCAGACAACCCTTATTGATGATTGGTTGTAAGTCAACCTTATAGACCAGCTATCCTAGTAGCGTGGATACGAGCAGTCTAAGGCTAAAGACTCGAGAGGGCGTGTTAAGCCAGCTGTTATACCATCACATATACCCCTTGAACACCAAGTGAAAGGACACCACACAAGTGTTATGAAAATAAACAAGGTATTTATTAGAATCACAACAGCCCTGTACTCTTTATGAGGACAGGGTACTAAGCACAAAACAAAACTCTTACGAAAATACTTAAGTTAGCACAGTATATACAAATGCCCGAGGGGCACGGAAAACCATATACTCTGAAAGTGGAATGCGAAATTACTAGCAGGTAAGTACAGTACTAATAGGCTTTGGAATCGCTAGGACTTGACTATAGAATCTTCAGATTACTTCTAGGAGGCCCAGGGGACTCGGGTGCAGAGTGTGCACTCTCACGCGGGATGCGGGACAAAGTCTATGGTAGCTAGATTTCACAAAGTTAGTGTTCTCGGGCGAACCCGACCTGGTAGGAGGAAAACGAAAGTGGATTCTGACCCTTGGATAGTGAGGCTATGCTGGGGCACCGAAATGCCGAAGTTACCTAGCCCAGGGGCTGCAGCTGCATAGGTCTCAAAAGACGTCGGGAATCCTCGTAGACGGACCAGGAGCCTGGAAGAAAGATGCTGGCAAGCGACCAGTGAAGAGAGTTCGAAGTGATCCAAGCCTGGATCTTGAAGATGGACGATACCTGAAAGCAGAGGGGACCAAGTTCGTGACTACTAGCCAGTAGTCAGGTGGCACCAGGAGGGCACTGATGGTAGTCACCTCGACTAGGTGAGTGGGCGACGCTGGGCTCTGCCGATCTCACGGACCAGGAGGCGTTGTCGGCGACCAGGATGGAGGAGCGAGCTGTCCCACGATGGATGAAGCTGTCGCCGTCGCTGGACCCAGGATTGGGCAACAAAGCCTTGGCTAATTCAAGCCCACGCAGTGGACCTAAAATGGCGTCTTGAGTGGACCAGGAGGGTCCGGGGTGCTCCTCTTTTGGAGGGGAGCAAGGGCCAGTCTGGAGCAACCAGACCAGCAGCAGTGATGTCGTCGGGCGTCGTGAAGAAGGCCACAAGCCAGCGGGCTAGTAGCCAAACAACGCAGTGAGCAGCAAAAAGCAGAAGGGCCCCACGCAGATCGTGGAGATTATGGGAGGCTGAACTTCGGTGCTGGAGCTGCTCAGGGTCGGGGCTTCTCGGACCCCAAAGCACTCACCAGAGGATCCCTTGGCGGTCGTGCTGGAAAGAAGTCGTGCAGTCTTGAAGATGGCCGGTCCCTCGAGGTCTCGTCGCACCCACGGTTCTCAGCTTTGCTGTAGAGGTGAGTAGAGGTCAGAGGTGCCAGTGAAGCCGGTTCTAGTCGAGCTGGGCAGTCGGATTCCGGAGGAAGGACTTGCAGCAGACCGCAGTGTTCTTAAGATGGTGCCTGCAGATGCAGGGTGACTACTCCTAAGTCACAAGGGAGAATCTTGAAGAAGAAATCTTGAAGTCCTTTCGCAGAAAGTCGTGTCTTGATTCCAAAGATGATCTAATTTGGAAGGGGGTCCGCTCCTAACTTTATACTAGGAAAAGGGGCTGACCCGGTGACTAGGTCCTGCCTATGGGTGGGACTAGGAGGGGGGTGGTTACACCCCTCTCCCATGCCGGACTTTCCCCAGGCCAGGGGGTGGTGTGCCCCTGGAACTGGTTCTGGCCGGCCTATGCGTAGTGAGCACCGGGGTGCCACTCAGCAGTCACCTTCCTGTAAAGCCCTGCCTACCCAGGATACACGAAACCCTGTCTGGGATGGTGCTAGCACCGCCCCTGACAGGAAACCCTTTGTCCAGGCTCTCCTCGCTGGAAGGACTCCCAGCAGCAGGAGGTCAGACTCGTGTCTGTGGTGGCAGCATCCATTTTGTGGAGCTGAGGCTTCGTTTAACTTTAACCGGGGCTCACAGTTACATACATGTCGTGTCCCTCTAGAAGGGTGGAATGCTAACCCCGTCGCCAGAATTGGCGAGGGGTTAGTATTCCAATTCGTATGACACCTTACTCGACATGTTTTGATAAAGCAATACCAAAGATAGCATTTAACCGCAAGGATTATAATGCACTTAAGAGTATATGGTATGCGTTATCATGGAACAGCTATTAGGACTTGTTTCCGCAAGCTGCAAACGGGCTCAGCTCATGCCAGAGCACCA
Source organism: Lissotriton vulgaris (assembly GCF_964263255.1). Lineage (NCBI taxonomy): Eukaryota > Metazoa > Chordata > Amphibia > Caudata > Salamandridae > Lissotriton > Lissotriton vulgaris. The sequence continues at coordinate 1,272,198,223 of NC_141694.1, read as the reverse complement.
TTTCACACGATTCCAAACACTCTGCCTTCAGGATTGTCAAGGCCTGCCATAGGAGTGACTGATAGGAATCTGTGTGTCCATTTTTAGGGTTAGATATAGGTATACTATATCTACAGCAAAGGGTGATTACACGACTTTGCCCCAGCTGTCATGCAGCCAGTTGTGTCAGATTTAGGAGGCCAGCCAGGGGTGGCATAATACATGCTTCAGCCCCTGGTAGGCCCTGGGTACACCTATGCCCTGAGTGACAGGGTCTGATAAGGTGGCCCAGTCCCAATTGGAAATGTACCTAAGGTACATGGAATCCATTTTAGAGAGAGAGCAGTAGGCCTGGGGTCCTGATTGGCAGGGTCCCAGGTCGACTATGTCAAAAACCAGCTAAAACACAGGGCACAAAGTTGGGGGCAACCATAGTCAGGAGGTACCTTCCTACAATGTGGAGCCGGAACTCCGTCGGAGACCAGAGGCCTCTGATCTCCGCCTCTCACATGTGGCCCCCAGCCCTGGAGGGACGCGTCAGTCACAACTACGTTCTCCGGTTGGGGTAGGGAGAGGGATCTGCTGCAGACCCAATCGCGGTCCGTAAGCCACCACTGCAACTATCTTGCAGTGCCCTCCGAGATCAATACATTGTCAGACAAGTTGCCCTGATGCTGGGCCCACTGAAACTTCAGGTCCCCCTGCAGAGCCCGCATCCGCCACCTGTATTGATGCACCAGAAGAATGCAGGAGGCCATCAGCCCCAGAAGCCGCAGCGTCAACCTGACTGAGACTCAGGATAACAGCTGAAAGATCGGAATCAGAGCCTGAATATCCCGAACCCGCTGTTCGGGAGGATAAACCTGAAACTGCGAAGAGTCTAGAACCGCTCCGATGAAGAGGAGCTTCTTAGAGGGACACAAGTGTGACTTCGGCACATAGATGGAGAACCCCAGCAGGTGCAGGAAGTCAACCGTAGTCTGGAGATGGCTGACGACTGTCTGGGGCGAGCCCGCCTTCAACAACCAGTCGTCGAGGTAGGGGAAGACTGAAACCCCTAACCTGAGCAGATGAGCTGCGACCACCGCCATCACTTTCGTGAACACCCGTGGGGCGCTGGTAAGGGCGCAGGGGAGCACGGTAAACTGTAAGTGCTCACGGCCTACTGTGAACTGCAGGAACGCCGGTGGGCCAGCAGGACGGGGATATGAAAATAAGCGTCCTGAAAGTCCAACGCTACCATCCAGTCTCCCGGGTCCAGGGCAGCTAAGATCTGAGCCAGTGTCAGCATCTTGAACTTCTCCGTCCAGAGGAAGCCGTTGACGTTCCGTAGGTCCAAGATAGGGCGTAGGCCCCCTCTGCCCTTCTTGGGTACCAGAAAGTAGTGGGGGTTACAACCACAACCTACTTCTGGCCCAGGAACGCGCTGGATGGTCCGCTTGGCCAAGAGGGCCGTAACTTCCTCTTGTAGAAGTTTCAAGTGATCCCGCGACACGCGGTGGTACTGCAGTGGCATGGCTGGAGGGGACGCCTCGAAGGGGAGGGAGTAGCCCCTTCGGACGATTTGCAGCACCCACCTGTCCGATGTGACAGTGCGCTAGTGGAGGTGGTGATGGCAAACCCTGCCCCCCACTGGCGTCACATGGGCCTGAAAGCTCACACTAGGAGGGTTTTGAGGCGGATGCTGCAGGGGTAGGTGTGGACTGGCCTCGCCGTTGTCCCCGACCGACGCCACGGCGGTTTCCACGTCTGCCACCGCACTGGATGGTAGTCTGCGGCACATGGCTGGGAGGAAGAGTGGGGGCGCCCCTTCCTTGGCCACGAAAGGAGCAAAAGGCAGCCGTTTGCTGGCGCGGGCCGAGAGGCCCAAGGACTTGGCGGCAGCCCTGGAGTCCTTAAAGCGCTCAAGCGCATGGTCTGTCTTGTCCCCAAAGAGGCGACTGCCATCAAACAGCATGTCCATAAGGGTGTTTTGGACATCAGCCGAAAAGTTGGCGGACCTCAACCAGGCGTGGCGACGAATCGCCACCATCGTTGTACTCCGGCGATGCCTACCGACGCTCAAGGGTACTGCTACGCAAAAGTTTCCGGATCCAGTCAGACGCCTGGGAATATTCTAAGGTAAGGAATCTAATACTAACCTGTTTCTTTCAAATCTTGTATCGTTATGTCTTGTAAGTTCGCACCCCCGCCTGTTTCCGATGCATCTGCGGTTAGAATATGAGGCACTGGGTCCAAGAAAGGCTTCCACTTTAACAGATAGCTGGAATTCCACCACTGCAGAGAACTATGAGTGGTCTACGAACATTGGATCCTATAGGTGACCCTGTGCATGGCAACTGGCGAGAGAGACACTGTAGCAGTGGAAGCATGTGCAGTCTTGCGTGTGGAATTATAGCAATGCAGGATGCCATCATTCCCAGAAGACACAAGGCAGTCCGAACTGTGAGTGTGTAGTCTGCCTGGAACGGAGGTAGAATTGTTTGAAAATGTTGCAGTTGAGCTGATTTGGGATAAGCTAACCCAAACGAATATGCTACTTGCCAGTATGCATCTGTTCTTGGCATGTAGGGCTGCTGACATTCATATTTGTGCATAGATCGCCGCCTAGTGTTGGGTCCGGATGATTGCACATTGTTGTCCTGGAAGAGTCTTCGAAGTATCACGAGATAGGTGGCTCCTCCCCTGGACTACAGTGCGCATGTGCATCCGCTCCATCCTCAGATTGTTTTTCGCCATTGTGGCAGAGATGGAGTGTATTACAGTAAGTGATGACCATGCTAAGAGTAATTCCGAGTGCTGCAGCCGCTACAGGCACCGGGGAGGAGGTCAGGCGATCTGAATGTCAGCAGCCCTACATGCCAAGAACAGATGCATAATGGTAAATAGCATATTCGGTTCGAGGCATGTGGGCTGCTGAATTCTTATCTGTGCATAGAATACATAGCATTCTCTCCATTAGCGGCGGCTGCCTGTGCCAGCTGCAGCAGTCTGAAAAAGTGTTTTTAGAACAGCCTGTCCTGCAGCTGCCTGCTGTTTGGAGTGCACATCTACGCAGTAGTGTCTGGTAAATGTGTGTATGGTAGACCATGTGGCTGCTTTACAGATTTCCTCCAAGGGAATGTTTCCCAGGAAAGCCATGGAGGCCCCTAACTTTCGTGTTGAGGGGGCTCTTGGGGGAATCGTTAATGTGCGCTTAGCCTTTTGATAGCAAATCTGTATACACTTAACGATCCATCTGGCTATACCTGCTTTTAAAATGGGGTTGCCTTTGTGTTGCGGTGAAAAGGCAACAAACAGTTGTTTTGTCTTTCTGAAATCTTTTGTCCTATCTATGTAGTACATGAGAGCTCTTTTGACATCTAGTGTGTGGAGCATTCTCTCTGCCACTGAATCTGGATTCTGGAAAAACACTGGCAGTTCTATAGTTTGATTAAAATGGAACTGTGAAACCACCTTAGGCAGAAACTTCGGGTTAGTGCGTAGTACCACCTTGTTGGAGTGAATCTGTATGAATGGCTCTTGTATAGTTAGTGCCTGAAGTTCACTAACTCGTCGTAGCGATGTGATTGCTATTAGGAAAGCCACTTTCCAAGTTAAGAATTGTATATCGCATGAGTGGAGAGGCTCAAAAGGTGGACCTATCAGTCTGGTAAGGCCCACATTTAGGTTCCATACAGGTGCTGGTGGGTTTCTGGGAGGAATAACTCGTTTGAGTCCTTCCAGAAAAGCTTTGATGGCAGGCACTCTGAAAAGCGAGAGATGCCGCCTGTTTGAGATAAGCTGCTAATGCGGATAAATGTATACGAATGGAAGCGTAGGCCAGATTACATTTGTATAGATGTAATAGATACCAGATGATGTGTTGAGTAGATGCATCTAGCGGATTAATGTCATTATTGGCACAATAAATGACTAATCGCTTCCATTTGGCCGCATAACATGCTCTAATTGTGGGCCTCCTTGCGTCCTTTATGATATCCATACAGTCGGGAGGTAGGTTAAGGTAGCCAAATTCTAAGACCTCAGGAGCCAGATCGCCAGGTTGAGCTGTTGCGGATCTGGATGCTAAATGTCGCCATGGTTCTGCGTCAAGAGTCTGGGTGTGAGGTGCAGCCTTTGATGCGGTACCACGGAGAGTTCTAGAAACGTGGTGTACCATGGTTGGCGTGCCCACGTTGGAGCAACCAGGATGAGAGTCATCGAGTGTTGCCTCAGTTTGCGTGCCACTAGCGGTATTAGCGGTGCTGGGGGAAAAGCGTACGCAAATATTCCTGACCAGTTCATCCATATCGCATTTCCCTGCGACTGTGGGTGTGGGAACCTGGCAGCGAAGCTTTGGCATTTTGCGTTTTCCCTTGTGGCGAATAGGTCTATCTCTGGATGACCCCACTGCTGGAAGTACGGTTGGAGTACTGATGGATGTATCTGCCACTCGTGCATCCTGTGGCTGTGCCTGCTGAGCAGGTCCGCCATCGGATTGTCCTTGCCTGGGGGGTGTTCTGCCATGAGGAAGATGTTTCTCTGAATGGCCCACTTCCACATGCTCTGAGCCAGATGAGACAACTGTGGAGAGTGTGTACCTCCCTGCTTCAGTATGTAGTACATGGCAGTCATGTTGTCCGTCCGGATCAACACTACTTTGTTGCACAAATGTACCTTGAATGCTTTCATCGCCATGAAGATTGCCATCAGTTCTAGAAGGTTGATGTGCATCTTTCTCTGCTGTATTGTCCATAGTCCCTGCACTGTGTGTGGAGTACATGAGCTCCCCATCCCTGGAGAGATGCGTCCGTTGTCAGTATTATCTGTGGTACAGGCTCTTGGAACGGTCGGCCCCTGCAAAGGTTTTGTGGGTTCCACCAATGCAGAGAGTTGTATGCGCGACCGGTCACCAACACTAGGTCTTTCAATTGTCCGTGAGCCTGATTCCACGGACGTGCTAAGCACTCCCGAAGCGGACGCATGTGTAGTCTCGCGTGCGGGACTTTGAAGATGCAGGAGGCCATCATGCCTATCAAGTACATGAACACTCGTGCTGGAAGCGAGTGTTGTGGTCTGAATTTTTGTATCAGCAATTGAATGCTGTTGATCCTCACTGAATTTGGGTGTGCTTTGGCTGCCAGAGTGTCTATTGTCGCGCCCAAGTACTGCCGTACATGGGCGGGCTGAAGGTGGGACTTTGGATAATTCAGTGAAAATCCCAGGCTGTGAAGTAGGTGAATGGTGTGGGACATGTGGGTAGCACATTGCTGGGCTGACTTTGCTTGGATAAGCCAGTCGTTCAGATAAGGGTAGACGTGAATATTCTGTCTCCGTAGGTGTGCCGCCACTGTCGCTAGGCACTTTGTAAACACCCTGGGTGCTGTTGTTACTCCGAAGGGGAGGCCTTTGAACTGATAATGCTGATCCTGAATGGTAAATCTGAGATATTTTCTGTGTGACGCGTGTACCGGTATATGGAAATATGCTTCCTTTAGATCTAGTGTTGCGAGGAAATCTCCCTGACTGAGTAACCGTAGAACCTGCTGTAATGTGAGCATGTGGAAATGTTCTGACAGGATGTACGCGTTTAGGGGCCTGAGGTCCAGTATGGGTCTGAGGGACCCGTCCTTTTTTGGGATCAAGAAGTACAGAGAGTACACCCCTGTACCTCTTTGTTCCACAGGCACAAGCTCTATGGCTCCTTTTTGCAGCATGCCGACTACCTCTTGCTGTAATAACTGTATATGCTCTGCGGACATAGGACGGTGTTTTGGGGGTATGTTGGGTGGAGCGGATGTTAACTCCAGACAATAACCGTACTGGATAAGCTGCCGCACCCACCTGTCTGTGGTGATGGATTTCCAGACTGGCAGGACGTCACTGTTTGTTGGTGGCGGAGGATCGGGAGTTGTTGTTTCCACAACCTCTGCCCTTGGTGCGGTTTCCACGATAGCCACCCCTATTGGTTTTGTTGTAGGTGGTCTGCGTGCCTCCCTTACTATATTGTGTCTGCTGGGACACCTGGCCTCTGGAAGCTCCTCTATTGTTGGAGCGACGAAAAGAACCACCCTTGAACTGCTGGGACTGAAGAGCCCCCATGGACTTTGCAGTCTCTGTGTCCTTTTTAATTTTTTCCAAGGTGGTGTCCACTTCTGGGCCAAATAAGTAATCAGGGTTAACTGGTTGATTGAGTATGGTGGTTTGTATCTCAGGCTTGAAGCCGGAGATTCTTAGTCAGGCGTGTCTACGTAACATAACGCTTGTATTAATCGCCCTGGCTGCAGTGTCTGCTGCATCTAGCGTGCACTTAATAGACGCATTGGAAATAAGTTTTCCTTCTTGAATTAGCATTTCCGCTGCCTCCTTGTACTCATCTGGCAAGTGTTGTAACAGGGTTTCAAGTGTATCATAATGAGCCCTGTCGTATCTGGCTAAGAGTGCCTGTGTGTTGGAGATTCGCCAGACATTGGCCGCTTGAGCTGCCACTTTTTTCCCTGATGCTTCTAGCACTTTTGATTCCTTGTCAGGGGGAGGAGCATCACCCGTGGTTTGCGAGTTTGCTCTTTTACGAGCATTGGAAACAACTAGCGAGTCCAATGGTAACTGTCCCTTGATATATGTAGGGTCCCCAGGTGCTGGTTTGTATTTCTTTTCAATCCTGGGGTTTACCACTCTGGCCCTTGTGGTCTCCTTAAAGATGCCTCCAGAGTGTTTCAGGACACCTTTTAGCATGGGTAGAGTTTTGACAGTTCTTTCAGAGGTTGAGAAGGTGCCAAATAAAAAGTCCTCCTCAATAGGGTCAGCATGGAGTTGTACATCGTGATTTTTTGCTGCCCTCTCAATTAGTGCGTTGAACGCAGCCGTGTCTTCTGTAGGTGATGGTTTAACAGCATAGACATTGCTGTCAGGGGCATTTTGTGGCTCTGCTGGGTCAACAGCGTCTGTCCAGGGTTCAGTGTGGTCTTCTGGATCAGTGTTGACAGGATAATTGAATTCCTCGTTGTAAGCATCCTCTACATCCACATCTGAGTGTGTGGGTGAAGAAAGAGCAGGCTCTCGTCCATATGGTTGCAGACGTTCAGAAAGAAGAGGTGATGTTGCTGAATCCCTTTTTTTCTTTAATGGAATCTTATACGACTCCATTGGCTGTTCTGGGACGATCTTTCACTTGTGACTGGAAAGTCTACCAGTTTCAGCGTCAATGAATTGCCTCGGTTGGTCTTCCTGGAGAGGCTGTCGACGCTTCGTGGCCTCTTCAGTAGTTGTAGGCTTTTGCCCCATGGACACCTTCTTGGCCTGTTTAATGCCCGTGTGTGGGGCGAACGCCTTAGGTGTCACCGGCGGCGGCAGCATAAACTTTATCGGTGCAGACGCCTTTGGAGTCTTACTGACTGTTTTTGGGGGTTGAGCGGCCTTCGGTCAGACAGCTATAGCTTTTTCCTTTATGCGCTGCACGAATCCGACACCTGCTTTGAGAAAGAGGCGGATGGTTGTGTCGACTCGACAGGATCTTTAGAGCCATGGTGTGTTTTGTGCTCAAGGTCCTTACTGACTTTTGCTTTGTCGAGTCGACGCTTAGGATCGGTAGCGTCCTGCGCTTTGAGTCCTTTATTTGTGTCTACCCTCCTCGTCGCAGACTTCTTCGGGTCGATGTCCATGACCTTTTTCTTTGGCGCCCCGGATTTCGGCTCGACACCCTTTAGCGACCTCTCCGAGTCGATAGCACTCGTTTGTTTCGTCGAAGCCGATGGTCCAGAAGCCTTCGATCCGACCAAAGTAACTTTCGATTTAGTTTCCGGTGCTTTCGGTTTTGTGGCCACCGATGTTGGTTTAGATTTCGATCGATCAACCGATGGCTCTTTCGAATAGTCTGTAGCCGGGCCTTGAAGCGAGGCTGTAGAACTACGCGTTTGATCTTGGGTAAGGCCTTGTGGCGATCCATCGACCTGAGCCTTATCGAGTGTTTCAGTGTCGGCCCCCATGCCAGCGGGCGGGCCTAGCTCCTCGCTCGAGCTATCTTCTACGGCCCCAAAGGCCTCATCGTCGTCTCCTACCTCGTCGACGACTTCGTCATTTTCGACTATCTCCTCATCTTCTGCGTCATAATTTCAGTCAACCTCCGACGCAGGATCCGACTGGATCTCTTGAACTTCCTGCTCGACCCCTTCATCGTCTTCAGCATCGAAGATGTTCACCGGGTCAGGCGCTGTCTGCTGGGGCTTCCTTCCACGCCGCGCGTCGAAGGCGAAGTGTTTTCTTGGACCGGAACCGAGAACAAGCCATACAGCTGGCTTCATCGTGATCCGGAGACAGGCACTTGTTGCACACCGGGTGGACGTCGATGTGAGGATACTTGGAGTTGCAAACGGGACATCTCTTGAATGGGCTCCGTTCCATTTCGATCGTCGATAAGGCCTCTGGCGTCGACCGGGCCCTTGGAGCTGAATAGCCACGCGGCTTTTCCTTGACGTCCGGCTCGAGAATTGAGCTGGAACAAGTTCTCGGCACCGATCGCAAAGACAATACCGACGATACCTATAGGCCTTTTGGCCAAAAAGAAAGTTTTCTATCGATTCCGAACTTGAGTTAACAAATATACTTCCGAGCCCAATGGCGGAAAAAAACAATCTGAGGATGGAGAGGATGCCCATGCGCACTGTAGTCCAGGGGAGGAGCCACCTATCTCGTGATACTTCAAAGACTCTTCCAGGACAACAATGTGCAATCATCCGGACCCAACACTAGGCGGCGATCTATGCACAGATTTGAATTTAGCAGCCCACATGCCTCGAACATGTGTTGCCCCCAAGTATGGTTACATTTGAAGAGGTTGAAAATGAGATTTGGGAACCTAGATGGTGAACCCCAAGCTGTGGAGTAGATCCACTGTCAACTGAATGTGTTGTTGATATTCTTGATGGGACTGTCTTTTGTGAGCCAGTCGTCTAGGTATGGGAACACGTGAATATTTTGTCATCTTAGTGTGCTGCTACTGCTGCAAAGCACTTTGTGAATACCTGAGGCGCGGTAGTGACTCTAAACAGAAGAACTTTGAATTAGAAGTGCATTCCTGCTATGAAAATCCCAAGGAATTTGCGAGGAGCAGGGTGTATGGGTATGTAAAAGTAAGCGTCCTTTAGGTTCAGTGTGGCCATAAAGATGTTTTGTTGCAGAAGGGGAATGACATCCTGTAGTGACCATGTTAAAATGTTTTGAGAGGATGTAGTAATTGAGGGGTCTGAGAGCCAAGTTTGGTCTTAAGGACCTATCCTTTTTTGGAACGAGAAAGTATAGCGAATATACTCGTGTCCAGTTGTTGGAGAGACTGGTTCTATGGCCCCTTTGAGTACAAGGACTTGCACTTCTTGTTTGAAAAGTATTAAGTTATCGTGTGATAACCTGGGAATGCAAGGTGGGATGTTGGGTGGTATGGTAATAAGCTCCAGACAAGAACTATGTTGGATAATGGCTAGTACGCAGATTGGATGGAAAAACTGAAGTATTCCACTGACAGATGTTGTGTTGTAGCAGGGGCGGTGTTGGCCAGTCACTGTTTTGCAGTGGATGGTGCTCCACATGAAGGAGCGCCTTTGCCACTAGCTTTATTGTTACCACCTCTAAAGGAGCCCCTGAAAAACGTTTTGGAGAAGGTGGATTGTTATTAGAGAGGACATGTTCATCTGTAACAATTTGTTGCCCCCTGTGGGGCGCTAGAGGGCGCACTGCAGAATGGCCGCACTGCCGTGAGGCTCCTGCAGCCCGGAACCTTTATCCGGTTAATTATCCTGTTTCTCGTCACCCACCTCTACCCTGACCCTGGATTTTGGTGTGGTGGGCAGCTGCCCACACTCGTTCCGACTCCTGTGTCGATCGGCGCTTCCTGGCCGGAGATAGAGGCCCCGACAGGTTCACCGCTGGGCGCCCTGGAGAACTGAGGCTCCGCGGTCCGGCGCACTGGCTCACGCTAGTCCGCTGCCTTCTACGTGAAGTGTGGGCCCATTCCCCTCCCCCTCGGGGGTCGTCCGCTGCTGTCCTCCCCGCCGGCCGGCGGCTGCACCTGGAGCGCTTCTGCTGCGAAGCCATATCTGCGGCGCTGGGACAGGCGTCGCTCCGGACTGCAGCGACGGAGCTACGATGAGGATGCCAGTCTCCTCTGCGGCCGGGATCGCGGCCATTGTTTGACCGGGAGTGGCGGGCGTCCTTGCCTGCTCGTGCCCCCGAGGCCGGTGCCTGCCTGACTGACTTGCCCTGGCGGCTTGGTGCGGAGGTGAGTGGCGGTGGATACGGCGATTGCCGGGGGGGATCGCTGGCCATACCGCTGGGACGCCGCTCTACCCACTTGGCGCCATTTTCAGCGCAGCGAATGCGCTATGAGGGGACATGCTGGGCTGAGGTCTCCGCCAAGACTTGTGTTTGTTTGCCATCTCTCCGGACCCATCGAATTGTACTGCTGGTAGTTGCCTCCTGCTGTGCGGCTCATGCAGTATTGTTTTTTTTTTTTTTGGCGGTGCTGCTCTGCTCTGTGGGCGACCTTGCCGGCGCCATTGGCTGCACATTTCCATTTTCGTGCCTCATGTGCTCCGCTGCTTTGGCTGCCCCGCTGTGTGCTGTGGTGGGCCACTATTCTACCCTCACGGACTTGATTTGCCTGCTGGCTTAAGGGCTGCCCTCTGCTGTCCGGGGGCCATCGCGATCTTGGACCTGGTGCAGGGTGCTGCACGGAATGTAACAGGCTGTACTTGTGTGGGAATCAGTGCACTGCACCCTGCCTTTGCCTTCGCTGTGCTTTGGGTACTGGTTCCTGTGTGGCGCTGATCAACGACTGGCCACTAGCACTGGGTGTCTCTCTCGCTTCCCCTTGCACGCTGTTCCGGGGGTTACTGCGCACTTGGTTGGCTGCACCATGGGGAAGCCGGACAATAAGCAGCCCAAGTTATCCTTTGATTCTCCAGCGTCTAGGAGGGGCGCTCGCCTGGCGCAGGAGGCGGGGGGCTCGCGGTCCTCCCCTACGCCTGTCACTGACACTGCCCCGCAACCTACCGCCCCGGATTTCCAGCAGATGATGCAGGAAATGCGTCAGGGGTTCGCCACTATCGTAGATTAAGTGGACAAATTATCTTCTCGCATGGATGCCGTGGTGCAGAAACTTGATGTCCACGAGGAGCGCCTTACCACAGCGGAGCAACGCATCTCGGACCATGACGACAGTACGGCCACCCATACCACTCAGCTGGCGCGAATGGACAATATCCTGAGAGTAATAGCCGCCAAGAATGAGGAGTTGGAAGCGAGAAGTCGGCGCAATAATGTACGTGTGGTAGGGGTTCCGGAATCGACCAATGTGGGGAAAATGGAGACGTATGTGGAAAGGCTACTAGTTGGTGCGATTGGAGCGGAGGCGTTCTCCACGCAGTTTATTGTGGAACGTGCACACCGATCCCTTGGGCCGAGGCCGGCCTCGGGCGCTGCACCGCGACCTATTATTGCTCGCCTCCTGAACTATCGTGATTGTGATGCAGCTCTCCGTGCGGCTCGCACTACCCGCTCGCTTTCCTTCGAGGGGGTGAATTTCACTATCTATCCAGACTTCACTCCGATGGTGCAGGAGCAACGTCGCAAATTCCTGGCGGTCAAGAAAAAGCTCAGGGATCTGCAAGTGGACTATGCTTTACTGTACCCTGCGAAGCTAAGAGTGACTCACCAGGCGAAGCAGACTTTCTTCACCAATCCGCAGCAGGCGGAAGACTTTGTGAAGCGACTCCGGCAAGAACGGAATGCTCGTGACCAGCGGGGCGGGGAGGAGCGGGATGGCCACCGCTCGGCGGGGGAGGAGGAGGAGGAAGACGCCTGATCCGATCTCTGGCGGCATGGAGGTGCGCACCTTGCACTGGCACTCATCTGCTGTCCTTGGGACCTGCACTTACCCAGACTGGTACTGTTAAACGTGTTGTGTGGGACACGGAGCGGAACCATGGGATCGCTATTGAGGGTCGCTAAGGGGGTGGTGGTTGATGATGTTACTTTGCTCGGGGCACCCACTCCCACACTACGCCTGGGATAGGGCTTTGCCCTGCGGCTGGAGGATTGGCGTGGTGTGCAAGAGTGGTTATGTGTACCTCTGGTGGACACCCCACTGGGAATGCCCCACTTTTTTTGAGTTTTCTTGTACGACTGATTTGTTGGTTACATGGATGTATGAGTGTTGGGAGGGGGGGGGGCGGGGGGGGGAGGGGGGGGGTGGAATGTCCTGACAGGTTGGGGTTGTTCAGGTGGGCGGGGGAAGGGGGAACTGCGCTGACGCCTTGTTTGTCACTGTATGACTGTACTACTGGTGGTGTTCTGCATGGCTGTAACAGGGGTGTGGCGACGTCCTGCGGCTGTTATTCTGTTCTCTTCAGGGCCGGATCATGCCCGGCCCTTTCCTTGGATGGGGGGGCTGAGCGAAGGTGGGTCACTCCCGGGCGGGTCATTGGTACTGCTAGTGGGACACGCTGGTTCGGTAGCACGAAGCTCTTTATGTGTACTGCATGCCTGTTGCACGACTGTTCCCGAGTGTGTTTGGGAGGGGGGGTTTGTTTTTTGTGGGTGGAAGACGGCATGGATGTATAATCCATGTATAATTTTCGCCCCGGTGCCTACTCGACTCACGGGCTCACACTCTGCGACTCTGGGCAATAGCTTGCTTAATCTCCACAACAGCCCCTCGCGGCGGGATGCCTGGCTTTCACCTTGTGGAGACCCTGCCGGGGTTATCTCACAGGGGAATACCAGGACGGGTTCCCTAAGCAAGCGCATAGATGCCTGCGATGTGGGTGATTTGCGCTATATAAATACATGTACATTTACATTTACATTTACATGTGGTGTGCGATATTCGTGTGGGACGGCGCGTGCAGTGGAAATGGTCCAACGATTTGATTCAGGGACATGTGCCTGTGCGCAGTTCCAGCGTAGCTCCTTACACATTCCTTCTGTGTGATGTCAGTCGCACTGTTGGATAAGATATCGATACTGTCTTGGAATGTACGTGGGCTCAATGATGCCAGGAAATGTCTTAATGTGCTTCATTATCTGGATAGGCATGCCATGCAGGTGGCGCTACTGCAGTAGACACATCTGCGCCGGACACCCGCTCCTACGTTTGGGGGGAGGTGGGCCGTGGTGAGAAGCTTTTCATCGTACTCCTCTTACTCGAGAGGGGTTGTTATACTGATTAAGAAGTCACTCTCCTTTCAGGAGTTGGGTTCACGTGTGGACTCTGACGGGAGATATGTTCTATTGTGGGGGAGGCTTGGGCAGATCACCTTGCTCTTTGTGAATTGTTATGCACCCAATGTTGATACACCTGCTTTTTTCCTTGAACTCTGGGGCCATGTTCTAGCTGTGGATGCATCGCACATTGTATGGGGTGGTGATTTTAACTTAGCACTGCGGGCTCTTGAGGATAGATCGGAGGGGTGCTCTCAATACAATACACAGGCCAGGGATGTCTTGCTGGTCGTTATAGAGGAAGCGGGTTTGACTGATAGCTGGAGATATGCACACCCCACAGTCAGGGAGGGTACACACTTTACGGCTCATGCTCGTACCTGGGCGAGACTGGACTATGTCTTTCTCTCCAGGGGACTTGTGGCGGGATTGCATGATGTGACACACCTTCCCAGGACATATTCAGATCACTGTCCCGTCAGGGTTATGATGTCGATGCCCGGGCTACATAGACCGCATCCACCTTGGAGGCTTTTCCCTTCTACCCTGTTGGATCCCGTCTTTCAGGCGGAGCTGGGCGAGGAAGTGGAGGCTTTTTTCACGAGGAATAGGGGTTCTGTGGATAGTGTGGAGGTGATATGGGAGGCGTTTAAAGTTACGGTTCGGGGGATCACTATATCCAAGAGCTGCGGGGTGCTTAGAGCTATTGTTCGTAGGCTCACGAGTTTAGAGGCTGATCTGAAACAGCTAGAGCACGGGATGCAGGCTGGCCCTGATCCTGACCTCATGCAGCAGTTCAGGGGTAAACTCTCGGAGTACGAGGAGGAGGCGACCAGGGAGGCGAAGCACAGGGGGAAATACTGGACGGCGAGGAAATACTGCGAGAGGGAGTGGCCTGGGAAGGTGCTGGCTGCACTCACGAGACATCAGCGGCATAGTTCGGATGTGTTGGCACTGACTTTACCAGATGGCACGCACTGCAGGGACACGAGGACAATCCAAGACACGTTCATACGCCACTACACACACTTATACACTTCACAACAATTGGGAGATTTGAGTTATGGGGGATTTCTGGACGAGTTGGCACTCTGTTGGCTTTCCGACGGTCACATGGCGTTCCTGGGTAGACCCCTTGAGGTTGATGAAATCAGAAGCGCCATTATGTCTCTGAATAATGGGAAGGCCACGGGATTGGATGGTCTCCCTGCCGAATTCTATAAAAGATACATGGATATTATGGCCCCGGTGCTTCGGGACGTATTCGTGGAATCTCTCGAGGATGGGAGGCTGCCTGGTTCTATGCGGGAGGTTGCTATCACTTCTTTGCTCAAGCCGGGAAAAGATCCTCTAGACGTGAGGTCTTATAGGCCTCTTTCATTGCTCAACTGCGATGTTAAGATCCTGGCGAAAGTCTTAGCGACGCGGCTCTCGGAGCTTATGCCGGTCATAGTCTTACCTGATCAGTCCGGATTTGTGCCTGGCAGGGCAACCTCTCAATCTTCGAACTCTCTTTTTGTTGATCCCAACCATTGCCCCAGAGATCCCGCTGGCAGCCGTTTTTTTGGACGCTACGAAAGCGTTTGACTCTGTGGAGTGGGGGTACTTGCTAGATGTCTTAGGTAGAATGGGATTTCCCCCGATATTTATCTCATGGGTCAAATTGCTGTACACTGACCCAATGGCGAGGGTGATTGTGAACGGTGTGCTTTCTTCCCCTTTTCCGATTTCGAGAGGGACCAGGCAGGGGTGCCCTCTTTCCCCCCTCTTGTTTGCCATCGCCGTAGAACCTCTTGCATGTAGGATACGTCAGTTGCATTCACAGAGTGCATTTCAGTGTTTTCAGCGCCAAATCGGGATCTCTCTATATGCAGATGATGTTACCCTATATATAAAAAATCCGCAGTTGAATATTAACGCGCTACTGCGTGAGTTTGTTGCCTTTGGCGGTATCTCCGGAGTGCATATCAATTGGCAGAAATCCCAATTTTTTCCGCTCACTGCAGCGGTTCATCGATTCCCGCTTGACTATCCACTCGAGTGGTGTGATACAGAACTGCATTATCTGGGTATTGTGGTGGCGTTGCATAAGGATGAGACTCTTTGGCTTAATTATGGCGTCGCCATCACTAAACTGGCGGATGCTATTACGAGGTGGATGTCCTTACCCCTGTTCATGGCGGGTAGAGCGTCGCTGATAAAAATGGTGGTGTTGCCCCGCTTTCTGTACCTATTCCAGAATATTCCGTATCACCCTGGGGCGTATTTCTTCACGCGGCTCCGCTCGGAGCTCTTTCGTTTGTTCTGGGGGGGCAAGCAGCCGCGATTAGCATGGTCCACCTTAACATTGCCTTATGCTGATGGGGGCTTTGACGTCCCTGATTTTGAGAAGTATTATATTAGCGCCCAGGCGCACTATGCATACCACTGGATGCGCCCCACACCGTTTATGCCTCAACTTGCTGCTGAGCAATTGGTTGCTCATCCTCTCCCATTGGAGGGCATGGTACTGGGAAATGTTGGTGACATAGACACTCAGACTACGGTGACTTGCACGGTTGATGCCTGGAAGCGCGTTGCGAAGGTGCTGCAGCTTGCGCTCCTCTACTCGCCTGCTCTGCCTCTGGTCTATCACCCTGCCCTGTCCTTGTTGCAGGAGTCGGGATTCCGGCGCCTGTGCAAGCGTCTTGTGATACTTACGTGGGGGGACCTTTTCCTAGAGGGTGTCTTCCGTACCCGTGAGCAATTTTTTGGTAGTGGGGAAGTTTCCCCGTTGGAGATGTTTTATTATATCCGGTTGCAGCAAGGTTTGAGGACGCTACTGCCGGAGTTCCCTAAGGAACCAGTCGTGGCCTTACCGCTCCATGTGCCGTTGCTCTCTGATGGGCGTCACTTGGTCTCCAGGCTGTATGGTGCCACCCGGAAACAGCTGGTCACCTCGCCTAGTCGAGCACGCGAACGATGGGATGTTGAGCTCGGAATTTCTATCTCTGATGAACAATGGGCGTACTGTTGTGGTGTGACGGCCAAGGTCTCCTCTAGCTGCCGCTTGAAAATCATACACTATAAATTTGTACAACGATACTATTACACTCCGGTTAAGAAATTCAGATTCCGGGTGGGCGAGGATGATCGATGTTTGCGTTGTCGTGCGGCGGGGGCCGATTTCCTTCACTTGGCGTGGGAGTGTGGGGCCATTGCTGAGTACTGGGTGCAGGTTCACAAGGCCCTTCAGGTCATGACTGAGGATGGTGTGTTGTTCGACCCTATGGTCCTACTACTGGGTTATACTAAGGAGGTGCCGGCGCCCTATCGTAGATTTGTGGACGTGGCTTTATTGTTGGCTAAACGTCGAGTGGCTTGTTGTTGGGGGCGGGGTAGGGCGCCACGGTTCGGGGACTGGCTGAGGGATGTCCTTTATTGTCAGGACCAACACAATGTGTATGCAGAAATGTTGCCTGTGCGCTGTAGGCCTAAGGACTTCTGGAGCCCGTTGCAGGTATACCTACTCACTCGAGCTGCGCAGGAGTCTGAGTCGGACAGTGAGGAACGGGTTGGGGTTGGTTAACGGAGTTCTGCTTGCTAGGAACCGGCCTATATCTATCTGGTACCCTGTGCGGCGGCGACTGGGGGGATTACTGTACACTGCTGCTTGATTTCTTGTGACAGCTACTATATATTTGTATTGGGGGGGTGGGGGGACTGCTGCCTGCTCCTGTGTAATGATGCCTAGCATAACTCGGCCTATGGGCTGTTGACCTAAGGATATGTGATCACTGTATTGATGCTACTGTCCGTCCTGGAAGGATGTATGCTTTATGTCCGTCCTATTGCTGAACTTACTTGCTTTATCCGGATGTGTCGCATTCCAATTGCTTGCCTGTATCGTCATTCCATTGGCATTTCTATTGATATGATTTTTGTATTGGATATTGATCCCGCCATATGCGCTGCTGCATTGTACTGTCCCTGTACCATCATATGCTTTGTATGTATGCCACTGATGACCTCTGCTTGTCTTCCACTAAATAAAG
This sequence comes from Lissotriton vulgaris, assembly GCF_964263255.1. Classification (NCBI taxonomy): domain Eukaryota; kingdom Metazoa; phylum Chordata; class Amphibia; order Caudata; family Salamandridae; genus Lissotriton; species Lissotriton vulgaris. Next base: position 1,272,181,016 of record NC_141694.1, on the reverse strand, counting down.
TTGTTCTTGGTTTAAAAAAAAAAAAAAAAAAAATTGTTGCCCCCTTTTACAATGTTCCTCAAGGGGATGCTGAAACATCTCATCTCAATCCCAGTGAGCCCTATCTTAGCATACTAGAAGGGCCTGGGAATTGGCAATACACCAGCGGTTAGTTGCTTGGGCTCCTACTAGTTCCCTGCTGCGTCCATATGCTTGCTCTCTTTCAGGGGTGTCGTTTCTCCAATTGCTTGACTATTAGCTCTTTTACAAGCAGTGGTGGCAACTATAAAGTCTGGTGGTATCTGAATAAAGGGTCTGATGGGGCTGGTTTATATTTTGTATCTATCCTGTTGGGTAGTAACCCTGGCATTGATAGGCTTCTTTAAAATATCAGCATGCCATAACCTACCAGGAAGCATAGTTGAATACTGTGGGTAGATGAGTGTCAAAAAGGAAATCTAGTTCTAATGATTCATCATGTAATTCAACACCATGGTAGGTAGCTGCCCTTGCAATAACCTGTTAGTAGGCACTAGTATCCTCTAGAGGGGGGGAATGGGGGGGCTAGCTGGATATAGATCCAGATCATTAGGTGTTATGGGATCAGTATCATATGTCCCATGGGTATGGATCTCCTAATGGGTCTCCTATACCCCTAGTGTTTGATTAAGAGGAGCCTGGCAGTGTAGCATCTATAGGATAATACGGAGATGCATGAGGCGAAGGTAGAGGTGGAGGTGTGGATGGTGGGGGAGGAGGTGGAAGATGATGAGTAGATTTTGTAACAGTGTCCTTTGCCCACTTTCTAGAGTCACAGGAATGTCCAAATCCTCCTCAGAAGTCAATTGTCCATTTGGTGGAGAAGAGGACATTATTCCACCAGTTTCGTGCTGAATCAGTATTTTTCTTTGCCTAATATCCATGGTTTCGAGGATAGGCTCAATAGGAGACATGGAAACTGGGGAATGTTTCAAATTCTTGTCTCTGATGCGTTGAGGATTACGATTCGGTTGGTTTCGTAACAGAAGCTTTCGAAGTGGAGGTATATTTTTTGGCCGGCACCTAGGCAGAAGCAGTCAGTTGCCAGGGCGATCCGAAGAGTGGGACGAGGCAGACACATGTGCCCCCTCTGAGGAGGTCGACCCCAGAGCTTTAACCTTGGTGGAAGTTTCCGGTGCTGAGCGCGAAGGTGGGACATCCGAAGTGTCTTTTCGGATCAGACCATGGCTAGGTGGCAGTGGCAGTCTGGCGACCTCTAATAATGGGAAGGTTGAAGGTCTTTATAGGTGGAGGAACAGGGTCAAGAATACTCTCGCTCTGCCCGAGTGGCAGGGTGTACTCCAATTCTTACTCCACGAAATTTCCTCGATCGAGATAGCATCCTCTTACTCATCAGCAGCACTCTCTTCCTGGGCATGGTCTTCTCCGAAAAAGTAATGAGCGTTGTCTTCAATGCAATGAGACATTTCCAGTAGATACGCCCTTCGATCCTGGGAAGTCTTTTTCGATCGGAAAGAAAATACTTGCAGTCGTCACAATCATCTCACAATGATCAGGCGAAAGGCAAAGATTATACACTAGATGGTGGTCCGTGTGCGGGTACTTGGCGTGACACTGCAGGCAAAATCGAAAAGGTATCCATTCCACAGGAACAAATCTTCAGCAACAACGGGGCACTTAGAAAGGTAGGCCCGAGACAGGAAGCACTCCTAAGGGCGATCGTTCAGTGTCCAAACTGTCTAACTTTGAAGCGGCGCAGTAATGAAAAGGCGAAATTTAAATAACTATACCGTCAAAGGCAGGATAGGACCGAGAACTTGTACCAAATGGTAGTTGAACACGGAGGGGAGGCAGACACGTCCAAACCTGATGGCAGAGAGAAAACAATCTAACAAAGGAGTTGATGCCCATGCTCAATTTCAACAAGAAGTCTCTACCTTGTGACTCGAAACAATTGCTCGAAGAATAACCACTTGTACAACTCCAAACCCAACACTAGATGGCAGGAGTATGCAGAGCATGTGTATCTACAGCCACACATACCATCGAGTATACCCTTCCCACTCCTAAACCATAAAAACACTTTCTACCCAATACCCATACCCTAAAAACACCCATCTACCTACCCTAAAACCCTTAAAAGTGTACATACACGGGGCGTGTCCAAGATGGGGGACGAGTAGGTCGCATCTACTCACCGCTCCTACCCAGCTGGGGGCGGAGATCATATTCTAACAGTGTTGGTCTGAAACATTGCTGCGTTGATCTGAGCACCGAGTACTGCCTCTGCCCGCACCATTTTGACCGCAGTCCGGAGGTGTGGACTTTCATAAATGGAAAGTCCCAGAGGCCGAAAAGATAGATCAGTCAAAGACTTACTACTCAAATCAGGGTCTGGTGGAGCAGCAGCTATGCCACACTCAGGAGGGGCCACTGAACGGCAGGATCTGGCGGAACCTGACGGACCAGTCACTTGTAGTGTCCTGGAAGCTCTTTTTGCGGACCTCACCAGAGAGTTCCATACTATGAAGAAGGATCTTACAGTCGAAATCCAGGAGATGCGCAAGGATATTGACTCAGTGGGGAGAACGCGTGGATGATCTGGACAATCAGACAGCAGTCCGAGATGAAGAGGTGTCCCAGCTCCAGCAAGAGGTGCCCCGGCTGCGCGAACAGCATCTTGACCTTCAGTCCCACACCGAGGACTAGGAGAATCGTTCTCGCCGAAATAATATCCGGATGGCAGCTCCCCCATTCCACATCCTGACATGCGTCCATGATTTCAAACTTAAGGAACGCATCCAGCGCGAGGCACGGTTCAAGCACCCTATTGAGTTTTGCTCCTGTAAACCTCTTCTCTTCCAAGACCTCGCCTCCACTCTTCAGAAACAACGTCAATTTCAGCCCATTACCGCATTTCTTCGCTCCAAAGACATTACTTACTCCTGGGGGCATCCATTTCGACTCATTTTCATATGGGAGGGCAGAATCCGCCAAATATGTTCTTTCGAAGAAGCGTCTTCTCTCCTGCGACTCCCGGAGGCTGAGCGTGGAGACCAGATGACGCCCGCCGGCC